>NC_134039.1:86851438-87462688 GCF_965140245.1 Athene noctua
CTTCCCCCCTGCTCAAGACTCCCATTTCCCCGCTGCATGAACACCCCCTCTCAGTGGCAAAGACAGCAAGCCAGGAGCTGCTTTAGCTGCCACAGCCTTGGCAGCAAATTGAGTTGAAAGCGTAATTTGATTTTCATGTATTTATAAATGCAAAGTAATAAGAAAAGAAGAAAAAAAACAACCCACCAGCCAAACAAATGATGCTGTAAATATAAAGTGACACTGAGCCTCGGGAAGGAAGAGAAACCCATCAAATCGTTCCCCAATCAGCCGCTCGCCAAGACAGAGCTGGGATCTTCTCCAAGGCACATTATATTCCCCAATAGCCTTGCTGTTAAACGTACCCTTGGCAACCAAAAGGGCTTTCAACATGGTTTCTCAGAGCATGAGGAAGGGAAGCTGGGAGAAAAGCCTCCTTTGTGGGAGCCAGCAAATGCCACGGCTGGGTCCTGCTGGAGGAGAATACTGTTGCCAGCACTCCCAGTAAGTGTCATTGATGCTTTTGTAGGGAGCGGGGTGCTGGGATGCTGTTTCGTTCCCACTACAAGTCTAGACTGGGCTCTGAGCACTGCATGTTAAAGCTCACAAGGTTTAACAAACAGGGATCTAAGCAGGGACCTTCTCTTGCCACCGGCTGCCAGCACGCTGCACGCTGTGGCACGCCAGCAACAAGCAGAAGGGAGGCAGCAGGAGGGATCCTGGTCAGCCGTGAGGCTTTTGGGATCTGCTCTGTGCTCGCAGGGAGCGTTGCAGGACCCACAGCCCACCCGCACAGGCATGACATGGGAGGAGGAGAAAGCTCAAATGACTCTCGCTGCCTGGAATTCAAAACAGCTCCTGTGTGAAGGACATAGATAAGCACCCAGGAGCTTCCTCCACCTTCCCACCTCTCCTCTCTCATGTCTGGCCACGGGCAGGCCAGAATCCAGCCTACTGGGATAAAGAGTTGCTGTTTCACAGCACATCAGCCATCCTCTGTTGGCTACTGACCCGCTGGGAGCCAAGCTACCAGGGCTGAAGAAAGACAGAGGAAGAAATCTGAGCAGGATTTCATCAATGTCTCCTCTGCCCAGCGAGGGAGAAGATGCTGGTGAAGAACTGTCACAGCTCATGAACAGTTGGTACCAACGACTCACAGTAATTAGCAGGATGGGCTCCCTTCAGGTATTGCACTTTGGTCCAAAAGCAGTGGGCTGGAAGAGTATTGCTCACCAGAGGTGTGGGTCAAGCCCTGTCCACAGCACGGCTAAGTGGACGTGTGGCAGAGGAGCTGGGCCCTATTGCCACCTGCCTCTGCTCCTGCACGATCCCGCTCAGCCACACGCCAGGCAGGAGGGTTTACTAGGCCACAGCACAGTCAGCGGTGTGGGCAGGAGGGTGGTGAACAGAGCAACTCGGATACTCTCCACCATCTGCAGAGAGCTGGACACACTTAATGAGGGCCTAAATACCATTAAACAGGGTATGGGACCGGCCAGGAGCAGACAGTGACAGAGGATGAGCTGGGAATGTAAATCCTCCATTGAAAACAGCCTGTTTTAGATGTCAGCCTGCAGCACACCAACTGGCAAAGACTTTGTAGAGAGGAAGCCTGGGCACAGGAACAAACCTTGGCTGCGTAGTGCAGTGCTGTGAGTTGTAGGGCCGTCACTCTCTCGTTGACATCCACACCCAGCTCGGAGACGAGGAACTGGATGGATTCATCCTGGGCTGTAACAGCTGCCCGGTGCAGAGACTGAGCACCCAGAGCGTCCACGGCTAAAGGACAGGCCTGGAATGGGGGAGGAGGGAAAGGGAAAGCAATGAACAGCCTGGCCAAACCCTCAAGGATAATCACCAGTCCAAGCAGGATGATGTCTGCTTGCCACAGCCATGGTGATGGCAGTGATGTCACCAGCAGGACCGGTGCAGTTGGTAGCACCGTGATTCACAGTCCAGAGCCAGCTCTCTGCTGAGTTTTTTAAGTGATAAGCAAAATTAGTACCAAAAAAGAACCACCAAGCCCTCTGTCTCTTCAGCTGAAGCACATATGATGGGTTTCAACTCTTTAAAGCAGCAAGAAAAACCCATCTCCAACCTCTGTGCTGGTGGAGAAGAACTTGGATGAAGGTAGAGGGGGGGAGATGGGTGGATGACCTCATGAGATCTCTTCTGTGAGTCTGAATGAACCACAAAGATATAAAATCAAGAAGGGTAACAGAAGTAATACACAATGTGCTCATCTTAAAGGATATAATCCAGCCTCTTGAAATCTAGTGGGCCTGACTCATGGTTTTAAAAAACCTAGAAGGTAGCAACACTGCCATTAGCGTTTCCAGTGCTGCTGCGTGGCAATAAGCCAAAGCACCACAACAAGGAAATTAAATCAACTATTCCATCTTCACTGTCTCAAATGTGAGACTACAAACGTAAGCAAACTTCACAACTATTTTATCCTGTAAGGGCCAGATGAGCAAGGCCAAGCACACGAACGTCTCCTGAAGTCAACAAGTGTCTATGTATGCAAACACAACCTGGGCATCAAACCATCTCTGCTGGCTGAGGCTACTGAGTAAATCCAAAGTTTGTGATCTGGAAAAGCATGGTACCACGTTCCCTGGCTCACTCCATGCCACGCTGGGGGTTCAGCTGGCCAACTCAACCTGCCAGCGTGGCACAAACCCATTCACTGGGTTTTGCCACGTGAGCTTTCTGCCCACGTGAGCACTTCGGCATGCTGACCAATGAACACCGGAGCTGGCGGAGGGGAGCAGCAAAACAAGGACAAAATAAGTGAGAAGGGAGACACAACCCCACTTCCCTGAGAATCAGCCATCAGGTGGGCTCCAACCACCTCACATCAATTCAGCAGTCAATAAATAATGCAGTGGTCTGGTTCCTGCTATGCACAATTGGCTCTAATGACACTCCTGTTACACCCTGTATGTTGGGAGGAAATTGGAGATTACTGGGAGATAACACGGAAGCAGCAGCTGCCAGGAGAGAGGGAGGGCAGAGATGAGCTGCTGCCAGCGCAGCCAGACGCCTCCATGTCACCCACCCTCCACGCTGAGCCCTGGCACTCGCCAGTGCTGGTCCTGGCTTTGACACAGCTGCCCCTGTCCCCTCCTGCCACTGCCTTGTGTCCCCACCCCCCTTCACCAACTACAGGGATGTATCCCCACCCTGGGGGTAAGATCTTCACCAGGAGCCACGTCCTGGTGGCCTTACCTGGCAAAACCTTGCTCATCCCCAGGGGGAATTCGCTTTCTTCTGCAATTCACTTCTTTACAATTTGGGATTTTGCTTCTTTACCACATGGTTGCGGAGAACACATGGCTTGCCTGCCCTGATAGTGCTCAGTCAGGTCCTGGAGGAGGGAGGTGAGGTTTTTGGCACCTACCTGGTGTTTCTCCAGAAGCAGCCGGGCGATGTTGACATGCCCGTTCTGGATAGCATCCATAAAGGGAGTGACTCCACATTTATCTCTGCTGTCGGGCTTGTACTGGCACCTAGAAGAGAAGACAAAAGCCAGCACAGCGTTGTTGGTGGCTCTGAAAATCCTTATGGCACTAGCTGCTTTGCACTGGTAGGGCAGGAAACTATCACGGGATCGGAAATGGCACATATCAAGCCTGTCCACAGACCACACATAAACCTCTCTGGGAGTGTTCTGGCCTGGGGTACGGTCTGCAGGGGGGTTTGGGGTCAGAGATCTGGTACTCAGCTGGTGCAGCTTGCTCATTTATATTTCTTTCCCTTGTAGCCCAACCAGAGGATCTCTGGAAGGGGTAAGATGTGCACAGGCCTTGCTCTGGCAGAGGGGAAAACCACATCCTCGTGTAACAACACCATGTACAGAATCAAAGCCCACAGGTCTCCCCCAGGTTAAAGCTCCCCTGAAATGGAGAAGACCGAATTAAAATTGAAAGCCTGGCTCAAATCTCAGTGCTCTGTTTATGCTAGGCCAAGCATGGACAGGAATTAACAGGGCTGGGATGAATCGGCTAACAGGAGCTGCAGCTAGCAGCGGCTGCGATGCCCAGGGAAAGGTGCTCCAGTCCTGGTTAGGAAGGTAACAGGGTCAGGATGACTGGGCACACACTCATTTAAAGCCACTTCACAGCCATCTCCCAGGAGCCAAAGCCTGAAAATAAAGCCTGGAGGCTAAGTCCAGCCAAGAGGAGCTGCACCCAAGCTGTCAGAAAACTGTTTTGTTGTTAACGTAGGCCTCGGACACATCGGGGAATGAATCAGCACAAAAAAAGAACGGAGTTATATAACTGGGGTTTATGTCATAGCAAAGTCGGAGCCCATCTAGAGAGTGTCCTTGTCTCCAAGGCCCCCAAACCAGCTGTAAAAAAACCCGGAGGAAACCGAGACGGCCTCGGGATCGCATGCAGGGCAGCTGTGCAACCCGGCTTCCCGAGCGGCATAAACACCCTTTTGTGTCCGGGCGGTGAACGGGAGGCGGGGGAGAGCGTGGAGGAAGCCTGCTTACAGCTCCAGGAGCAGCTCCACAGCGTCAAAACAGCCGTGCATTGCTACGAGAGAGAGAGAAAACCCACGGTTAATTCATGTTTTCATGCCATCATCCGCCTACAGTGAAACAGAATCAGGTTTGTGACCCTTTTGGCTTATTCATGAGGAGGGAAGGGGTTCCAAGAGGCTTTAAATTCAAAGCTTTTTATTTTTTTGGTAATTAAAACATTGTCTCCATATATCTCAAGCCTTCCCTTCCCCTGGTCCTATAGGAAAACACCAGATAAAACAGGGGAAAGACATACATATAAGGCACCGTATGCCTCTACCTGCAGACTACGTGCCTGAGAGTGTACATGCAATTAAGCTGACACAAAGATCTTTTCTTGCAAGTATTTGTTAGTCCCTGAAGTGAAATCTGTGAGAAGCAAAAGCAACACAAAGCGGGGAGCTGGTGAATAGCTGGATGGCATTTCCACCCCTCTTCAGCCACTCGAACTACCCATCACTCCCATCTCATCATCCTAATGAAGCATCCTCACCCAGACAAGCATCTCAGAGGAAAAACAACAACAGTGGGGGAGGATCTGAACATTGTGCACTGAAATATTCTCTATTTTTTTAAAACACATCGTATTACAGCAACGTAAGGACAGCCTTGAACTGGCTTTGGTTTTTTTGCAGGTCATTTTGCACAACAAATTAAATACGTCAAAGAAAAAATAAATATCAAACAAAGCCCGGAGCTGCTACACCAGGCTATTTACTCTGTGCGATGGAAGAACAACCCCTGACAAATGTGTGTTACCAGCAATAACCTTCAGACGCAGCTGCACAATAGATGCTCTTTAAAAGCCCAACGAGGGGTTCCCATCCTCCCAGATCTTGGCCGTTTGCTTCTGCTCGCTGCCCGTTTATCACCCCTTCACCTGACCTGATGTAAATACAGGCAGAGTCACACTGTGGAAAGGATTTTTGAAATGGAGGCTTTAAAAAAAAACAAACAAAACAACAAAACCAAGCTATGCTAAGAAAAAACACCCCAAGCAACACGATTACATCCTTTAACAGCAACAGAGACACAAGAAAGCTGCAGCGCTCGGATCCACTGTTGCACTCCACTTCCTCTAATTACATCTCCCCCGCTCTCTTGCCTCAGGCTACGGATATATGAAGCAGCAAAGCTTAAGGAATCAACCCGAAAAAAAAAAAAATTGCACGAGGGAGAAAATTACCCATCATCTCTCCAGGGATAAGTGTGCCAGGAAGGCAGCTGGACCGGTCACGGGTTAATGTGCTCATATCCACACCCCTGGGATGTAAACTCATTGAGACAGCGGTTCATCTGGACATGATTTCCCCCTGCAGCTCCAGCATCATCTCCGGCCTCTCGCCCCTGCTCAGGAGCCTCAGGAGCTGTGTCTAAGTGGGCTACGTGGTGGCGTGTGTGGGGTGCTGGCACCAGCACCCACCCAGCAGCAGCTGCCAGCATCGTCCTGGCTTAAAATGATGCTGGGTTTAAGCAGCTCCAGCACTTCCCGCTGCCCACCCGCTCCCACACCGGCTGCTGCTCTGCTCAGGTGTGGTCCCAGGGTCTAACCCGGATCAGCAAAATGACCAGAAATCAACCCAAATCATGGGTTGATGGCTTTGCCACGGCGAAAGTCAAACACAGGAGGAGACACAAAGGTGGAGACACCTCTATGAAGCAGTGAGAACCAGGCACTGGATCCCAGCATTGCTATCTGTACCCCCATATCCCAAGCTTTCCAAGGCCAGGAGGAGACTTTAAGCTCAAGTTTAAAAGCACTCCTTTTCCTCATGACAGTCCTCACCCTGCTCCTGACTCTGTCCCCAAACCTTCAACCCCCAGATGCCAACCCAACGTCCACCCCACTGCGGAAAGGGGGCTGCAAGGGGGCTGCAAGCCCAAGTCCGCCAGCCCAGACAGGGAAACACAAGTCCTGGGACTGAGCAGGGACAGGAGAAAGCACAAGTAAATGAGCATTAGCCATTTCTCATTCAGGCAACCTGCTCCTCGCTGCCCAGCCTGAAACATCAAAGACCTCATCAGCTATTTCTCATTCCCAGGTCAAATACAAGGACTAAGGCGCAGTCAGTGCCCCTGGGCTGGGACTGTCACTGCTGATGAGCACAGGGAGGTGGACCAGCGGCTACTGAGGGCTGGAGAATTAACAGGAATGACAGCCAAGGAGCAACACACCCAACAGATTAATTACAGCACAGCAAGGGGTCTCCTCACAGTACCTCGGGTCTTTCCGGAGAGTCAATCCCTCTTAAATTATTTCACAGAATCATCTGGGTTGGAAAAGCCCTTGCAGCTCCTCCAGCCCCACCATGACCCTCCCCCTGACCGTTCCCAACTCCCCCAGATCCCTCAGCGCTGGCTCAGCCCGACTCTTCAACCCCTCCAGGGATCCCGGGGACTCCCCCCTGCCCTGGGCAGCCCATTCCAAGGCCCAACAGCCCCTTCTGCACAGAAATCCTTCCTCAGAGCCAGCCTGACCCTGCCCTGGGCAGCTTGAGGCCATTCCCTCGGGGCCTGGCGCTGGCTCCTTGGCTCCAGAGACTCATCCCCCCTCTCTGCCCCCTCCTGGCAGGGAGTTGCAGAGGGCCAGGAGGTCTCCCCTCAGCCTCCTCTGCTCCAGACTGAACCCCCCCAGTTCCCCCAGCCGCTCCCCAGCAGACCTGTGCTCCAGACCCTGCCCCAGCTCCGTTGCCCTTCTCTGGCCACACTCGAGTCATTCAATGGCCTTTGTGGGGTGAGGGGCCCAAAACTGAACTCACTCAGTGAGGGGCGGCCTCACCAGTGCCCAGCCCAGGGCTCAGATCCCTTCCCTGTCCCTGCTGGCCACCCCAGTGCTGACACAAGACATTTGGGAAAGGAGTTTAGGTAGCCACAGCTTTGAGTGGTGGCTCCTCACACTCCTCTCTCCTGGGGTGACCCAGCCAAGCCCTGGGACGTTCAGCCTAATCCCCGCTCAGGGATGGGGAATGTTTTGGATTCACATCAACCACCACCCTCCAGCCCTGAGCCTGCCCCACGACAGCACCCTGACTTGGTGTCACACATTCTCCCTTCATTGTCCACTCTCACTGAATCTCTGGAGGGCAGAGTTAAGGGGATTTAAGCTTGGGGAAGGCCCATGCTTTGTCTGCACTGCCTGGCTTGCACAGGTCCGGAGGCAACCAGACCTGATACTCTGTGAGCAGCAAGGACACATGGCAGGACAAACTTAATTCTGCACTAACCGATTTTTGGGCCATGCAACTTATTAAAACTGGGAAAATTTAACTGAGACACGCCTTGTGAATCATTCATAAATCAAGATGAATCATTCTGTCTCAAGGATGAAAAAGTCAGAGAGCCAGAAACCAAATCCAAACTGCCTCTGGGTCACCATTCAGCTAACTGTGCCCTTCTGCTCCCCACCAAGCCTGATGATGTCTGTGGTTCTTCAAAGCAGTTCACTCCCTTTCTATGTCCTTTTAAACCAATGAAAGGGGCAGAGAGAAGAGGAACTGGAGACAGTGGGCTCCAACCCTAACAACAGCCCCTTCCAGCAGATGCTATCCTTTGCAAAAAGGCACTCTGGACTTCTCACCACTAGATACTACCTTCTAAAGAGCAAGAGAATACCCAAACCTGTGATGCTTCTTCTGGAGGTTATGCCTAGAGACCCTATAGCTCTTCAGATCTGCCATAATGACCTAACCCACCAAGCATTCAGAGAAAAATGTATAATTTTGAGAGATATGTCTCTTATAAAAACTGAGGACAAGGCTAAAAACCAAACTGGTAAAAATGTCCATCAACAGGCAGATCCCAAAAGGTGCCTCTCAGCAATTCTGCTGCTTTTAGGATTTTTAAAATGCCAGGATGTGTTTAGAGCCTTGCAGATTTCCCACATGCAATTCACAGCTTTATATGCCAGCAAGGAAAAGTGTATTGCAACGTGTTCTGAGCCATGGGAGCTTGGACATATCTGTCACAGGGAGGCAGAGGTGGAGACAAACACCCCGGTTCAAGGAGGCCAAAGTCAGTTCCTGGGATGGATCCACCACTCCCACGAGAAAATAACTGTTATGCATCACAAGAACATGCTCTATGTACAGAGAAAATCCAGTGAAGTGGGAACTGAGGACTCTCCAACCTCGAAAGCTCAGTCTTTGGCACATCATTAAGAAATATTAAGCCTAATTCTTGCTGTTTATTTATCTGAAAGCAAGTAAAATGAGTGTCAAGTCATGAGGTGAAACCCTGCACAGATGCAGCAGAGCACCATTAGCAGTCTGAAGTTGAGAGGTGAGCTCCCACTAATGCCCACCACTAGCCTCTTTTCATTTCATTTCCATAACTGTTTCCCTGTGGTTTTGTATCAAAATAGGTCACACTTTGCCTCTTCAAACTAAATGTGAACTGAAACAACAGCCCCTTTCTGTTCTCCGCTGCCAACGCAGCCTGCTCTTCTCTTCCAACCCGTCTGGTGGCAGCGGGACCCTCTTTTACCTGCTGTGTGCAGAGGTGTTCTCTTTATCGTGCTCTCCGTGTCCCAGCTTCTTGGGGACACGTCCAGCAGGTACCGGAGGACCTGGGGATGGCCCTCCCGGCTTGCGATGTGGAAGCAATTCCAGCCATCTTTATTCTTCAGCAGTGGGTTGGCTCCGTGCTCCACGAGAGCTTTGATCACCTCCAGGTTTTTCCTAGTGCAAGCCATCATTAGGGGAGTCCTGAAAGAAAGAGGAGACAAACAGAATAACCAGAGATACTTTTGTTCTAATGTCTGAGCTTGAAGCATGATTTAAAGCTGTCTACAGCACCAACTGGCCTGTCTAATAAAACACAGTAGCTCAGTGCCAGCTGTGGTGAGCTAGCCAGAAGGAAAATTGATGTGCTAAAACCACTCTGAGGTAGCAGGAAACTTGGCTGGTGAAGACCTTCTCCAAGCTCAAGGCTAAATTTATCACCTCACCTGGATTTGGATGCTTTGACTGAGGTTCACCATGTGCTGCATACAGACCCGTGAGATTTTACAGCACTGCTTGTCCTGTTCCACATGTCAGGGGACAACCTTTGATATTTAAAAAGCATAAAATGCTCCAGTTGTAAGGGCAGATAAGGACAGGAAGAGAGTACTGAGAAGGGAGATAAAATCTCCAGCAATGGAGATTTTTCAGAAAAGATTAGACCTGCATCTGCTGGGGTAGAGCTGAGCCTGCCTGGAGCTCCATGTTTCCTGCAGCTCCATTTCTACACAGTGCCTCACATCAGTGTGTATTTTCAATGCAAATGAGACTTTGTCCGAGGGCTGGGAGTGCACTAGCAAGCACGCAGCTCCCCATTTTTAATCCGTGGATGGAAGGGTACTGCAGGCCTATCGCACAAAACCAGGCTCGCACACGTGCCTGCAAACAGCTCGTGAGATTTCTGCCTCTCTCTGCTCCCCCTGATGTCAGCACCATGCTGGCACAGCCTCGAATTAGGAGGACTAGGATGCTGCCTTTGTATTTCTGCTAGTTCACCTTCAAAACAACCTCCCCCAGCTTTAATTTGTGGGCTGGGGAGAATCTTGGCTTTCTTTTGCAAGGTGGTGCACAGAAATCTCCCTCTCCAAGAACAAAATTTGACATTAATCAGGCCTGCTGCTTGTTTGTGGATTAGGTTTTATTTTTTATTCCTGACTCTCATTCCTTCATCATTTGCTTATGTGTGACCCACATGGCAGACAAACAAAAGCCCTGAAGAAACCAGTTGTTACTTGGGTTCTTGAGGCTGTTGCTATCCTATCAGTAGCAAATCTGACCTAAGAAGCTCTGTTTGCTGGGGGGGAAACAGGAGTACAACTTACTTTTTATCTTCTTATTTCAGAGGACTGGGACACAAAAATGTGAATCAGTATCATTGATTCCCATCAAACAGCAGAGCAGGGAAGAACGAATAGCTGCGGATGAAAGCTTTTAAATTGGATCTGCTACTGAAGCAGTAATTTACAACTTCTATGATAAACAGGGAGAAATCAGTGATAGGGCTGGAATTTAGCCCAGAAAGGCCCCGTGTGCTGGGCTGCACCCAGAGCAGGGTGGGCACAGGGCCAGGGGGGGATTCTCCCCCTCTGCTCCGCTCTGGGAGACCCCCCTGCAGGGCTGGGTCCAGCTCTGGGGCACCAACAGCAGAAGGACACGGACCTGCTCCAGCGGGGCCAGAGGAGCCACGGAGATGCTGGGGGGGCTGGAGCCCCCCTGTGAGGACAGGCTGGGAGAGTTGGGGGGTTCAGCTGGAGGAGAGAAGGCTCCAGGGAGACCTTAGAGCGGCCCCCCAGGGCTGAAAGGGGCTGCGGGAAAGTGGGGAAGGACTCTTGGTCAGAGGGTGTAGGCATAGGATGAGGGGGAACGGGTTTAAACTGCAAGAGGGGAGATTTAGATGAGATCTGAGGGAGAAATTGTTCCCTGTGAGGGGGGTGAGGCCCTGGCACAGGCTGCCCAGAGCAGCTGTGGCTGCCCCCTCCCTGGAAGGGTTCAAGGCCAGGCTGGACGGGGCTTTGGGCAACCTGGGCTGGTGGAAGGTGGCCCTGCCCGGGGCAGGGGGGTTGGAACTAGATGGTCTTTAAGGTCCATTCAAATCCAAACCATTCTGTGATTCCATGATTCTAAATGACGGCTCCTGCAATCACATTCCCACTTCTGCACCCAAACCCTTTTCAGGTTTGCCCCACGGCAAAGCAAACCAGTGACCTACCAGTCTGCCTTTTTCAAGCAATCTACGCTCGCGCCTCTCTCCAGGAGGTAGGAGACACACTCCCTGTGGCCCATGGAGGCCGCTTCGTGGAGGGGTCTTTTGTAGTCGCTATTGAACACCTCAACATCCATCCCCAGTGACTCTACCAGGTAGGCGAGGACGTCCCGGTGCCCATATCGGGCAGCGTGGTGCAGCAGCGTGTCCCCCGAGCGCCCGTAGCGCTGGCTCTGTGCCGCTGGGCTCAGCGCGTCGTCCGGCCGCAGCTCGGCCAGGAGGAGGTCCAGCTGTCCCTCCTGTACCAGCCGGAGGAGCAGCCTCAGCCTCTCCCCCTCCGCCATGCCTAGAGATGTGGTAGAAAGAGGCAAAAAAAAAATCAGGATTATGGCTTCATACAGCATGAATATAATGGCTGCTCCCTGGGTCAGGCTAAACAGAAATTACCTCTTCCCTCAGGCAAAACAGAACCCGGCCTCTCCCTCCAGAAAAACAGAAAATTTGTTTTCTCCCAGCAAACCTACAAACCAGTCTCTCCTTCAGGATAACCAGAAATTTCCTCCTCTCTCCAGAAAACCAGAAACTACCCTCCCTCTTCAGGAAAACCAGGAACCAGCCTCTGTCAGGAAGAACAGAAATTTCCTTATCCCTCAGGAAAAAACAGGAACCAGCCTCTCCCTCAGGAAAATCAGAAATTTCCTTTTCCCTTGAGAAAACTAGGCACTGGTCTCTCCCTCCAGAAAACAAGAAATTTCCTTTCCCTTAGGAAAACCAGGAACTCACCTCTCCCTCAGGAAAAACAGAAATTCCCTTTCCCCTCAGGAAAACAAGAAATTTCATTTTCCCTCAAGAAAACCAGAAACTGGCTTATCCTTCAGGAAAAACAGAAACTCTCTCATCCCTTAGGAAAACCAAAAATTTTCTTTTCCCTCCAGAAAACCAGGAACTGGCTTCCGCCTCCAGAAAAACAGACATTCTCTTTCTCCTCCAGAAAACCAGACATTTCCTTGTCACTCAGGAAAATTAGAAACCAGCCTCTCATTCAGGAATGCCAGAAATTTCCTGTTCCCTTCAGAAATCCAGAAAATTACTTCTCCTTCAGTAAAAACAGAAATTTCCTTCTCCCTCAGGAATACCAGAAACTGGTCTCTTCCTCGGGAAAAAGAGAAAATCTCTTTCCCCTTAGGAAAACCAGAAATTTCCTTTTCCCTTAGGAAAAATAGAAACTTCCTTTTCCCTCCAGAAAAAAGCCATTTCCTTTCCTGTGGGAAAAACAGAAACCAGCCTCTCCCTCTGGAAAACCTGACATTTCTGAGGGGAAAAAAGTTATTTACCCTTAGGAAAACCAGGAAGAGGCCCTTCCCTCAGGAAAACCAGAAACCTGCCTCCTCCTCAGGAAAAACAGAAACTCCCTTTTCCCTCAGGGAAAACAGACCATTCCTTTTCACTCAGGAAAACCAGCAACCTGCCTCTTCCTCCAGAAAAACAGTAATTTTCTTTTGCTACCCAGAATTGTCAGAAACAGGCCCTTCCTTCAGAAAAATCAGAACTTTCCTTTCCCTTTAGGAAAAACAGAAACTACATTTTCCCTTGGGAAAACAAGGACCTAGCCGCTCCCCCCCCCCCGGGGAAAACTAGAGATTTCATTTTCCCTCAGGAAAACTAGAAACCAGCCTCCCCCTCAGGAAAAACAGAAATTCTCTTTCCCCTTAGGAAAACTAGAAAATTCATTTTCCTCTTTGGAAAACCAGTTGCTCCCTCAGGAAACCCAGGAATTCCCCCTTCCCTCGGGAAAACCTGAAATTTCTTTTTTTCCCTCTGGAAAACGAGTAATTTCATTATCCCTCGGGAAAGCTAGAAACCAGCCTCTCCTTCAGGAAAACCAGAAATTCTCTCTTCCTTTAGGAAATTCAGAAAGTGATTATCTCCTTCAGTAAAACCTGACATTTCCATTGCCCTCAAGAAAATCATAAACCAGCCCCTCCCTCAAGAAAATCGGCAGTTTCCCTTTCCCTTTCCCTCCGGAAAACTTCCTTCTCCCTCAGGAAAACCAGAAATTCCCTTTTCCCTCAGCCCCCCCCCCGACACTCGCGGCGGCTCAAACCCACCCGCGCTCTGCTGGGGCGGCGTGACGTCACGCGGGGCAAGACGCGGCGGCGTGACGTCACCCCCAGGGTCGGGGGGGGGGGTGACGATAAACAAACTCCGGGAATGTTTCTCTTGGCCCTCACGGCGTTATCCCGCCCCCCGGCTCGTCCGAACCCGGAAGAGCTGCGCCATTGGACAGCGCCGGGTCTCCGCGCGTTCTGTGATTGGTCGGGGGCGGGGTGGGGCGTGGCCGGCGGAATGGCGGGTCTGGAGCAGAGTGAGCGCCTGGGCCGGGACCTTGGCAACCGGGGGGGGCTGAGTAGAGGGGTCCGTGGCTGAGAAGAGGGTGGAGAGGGGGCTCCCTTGGTCCTGGGGGGAACCCTTGACATTGAGGGGGGGCCTTGGCAATGGGGGGAGCTCTTGGAATTTGGGGGGGGGCCTTGGCAATGGGGGGGATTCTTGGCAATGGGGGGGGGGGCTTGGCAATGATGGGGACCCTTGGCAGTGGTGCGGACTTTGGTAATGGAGGGGCCTTCTTGGCACTGGGGGGCAACCCTTGGCATTGGAGGGAACCTTGGCTATGGGGGGCGGTTCTTGGTATTGGGGTATGCCCTTGGCGTTGGGGGGAACCCTTGGTACTGGGGGGGGGGCGCTTGGCAATGAGGGGACTCTTGGCAGTGAGAAGGAACTCGGTAATAGAAGGAGCTTCTTGGCATTGGGGGGGACAAACCTTGGCAATGAGAGGGCGCTTGGTAATAGGGGAGGGGATTGGCAATGGGGGTTCCCTTGGCAGTGGGGGGGCTTTGGCAATGTGGGGCACAGAGGAGGAAGGCCCTTGGCTATGGAGGCCGCAGGCCTGGGGCAGGGGCTGGCAATGGAGGGGCCATTCTGGGCCAGTGTGGATTAGCCCCGGGGGGGCCCTGGCCTGCTGGGGGCTTTCTTGTGTGGGCACCAGGCTGAGGGGCACAAGGTCAGTGCATCCATGTGGGGTAAAGGTTTAGAAACAAGATGCCGGGGGGGACGGGGAGCAGCTCCAACCTTCTCCTCCCGAATATTTCTCATTCCCCTGGAGCTTCCCCCATCCTCTGTGGCTGCTGCTCAGGGCTGATCCTTTCGCCTCACAGCTGGAGTGTCTTCTCGTGGCTGATGAGCTCCACTCCCCGTCATGTTCCTTATGTGATCGAAGCCATAAACCGTGGCGGGGCTCTGTAACACAACCTTTGCTCAGCACTTTTGTATCTGCCGCTGTCACCAATCGAAAATCTTGGGAAAAAGGAGAAAAGATGAATGCAGTTGAAGCCTGAGCGGGTTATCTTCTTGAGTTGGGTTTCTGGATTTGAACCCTGTGCCACAGTCCTGGCACGTCAAGGTTTTTGCTGTCCTGAGGTGGGGGAGCAGAGGTTTTGCCCCGAATCCTACACCTGATCTCACGTGAGACCTTTCCGTGTCTGACAGCTTTAGGAATGGGCACAGAGCTGGTACCTCAGCTCTAACATTTGCTGGCACTGTGTGCTCAAGAGAACTGGGGTGCTTCAATGATTTGTGCTGTTTAATCCAAAAAGCTTTTCAATTTGAAGTGAGAAATAGCATTTTTAAGTTGAATCATAGAATCATTTAGGTTGGAAAACACCCTTAAGATCATCAAGGCCAACTGTAAACCTAACCCTGCCAAGTCCATGACTAAACTCCGTCCCTAAGTGTCACAGGATTGTCTTGCATTACTTTTTTTCTTCTTCTTGCCCCATTTGCTGTATTTTTAGGAACATGGGATGTTAGAAAACAGCCTCCCTGGGGAGCTCAGTGGGTGCTTTTAACATCGCTCTGTCAAACTAATGTGGATGCAAAGGAGGAAGCAGTATAAGGAATCAAAACTGACCCTTGGATCCTTTTGTAAAAGATCAGATGATTTCATTTGTGGCCGCCATAAACCTGTTAGGGGAGTTTATCCTCCGCAGCATGGTGCGGTAATAAAATAAAAGTGAAACTGCATGAGCAGTGTTTTGTTGATTCCCTATCAGAACGAAGCCCATTCTGCGCCGTGGTATCAGATTTCTCATGAGCATTTTTGGTAGAAGCCAGTTGCATTGCTCGTAATTTTTCTGCTAGCCGCCCTGTGTAAGGAGAGAGGAGCTCATGGAGTTTTTAAGTAAGGTTTTCTTAACTCGTCATCTAGTTTTGTGCTGCTTCTGAAACGTCCTTCTCGCGGGAAAGAGCTGTGGTGTGAGTGGATTGGGTTTTCTCCTTAATGGGGGATCTGATTGCAAGAGTTTGTGTGTTTGAGTGCTGGTTCTGACATTGCCTGGGCAAATCAATGTCGTCTCTCACAGGGGGTTGCACAGTTCAGCTTCCTTGGCATCCTCCTAATGCTAGTTTGCATTTATACGAATGATTTTATCTGCTTTCTCCCTGTTACAGTATTGTAAAGCCACAAACTTGCACGGATTCTGATTTTACATCATTCTCTTTTGGTCCAAAGCCTTGTACAGCAGAGGAGTGGGGACGCGGGGTGCAGTTGCTGTTGAAGTGACTGCAGATGTGTTGCTTTGACACGATGTGTTGCCCTCCTTAGTGCCTCACCAGAGAATTCTATCACTTTCTGCTGTAATTTCTTCAGAGAAACTCCTGCCTGAAACACTGGGGCTGTCCTATAAAATTTCTGAAAAGAAACTGTATTTATCCCTCTGTTAAAGGCATGGATTGCACATTGTCGTTTGCTAACGGTTTGGTTTGGGGGGTCTTTTTTTTTGTGTGTGTGTGTTGGCAAAGCAGCAAAGCGATTCAAAAAAACGCACCTGACAGCCGATGACTGTGAAGCTCTGGCACGGAGCGCAGAAGGTTCATCCTCCCTGACGCAGCCGTTGAGTCAAAGACAAAGTAGAGGAGATGTAAACCAGGGCCTCCATCCCACCCCCCGGAAACGGAGACAGCGAGGAGGTACACTGATTACAAATACTTTAAAGGCTGAGGGATTTGGGGGGAAAAAAAAGCTAATTGTGGTGTGGAACAAAAGGGAAATTGGTTGATTTTGAGTGGTGCGTGGCAAAACTGGGCTTAATCTCTGCCTCCACAAAGCCAAGAAAAACAGATACCTTGACTATTTCCCTCTATGGGGAAGTGGGTTTGGCTTCACATGTGTGTTTAGTCTCTCCTCACACCAGAAATGCCTCTGCGTCTCTGTTGCTGAGCTGTCTGAGACTACCTGGGGAAAACAGCAGCTCTCCCTGAGGAACACTACAGCTTCTGCAATTAGGGACTATTAATGATGTAACTCCTGCTTCTAGATGCTCTTTAGGATAATTATTAAATAATAAAGAGCTGTCTAGTTATATAAGACTGCAAAAATGTTGTTGAGCACTTAGCAGATATTAATGCTCTTCGACTTTCCTAGGAGTGGGAAACATTGTGGTACACAACTCGTAGATGTGGGTCTCAAAAGCGCCAAAGCCTTAGAGTGCTTTTGAGGATTCAGACAACAGGGCTCAGAGCTCAAACTAAAGGTGAAAAAGCTGTTTTCAGGCTGCTCATGGTGCAGGGTTAAAGACTGAGCCTTAAAACCCATGTAACGACAAATGACACTACACACATGTGGGCAAGGAGACAGGTATAAAGCAAAGTAAAAACGTCCGGGATTATTCCTGAGCCCCTGAGTGCCTTGATCGCTGTGGAAAGTGAGACTCGGGAGCATTTTGGTGTTTCCCTGGGAGACCTGGGAATCTCTCTGTACCTTGGTGTAAGCTGACTCGCTTCACAGAGAACATCTGCTGGTGAGCCAGGACAAGGCACTAGAGTCCCAGACTCTGTACTCATACTTTTCCATTTTCATATCAGCGGTATCTCTGACTATCTCACTTCAAAAAATGTAGTAATCTTAGATGCTGCAGGTTCTAGGATATTGGACTCGAACATTAGCAGGGAAGCTTTTTTTTTTTAAGCAGAAAGTATCTTGCAAATCAGACCTCTTTAAGCTATGCCTTCACGAGTATCCAGAAAGAAAATGTGTTAAAATCAGCAGTAGCTGCTTGTGATTTTGTTCTTCATGAGTTGCCTCTTAGCTAAGCATCAAGATATGTTGCAGACTAGGAGCTGGACAGAATGAATACTGTCAGCACTGGTAAACTTAGTCTGTGTGCCACATGAACTGTGGCAGTCAGGAAAGGAGAGGCTGCTGAGAGCAATCTTTTGCCAAGTTTCGTTTCCTCTATGGTCTCTGCTGCTTTTTGACATTGCCCCCACGAAGAATCTGGACAGAAATGTCTGTTTATCCTCTTAAAGGTGTTGGTTTCTCTTATACTGTGGTAGGAGCAGCCTGCTAGAGACTTCATGCTGTGACCTTCTCGTGATGAAGAGCAGTAATTAAACCCTGAAGCTCTTCTCAAATCTTAGTGTGTTTCTCATTCACCGGCTTAAGAACAATAAATAACCAGTGGGAGCCCAACCTCGGTCTGAGTCACACCACAACAATGCAAGTCTCGCATTTTGTTTCCTTCCTATTTCTCTTTCTTTGGCTAGTGGAAATACCTCCCGTGGAATTTATTGTGCAGCTGCATTTCTGTTTAACAGGCATCCGCTGTGTTATGTTAGCTAAGGGTTGTTCATCTGAGAGATTGTTATACAGACCATATCTTTTTCTAGAAGCTAGTGGAGGTGTCAGACATACTTTGACAGTGCCCAGATTATGTGGACAGTGCGAAGAGATGAATGTTGTTCTGTTGACTTCTGTAGGTTGCCAGAGAAGCAATGTGAAGGACAGTTCACCTGTAATAAGCTCCTACATCTGTGAGGAACCTGTGGAATTAACTACCACCTTGCACAACCTCTAGTCTCTTTGTTAGCTCAGTTAGCGACTTCGCATTTGTTTCTGTTGACTTCACTCATGCTCTTCGTCTTTTCTGCAGGCCAAGGTCAGCAGAAGAACATCACCGATTACTTCAAGATCTCTCAGACACAAGAAGTAGGTCCCGGTGGGATGAAAACCAGCAGAATCAAAGAAGAGCTACTGGATCCCATCTTCAGTGAGCCTGATGATTCCTTCAGCAGTGTCTCCACTGTAATGGGGATCAGTGGTGATTCCTCCTTTCTGGAGGACGAGGACCTTGTACCAACTCCCAGGGAAAGCTCCCGAAAACAGCCTCTGTCTGCTGCAGCTGCAGGCGTTAAGACAGAGCATGATTTGTGGGGTGAGCCTGAGAAGAAGCCAGTGGTGGTTCATCCAGAACGCAGCCAGATCAAGCAGGAACTCGATGATATGGAAATCGAACCGGTCCCTGATGCACACTATGGACTCCTGGGGACTCGGAAGTGGGAAGTACCCCAGGGAAGTATTGACAAGCTGCCTGTTGAAGTCCTCAGGAACATCTTTGCTCAACTACCAGTGATGGATCTATACCAGAACCTGAGCCTGGTGTGCCGCCGCTGGAGGGACATTGTCAGTGATCCACTGGTAAGGACTGCTGTGATATTAATTTGAGCCTGTCCCTTCTCAGACTGCTCTGTTCTGTCCTAGTCTTGTGGCTGCAAGTGTTGCTGTAGGGCTATCCACGCTGTGTCTGTCTCTCTTTGTTCCTTTAAATCCCTTTATTGTTCTCTAGTGCCCACAATCCTCTCTTATGAGGTCTTTTGTCATTTTTTGGTCTTCTGGACTACAGTGGCATCTTTAGATGCCAACCTGTATCAGAGATCAATATTGGAGTAACTTCCCTTGATTCATTCTTCCCATACATAGAAAGAGAGCATCCTGTAAGACTCCACAAAATCTCCTTTCACTGTTTTCCTTGCAGCATTTTTTTTCCCAACATGCAGGAAATTCTGGCTACCAGACTGGGCAGTGTCCTCTCGTGGCCAGCGTACGTCACTGAGTGTGTGTCTCTGTATGTGTTGTGCCTCTTGTAGTCAAATGAGTTTAGAGAGGACTTTAACTCTGTTTTTACGGAGCTGGATTCATCTGCAGTCAAGGCCCTCACAGTACAAACAGTCGTGAACCCACTGGCAGTTGTTTTGGCCGCAGCAAGGATCTCTGAGTTTCGGTTAAAGGTGGCTCAGAGACAACTGGCACCGCTTGACTTGCTCGCTGTTCACACTGGAAACACTCAGCTTGTACAGAGAGGCTGCCTCAGCCTGACTCTGAGTGGTGGGGGACTGATCGCAGCCCACATTTTTGCAGGGGTTCAAGTTCTTGTTCATGCCCTTCCAATAAATTCAGACGGGTAAGGCTGGACACAATGCAGGTGGTGTCCTGCCCTCTGCTTTGTCAGCACAGCGTGCGTGCCTTGAGCCTGAAGAGCCAGAAGGATGCATAGAAAATGCGTAGATTGAATGCTCAGCACGCTCAAGTCATCTCCCAAACCTGCTCTTCACCCCGTGACACAGCCTAAAAAGCAGCACCTTGTCTGTTTTTACCAAAGAAGTCCAAACAGCAGGCTGTGGGAGGTTAGGCCTTCATGGACACATGGATTTTAAGCACTCAGACCCCGCTCAGAGCAGATCTGTGCGTTAGTGCTGAAAATAACCCCATTCCTTTAATGCTTTGACATTTGAAACTAAACCAGAATCACCCTGTTTCCATCAGTCTAGAAAAACCAGCCATTTATAGACATATTTGCAGGCTTTCTCTCTTTCCCCTGTTTCCTCTTTCTTTCCCCATCTTGTGCCAGGCACCTGTTTCCATCAAGCTGCAGTGGCTTTTTGAAGTCCATGTCTTCTTTGGAAATCACGTTGATTAGCTTATTGCCAGAAGAAACCTGTTTTTCAGTGCTGTGAGATAAAAGATGGTGGTATGTGCTTCACATTCTAGTTCATTCCTTGGAAGAAGCTGTACCATCAGTACCTAATGAAGGAGGACACAGCCCTGCGCAAAGTTGAACAGGTCTTGCAGGATTTTGTCATAACAGAGGAGCAGGGAGGATGTATTTTTGGGCTGATCAGGTGAGTCCACTTCAAGACCTGACTTTGTACCTGTAGATCCTCAGACCTTCCTTACTTTGGGTCTTCCATTTTATCCTGTGAATCACCAGGAGAGAAATGGGCTTGTCTTTTAAACAGGTGGGAGATGTACAGGAAGATGAGAAAGGAGAAATTATTTTAACAGTAGAAATCATTAGTAGGGTTCTAGAAGGAGGCAAAAAACTTGGCCTTCTCCCCTCCTTGTTCTGTTTGGAGCACATGATCATAGAATCATTTAGGTTGGGAAAGAACTTTAAGATCATCGAGTCCAACTGTAAACCTAATGCTGCCAAGTCCAGCACTGAACCGTGTCTCCAAATGCCACATCTACAGTCTTTTAAACCCCTCCAGGGATGGGGACTCCCCCCCTGCCCTGGGCAGCCCATTCCAAGGCCCAACAGCCCCTTCTGCACAGAAATCCTTCCTCAGAGCCAGCCTGACCCTGCCCTGGGCAGCTTGAGGCCATTCCCTCGGGGCCTGGCGCTGGGGCCTTGGCTCCAGAGACTCATCCCCCCTCTCTGCCCCCTCCTGGCAGGGAGTTGCAGAGGGCCAGGAGGTCTCCCCTCAGCCTCCTCTGCTCCAGACTGAACCCCCCCAGTTCCCCCAGCCGCTCCCCAGCAGACCTGTGCTCCAGACCCTGCCCCAGCTCCGTTGCCCTTCTCTGGCCACGCTCGAGTCATTCAATGGCCTTTGTGGGGTGAGGGGCCCAAAACTGAACCCAGTATTTGAGGTGGTGTACAAGTAGAGGATGAAATCTGAAGATGAGAAGGTGGAAAGGGGATCTAATTGATGTCTTCCCCTCCTTATGAAGGGATGTACAGAGCATGATGCCAGGATATTCTTGGAGGTGTAGTGGTCAAGAGAGGCCAAGAGACAATAGGCACAAGTTCCAGCCTAGGAAATCCAGTTAGATATTAGGAGAGTGGTCAGAGCGGCTCAGAGAGGTGGTGAATCTCCCTCTTTGGTGATGCTCAGACCTCAGCTGAACAAACGACCAAACCTTGAAGTTGTCCCTGCTTTGAGCAGTTGGCTCCCAAAGTCCCTTCTGCAGTTTCTGTGAATTTGATAGCAAGTGAGAAGTGATGGATAAGTGAGGCAGAGGCTGCAAAGCCCGGAACAGGGACAGCCTTGTACTGCTGTCTGAGGAGATGGAGAAGCTGAACATGCACTGGGAAGAGGGAGAAGAAGTCTTGGTGGTGGCCTTTTGACTTGGATGGTGTTGCCTCTTGGAGGGCAGGGAGATGCTTGTTGCACCAAAGCAGGAAAGAGGTGAGGAGAGCCTGAGCAAGAGGGTGTCAGCAAGCAGCTGCTGGATTTGGAAGCTCAAATGAAGGTTTTGGAGATGGTTCTGTATGTCAGAGTACAGCAACTGAGAGGAGCTGCCGGGAGCTCCAAGACAAGCATTAGATGACAAAATAAAAAAACCCCTGGGCTGTCCTGTTGCTTGCTGCCTCAACAAACTTGGGAGATGTTATATGGTTGCTTCTTGCAGGGTGACTATGCTGGAGAGAGTGAGATTCAGTTTAAGTGTCCCTTTTAGCATCCCTTTACATTTCAGGATCTGTCACATCAGCACTGTTTTTCCATCTCCTGATCACCTGGGATCTGAGAGAGACTCAGCATCTCTGGGTTTAGCTCAAATACAAGTATCTCATGGATGGTGTGAGACTTGAATTCTTCTTTCTGGTTCCCCCCCACACCCCCCCCCTGCCATCTCCAACATATTTTCTTCTTTTCCTTTCCTGAAAGGCTGCTCTGCTGGACCCGCACTGACTTATCACAGCTCAGCAGCAAGCCCAGCCCAAGATCCCTGATAAAAGCAAGTGCTCTGTTCAGATCTCTGTAGTCTAGAGAGCAATTTTGTATGGCAGTTAGGTGGTGCAAATAGAAGAGTCAAACTGGGTTAGGAACGAGGTGGACCCATCTTCTGGAAGGAGACTTTGAGACAGCCAGAAGGAACTTGTAGTCTAAAGGCTTGATGCAGGAAAGTATTTAAGCACATGTCTGTGTAACAGAACTGGGAATTACTTGTCTAAATGGCTCTCGGCACAAGAATGGGTTGGAAATCCAAGTTCAGCACCTTGGGGTCTCGCTGCTGAATGCATCTGGTCAAATCTGTGGGGCACACAGCAAGGCATAGTTTAAACTTGCTGCAGCCTGGCTGATGGTACTGTGGAGAAGGCATTATTTACTTGGAGAGTAAGTAAAAAATCCTGCTGTTCCCATTCTGTGCAGGTACGTGTCTACCATACCCACCAGACGGACAGTAGATCCCAGCGTGGTTCTCCAGTGTTTGAAGAGTCACCACCTCTTCTCAAAGGCTGCAGTCTGCGTGGTCAACAAATTGCCATGTTTACAGAGCAGCCCAGGGGTAGGTTTAACAGTTATTAATTGGTTTAATGAACAGGTTTAACAACTGCTGGTGCTTCGAGGTCATATCTGCCCTCCTGCTTCTACAGATTTTCTCTTAGAGGTGTTATTTGATACTATTCAGAGTGACTGAAGAGGATTTAACTGTTCACCATGTTTTTTCAGTGTTGAAGAAGGGTTTCCCTGCTCCTAAAGGCTCAAAGCTTTTTCCTCACTCTTTCTTCTTGTTGCCTCTACCAGCCTGAGAACATGTGGGCCATAATTGCAGTCATGGTGCTTTTCTCCGACGGCGTCAGCGACATCCAAAAGCTGATGGTGTGTCTGCAGAGACCTTCCTCTACCCTCTCTGCTGTGGACGTGACAGAAGCACTTTACTGCATAGCGACGCTTCTCTACGCCATGACAGAGAGGAACATCAAGATCACTAACAGGTAGGGAGTGGGGAGATGCTTCCTGCCTGCCTCTTTCTAGCCATGGCGATATGTTATGTATACAGTGAATATTTGCTCACGAGCAATTGTGTCCCTGTTGTTTAGGGCCCTCCAGTTCCTCATTGTGTGCAGTTTATCAGGAACAGTCTGCACTTTCCTAACTTTTTGCCAGAACGTTCAGGAGCGTTGCCTTTAGATTTGCTTTAATTCCTAGACTGTTTCATAGTCCGCTCGTTTTTCACGAGATAGCGTTCAAGAAAAGTAATTTTTCTCAGCAACAAAAGCAGGTTTTAAAGCAACTATAGAAACTTTCTGATTAGAAATAGATACACATCAGCTGCAACAATTTAATCTGGTTATTAACTTCCTGAGACCGGTTATTTACTTCATCCCTCTGAAATGATACTCCAAGTCCCGTGGCCTCCCGATGCACGTGGGCTGTGATCCATCCTGTGCCTTTTGGTCACAGAGGTGCCTGGTAATTCAGGTAGGAGCCCACAGGTTGCTTCAGAATTGCAGTGAGGATGAGATAAGGGTTAAGGACAGGTGTAAATTCTTCTTATGAGGAGACTGGAAAGGAACTGCAGTGGAAAATGAATCTATAACTAGAAATAAGTTGATTCTGTAAGCTGCCCTCTGTGGGGTATAGTCCAGCCTGTGCTAGACACAGGAGAAGAGTTCATCCTCTGCTTACTCAGCCATGGGCCATGTGCTCAGGCCACCAACCGGGAAATCGATGTTTGCCCTGTTAGTGATTGATAATTGCTGGCTAAGGTCATTAACTTGAGTAAACACCTGCTGAAGATGTGGCAGAGAGAGTGTCACTTGCTAACAATGAGAGTTCATGGTCAAAGTCACCCGTGTCCCATCTCCACCTCCTTGAACAATCTAGACCAGAAGAAATAGGAATGACCACGTCTCTTCTGCCATTATCTCTTCAAATCCTGCAAGGTTTGTAATTTAGGGCAGAAGGAGGAAACCTGTCCTTGAGGAACTGCCTGATACCTATTGCAGCTCCTGCCTGAGCATGCAGGTCACCTAATATGAGACATGAAGTCTGTCCTGGAGTGTGGCCTGGGGTGGCAGGAACAGGAACAAAGCTTCACTAAAAGAGATAAAACCACAGTGGTGTCAACCCTGCTGTACAATAGAGTTTAATTTTAAACCAGGTGTTGCTGGTGTTAATTAAAGCCTCAGCGTCGCTGTGCTCCTCTCTTTGCAGTAACAAAGCACCATGAAGTATTGTCAGAGCTAACACGTTTGTATAAAATCATCATAAGACAGTTGATGAAACTGCTTCACTGCCAAAACTAGCCCCAGATTCTCTCTTGGGTTGCCTCAGACTCGGTTGCTAATAGTGGTTCAGGAGAGCAAGAAGATCTTGTAGACTGATCCCAGGTTATGTTTGCATGGCAGACCCTGAAACAAAAACCTGGCAGGAGTGAGGGAGAGGCCACAAACAGAGCTGTCCCTGAGGTGCCTTTGCAGTCACTTTTCAAGGCAGAACTAACTGCACTTTAAAATATTAATACTGTCTCCTGCAACTCCCTGAGCGCTTGGGGCTTTGTGTATCATTCTGTTAGAAGTATTCAAGATATTAGTGGTCTTTTAGGTTGTTGCAGACATTTAATTTGTTATTGATGGTTTCTCAATGAGAGTTTCTCTTTTGTCCTTTCTACCAGGATCCATTACAATATTTTCTACTGCCTGTATCTGGTGGAAAATGCTTCTGTAACTACGCAGACAATAGAAGAGGAAGAGGAAGAGGAAAAGGAGACACTGGCATCATGCTGCAGAGAAGACTTATGGTCCAGGTAATGCTATTTTAGGTGATCTAAGTACGCAGGGCCCTGGTGGAGTGCTGGACCTTGGAGAGGGAGCAAACACTTTGTGGCAGGGGCTGGTTGACAGGACTCTTAAGATCCATAAAGATTAGTACAAAACCTTATTCTGTTCCTTACCATATTCGTCATATTCTCTGAATTCTCAGAGGAAAACCAGAATCAGGCCTTAAATCTGTAAAAATTGAATTACCAAGCTCTGAATTTAAGCCATCATTCACTGATGAGTCTGTGTATCAGTGGAACACAGTTCTGTGCACTCCAGCCCCACTGAACTTTCACAGAGCCACGTCACCCCCAGATCCCCTCCCAATTCACCACTCTCCCTATGGATAAGGAGCTCTGGAATGAGGGGAGAGTGCCTGCTTTAATTTTAACAGCCTGTTCCCTGAGAAATGCAAGCTGCAGTCAGCCAAAATGGAGATTGGCTTGCTGGTGATGTTACTGTAGTGCAAATAATGTGGCTGTTCGTTTATGAACGCAGCTTTCTGTGCACATGAGGAAACAAGATACCAGCCACAGGATATTGATTTGGCTCCTCTTCTCTGGATTCTGTTGAATAACTTATATATTAGCTGTTATATGTATATAGCTGCTATAAATTAGCATTGGTTGGTAGCTTGCTGCCTGGAAAGAAAGGACAGTAAGGAGTGAAACGTTTTCCTGGTCTGTGGAGATCTAGGCTTGGTTCCCCTTCTGCTGCAGTTCCCCTGGGTTGAGTCATTTAGTTTCCTTGTCCTGACGTACAGAAGGGGAATAGTGGTGCTTTCATCCACCACAGAGGTTTAGCAAAGATAAATCTAATAAAATCACCAATGATCCAAAGTACAGCAATGAGAGAGATCATAACAAAAAAAAAAAAGTAAATAGATGTTGGGTTTCACTGCTTCTTGTTTTCCCAGTCCTTTCATTTTACCCCTCCGTTAGAAGTTTTTTCTAAGCAGATTTCTCTCGTTCAGTAAAAGATGCATCCTGGGGGCAGTCATCTAATTGCCAGCTGTGAAATGTCAAGGATACTTAAACAAGGCTTTCTGCCCTTATGTGTGGTATCGGGGAGGACCCTGTGCAAAGAGATGGTTCACACTGTTGGCTGATTACAGGTTTCAGACCTTTATGAATAAAACAATTTTGCTGCAGCCGGAAGCACTGAATGCCTTTCTTAATGTTAATCAAAGCTCTCAGCTCCCCCGAGAGGCAGGGACAATCGATCTGTCCTACATGCTGAGAAATCAGAGAGCAATTTAAGGTACACGCTCTCGAAAGCAACAGAACACCCCAACCCCAAATCACTGTTTTCAGTAAGCCTAAGGAGCTGGGGTGCCAAATTTATTTTTAAAGCACGACGAAGGGCCCTTGAGTAGATCTTCTTCTATATAACCTTCCCCAAGGTTTACTTTTTATTTTTTCTATCTCACGTCTGTTCTTATTCCCTGTTTTTCTCATTTGCTCAACCAAGTTGCTCCAGTGCCACCTTCCTGCTTGTGGGATGGGATCAATCATTCATTGGTTGCCTTCTGCTGCTAGTTGATTTGTTTGTTTTATGTGGGAGGATTTATTTTCTTAACTCCTCTTTCTGTTGGTTTGTTGTTGTTTTGTGGGGTTTTTTTGTGGTTTTAGTAGCTGCTCTGAAGTAAAGCTGACTCATGAACAGCAGAGGATTTTGAATCACAAAATTGAGCGTGGTCAAATAGTGAAAATTATAGCATTTGCAGGTAAGAGCCAAAACTTCTCTTGTAAGAATGCATGTATAAATTTATAATTCTGCTCCTTCCCTCCCTGCTTCTTCTGTCTGAGGAACTGTGTGCATGCCAGGGGGATCAACCTTACTTTTAATCAGTACAAAAAATCAGAGCAAGCTTTGCAGAGAAATAGGAATGGGAAGCATGGTGGTGATTACTCCCGTGCAAGCTGGGTAAATGTCATATTTGAATACTGAAACCGAGTGTTTGGGTGATGTCAATGACTGCTCAGAGCAGCTTGTCAGGGAACGCAGGGGAGGAGAAGCAACTCTCCGTGTGTTGCTGAGCCATGTGCTGAGCCTGTTTCTCAGTGTTACTGTCCACAGGCCACTAGAAGGAGTTGCTCTTACTTGTTTAGATTTAACATCCCTGTAGGAGCACCACAAGACAAGAAAACTTCTGCACTTGCCTACAGTTTTGAAAAGGGGAATTGCATAAAATCAAGGGAGCCTATTTAAAAAGAAATGGAAAAGTAAATCATCTCCCTCCACCTGCAGAGTTTCCTTTAAAGACACCACACTGGGGGCTCAGAGCTAATGCATGCTCCCTGCCAGAATAGCCTTGCAAAGGACATGTACAGTTAAGCACCACAGTGCAGAAGCCACCAGTACTGGTTTCTTATGTCTGTACAAATTCACCGTGTCCAAATGAAAAACAAGGGAACATTCATGAACTCTGAGAGGTTACATGTAACCTCAACATGTCAGGGCAGGAAAAAGAGCTTGAGGCACTGCTGGCAAAAAGCATTAAAGACTTGTAATTCTTCTTCGAATGCGTGAAAGGGGATATTTGCCAGAGCATCTGTTAGCTAACTGCAGTGCAAAGGCTGCCTTAGAGTGAACGGCGATATCACAGAAAAGCTAAACGTGTTTCTGCGTTTTTGTTCCTCATAGAGGGTCTTGGAAAAGACCAGCCCCGGGATCTTTCTTTTTAGGGTGTCCACCAGAGGCTCGGTCTCACATTCACCTGGGAAAAGTTGTGGATTAAATATGTGTTGGTACTGTTGGGTCCATGATCTGGACTGCGTTACCCAGAAGATGCAAAGGAACTCAAGGGTGAAGCGGTGCAATAGCTGAGCGTGAATTCTTGCTGAAAGCTGCCTTGGCAGTGGAGTTACAGGGAGATGTGGGAACAGTCTTACCAGCCAGCCCAATATCTGTACCAGGTGTATTGGGTTTGTGTGGCAAGGTTTCAGAACAGGGGAGCTACAGGGGTAGCTTCTGTGAGAAGCTGCTAGAAGCTTCCCCCGTGTGTGACAGAGCTGCTGGCCAAGGCTGAGCCCATCAGCGATGGTGGTAGCACCTCTGGGAGAATGTATTTAAGAAAGAGGGGAAAAAAAATGGGGATGGAACAACAGCGGTGGAGAGAGGAGTGAGAATATGTGAGAGGAACAACCCTGCAGACACCCAGGTCAGTGAAGGAGAGAAGGAGGAGGTGCTCCAGACACTGGAGAAGAGATTGGAGCCCACAGTGAGGCAGCTGTGCCCTGCACCCGTGGAGGTCCACGGGGGAGCAGAGACCCACCTGCAGCCCGTGGGGGACCCCACGGCAGAGCAGGGGGATGCTTGAAGGAGGCGGTGGCCCCGTGGGAAGCCCAGGCTGGAGCAGGCTCCTGGCAGGACCTGTGGCCCCGTGGAGAGAGGAGCCCAGGCTGGAGCAGGTTTGCTGGCAGCACTTGTGACCCCGTGGAAGGGACCCACGCAGGAGCAGTCTGACCCTGAGGGAGCCACCCTGGAGCAGTTCGTGAAGAGCTGCAGCCCCTGGGAAGGACTCACGTGGGAGAAGTTCCTGGAGGATTGTCTGCTGCGGGAGGGACCCCACGCTGGGGCAGGGGAAGAGTGTGAGGAGTCCTCTCCTGAGGAGGAGGGAGCAGCAGAGACAACCTGTAATGAACTGACCACAAGCCCCATTCCCTGCGCCACTCGGGGGGGAGGAAGAGAAAATCAGGAGTGAAGTTGAGCACAGGAAGAAGGGAGGGGTCGAGGGAAGGTGTTTTGGGGTTTATTTCTCATCCTACTCTGATTTCATTAGCGATAAATTAATTTCCCCAAGTTGAGTCTGTTTTGCCGCTGATGGTAATTGCTGAGTGATCTCCCTGTCCTTACCTCAACCCATGAGCCTGTTGTTATATTTTTTCTCCCCTGTCCAGCTGAGGAAGGGAGAGATGGAGCAGCTTTGGTGGGCACCTGGCGTCCAGCCAGGGTCAACCCACCACACCATGCAAAATGGTGAAATATCCTCATGGGTGAACAGCTGGTTAAAATCTGGGAGGCAAAAGTAGGAGCAGATGGTCAGTTTTCTGCACAGAAAGTGGTAACCACTGGAGTCCTGCAGAGATTTGTGCGGGGACCTGCTTTGTCCAACATTCACGAGTCATCTGGGAGGACTGAGAACAGGAAGGTGACAAAGTTGGCTGGTACTGTGTCATCACTGAGGGTATGGAAAGGGGCAAAGAAGGAAATGTGCCCTCCGCTATGAGGTGTGGACAGTGCTGTCCTGCAAACTGGAGTAAAGGAGAGCAGCAATAGTGGGAGACCTTACAAGGAAATGAGCTCATGAATCGTTCAAAAGAACAATTTTAACATTTTGTTTACCAAGCTGTCTTTCAGAGAACCAGTCTCTTCATGTCTGCTCAGACTTCTAGGATATTGGGTGATAAAATCATTTTTTTTAGGCTGCAGACTGTAATTTTTCAAAGCTGCTTTGCTCCACACCTTCTGATTTCAGTTGAGTCTGGAGCACAGCGGCTGAGGGAGCTGGGGGGGGTTCAGTCTGGAGCAGAGGAGGCTGAGGGGAGACCTCCTGGCCCTCTGCAACTCCCTGCCAGGAGGGGGCAGAGAGGGGGGATGAGTCTCTGGAGCCAAGGCCCCAGCGCCAGGCCCCGAGGGAATGGCCTCAAGCTGCCCAGGGCAGGGTCAGGCTGGCTCTGAGGAAGGATTTCTGTGCAGAAGGGGCTGTTGGGCCTTGGAATGGGCTGCCCAGGGCAGGGGGGAGTCCCCGGGATCCCTGGAGGGGTTGAAGAGTCGGGCTGAGCCAGCGCTGAGGGATCTGGGGGAGTTGGGAACGGTCAGGGGGAGGGTCATGGTGGGGCTGGAGGAGCTGCGAGGGCTTTTCCAACCCAGATGGTTCTGGGATTCTGTGAACAAATCCCCATTAGCTGCAAATAGCCCTGCTCTACAGTTAGGACAGCAAGAGGCGGAAGGCAAAGCTCATGAGAGGTGTGCGGGTTCATTCATTCCTGACTCTGGATGCTTTGTTGTTTACTTCTTCAGGTACAGGAAAGACCACAACCTTGATCAAGTATGCAGAGAAGTTTGCTGATCTGAATTTCCTTTACGTGACATTTAACAAAGCTGTTGCAGACAGGGGGAAAATTGTCTTCCCCAGAAACGTTACGTGCAGGACTTTCCATTCATTAGCATATGGAAGTGTCGGCAAACAGTGAGTGGGGATTTTAGATTCCTTCAGATTGGATGGGCCAGTGATTTTAGCATCTCTGTGAGCCTGGGGAAACAGCCTCATTGCCTGGTCTGTCACAGAGTCTGCTGACATAAACCCCATCGCTGGTCTGGGGGCTGTTCATCCTGCCCGTGTTTGTAGCCAAGACAGACTTCACAGGGAGATGGAAAGCCACTAAGAATGGCTTTTTCCTATTTCCCATTCACACTTCAGTGGTACAACCACTCTAAATGCTGCTTTTCTTTAGCAGAGGAGGGGTTTTCTTAACCTGACTTGTTCTAATAATCCAGTTTCTGGCCATCTAAACTGCAGACAGAAGGGAAAATTAGCCATGACCTGGAAGAAGAGGGGAATCCACTTACCTGGCTCTGAAACCAATCTGTAATTGCAGGGGTCAACAATGAAAATACCTCTCTGGCTCGACTTTTCATCTATAAAATATATAATATTAATAAGTTCATGCTTCCACCAGGATAGATATGTGCAGATTTTAAAGATATTCCATTACCTGGTCAAAGTGGGTGTATAAAACAGAGCTTCTGCAAGTGTAAGTGTGTGACAAAAGCAAAAGCAAACTTGCTTTTCCAGTAGGCTTTTCGTATGTGTTTCAACATGTCTCTCTTATTTTTTTGTCATCTATGGCACAGCTATAACGAAAAAGGCAAGCTGAAGTTCCTCAAGATGTCAGCTTACTCCATCAGTTTCCTCCTCCAGAACCGTGGGGGACAATCTCTGTTTATAAGAGGGAAAACAGTCTTGCAGACCCTTGAAACCTTTTTTGCCTCTTCGGATGAAGAGATCTGCGAAGAACACACTCCTGTTTGGTTCAAAAATACTCATGGTGCAAGAAAACTTGTCAGTGACATAGAAAAGGAGGTGAGTATGTGAGATGAAGCAAGACTTGGGTTGCAAGGTTTAGAAGGGGCTGTGGTTATCCCACATCTCTCATAGTTCACAGGTATTTATGCTTCAGCTGTAAGAACTGACCGTCAAAATATTTTTTTCCTCTGGTGACAAATAAAAAGTAACTGGAGCCTGTTTGTTCTCCCTGTTCGCACAGCTGGTTTGTAGAGAGGAGAGTATCACTGTCTCTGCTCAGTGCAGATGTTTCTTCCCTCCAAGGAAAAGAGAGAAAAGATTGCATGTATTTATATCAGTGCCTGAACAGCACTGTGATATTATATGAAAAGACAATAAACATTTTTGTAGTCATTTTGATATGCAGAGCCAAACCCAAAAATTCTCATTTAGAGTACAGACATCTTAGCAACACTTAAAGCAGCACTGACATCGCAAACAACGTGGGCTGGAGTTGTGGAGAAAATTAGCCTTTCTGCTCTGCACTGATCACACCCAATCAGATCCAGTCCAGCCAGCAGAAATGCAGTTTGCAGTCGTTATTCTGGCAGGGAATGAACTCACAGCCTCAAAATATTAAATAATTTTAAGCACCTTGCAAGCTGTCCAGAGAAGCCAAAATAAACGCAAAGTCTCTGTTAATGTGTAGAAGTTAGGACAGTATTACAGGGTCCTAAGAGCTGAGCCAAAGCAATGTTCTTCTCAGGGGGCTGCCTTTGGAAAAGACTGTGTTAAGGAGAAGTTAACTGATGGTGACACAGAAGAGAAGTAGGAGGAGAAAGGCTTCAGAGAAGCCTTTCAAGATTTGCTGTGCCTGGACTGGTTTTCTGCTCAAAACAATCTATCCAGACCCTTCTGTTTTCTCTTTCTAGATCAATGTGAAAGAGGCCAGAGAGATATGGAACAACATGAAGAAGCTGGATGGAGATGTAGAGAAGAAATACAAGATGACTTATGATGGTAAGAGTACACGTATCAAATGCCTTCAGATAAAGAGCTGTAGTAGAAAACTATAATAAATGGATTAATACTTCTTGCTTCTGGCTGTGCACCAGGAACGAGCATCAAAAAGTATAAAATATCTGTTCTCCTACCACTGGCTCACCAGGGAGCTCAAAACAGTCCTGAAGGCTGGTAGTTTGTTCATTTTTCCTCAGAAAATGGTGAAACTATTTAGATGTGTGTGAGTGGCAGCAAAATCCTAGAAATAATGGGTGAGACAGTGGGCAAACGAGTGCTAACAGTGTTTCTTGCTGCTGCCAGCATGTGCTTTCCTCTCGCTTCTTAGCATGTGTGCAGATAGTGCCAGAGGTAGCTCATACTGGGGAAAATCTTTGTCATTTTTTTTGTGCATTTAGGAGTTTTGGAGTCATCAACATAGCTGCCTTCCTCCAGTGCAGTCAGGTTGTTTTGGGAGTGGTTTTTTTTTCATCCTTCCTACAGCCAAAGGAGACAGAGCAACATCTGGGAACAACAGAGATTTCTACAACCGCTCCAAATGTCATGCAAATTCCAAGCAAAAAGTAGGGCCAGAAACTTTGTTTTTATAAGAAAAGGGACGTGTTTTAAAGATCATGGTGTTTTACAGTGAAAAAATTACCCTCTCACTGACGTGCCTTGTTCTTTCTCTCAGGGTATTTGAAACTTTGGCAGCTCAGCAAGCCTCAACTCTCAGGATATGATGCCATTTTTGTTGATGAAGCACAGGACTGCACTCAGGGTGAGTGGTGATGGGAGACAGAGCTGCAACCTTCCTAAGCACTTTACGGAGAGGACATTTGTGTACTCAGGGGTGTGTGGGAAGTAGCACAATCAAGAAAATTCTGCCCCTCAGCTGTAACATAACTGCTCTGTTGCTTGGTCCCAGATCCTTGTAAATTCAGTAAGGCAGCTTGTAAGCAGGCTACAAGAGTACATGTGCAGCAGTTTGAGGGGTTGCTTTCAGTTGCTTTGGGCATCCAGATGTGCCATCCAGACCCATTTGCTATTGCTTTGCTGCTCACAGAGAAAAACAGAACACCAGCATAGTCAAGGACATGGTTTATTACAAGAGTGGTGAGACATTAAATGGTTCAACTATCGAAACAGCAGAGCTGCTCCACCCCACCCCAGCACTGGGTGCAAGTCTTGCCTGTTCCTTGCTCCACCCTGGGGATTCCTGAGTCACCCAGCAGAAAGCTGCTGGCTTTCTTTGCCGGGGATATGGGGAGTAGCTCTCTGTTGCAAAGCGAATTGAATCGGTTCTGCGAAGGGAACTGTGTGCTGACGGGCAAAAGAAGTGGGGCAGAAGAAGGCCTGGTTTTTGCAGCAGATATGAAACCAGCTGAAAGGCTTCTTCAGAGCAAGTGTACTCCCTGGAGACCTGCTCTCGTGAGGGTTTGGCTGTGCTTTGGCGGCTGCGTGCGATGCGAGCGGTTGGTCTGCCAGCATCACTTGAGCCTTGGTCAAAGTGAACCGAAGAGCTGAGCTGTGCGCTGAGCCTGGGTCACTGGGGATGGGTGCCAGATTTGTGCTGGGCTCCCAAGGGTGGGATGAAGCTGCTGGGCAGGAAAAAATACCAGCAGTCTGAAATAGTGGGAGGATGTTTGTAGAGCTCCCAGTCAACTACATGCTTCCCTTTGCTTCTCCCCAGTCTGTTGTCTCCTGAAGCTGTGTTGACCCTTTCTTAAATGTCGTGAGTCACCAGGCAAAAGATCTTGCCTCTGTACAAGCAAAAGATACTGTACAGTTCACTCTTGGTTTAGGAGCAGGCTCCTCCTTAATGCTCTGTTTTCCTGCAGCCATCATGGATATTGTGCTGTCGCAGACGTGTGGTGTAATCCTCGTAGGAGACCCTCACCAGAAGATCTATAGCTTCCGAGGGGCCATCAATACCCTCTACACCATGCCTCACACCCACATCTACTACCTCACGCAGGTAAGATGAGGATCTGCTGCTGTCCCTTCCTGGGCACATCCCTAATGCAGTGGAAAATGTTTCACGTCCTTTTTCAGAAGGCATCTAACAGCCAAACTTCTTGAGCTGGTCACCGTGGAGTGGTGCGTTGCCTGGATTAATGGTGTGCGTTGCTGTTGACACCCTGCACTGCAGAGCTCTTTTGTGCCTCTTAGTGGAGTGATCCCATCACTAGGAAAGCCATGTGGCTTGGAAGACAGGTGGCCTGAAAAATGGGCTGGATTGCTGGGCTGAAGCAAACTGGGGGAGTTTCACTGAGGGCAAATGCCGGGGGCTGCCCTTGGGCCACAGCAACCCCCAGCAGGGCTACAGGCCTGGGGAGGAGTGGCTGGAGAGCTGCCGGTCAGAGAGGGACTGGGGGGGGTGAGAATGAGCCAGAGTGTGCCCAGGGGGCCAAGGAGGGCAACGGCATCCTGGCTTGTGTCAGCACTGGCATGGCCAGCAGGGACAGGGAAGGGATCTCAGCCCTGGGCTGGGCACTGGTGAGGCCGCCCCTCGATTCCTGGGTTCAGTTTTGGGCCCCTCACCCCACAAAGGCCATTGAATGACTCGAGCGTGGCCAGAGAAGGGCAACGGAGCTGGGGCAGGGTCTGGAGCACAGGTCTGCTGGGGAGCGGCTGGGGGAACTGGGGGGGTTCAGTCTGGAGCAGAGGAGGCTGAGGGGAGACCTCCTGGCCCTCTGCAACTCCCTGCCAGGAGGGGGCAGAGAGGGGGGATGAGTCTCTGGAGCCAAGGAGGCAGCGCCAGGCCCCGAGGGAATGGCCTCAAGCTGCCCAGGGCAGGGTCAGGCTGGCTCTGAGGAAGGATTTCTGTGCAGAAGGGGCTGTTGGGCCTTGGAATGGGCTGCCCAGGGCAGGGGGGAGTCCCCGGGATCCCTGGAGGGGTTGAAGAGTTGGGCTGAGCCAGCGCTGAGGGATCTGGGGGAGTTGGGAATGCTCAGGGGGAGGGTCATGGTGGGGCTGGGGGAGCTTCAGGGGCTTTTCCAACACAGATGATTCTGGGATTCTGTGACATATTTGCTGGCTGCACAAACCATCTTTTTTTCTGGCTCTCTACAAACTCCAGCACTGCCACCTCTCTCCCACCACCATCCCTTTGTCTGTGATATCTCCTGCCCTGTTTGCCAAGGGAGTAATTTTCACAAGCAGCTTCAGCTGATCTGAGTTTGCCCTGGAATAGAGCTTCTGCCTTCTTTCAGCACAAGTGATGCTTGTGTCTCCAGGCTGGATTACCTAACCTGCTGCTGTGCCAACTGAAAGCTCACCCTGATTAGTTTTTTAGTATCATTAGCTACATGATGACACAATTCTCACCGCTAATATAAGGGAGGAACTATCCCTTCAGGAATCCTTCAGAATGAATCCGTTTAAACCAGTGACACAAGCTGCAGTGCAACCAGTTCCTAAGCCAGAACAGCCACCAAAACACTCGTCCACCTGAGCTGCCTTTTCCCCTCGCACCATGCCAGCCTGCCTGGGGGGCAGGGGCCAGGGACAGGCACACAGGAGCAGGGACTGCCTTTATTTGCAGTGGCACATCTTGGGACAAGTCTTGGGACTAGCCTTGCATCAGCTCACTTGTGGAGTTTTTGTGAGTAACAAGGTTTTCCACTTCTCTTTGCTGGTGGAGGTGTTGTGCTCAGCCAGGCACTGGTGGGTTTTAATCATGATGTTAGGGAAACTTGATAAGGGCTTTGACCTCACGATTCTTTGGCTGTTGGCCCCAGATCTACAGGTTAGGAAAGCACAAAGAACAACCCCCAGCCCTGCTCTGCTGCTCTTTTCCACCACCTCCACCCCCTGCCCTGCTGCAGAACAAATATGCCATATCCCATTAACTTACTGGGAAAGTTTTGGCAGTGGCCACTCTTGGGGTGGAGAGGCTGGAAACCACATTTTACCCTGTATGATAGTCCCACCTCACAGCACAGTTCCTACTGTCTTGGGTGTAAGAGTGACCAGGCTTTCTAGGAATAGTCGGGGGTGGGGGGGGGATTTGGGTGCTTTTTCTAAGAGAAAGGTTGGCCAGAAGGTTGGTGGGAATTGTATAGTTCCATATATAGTAATACTTTTGTAGGTTCTAACAAGCTCCTCTTCTTTTCCTGCTGTTTCCTTCATTTTTCCACGTAGAGTTTCAGATTTGGTCCTGAAATAGCTTACGTTGGAGCAACCATTCTGGATGTCTGCAAGGGGATCAGGAATAAGACATTAGTGGGTGGGAACCAAAAGGGTAAGTCGTGTCGGCGCATCTCTCGGCTCAGTCAGCTCTGTTCGGTGACTGGGAGTTACAGAGCCGCTGCAAAATAAACAAAACGTGTCAGGATTGATCCTGATTTATGAAGATCTTTTAAGTTTCTAAACCCGCTTTCTGACTGCCCTGGCTAACTGGGAATTTCTTCATGCAGGTGATGTGAGAGGCAGCATGGAAGGAAAGATAACAATCTTATCACGGAGCAATTTCAACGTGTTTGAGGACGCTGTGAGACTTACTGGAAGAGAGAGACCAATTAAAATACACATGATTGGGGTAAGGGGAGATTGCCAACGTGTCTTTCACATCCCAACCTCGAGTCCCCAAACCTGTTAGCCCTTGTAACAGAGACACCTACGTTGTGGCTTGAAATAGGTGTGACTGATCTGCTGTCTGTAGCACCCAGGTTTAAAACCAATATTCAAGCAGGAAAGCAGCAATCTGTTGTGGCTGGGGAAGAGGTTTTATGGAGCAGCTGTTCTCAGATCAGTGCAGGCAGTCCCTTTTTAGGCTCATCTCTTTTTTTTTTTTTTCTTTTTTTTTTCTTTTCATCAGGCTCAGCTGAGCGGGCAGCAGCTCTGGTCTGCTGGATGGGGTTGGGGCAGGGGCAGGGTGATATGTGGCTGGAACAAGTCGCTGCAAGTATTTGCATTAGATGGAGCACTGCTGACTGCCTTTGGCTGCCAGCAGTGGCACAGTGCTCCTGCATTAGGGAAATCAAAATAATTGCAGGCTGAGTATAAAAAGCAATTTTTCATGCTCTCTTAAGAGACAAAGACAATGGCTGAAGCTGAAGGTGACCTTTGGGCTTGGGGATGCCACAGAGGGCTGTGCTGTGCTCATTACTAATTTCCAATCCTGTGATGGTCTAGTCCCTGTGTTGATACACCCAGGAAAATTGCCGCACCGGCCTTTTTGGTGAGGGAAATAGGGATTTTCAGCAATGGTGAATGTTAACCCCTTGAGGGAGCAACAGTTCTGAGCTTTGCACTGATTTTTCATTTGCAAAAGGCACCCACGGGTCTGAAGGAGAGCGTGTGTGTGCGCACGTCTGCAGAAATTTGTGTGCTTGAATGGCAGGGAGGTTTTAATAAGGCTCCACATTTCAAAAGCCTCAGAGGAATCATTAGTCTTCAGACTCTGAATCATCGATACCTATGATTTAATTTGAGATCTTGTCCTGCACCCAGAAACATAGAAGCACGTGAACAGTTGTCCTAGTGCTGAATGTGTTTGAGCAAGAGCCCGGTCTTTTGAATTTTAGGCTGATATTTTAATTTCTCTTTTGCACTGGGAAACTGCATATTTCAGTGGAATGAATGTTTGAACTGTCTACCCAGGACCAAAATCCTCGTCTGCCTTTGCAATGTGGATTAAGGCAAAGTTCAGACTGACACTTCTTTCAATGGAACAAAGCAAACTGAATTGGGAAACAAGGGGGGAAAAAATAATTCCTGAAAATAAAAATTGTCGAAGCAAAGCCTTTTGTTTCAGTTTAACATTGAAAGGGAAACATTTACAGTCAGTTTAGCAAGTTTATCTTGGTTGTGGTGGCCCATTGCTTCAGGAAAGAGGATGCAGTCATGCCTAGAGCTGGCTTTGCCATGGAACAACGTGGAGTCAGTAGGCCAGCAGCATTTATGGCACAACAAACTTCTAAAGTTCTTTCTAACAAAGCAATATGCAGCTTTTGGAAGCTAAAATGACCAAACCCCAAAATTACAGAATTTTTTTCTTCTTTGAAAAGACTTTGAGTATAAAATTCTGCCGTAGCTCTGTTACAGTTCCAGTCAGACAGTTCCTGTTCTATCTGTCTGTCTGCAGAGCGGGCTGGATCTTTGCTTTTTCAGCTGCCTTTGGTTGTGCTACAGCTCCAGAGATTTCAGGAAACCAGCCCTGCATCTTCAGCACATTTCTCTTTCTCCCGCCCTCTCACCACCACCAGCCACCGGGCCCTGCTAGCTTATCTAGAAACTCTAGACAGCACCTTTACTCCTGTGTATTAAGATAAATTGTTGTTTGTTTTAGGGTCTTTGCCGTTTTGGCCTGGACAGAATTCATGATATTTGGAAGCTCAGTCAACCCGCAGATGAACGGAAAAAAGGTGAGGCCATCCTCACCCTTCTCCCTGTGATCCTCCCTCCAGCGGCAGAGACATTTTATTTTTTGCTACAGTGTTGGAAAGCAACATGCTTCTTGGTGTTTTATTTTATATTTCCTCTTGCAGTTATTTGTTGAAAACTGACTTCTCAATGGTAGTGTCATGGGCTGTGCTATTTTGGCTGCTTCAGTGACTGGTGTTAATACCAGAAATGCTGAAATTGTGGGGCCTGTGTCATGCAGCCCTCCCAAGCTTTCTGCTGTGATGCCTTATGTTGAGGGCAAGAGCCCAAGTAAACTCATAAATTGGGATTTTTTTTTTCCCCTGTGTTTTCTGATTTTACTTCATTTTTAATTTGTCTTAGGCTTTTCCTGTTTTGTTTTTAAACCTGGTGTGCTGAATGACCTGCTTTCTTTTTACTGATGGGTATCGTTTGGGAAGTAAATCATTCATTTAAAATCTTATGGCAGCTGTAGACAAGTACTGTTATATATAGCTTATATATGGGGCACAGAGACAAACAAAGGACTTACTGAACTGCCACGAGTGATTGATTATATGGGTGTTGTTATCGGTTCTTTGGAAGGTGAGCTAGCAGGAAAATTCCTTGCCAACTGGGTAAAAAGAGAGAATAACGCAAGTTGGAAGAGCCCTGGGGCTGTTTCTGCCCTGAGTCCTGCCTCCAGCTGCTCTGAAGTTGTGTTAGAAACTTTTCAGACTGCTCAGGATCTTTTCCCTTCGATTTCTGAATATCTCTGGGAGGAAGGTTGTGCAGACTTTCTAGGACACACGCTCTAGAAATGGGTGAGCTCGGGGCATGTTTGCCAACCGCTCTCTCCTGAGCTCCTTACACTTCCGTACCCTCCATCGTACACCAGTGCTGCATCTCAGAGTGAAGCTGTTTTGTGAAACTACCCACTCTGATTAAAGCATTTGAGTATGTTTTGTATCAGTAAAGAAAAAATCCTGAGCGAAACCCACCGATCACAGAGCGAGGAGTATATCCCAAGCCCTGACATCCCACAGCAACAGTCCATCGACTGCCCCACACTTGCCTTCCCTAATACTTACTCTGAAATTTGATTAGAATTTTAAAATGCCATTATATGTGTCTGTCAAGTAAGCTCATATCACCTGCTACTTTCTTTTTCAGCAAATCTTGTTATAAAAGACTCCTTTATCAAAAAATGGGAAGAGACTGAGGGCTTCATCGGTTTCAAGGATTATGCAGAGCGCGTCGAAGACAAAGACCTGGAAGTGAAGATTGCATTAGTGGAGAAATACAGAGAGCGGATCCCTGAGCTGGTGCAGAAGATTAAGAGCAGCCACGTGCAACAACAAGCTATGGCAGGTAAAGCCAAGCTGTGTCTTTGATAGGGGAGCAAATTCAGTTCTTCTTTCAATCGAGCTTCAGCGCTGAATCCACCTTGTTCTGCAAAAAGACTAACTTTGGATCAAGTCAGTCTTTTAGGGAGAAAGGAAGTTGAACAGCAGCATTTGGGGTACATCTGGGGCTCCACGTGGAGTTCAGTGCAATGAATCTGCCACCAAAGAATTGCTTAATGTGACTTTGCTACAAGCAGATAAACTTTTTTGGACACAATTATTTCCTCCAGTTGGAAAGCCCTAGGGTTTTGTCCTGCTTTTTGGCACTCCTGTAGGAACGGCCCTGTAACTTGCTGACTAAAGTTTGGGGAGGGGACAAAGCAATCACGTTAAAAATTCATCAGAAAAAGCGAATTCCTGCTTGGGAGTTGAGGCTGAGGCTCAGGTTGCTGTCAACCAGGTATTTTCCTTGGCAAAGAAGTTGTTTTCAGCAGTTTAGATTTCCAATGCAGGTTCTTTTTGCTTCTGATTTGTATTTGGAGAGAAGTGAAATGAATGCAGAATAAAATAATTTCATTTGACTTGGCGCCTTGTGAAATTAAAAATACCTTTATTGCTGTGATGACTGATCTTTCCCCTTCTTTTTCCTTCTTGTTCCCCACGTGCATGGGTTACAGATTACATAATAGGTACTGTCCACCAAGCCAAAGGTCTGGAGTTTGATACAGTGATGATTGCAGATGACTTTGTGAAAGTGCCGTGTCGCAGTGGGGATCACCAGAGAGTAACTAACTTCAGTATTGGTAAGGAAACAGCTGTGTGTGGTACCCAGCCTGCTCTGAAAGCAGGAAAGCAAAGTGTGCTGCCAGCCCTTGTCCCCTGAGTTTCTCAGTGGTGGCACGTGCCACTGGCTGTCCTAGCGATTCTTGATCTTGTAGTTTCCTTCACAGCGAGGCAGGGGAATATTCCTGCAGTCGAGCTCGTAGCTGTCTAACAACAGAGAAAGACCAACTCCACACTTGGGATAGACTGAGCTTTGCTTAAGTTCCACAGTTCGTGCTTTCGAAGAGCCCGTCCCTTCCCAGCGAGCAGAGAGGAGCTTGCAGAGTGAATCTAGAGACTGAGAAACTCCCCCAGTGCCAAGCCTGTGCCTGGGAGGTGGGAAAACATGTAGCAGTGAGCTGCTTCTCTAGGTGTGTAGAGTCCTGCCTTTGGGGGAGGAAGATGGAATGAGGCAGGAGCTGTCGGTGCTGGCAGGATCTGCACAGCAAACGCAGGAGGGTGCTGCACAGCTGTGCTGCTCTGCAAGTTCATGCTCTCCCAGAGAAGCACCTCCCAGAAATACTAGCTGAAGCATTAGTAGAATGGCAGAGCTGTTCATTCTTGTTCTCTAAAGCTATGAATGTTCTATTCTCCATCCTAGCCATGTATCCTGAGGATGAATGGAACCTGCTCTATGTAGCAGTGACACGTGCGAAGAAGTGTTTGCTAATGTCGAAGTCCCTGGAATACCTTTTAGCATTGGCTGGGGTAAGTGAAACCTTCCCAAGGTAAGCAAATCCTCGAGTGGGGTGATTTAGGGTCCTGATACCTGCACTAAAACAAGCCATTGTCACGTGGGGTCTGGCTGAGCAGCCCTGTGAGCTGCAGCAGTTCCTCAGCCGCTGTGTGAGTGCTCCAGAGGCAGAGCAGGCAGCCAGGGAGGGCAAACTCCCAGCCACCCCGCTGGGAATCCCGTTAGGGTTTGGAGTTTTGAGGCAGCTCTGCAAGCGATGATGTCTCAGGCAGGATGGGCAGCTGCTAATTTAAAAAACTGCCAGGAGAGTCAGCACCCACTACCCATAAAATCTGCCCGTCTCCGATGATTGTGTTTGGAGGAGGAGTGTGTGGTAGAGAAGCATAAAAGAAGACTATAGTGAGATTCAGCTTATGCTGAACATGGACTGTGCCCTGGCTTGTGCTGGCACAGACCAAAATAGCTGAGGACACATTTTTCCCTCAGTTTACGCTGCTCTGTACTGTGATTTCAGCAGCAGCAAGACACAAGGTTGCAGCATTATTTTTTCTTTTCAGTCCTTACGTTTGGGTGTTGTCTTCTGCAGGGCCTGAGTTCTTATCTCAGTGCAAGCGTGTGGGTTCCCTTTTCTCTGCCTGCAGTAGTTTCCACTTTATTCACTTCCTCATGATCTGCTGCTGTTTTCTGCTTGATTTTTGTTACCAGGGATTTGGAGATGTTTTGGTTTTTATTTTAAAAACAATAATGTTGCAAGTCACTTCCCAGGGAGTAAATAAAAATATGAAACAACCCGTTTCAGTATCTCAGCTCCCTCTGAGTGGTGGTGTTCCTGTTTTTTCTTTTTTCTTGTTTCTTAGGAGGGTTTTCTTCGAGTGGAGCTGAGTGCGGCTGCAAAGGACGGGGCTGCTGTAGCTTGTTCTGTGCCACAGTGTACAAGAACGCTGGAGCCCGGCTGCAGGCTGGTTGTGAAGAAGCTGCCTTTGACTCACGTATGTCCCCTCCCCGGGCTTTTGAGATCACATTTCTGAAACAGGAGCCTTCACCAGCCCCTCCAGTGACTTGTGGGGCAGCTGGGTGCTGTGACTGTTCTGAGCTGTCGCACCAGGGAGGGACATGCTGGGCGTTGAGCTTGGGTGGAAGTGAGCGGGAAGAGTCCCATAGCCCATGGCTCCCCAGCCCTTTGCTTCTGCTCACAGCCCCGGCTCCTAACTGGGGGTCACTTCCCACTTCGGGGTGGTGTTGCAGATCCCACAGATCCACTCGTGCCTTAACCTCCCTTCTGAGACTAGTTGTGGCCTCAGGTGGGGCCAGTTTGGGGGTTTTGTTGTGTCAGATCCTGTATCTGACTCTTAGAGTCTCTGTTGAGGTCATGGAACATCCGTGTGGGCTTAGCAGAGCACCCCTCACCCCAGTGACAATCTGACTTTTGGGTTCAGCTTTGATCCCACCTTCTGGTGCCAGGGTGGGTCCTTGCCCAGAGGGTGCAGTGAAGGCTGAGCTCCCCCACTGAGCACATGGTAAATCAGTGGGAGCTCCGTGACCAGGACAGGAGAGAGCAGATGGCTCATAGGACCACAGAATCCCAGAACCATCTGGGTTGGAAAAGCCCTTGCAGCTCCTCCAGCCCCACCATGACCCTCCCCCTGAGCGTTCCCAACTCCCCCAGATCCCTCAGCGCTGGCTCAGCCCGACTCTTCAACCCCTCCAGGGATCCCGGGGACTCCCCCCTGCCCTGGGCAGCCCATTCCAACGCCCAACAGCCCCTTCTGCACAGAAATCCTTCCTCAGAGCCAGCCTGACCCTGCCCTGGGCAGCTTGAGGCCATTCCCTCGGGGCCTGGCGCTGGGGCCTTGGCTCCAGAGACTCATCCCCCCTCTCTGCCCCCTCCTGGCAGGGAGTTGCAGAGGGCCAGGAGGTCTCCCCTCAGCCTCCTCTTCTCCAGACTAAACCCCACCAGGTCTAGACTAAACCCCAGCTCAGAGCCATCAGCAGCAGAGACAGGCAAAGCCTTGTCCTTCACCAGCAAAAACCCCCACAGGCACATTTTGGTCGTTGCAACTATTAAACAATCTGTCCCTTAAGGGATCTCCTCTCAAGGGAGGTGGCAGGAGATGCTTTTTCTCTTCTGCGGATGTGAGAGGGTTCTGCCTGGGGTTGGAAGCCTTCCTCCAGCCTTCCTCTTCTCTTAAATCTCCTCTTGTCTCCCCACCAGAGCAACGGCAGCAAGGATGCTGGTGGCTACCTCTGTCACGCTTGCACGCAGCAGCGCTTTGGCGCTCTGGCACCGCTCACCTTTCTCCCAGCGTTTCAGCAACAGCCCACCCAGCTTTAACGAAGCCTTCCAGCTCCCCAGAGCCCTGGCGGCACCCCAGAGCCCTCCTGCCTGCCTACGGGACAAGGCCTGATGTCACATCCCAGCTCCAAAATCGGGTGGATATTGGAGCAGGATGTTAGACCAACTCCAAGAGGAACCCTCCAGGCTCTCTGCAAGGTGTGAGACCTTTTCTTCAGCCTTCCAAGAGCTGCTCAGCATGGCTAGTGCTGCATCTCTGCACGCAACAATATGCACTATATAAACTGTATCAGATGGGACGGTTTGGGGGTTTTTTGAGCCCTCCATTACCTCTGTCACCAGCAAAACACCTCCAGTGACCAAACTGCCAGGCTATCCCTGCCTGTTCTGGTCTAATGGAAAAGAAAATGCAACGCTGAAAAGTACCTGAAGAAACACTTCATTCCCAGAAAATGGACTTTCTTATTATCAGCTCTGGGAGGAAGTCATTAATGTCTCCCAGCTGAATTAATTTCCTTACTTGACAGCCAAGGGGTTTCCCCAGACTCTGTTTCCCTTCTCCTTGCAGCAAACCATAAGGGAATAAGAGAGGCAGCGTCTGAAGAACTGCTTTGGTTTGGTTTCAGTCTAATTCAGAGACAAACTGGAGAGTGTTTTTAATGCTGAAGTTAAATCTGTAACAACAAAAAGCCTTAGTGCTTCCTTTTTCCTCTTCCCTTCTGTTAAGAAGTCGTCTTGGGTTGCACTTATTTACCAACCATCACAGTAGCAGTGGTGCAAGCAGCGTAATGGTTCTTGTAAATCAGATGGCAGCTTATGCTCTCCGTTTGAAGACGCCCTGGCTTGTTGTACCATGTGGAGATCAAAACTGAAACCAATTTCAGAAGAGATCTCTTCTTGGACACAGGCCCAGAGCCATCAGCGGTGTTTGCTGGAGGAAGCTTTATGCATCCTGTTGATTTCCAGTTGATTCACTGAATGGCAGCCGCTTCCCTGCCTCTCCTTTGGCTTCCAAAGCACCAACTCCACCCCTCACCTAAACACGGGCAGAACTTCAGCCCAGACATGGACCTTTGGTGTAACTGCAAAGCCCTCGCTGCTGTGGAGATGGATTTCACCCCACCCCAGCTCCTGTCTGTCCCCGCTCACCTCCCCACATTGCCCGCCCAGACAAAAAATCAACTGCTCTGTGTCCATTACTTTTATACACAATTATATGCACAATTATTATACACAATATATAAACATTTATACATAAAAAGGCATCAGTATAAAGCTGCCTGTTCTGCAGCGCGGAGGAAACGAGTGGATAACAACAGACAATGGACAAAGGGAAAACACACAAAGAAGAATATTTCCTAAGTTGTGCTGTTGCCTTCAGTCTTTGACAGTGTCTGTAGTGAAGTCGCTCCTGCTTGTGGTCCCCTGCGAGCGGCCGGAGCCGGCGGGCACCTGGGGTTGGTGCTGAAAGTGCCTCCAAAGGATCCCTGAGCTGTGGGCGAGGTGCCGACCGCGGTGGGACGGCGCCGGCCCCCGTGGCTGCGGTCGCGGGAGCACCAGTGGCTGGCTGGAAGAGAGCAGGAAGGGGGTGAGGACACCCTGGAGGGATGCTCAGCACTGCTTTCTGGGTTCTGAGGGGAATTTAGGGGCAAAACAGCTCTAGGGCTGGGGCTGGTGTCCAGCTGGCCATGCTCCTGCCCAGGGAATGGGTGCTACTCAGGGCAGGGCAGCCCAGCTTCACCCCCCAGCACCCAAACCCTCTTCCCTGCACCCCAAACACCTCCAGCTCGCCCCCTGCCACCCACCAGCACCCCCAGGACCACCTCCTCCAAATTCCACCTCCTGATGCAGAACGTCCACCACCTCCAGACCACCCTGGGGTGCTCACAGGGCTCACCCACCTGTTCACCTTTGGGTGCTGGAGCGGTCTCACCCACAAAAGTCACTTTTTCATGCTGGGAAGAGCAGCTGCATGTGCCTGGGGCGAGGATGCTCCGGTGCAGAGGGCGGCTGGGGACTGGGATGCGCTCTGCCACGTGCCACTGCCGCCACTCGGGGAAGCATCCGCCTTCCTGTGGGAGCCCCGAGCATCCTCCAGCCTGGTGGGTGCACCGAGTTGCCCGGTGATGGGTGCTCAGCCCGTGGGCAAGACACCGGGCGGTGTCACCTCCTCGTTCTCAGCAGCACGAGCCACCATGGGGATGGCCACTGCCGCGTAGTCCGGCCTCATGCGCCTGCGGAGGGGAGAGGAGCGTCAACGACACCCAAAGGTCTTTCCCCTGGCTTTCAGGAAAGTGCAGAGACCAAGGACAACTCATCACCGGGGTGGAAAGCCCTCATGGGGCTTGACACACTTACATTTTCATCCTCCAGCAGCAGCAGGCCACGACGCCAGCGACCACCAGCACCGAGAGCCCTGCGGGAGAGATTTGACTCATCTTCCAACACCCGGCCAAGGGACCAAGCGGCTCCACAAAAAGCTGAAAACGCTTTGTGCGTGTTCACAAGGTGCCCTCCCCACCCTGGGGAAGAAATTTGGGTGCTGCACCCTTCCTCCCTTGGAGGCACTGCCCTCGACCATGGCATAAACCTCCCACAGCCCCAAGGTGAGCTTTTAGGCTAAAAAAATAAAGAAAACAAGACCCTGCTTGCCAAAATAAGCTTTTTGCCAGGCTTACCAATGGAAGGGGCCAGGATCGGGATGGAAACTGAAAAAGTAAAGAGAAATGGAGATTTTTTTTAGCTGCAAAGCCAGGAAAAAGAGGGAGTCTGGGGGGACCCTCACTAAAGAGAGGGTTGGAAACGAGGGAAAAAAGTATTGAAAAAGTAAAAGAGCCTTTGCCCATTGAAACCAGCCCCATTGGTGGGAGAGGCGGCCTGACCTGCAGTGTGGTCCACAGGGGTAGGAGGCAGTGGGGTTGTCCCCAGAGATGTCCCCTGGGCTGTCCCCTCTCCCGGTGTGGATGTCTCCAGTGCTGGGGGCATCTCCGGTGGTGTGGATGGCTCCAGTGGTGGCCCATCAGGGGCTGGGGGCACGGGCGACTGGCTGGCAGCTCTGGGCAGCCCAGGCGCTGCTGCTGGAGAGGGGCTGGAGGTTGGGTTGGTATCAGTGGATCCTGCTGGGGGAAATGGTGTAAAATCTTTCAAGTTGAGGTTGCGGTCAGGCATGGTCCAGGCAGTGCTGTTATTTTGGTGCCCAGCCTCGTGCCTGGTTCAGGCGGGGGCGATACAGCTACAAAATGGCATCATTTCATGCAACGGAATTAATTCACAGAATCCCAGAACCATCGGGGTTGGAAAAGCCCTTGAAGCTCCTCCAGCCCCACCATGACCCTCCCCCTGAGCGTTCCCAACTCCCCCAGATCCCTCAGCGCTGGCTCAGCCCGACTCTTCAACCCCTCCAGGGATCCCGGGGACTCCCCCCTGCCCTGGGCAGCCCATTCCAAGGCCCAACAGCCCCTTCTGCACAGAAATCCTTCCTCAGAGCCAGCCTGACCCTGCCCTGGGCAGCTTGAGGCCATTCCCTCGGGGCCTGGCGCTGGGGCCTTGGCTCCAGAGACTCATCCCCCCTCTCTGCCCCCTCCTGGCAGGGAGTTGCAGAGGGCCAGGAGGTCTCCCCTCAGCCTCCTCCTCTCCAGACTGAACCCCCCCAGTTCCCCCAGCCGCTCCTCAATCATGCAATTGAAATACTTCGCTTTCCACACCACGGCAGTGCTGGTTTTGCTGCGACGACTGTCACAGCATCCCCAAACCAACCCCCCACCCCGTGGGCTGCGTTTGCCCCTTCCTCACCCCTCTGGGTCCTCTCAGTGTGCGACGTGGTCGGGAGCTCAGGGCTGGGGGTTTGTGGAGGTAGAGCTGGGTCCCCTTTGGGAAGACACAACATGGAAACACCATCAAGAACAACCCCCGGGCTGCCCCGCATCCTCCTCCGCCACGCTGGTGATGGAGGTGTCCCCCCGCCCCGGTCCCCATCGCGTCCCGGCTGCCGAGCGAGGGCTTACGGATGCATTTCAGCGTGGTCTGGGTCCAGTCGGGCTCGCTGGACCCCTCAAGGAGGACGCACTGGATGAGGCTGGAGGTACCAGCTTGGCGCTTGTAGCCCGGGTTGCAGGTGTAGCGCAGGTGGGTGTTGAGCAGCAAGTTGTTGTCTGCGTCGATATGCGCGTTGGCCACATCCTTGGGCCGGCTGCATCGCAGTGTTGCTGGAGGAGAGGGGAAAAAAAAAAAAAAGAGATTCAGGGAGATTAAGCACCTTCTGGCCCTGGCTCGCTGTGTTGAGCAGCACCCAGAGGGGGACAAATCCTGCCTGGGGCTGGGAATGGAGTATCAGTGGTGCCCCAGGGCTGGGAAAGCCCCAGCCAGCCTGCAGAAAGACAGTGGTGAGCTGGTTGTGGCTGTGCACGGGGGATGGAGAAGGGGAAAGCTCCGTTTCTGGCACGTTTGTGGTCACTTAGAGCAGCTCCTCTGGTCACTGAAGACTTCTTACAGAATTTCATTCCCCTGCAGCGACCATCCTGGCTGCGACCTGCCCCCAAGCTGCTGCGTTTCAGCTGCACTCACCACCCTCTTTCTTCTCTGCTCATTTTGCAGCTGGACGCGAAGAATTCCAGGCACTGTGTGAGTTCTCCAGCTACTTCCTGGGGTTTTCTCCCTCCCGGAGGCTGCAGCCCACAGCCCCGGAGGCAGCTGAAATCTGAGCATCACATGGCCAGGCGATGGGGCAGTGATGATCTATGAGTTACGGCTTTTTTTCATCCACAGAAGGGCTTGTGCTTCCCCTTTGGCCTTGATTTGAGGTCGATTTCATAAGAGGATGTTAGAATTTCTCTGGTGCAATGGAGAAAGTTTCTTAGTTGCCTCAAAACCATGCCCATGCCTGGACCCACGACCCTGGCTACTGCCTGCTCCTATCTCCTGACATGAATCACTGTGGAGAGGTGATGCTCCGGCGCTGGGATGCAGAGATGCACAGTGGGGATAAAGCAACTTACAGCCAGGCTGGAGTGGTCCCCAGCGGGGAAGGAGTGATGCATGGCTGGGGTGGAGCGATATACGACTGGGATGGAGCAGTGCGTGGCCGGAATGGAGCGATGCACAGCCAGGATGGAGCAATATATGGCTGGGATGGAACAATATACAGAATCACAGACTCATCTCATTTGGAAAAGCCCTTGCAGCTCCTCCAGCCCCACCATGACCCTCCCCCTGACCGTTCCCAACTCCCCCAGACCCCTCAGCGCTGGCTCAGCCCGACTCTTCAACCCCTCCAGGGATCCCGGGGACTCCCCCCTGCCCTGGGCAGCCCATTCCAAGGCCCAACAGCCCCTTCTGCACAGAAATCCTTCCTAATATATCCGGCGAGGATGGAGCAATGCACAGCTGGGATGGAGCGATGTGCGGGATGTGATGCACAGCCAGGACAAGTCAAGGCATGGCCAGGACAGAGCGATGCCAGGAGCACGCTGGGGGCGGGAATGCACCGGTGATGGGGACGGGAGTGTGATGGCAGTGGGGACGGGAGCACAGTGAGGACAGGAACATGATGCAGACAGGAGCACGGTGGGACAGGAGGACAATGGGGACAGGAGCATGGTGGAGACAGGAGGACAATGAGGACAGAAGCACGGTGGCAGTGGGGACACAACATGCTCCTCCAGGCACCCAAAACACCTGGAGATAAAAATCTAAAAATCCTGCCCCAATCTGTTATCTATCCCCACAACATCCCAGGGCAGGGGGCTGCCCCGTTTTGGTGGGGCTGTGACATGTCCTCTGGGTCACCCCAAAGAGCTGCAGCCGCCGTGCCCAGAGGGCACGAGTGTTGTGGCAGCCACGGATGTGCTGAGCACGTTGGTTCTCAGCCTCCTCTTGGGGTGGCAGCAAAATTTCTGGGAGTGTTTCGAGGAAACGCCACGGGCCGTTTTGCAATGCCCTCACATGTCGCCAGGCCTGAAGCCGTGCCACAAAAGAAATGAAAAGCCCTTCCAGTGCCAAGACAACCTGCAGCCAAGTCTGCGAAGGGAGTGGAGCAAGAAATCCAGCCAGAAATGTCAAAAGTCTGGAAGAAACAAGGACATGCAAGGCCCATTTATGACTTTCAGTTTTTAAACCTAATCTCGTCATCCTAATCCCATTGAAGCACTTTTTTCTCTGGTTGATTTGATTGTAAAATAATCTCTTCCAAAAAACGCCCAAATCCTTCGACAGCAAGACCCCGGTGTCTCTGCTCTCCAGGATCATGACCCCGGCATCTTGTGCCATCGCTGCACTGATTTCAGTCCGTTTGCTGAGACAAAACACGTGCCGAGGGGTAAAAAGGAGAGGAAATCCTTAGGGATTCAGATTTCTGGTGCTGTCACAGCCCTGGAGATGTGTGGCCAAGATTTAGTTTTGCTTTTAAACCTTTATACTGAATTGGAAATGGTGTAAACATGGATGGATGGGGAGAGCTGTGACCGTTATAAAGTCTTGCTTCCAAGCAAGATCTGTGGTAACTACAAACCTCTCCCTCTCTTATTTTCTTTTTTATTGAAGCAGATTGATAAAATCCCCTGGATCTGGGCACCATCCAGGGACTTGCACGCAGAAAAAAAACCCACATCTGCCTTCTTTAATTCAAGGAAAAGTTCACAAGACTCTTCCAGGATAGCCAAAAGCATCTCTCCTTGTCTCCGCTCTCTCTGAACTTTGTGGTCAAGTTTTCCCACTGACATATCAGCCCTGGTGCTTAAAGACTCGTCTCATCGTTAACTGACCTCCCAAACCATGGTGCCAGGTACCAGCCTTCCTGGGAAAATACCTCCAGCTGCCTTATTTCCATCCGAATTCCCTTCATCCCGCTGTTAGTACATTTCCAGGATGACATACGTGCATTATTCAGGGTTTTTTGTATTGGCATGAATTAAGCACATATTTTCGGTTTATTTTGTTTGGCTTTCTCTACCAGCGACCTCAAATGACGCTGGTGAGGGACATCTTGTCCCAGCACGTTGGGACAAACCATGGGCACGTGTCCAGGGTGAGTCCTGGGATGGAGATGCTGCTGTGTGCTGTCATCCCACATCGTGGAGATGTCCCCTTCCAGCTTCACGGGGCTGCAGGGGGCTGCACAACCACAGCTAGACACCAGAGAATCCACATCGGGAAAACTTGACTATTTTTCTTAGAAAATTATCAGCCAAAGGGCCGGAGCGCTGCTCATTTTCTCCTAGTGGTTTAAAAACCATAAGCCAAACAAAATGGAGAAAAATTTCAAAAGTTTGTGCCCAAGAATGGTAGAATTCATGAGAAACACCAAAATCACAAAAATAAACACAACTTTTTCACGGTTTAACTGAAAAAATATTTACAATGGACCAGCTGTGCCAGGGATGAAAAGCAAGAGAGGATGTGATGCCCAGTGCCAGCATTGTGGGATGCATCAGCACGGCCAGCACAGAGGGGCTGTGGCACCTCCCGAATTATCCACCAACTGAATTAAAACCAATAAATATTATTATTGTTCTCTAACACCCCAGATAACCACGTTTTCTGCCTCACACCACGGTCCTGATTGCATCAGCGCTACCAGGAACAGAGCCTGCAGGTCTGGGCCGGGGCTGTGGGAGAATATTGCCCTTGGGAAAATATTTTTAGCCTGTTCCTGAGATGCATTTGGCAATTTGGCAGTGCCTGCACCTCTTCTGCCGTGTTTTTTGCACTGCAGTCAGTTTACAGCCCTCACTGCCCCCTCCAGCTGTTTGGAAATAGGAAAAAATCTGTTTTCTAGGGCGTTGCAGCTTTGACAGCAGACAGGAGCCAGGAGAAGGGACAGAGATAAAGTCAGCTTGAACTTCTGCAGGCCTTTCCAGCGCTGTTTCCTGCGTTTCCACATAAATCTTCCACAATTCCTGTATCTTCAGTTAATTATTTCCTAATGGTCACGCTGGTGCTGCCAGTGGCTCCCCCGTCCACGCTGAGCTGCGATGGTGATTTTTCCTGAAGCTGCTGTGTCCAGAGAAGGGCAACGGAGCTGGGGCAGGGTCTGGAGCACAGGTCTGCTGGGGAGCGGCTGGGGGAACTGGGGGGGTTCAGTCTGGAGAAGAGGAGGCTGAGGGGAGACCTCCTGGCCCTCTACAGCTACCTGGCCAGGAGGGTGGAGCAAGGTGGGGGTCAGTCTCTTCTCCCCACAAGCAATAGGACAAGAGAAAATGGCCTCAAGTTGCACCAGGGGAGGTTTAGGTTGGATATTAGGAACAATTTCTCCCCTGAAAGGGGTTGTCAAGCGCTGGAACAGGCTGCCCAGGGGAGTGGTGGAGTCCCCAAACTGGAGGTATTTAGAAGACACATAGACGTGGCTCTTGGGGACGTGGGTTAGTGCTGGGCTTGGTGCTGGGAGAACGGTTGGACTTGATGGTCTTCAAGGGTTTTTTCCAACCTGAATGACTCTGTGGGTTTGTGCTTTTGGAGAGGCGAGACACAATGCGACATTCCCGGTCCAGTGGCGCTGCTCGGCCGTGGCCAAGGCATAATCCTGTGGAAAACCCACAGACCCCACCCAGGGTGAAATCTCACGGTGATGCAGCTCCCACGGGTCCATCACACAGACCCTAAAAATCACCCCCAGCCTCCCTGGATGCTGGTGGGGAGGTGGCGTGGGCACCCGCAGAGGTGCAAGGGGAACACAGGGGTGCAGCCTGGGCACCCCAGGGTGCAGTGTGGGTGCCCTGGGGGTGGGCATGGGGCATGTAGAGAGGGGTGTAGGCATGCAGTGACCAGTGTGGGCACCCCAGAGAGGGATGTGGGCATGCCAAGGGGCAGCGTGGGCACCCCAGGAAGCAGTGTGGGTACCCCAGGGTGCTGCATGGGTACCCCAGGAGTGGGCATGGGGCACCTACAGGGGAGTGTGGGCATGCAGGGAGCAGCATGGGCACCCCAGGGTGCAAGGAGCGGCGTTTGCACCCCAAGGTGCAGGGAGCAGCGTGGGCACCCCAGGGTGCAGCATGGATACCCCAGGAAGCTGCTAGGGAACCCCGGGGTGCGGTGTGGGTGTCCTGGGGGGGTGCATGGGCCACCAAGAGAGGTGTGTGGGCATGCAGGGAGCAGTGTGGGCACCCCAGGGTGCAGCATGGGTACCCCAGGGGTGGGCATGGGTCACCCAGAGAGAGGTGTGGGCATGCAGGGAGCAGCGAGGGTACCCCAGGGTGCAGTGTGGGTGCCCTGGGGGGGTGCATGGGGCACCGAGAGAGGGGTGTGGGTGTGCAGGGAGCAGCGTGGGCACCCCGGGGAGCAGCGTGGAGACCCCGAGTGGGAGCTCGGCTACCCCGGGGAGAAGCGCGGGCGGACCGGGGAGGGCGCGGGCGGACCGGGGCGAGCCGGGGAGCCCGGGGAAGCCCCAACTTACCGGTATCAGCGGCGACCCAGGGCAGCAGGAGGGCGACGGTACCGCAGAGCAGCGGCAGCAGCGGCCGCGCCATGGGACGGCGGCGGCCCCGGGGCCGGGCCGGGGGCTCAGGGCTCCCGCGGAGGCTCCGCGGCTCTGCCCCGCCGCCGCCCGCCGCCGCAGCCGGCCATGCCCGGCGTGGCCCGGACCGCTCTCCCCATTCGCTTTCGCTTTCGCTTTCGCCTCCGGTCACCGGGAGGTCCTGCAGGGATGGGGAGCCCGGGGGGGTGCAGTGCCCGGGGGAGGGATTCGGTACCCGAGCGGGGTGCGATGCCCGGGGGGTGGAACACCTGGAGGGGGATGGAATACCGGGGGGGAGATACCTGGGAGGGTGCGATAACGGGGGGGGGGGGGGGGATGTATTCCGGGGGGGGGTGTGACGGGAGATAACTGGGGGTGTGCAATACTGGGGGGATGAAATATTTGAAGAGAGCGATGCGATACCTGGAGGGGGATGTAATACCGGGAAAGGGGGGGGGGGGAGATACCTGGGAGGGTGCCATACCGGGGGGAGAATGTAATACCGGGGGGGCGGGGGGAGATAGCCAGAGGCAATGAAATATTTGAAGGAGGGGAGGGCGTATTACCCGAGGGGTTGTAATACCTTGGGGGGGGGATGCAATACTGGGGGATGGGGGGATTCATCACCTCGGGGGGGGGGGGGGGGGGGGGGAGATGAGATACCTGGGGGGGATGCAAAACCTGGGGGCGAAGATGTAATACCAGGGGAGGCCAGGGGGGTTGAGATACCCAGGAGGGGTGCAATGCCAGGGGGGTGAAATATTTGAAGGGGGGCCGGGGGGTTGCATTACCCAAGGGGGTGCAATACTGAGGAGTGGGGAGAGGGGATGTGATGACCAGGGGTGGGGGGATGCGGTATCCCTGGAAAAAGCAGCACCTGGGGTGATGCAATAACCGGGGGTCACTGTGGTGCTCGGTTGGGGGGTGCAATAAAAAAATATTAAAAGGAGGGGGATGTGGCAGCTGGAGGGGGGGGAGGAGGGTGGGGTACCAGGGGGATGCAGTGCCCTGGGGGTGCAATTCTTCCCCTTCAGTGCTTGGGGGGATCTGGATGGGTGTGATGCCCTTGGAGGGGGGATCTGGGGGTGCAGCTCTCACAGGGATGGAGCCGGAGCTTGCTGGTCCCCAGGGAAACTCAAAATTCAAGGCCCTGGATGATCTGCAGAGCTCCTGCGGTTGGACTCGAACCTGCCGCCTGTCTGGGGCCACCCTGCTCCCGCAGGGCCTGCTTAAGGACACCCCCCAAAAAACTGCTCCCACAGGGCCTGTTGACAACAAACCCCCCAAAAACTACTCCCACAGGGCCTGTTTACAACAAACCCCCCCAAAAACCACCCTACGGCTCCTTGCTCGTGGGCTCCTGGCTTTGCCTCAGTCTTTTTCCTCTTGACTGCAGGTCTTTTTGTCTTGGCAATGGGTATTGGAAAAGAGCTTCACAATAACTGCAACAGGGAAGGAAAGGGGCTGTTTGGAAGATAATTTTTCATGGCCAGTTAGCAATTCCTCATGAGAACTGGGTAAACTCCCCCTGTGCCCAGCAAGGAGATCATCAACCTCCTCTAAAGCCAAGGAATGTCATCGATGGTGGCCCAACCAGTTGACATCCACTTGGTCCTGCCAAATGTATTTTAGAAAAAGCGACTTTCTAAAAAGACAAGACCGCAAACCTTGAGAACGAGGTGTACATGCCTGAGGATCACGACTAGAAACGTTCACGGAGATGAAAACGTTGCACCAGTTATAGACCAATTAAGTGGGATCCCAGATGCCCAGGGCTTGGTCTTTAAATAGCTGTTGGTTAAGCAAAATTTTTAATCTATGTACTCTGGACAGGTTGTGATTTCACATGATCGGTGTAATGAAAATCAGTCAGCAGGTTAGAGTTCACAAGCAGTTTACACAAGAAATAGCTGAGGGTAGTGATACTGGGATTCGGTAAAGAAACTACAGTCTGCAAAGGCTTTACTCTTCTTCTCCAAGAGTTCCTTCAAAAGTCATATAAAACCCAGTCGTGTCATACCTGTTTCTGGGTGAGGATTTTTGTGATAGAATCACAGGATGGTTTGGGTTGGAAGGGACCTTAAAGATCATCCAGTCCCAACCCCCCTGCCCCGGGCAGGGCCACCTTCCACCAGCCCAGGTTGCCCAAAGCCCCGTCCAGCCTGGCCTTGAACCCTTCCAGGGAGGGGGCAGCCACAGCTTCTCTGGGCAGCCTGTGCCAGGGCCTCATGCCCCCCCACAGTGAAAAACTGCCTTAGATCCCATCTAAATCTCCGCTCTCTCAGTTTAAGCCTGTTCCCCCTCATCCTATCCCTACACCCCCTGATGACGAGTCCCTCCCCCCTTTCCCGCAGCCCCTTTCAGCCCTGGGGGGCCGCTCTAAGGTCTCCCCGGAGCCTTCTCTCCTCCAGCTGAACCCCCCAACTCTCCCAGCCTGTCCTCACAGGGGGGCTCCAGCCCCCCCAGCATCTCCGTGGCTCCTCTGGTCCCGCTGGAGCAGGTCCGTGTCCTTCTGCTGTTGGTGCCCCAGAGCTGGACCCAGCCCTGCAGGGGGGTCTCCCAGAGCGGAGCAGAGGGGGAGAATCCCCCCCTCGCCCTGTGCCCCCCTTGCTCTGGGTGCAGCCCAGCACACGGGGCCTTTCTGGGCTGCCAGCGCATGTTGCTGGCTCATGTTCAGTTTTCCACTCTCCAGCCCCCCCAAGTTGTTCTCCTGGAGGCTGCTCTCCATCCCCTCCTCACCCAGCCTGGGTTTGTGCTTGGGATTGCCCCGACCCATGGGCAGGACCTTGCCCTTGGCCTAGGTGAACTCCATGAGTTTTGCCTGGGCCCACCTCTCCAGCTGTCAAGGTCCCTCTGGTTGGCGGTGGGCAGTGGGCGAGCACCCCAGGGACAGCATGGGCACCTCTGGGAGTAGTGGTGGGTGGTTCTTCATTCTCCCAGTCCCTGACTTTGCCTTCTGCGATTTGGGCACTGCGGCTGGAGCACTTGCTGGTGAAGACTGAGGCAAAAAAGTCATAAAGTACCTCATCCTTCTCGATGTCCCAGGTAACCAGGTCTCCTCTAAGGTCCACATTTTCCCTAGTCTTCCTTTTATCACAAACATACCTATAGAAGCTTTTTTTGTTGCCCTTGACATCCCCGGTCAGATTTAATTCTATCAGGGCTTTAGCTTTCCTAACGTGATCCTTGGCCATTAGGACAATTTCTCTGTGTTCTTCCCAGACTACCTGTCTTTGCTTCTACCCTCTGTAGGCTTCTGTTTTGTGTTGGAGCTTGTCCAGGAGCTCCTTGTTCATCCATGCAGCCTCTGGTATTTTTGCCTGACTTCCTCTTTGTCAGAATACATCGCTCCTGAGCTGGGAGGAGTTGATCCTTGAAAACTAACCAGCTTTCTTGGGCCCCTCTTCCCTCCAGGGCTTTATCCCATGGTGTTCTACCAAGCAGATCCCTGACGAGGCCAAAGTCTGCTCTCCTGAAGCCCAGGGTAGCGAGCTTGCTGTGCACCCTCCTCACTGCCAGAAAGATCTTGAGCTCCACCATTTCATGGTCCCTGCAGCCAAGGCTGCCCTTGAGCTTCACACTCCCCACCAGCCCCTCCTTGTTGGTGAGAACAAGGTCCAGCACAGCACCTCTCCTTGTTGGCTTCTCTATCACTTGGAGAAGGAAGATATCACCAAGACCTTCCAGGAACCTCCTGGATGGCCTATGTCCTGCTGTGCTGTCCCTCCAACGGATATCTGGGTGGTTGAAGTCCCCCATGAGGACCAGGACTTGTGAACATGAGGCTGCTCCTGTCTGTCTCTAGAGGGGCCTCATCTGGTCTTCCTGGTCGGGCGGCCCATAGCAGACCCCTCCTATAATGTCCTCTGTTCCTGCCCTCCCTTTAATCCTGACCTATAAGTTCTCGGTTGGCTCCTTATCCTTGTGAAAACAAGCTTTGTGGGTGCTAATCTTCAATAAGATAAACAGAACTATGTGCAAGTGTTTATACTCGCCAAACTGGACACTTACGATGCCTGAGAACAGCACATTTTCAGTAGGAAGTCTTTCTACAAAAAATCAGAGCTGATTTCTAGCATCGCCTTGCTGAGCCCTGCCTGATCCCTGTCTCGGGGAGCCCCTTGTGCCCTGTCCCCCAACACACAGCACCAAAGGATCCTTCCCACATCATCCATGCGTCCAGACAAGGATGTGATCCTAAAGCATCCCTCACATAGGACATGGAGATAACCAAGGGCTGAGTACGTCTGTATTTTCAAAGAGCTTCGCCATCCTGCGTCCAAGCTAAGAGTTTGAGAGTTGTCTGTTTTCAATTGCTTTGAACATCTCAGGAACAATTTTGGGGTTGAGCTATCCCTCATGGTCTCACCATGTATTGCTTTTGGGAAGGTTGAGCAGAAGTGGTGGAGGAGTTCTGCTGGGGTTGTGGTTGTTTCTCCTTGGATGTAGCATGTGGAAGGGTTGTGTTATTGCTTATGACTCTAACTAGGGATTTGGGGGTAAGAAAAGCTGGATTCTAGCCCAGGACTAGAGATCAGTCCAGTGTCTTAGAAGAGAGACAAACTGCTTGTTTTAAGATACCAGCACCAGGGATGAGGAGCAATCTGTCCTGGGCAAAAATGTTCCTTTGGGCTTACTTTGCAGTTAAGAGCGACCAAAATAATGCTTTATACAGCAAAACAGTACAAGACCAAACAATTAATCTGGTTTTGTTTTCCTTTGTGGATTTATCCAGGAATTATTTAATTTCTTATTGTCTCTGATATAAGTGTTCCCACACTGAGCATGTATAACCCACCCAGGATATGAGTTCACCACAAAATGTTCTTATCTCACAGTAACATTTGGGACTATTGTTCATTCCTGCTAATTGTATAGGACAAGTACAAAAGGTTGCTACAAACCATTTGTAAAGCTGAGGTTTGCAAACTGGAATGATTTCCCATCAAGTCAGCATCCCAGCTCTAATTTTATCTTACCTACTATTAGCCAGTTCAGGCAAGAAGCAGTCGCTGCCCCAGACTCCAAAAAAGTGGTACTGCTCACTTTGCTTAGAGGCACCTGGGAAAATGCAGCCCTGGAAAAACAAAACAAAACAACAAAAAAAAAAAAAAAAAAAAAAAAAAGAAGAAGTTTTTTCCTTATCCAGCAAGAAATTACGTGCTAACATTTTGTCTTATGGGAGCTACAAAAATATTGAGCCTCTAATTAAAGAAGCAGGTGGGTTTCTGGTGCTGTGATAATAATTATCCCTGCTGGAGGGGAAGCAAATGCTCAGCACAGATGCAGGATTTCCAGAGGCAAAAGTGAATGTGACCTACACCTGCAGGACCTAAATAAGGTTGACCTGACACTGCTTTCCACCCAGGAGACTATAAATGTGAAAGATCTCACCGATGGGTGATACAGATGAGTTTTAAAAGCTAAACATGCTGAATGATAATTATGATGATAGTAAGTAGAAGAGGGAGATGAAAACGAAAGCAAAGAAGATGAAGATTAAAGCAAATAAGATGAAGATGAAAGCAAAGAAGATAAAAAAGATGAAGATGGAGATTAAGATGAAGACAAAGACAACAAAGAAGATTAAGGTGAAGACGAAGAAGAAGAAGGCAAAAAAGAAAAAGCAGCAGAAGAAGGTGGCAAAGGAGGAGAAGGAGAAAAGGAGATGGAGAAGGAGAAGGAGAAGGCAAAGAAGGCAAAGAAGGCAAAAAAGGAAGAAGAAGAAGAAGAAGAAGAGGAAGAAGAAGAAGAAGAAGAAGAAGAAGAAGAAGAAGAAGAAGAAGAAGGAGGAGGAGGAGGAGGCGGAGAAGAAGAAGGAGGAGGAGGAGAAGAAGAAGAAGAAGAAGAAGAAGAAGAAGAAGAAGAAGAAGAAGAAGAAGAAGAAGAAGAAGGAGGAGGAGGAGGAGGAGAAGAAGAAGAAGAAGAAGAAGAAGAAGGAGGAGGAGGAGGAGGAGAAGAAGAAGAAGGAGGAGGAGGAGGAGGAGGAGGAGGAGAAGAAGAAGAAGAAGAAGAAGAACAAGAACAAGAACAAGAACAAGAACAAGAAAAAGAAGAAAAAGAAGAAAAAGAAGAAAAAGAAGAAAAAGAAGAAGATCCAGTGCTTAGCATCACAGGCAAAGCTGTTTTCTCATAAAAGCTAAAATACACCACACTTATGCTTTCTATAACTGTTCTGTGTTGATGCACATTGAAAGCTTCATTTTTCAGACGTAAACTGGTAGAATTGGTCAAAATGAAGTGGTTTTGCTGCCCAGGAGGACACCCCGATGACAGGTACAATGAGCCCATGTTGCATTGGCAGCATCTGGCCGGAGAGGACCCTGCCTTTCTGAAAGCTGCTCCTGAACGTGACAAGACAAATTGCTCCACGTTGGAGTTTCAGTGTGACTTTGCCACCAAGGAATCCAGCTGGAGAGAGGCAGGGTGGGGTAGGCACAGCTTAGGGCCTCACGGGGGATCTCCGCTGTGATTTGTTGTTTTTTTTTTTTTAAATTCAGCTTTTTTTTTCATTTGGGGTGATGGAGGGGAAGCACTGATGAAACAACCAAAGGGGTTTTCTGCCTTGGAGTTGCTTTGGGTTTTAACTTCTGGGTTTCCTGACTTTTGGGAATTTCAGTTCTCAGTTTATGAGGTCATTGGTGAGAAGCATTGCGGCCTTTTCTCAAAGAGAACTAGTAGATTTTTGTAACGAGTCTTTATTTTATGCTATTAAATCAGATCCCAGGAGGCAGGGGTTAGAACAAATAGCCACAATCACAGCCACTGAGGAAACACAAGGTTCTAAAATTTCCAGCTGAAGGCTTGGACGCAACCCCTTTTGCCTGCAAATAACATCCCCATATGTTACTTCTCTTAAAGCAAAAATAATTCTACTCACATTTTTTTATTCCCTGATCATGAAAAGGAGGATGGAAGATTCGTATGGCTCTTTCTGACGTTACTGGCAGCACCTAAATGTCTAACACATGGGCCTTGTTTCCTTTTTCCTTTCCCCACAGTAAAAAAAAAACAATTGTGCATAATGTCATTTGTCTGCCACCAAACAGAGTAACAAATTGTAGGCAGGTTGTGTCACATTGTAGGGAAAATCCCTTCTGTACCTTCATCTTTACAGCTGATATTTGTAATATTAAGCTTGCCTCTGCTATCAAAAAGCTGTAAATGATGATAAATTGGAAATCTTGACTTTAAAAGTCTTGTGCAAAGCAAATGGTGCTGCATCACTGGAAAGGAAACATTTCCCCCCTTGTAACGAACGTAGGGAAATTCTCATCGACCTCTACAAGTAGTTGAAGGAAATAGCTTGTTATAGCAGACTAAAACCTGGGGCAAATGTCATGTTTCTGAGCAGGCTGGTCTTTCTTTTGCAAATCTTCTCCTGTCTGCTGGTGGCTGAGACCATGGCCAAGCTTAACGTTGAGTTTGGGGGAAAAGCCCAGCACGGGGAGCACCCTGTTGCTGCTGGGGGCTGGAGGAAGGCGGCCCCTGCTCGTGGGGAAGCACCCACAGCTTGTCCTTGCTGGGAGGCTGGTTGCTTTCCTCTCTTCGTTATAAGAAAATAAATACTGGCAACGAATGTCCTCACTGAGGGGGTTGCCTTCCTGCAGCAATGCCTTTCCTGAAGGCCTGCTGGGGGTTGCAGAGATGCTGAGAAGAAACCAGCTAAGAGGCCCAAGCTTGGTATTTATAGGTGGTTCTCTCTCCACCACATTTTTAGAGATGCAGTGGTATGCAAGTGAGGAGGACAGAGTAGCTTACAAGCTGTATCGTTACCCCAGGTAGTTATTAAATGTTCTTGTACAATATATTTTTATCCTTCCTCCACACCACAAATCAGAAGAAGATTAAGCAGATGCTACTGCTCCCGAAAGTCATTCAGAGGTGTAACCATGACCTCATCTGTCTTGGGTTCAACACATAACAACTTCAATAATGGCAACAAGGGCATAAAGTATTACAGAATCCCAGAGCCATCTGGGTTGGAATAGCCCCTGAAGCTCCTCCAGCCCCACCATGACCCTCCCCCTGAGCGTTCCCAACTCCCCCAGATCCCTCAGCGCTGGCTCAGCCCGACTCTTCAACCCCTCCAGGGATCCCGGGGACTCCCCCCTGCCCTGGGCAGCCCATTCCAAGGCCCAACAGCCCCTTCTGCACAGAAATCCTTCCTCAGAGCCAGCCTGACCCTGCCCTGGGCAGCTTGAGGCCATTCCCTCGGGGCCTGGCGCTGGGGCCTTGGCTCCAGAGACTCATCCCCCCTCTCTGCCCCCTCCTGGCAGGGAGTTGCAGAGGGCCAGGAGGTCTCCCCTCAGCCTCCTCTGCTCCAGACTGAACCCCCCCAGTTCCCCCAGCCGCTCCCCAGCAGACCTGTGCTCCAGACCCTGCCCCAGCTCCGTTGCCCTTCTCTGGCCACGCTCGAGTCATTCAATGGCCTTTTTGGGGTGAGGGGCCCAAAACTGAATGTGAGGTGGGTTTCCAGGGTGCTAAACCTGAGCAGCCAGGCAGAGTCAGGGGCTTCTGCGTAGACCCAGATAAGTAAATATGAGATTAAATTTGCCATTAGAGTGAACAGCAAAAGAAAGCATAAAGCTGGAGGGGTTAAAGTGAGGAATTTCTTCTGAAAGAGCAAACTTATTCCTGGTTAAACACGTTTCACCCCTGAGATGTGAGATTATGCAGAGAGCTAATTACGAAGGGCTTTGATAGGAAGGCAGTGGTAACCAGGCGCAGGGTTGCATCAGACACGATGACCAGCCCTGTTTTACACCCAGCTGACCCCTTGTATACCCTTTTCTGGAGATTCCTCCTTTTTCCCCTCCCTGATCCTCTTCCCCTGCACATGCCTTCACCAATTTGCAGTTTCACCACCCCCACCCCAATATCCAGGACCTGAGGATTCGCATCCACACCAGTCACAAAGTCCCAGGTCACCTGCAGTATCTTGACAGCCCATTAATTAGCGTGAGTAATGAGGTTTGTTTCTTGTCTTTGGCCTCATTAAGTTTGCCTGCTGGATTTGTGTCTCTGCATATCTTGTTTACATCTTCCTCCTTTTCTTATTAATCCTTTTAGTAATGTCAAGTTACAAAAAAACCCTCCTTCTTACCCCCAGTAATGAATATTTGGAGTTCCTTGGCTTGAGGTAGCAAAGTCACATTAATGAATTAAATTCAGAGATGAAGCAACGAACTTCTAGGTTTCAGACAAGGAATGACATGGATTTCTGAAAACAGCAGCAAAGAGCAGGAGTTTGGGAAAAGCCCCAGATTGGACTTATTTTGTATGAATCTGTACTTTCTGGAACGACAAGTCCTGTTTGAAGCCAAGATAAAAATGATTAAAAATGAAGACGCTAATATTCATTATAATTTAATATGATTTTTAACAGAGCAGGCATTTCTTCTCGGGTTAGTTCCACGCAGACGTGATTATAGTGTAAGCAGGCAAAATAGATTAAAATCTGAGCCATGGAACAATCACTCTAGAAAAATTATATTAGAACGGTTTATATAATAGGAAGAACTTCTTTGTCATGGTGAAGAATCCAGTCTTGCAAACTATCCATATTCTTAAAATTTTTTAGCTTTCATAGTAAGATGCAAGGACATGGGGTTGTTTTCAGAAGATGAATGCTCATGCACATATATCATGGGGGTTTTATTAGACCCAAAAAATAAACCAAAATATTACATTTTGGAGTACCACGTCTTTGTTTGTTGACATCTATAACTTTTCTTTTCCCACATTACCTGAATCGAGGGTTAAATCTCATCCCCCCAGCTCTGAGAGTTGCTCTACACTGGTCTTACACACAGATTTCCTCCCTTACCCACAGGCTCTCATGTGGGGAGTTGGTTGCTGAAGAAGTTTGAATAGGTGCCAATACTCACCACTCTGCTGTGCCTGTTATATAATAGCTCAGCAAGTCAATGACTTTACAAGTCTACTAGCAGAGGAGGAGACATCTCACCCCGCTTTACACACCAGCAATAAAGATAATCCCACTTGACCCAACTGCCTTCAATTGCTCTGGAGTCTGCAGGAAAGATTTGCACTTTCTGGATATGATGTAACCGGTTTCCGTTTGAAGTCACAGTCAGGATTAGAAAATATCTGCAAAGATTTCACATTATTTCATGTTTTGACTAGTAGAGCTTTGTCATGAGCAGAAAGACAGGATGTAGTTTTGTAAAAATTACCAACTACCTCTCTCACTTCTTGGGGACGTTTTGTAAGGAGACAAAGAGGAAGGGGTATTTAACTATTTGTAGGCACCATTTCAGAGAGACTTGCTTGGAAATAGGGACAGAAGCCCTCTGCTCCGTCCTGCCAGCTGCCTCGTATTTCGCTGATGTTGAGATTTAGATCTGCAAAGCTTGGACTGGCCTGCAACTGCCCCTTTCCAACACTGTTTTCTTAAACCATTGGATGTAATTGATGGAGAAGAGAGTTCTCAATTTCCTCTTCATTCATGGGGAGAACTGCAGGAGCTGACGGTGCCTATGTGCAACCTCCCACCTTGCAGAAGGAAGGTTGCCCATATCTTTCACAAAATGGAGTAGCTTATATTTTAAAAGAGACATTTAAGCCTTCAATGGATTTATATCAATGACAAAGTCTAATAAACAAGGATCTTGCTGCTGGAGCTACAGTAGCCTCCAGAAAAGTACCAATACCACCACACTTTGCAGGAGTGAGATTTTAGGATGAGAATCAAGACACGCTGTGACCCAAAATACTTGCTGTTTGCCCATAAACAAGAGAATATCCACATTACTTCATGTGCTCTCAGTCCATGGAAGATCCTGAATCCATTTTCTCTCAACTATTGACTCTATAAACACCTAGGTAGATTGCAAGCACTTTCTTCTTCCCCTCCCCACCCATAATAAACTAATTATGGGGTAACTCCACCCCCTAGTTTCAGCCAGCAGCATGTCCCACAACCACAGTAGGGAAATAAATATAAATACCCATCCCTGTTTCAGAGACCAAGGACCCCTGCTCGTTGTTCCTGTTTATGCTGCTCAGAAAACAAACAACTTTTATTGCAACACCCCGCAGAAGACTGTACACAGTTACATGAAAACATGCATGTTATGAGGGGATCTTGACAAATTAGTTATGCTTGAATACTAATTTCAGCTGAAATTATGCAGCTTCTTCTGAATTTGTGTTTTCTGGATAGTATGGAAAACTAGAATCAGAAGTACTAAGTGGAATCTCTCTGAATTAATTATGTGATTGAAAAACAGTTCTGTTCCCTGTTAACTAGCAGACAGTATTAGTCATCCCGTTTTGCAGACCATGAGAGCTCAGGGAAATGTAGAGAAGGGCAATTTTGAATCTCAAGAGATATGGAAAAAACTCTCTGAAGACATCAGTCGACTGTGAGAAAGGATGTGTTTCTCAGGAATGGTACAAAGGTCTTGTGGCACACCAAACTGAAAGGAGAAAGTAATAAACGCAGAAGCTCAGAAAGGAAAAGACACGTAACACAACACACTGCTAGGCAGCAGAATTCCTTACAGATAAAAATCGACCCACAAAACCAGCTGGTTGCTTTACTGCATTGCCTGTGGATAGAAGTAAAGAGAAACATTTCATCCAAAACAGTACAGACCTACTGTAAAGGTTTAAACGAGTCTCTCGTTTTCTAGAGACCAAAACGAGGGCTCTGTTCCTGGAACAGAGTACCCCCAGTGACTTTTCACAGGGCTCATCTTCTTCCTTACGGCCACTACCAGGGACCTGAGAGCAGACAGGACGCTTTGAGGCTCATCCATCTGCCATTCCCTGGGATATCAAACTGGATAAACAGAAACCTGCCACAGCTCCGGCAGTCCAAACTGCCCAGCTGATGGCAAACCAGCTACCACCGGGACTTTCAAACAGATTCGTGGTTTGTTTCCCCTCCACTCTCCTAATTTGTTCACTGGATTATGAAATTAAGCTCTTTGGTCCTGCTGTGTTAGCGAAGGCAGAGCAGCTGCAGCGTATTATGCTCAACCCTTCTGGCTGTCTCCCAGATGGTTCCTCTTGTTACCACTTCTGTGACACCATACACTGCTCTTCTAGGAAGGACATGTTCTACCACTCTGCTGGAAAGGTTGCAAGAATGTCTCTTGGCTTCCATCTGAAATCTTCTGGAAGCGTCCAGAAATTAGTTTTTTTAATTCTGTACCTAGAAAGCAAGAAGCCACAAACTGCAAGAAGCCTACTGACAACTTAAATTGCATTTTTAATTCAGTATTTGAGGGGAAAGGATGTGTTTTATTGTGTAAATCAAACCCATCAGGAGCGTTTTGATGAGCCAGAAGGTTTTGATCGCAAACTTAGCTTTGCTGCTAATGTAACTGTTGCCTGCTGGATGGTTTCTAGAGAGCCAGATGGGTGGTATAAAAAACAAATAGATCTTTAGAAAAGAGGACTAGCAAAATTGCTTTTACTTATTTTTAAGAACAAATCAAGTAAACATGCTAAGCAGACAGCCTCGCAGGTGAGCTTGGCAACTGTCTTACAGCACACAGAGACCCCATGAAGAAGGCATCAGAGCGACTGGTGAAACACTTTTAAATGGGAAAACAAAGCTGAGAGGACTGATGGATAATATGCAGCATTACAAAAGACAAATGCAGTGGGGGTGAGAAATGTGTTTTTGATGTAAGAGCATGTAGGAAGACAGTGAAAGTGGTGGAACCTTGACTTGAGTGGTCTTTTCGATGAGTGATCCTGGAAGGTTGTGATGGTACAGCAGTCTAAGCAGAAGGGACTAAAAGAGAATTTAGCCATGGGATTGGAAAGAAAAGGAGGGATATTGGCTATGGAGAGAGGACAGAAGTGGCAAGATCTGAATGCAGAATGTGGGGTGAGGTTGGGTGGAGATTGAGGTTTCCTCATGACATATAATATTGTTTGTCAGTGGTGATGGGGAAGGGAGAGGGGGAAAGTTTGGAAAGGATGGGGGAAAGCAAGATGCTGGACAGCATTATTTTTGTGTGACACAATCAGAATATGAGCTTCAAGGAGCAATAGTTGATCATATTAACAACGAATGTTAACATCCCAGGGCATGAGGTCTCTAGGGATGGGTTTCTAAAGCACTGAAGTGTCTAAAGATAGAGAGAGGTGCCTAAATATGGTTCCCAAAAGGGTCTCTGCTCCAAATTTGAAGTTATTCAGTACAGAGAGCAGCACCCCCCCTTGTAAAACAGCCAGAAGATGTGCAGAAGTTGCAGTCACGTTTTCCGACGGGTGAAACTTTCCTTTTTGTAAGTTCACTGTGCTAACACCCAACCCTCTCACACCCCCTTTGAGTGGTCACAGGGCCAGAGAGGATATAGGTGAGAAGGGGTTGGACAGTATGAACAAAACCAAAGGCTGTTAGCACAGCCACATTCATCCTTAGTTGATCAGAGTTAACTCCTAAAATTCCACAGTTCTGCCGTCACAATCTCTGCAGAAAACTCCGCAAAGCCACAAAGCCAGAAGTTGCTTTGTGGAAGCACTTAGACATAGCTACTGTTCCTTTACACACTGAAACAGGGCAAGAGGATGCTGAGGCAATGTTATGCAGCATTATTAAATTGCCTTCTTGCCCAGCAGGGCAATACTTTGCTGATGCACATATTAAAATTTGAGCCAGTTTTTAAAGAATTTTTAAGGCCAACACAGAAAATACTACCTAGAGTGGCCTTGCAGGGTCACTTGTATCTTAAGCTTCAGTAATTCCTTCTGAGCAGCTCTAATATGCTTTCACAAGACAAAACATAGAATTTCTATGGCCATTAAGTAAATATATCTTGAAAGCTTTTGACCTGAATGAAACCTTACTACATGTCGCAAAGCATTGACCCAACATAAATTCCATCTGTTCATTAAAGTTGATTCAAAAAAATGATGATGGATTCCTCATGTATGTGCTGGCCCTATGACTGATCAGATATTGTTTGCTCTGCCCAGCCAGCAAAGGGAATGAAAGCATAATACTAGTGTTGGCTAAAGAAATACTAGTTTACACTTAATTCAAGTTGTATTTGTATTGCTGATAATGGAGCAGTGAACAGCTCCAGTGTTGCTAATTGCTGAATCACAGCGTAAGGAAAATAAAAGAATAAAATATGGAGAACATTTTGGCTAAGATCTGAAATACTGTTAATTTATTTTAAATAAAAGCTATTAAATGGGAGTATTCCTCAGAGTGATTTCTTCCTTTGCTGCAGCTGCGTGTAATTCAACTCAAGGTTCTGCACATTTACACTCTTTTATTTAGCATGAATACATAATTATTTTTTTTTTCCTCCCTGGTCCTATTACAGCTCATTTTGTACTTTCTGTCATGGGGTACTTCGTTACCTAAACTTTTCAGAGCAGGGGGTGCACAGCAGCCTTTAAGCCCTTTGCAGACATCTCAGACCCGGTCAGCAACCAACCTGGATTTGCTGAGTGAACCTATCCCAGAACAGTTGTCTCAGATAAATTACTCTGAAACTACGTTTTTCTTTCCATTGAAAATGAAGCCCAGAAGGATGCCTACCTCTGAGACACCTAGCATTCAGGAAGATTAATTCTGCCCCGCTGTCAAAGAGAGTACAATTACCAGCCACCCGCATCTTTTGACCTCTGCCTACACAAAAGGTGATTCTACACGGAACCCCAGAGTCCTTCAGGCTGGAAAAGCCCCTCGGGATCATCGAGCCCAACCCTCAGCCCGACTCTACAAAGTTCTCCCCTACCCCACATCCCCCACAGCTCATCCCAACGGCCCTGAAACCCCCCCAGGGATGGGGACTCCCCCCTCCCTGGGCAGCCTGTTCCACTCTCGGACCACTCTTGCTGGGAAACATTTTCTCCTCCTGCCCAGCCTGAGCCTCCCCTGGGGCAGTTTCCAGCCGTTCCCTCTTGTCCTGTCCCTGATCCCCTGGGAGCAGAGCCCAGCCCCAGCCTCTCTGCAATGTCCTGTCAGGAGCTGCAGAGAGGGATGAGGGCTCCCCTCAGCCTCCTCCTCCTCACCCTGAACACTCCCAGCTCCTGCCCTGCCTCCTCACAGCATTGATTCTCCAGCCCTTCCCCAGCCTCGTTGCCCTCCTCTGCCCTCGCTCCAGCCCCTCCAGATCTCTCTGGGATTGAGGTGCCCAAACCTGGACACAACCTCCAGGTGTGGCCTCACCAGTGCCGAGCACAGGGGGACTGTCACCTCCCTGCTCCTGCTGGTCACACTTACATACACTTCAAACAGTATCACATTAGTAATAACACTCCGTCTCTGCTGATTTTAATTAACTTTGTGAGCAGATGTCCTGGCAGTGAAAGTACAGATGTCAGTGAGGCAAGGAGGGGAATGCTGGTGACCCCACGTACATGGTAGCAGTTCCCCTGGCATGGCTTACCCACAGCTGTGACTCTGTCCCATGCCCAGAAACGTGACACATCCCCAGCTTTCTCAGCTGGATCTTGCCTTCAACTTGTGCCAAGCCAAAGAATCACTACAACACGGAAGGAAGAAAAGGAGTTTAGTGAAATGCCAGCTCCTCACAAAACAGTCAAGTTTCCTAAACTTCTAAACCCCCTAAGAGACTTAAATTATTGAAAGCCATTGGGTCTTTGAACGCAGCAAACATCTCCCGTTTGGCAAAACATGTGTAAAGTGTGCTGCAGCTCTTGGTGGGAGAGAAGTTTCTAAATCACCCGAGTCGATATATAAAATGGCATTTGAGATTCTAGGCCACACTGTTTATTTTGCAGCACTGCCAATGATTTTTCACAGTTTACAAATGTAAAGTGAGACAGTTGTCTGGACTGGAGATGCCTAGGACAGCCGAAAATATTAAAGACAAAGTGCGGGAAAGGAAAAACAGATGATTGAAGTAACTCTGTTGCATTCATGTCACTTTTTAGATTGTTTTTTTTTTCACATTCATTTCACAGTTCTAGGGAAAAATAATTAATTCATCCACTACTCCAATCTATTTATATTTTAAACTGGAAAACAACTACCTTCATCCTAACTTATTCTCTGAGAATTCTTCAGGAAAAAGTAATAATGTCAGAAGTTGGCCTTGCCCCCATTTGAGCAGTTGAAAAGGACATTCCAGAAATGGCCACTCTGCTCTTTGTTTCTTGCTCAAAATTACTGTCTCTGCTATTAAATCTTCTGGCTCAAAATTGGGTGCACCTCAGTGGCCCATGGAAGAACCATGGTTAAGTATAAAAACCTGCACGTTACCATGCAGGAGTATAACATCCTTGCTCGTGAAAAACCCCCTGTAAAGGTAAGGAGACAGCGTTATAAGCAGAAGTCGGGAAACTGAGATGAATTTAAGATGTCTTTCATGACTGCATTACTAAAATACTAAGAAAAGTCCAACTTTGAAAAGAAAGTTGCTTATAAATGGAATCATGACCTAACGTTTTATCACTTCAGCCTAAAGCGGCTGCAAAGATCACTGCTGCTGTATTTAGCAGGATACAGGCTTTGATTACCATGTTTGCTAACGAACTGCCTTGGTTTCATCTTATCCCTGGAGGTGACAAGCATGGAAAGATTTTCATTACAGCATGAGAAGGAGCATGCCAACATTCCCAACGCAATAAGAGAAGGCAGCACTATTTCCTCTGATAGTAAATCCCAGCTCGGAGAAGCTATTATTGCTGCTTCACTTGGAAGCAGAAGTATCTTAAATGTCGCTGTTGATACTAAACCATCACCTTTCAGGACACAGTACTCAGTACAGGGGCACTTTGTCCAGTCCCAGGCAGCTACAGGGCTGACACACACCAAGCACTGAATTTTCATTTTACAGATCTTTTCTGTGGATGAGACACTGCACGTGTCAGAGCATGGTCAGTCCTTCCCCAGTGTGACCAAACGGGGTGGGTTATATTTTCGCATTACTCCATCTCATTAAAGTTGCTCTTGCCACTGAGTCTGCATAAGAAGAAAAAATACCTCTAAAAACTAAAAAAAAATGCCCTGAGAGTACATCCTTCAACAGGAAATGGACTGGCAGAGCAGGCCTTGGGGCATTTTTTCTTTAGCTTAGGTGACACCTATCCTGCTGTCTGGAGGTCCAAGGTCAAACCTCACTGGTCTGCCAGTCATGGGAGATGGTTTCACCATGTAATGGAGGGTGTAATCACAGAATCCCAGAACCATCGGGGTTGGAAAAGCCCTTGAAGCTCCTCCAGCCCCACCATGACCCTCCCCCTGAGCGTTCCCAACTCCCCCAGATCCCTCAGCGCTGGCTCAGCCCGACTCTTCAACCCCTCCAGGGATCCCGGGGACTCCCCCCTGCCCTGGGCAGCCCATTCCAACGCCCAACAGCCCCTTCTGCACAGAAATCCTTCCTCAGAGCCAGCCTGACCCTGCCCTGGGCAGCTTGAGGCCATTCCCTCGGGGCCTGGCGCTGGGGCCTTGGCTCCAGAGACTCATCCCCCCTCTCTGCCCCCTCCTGGCAGGGAGTTGCAGAGGGCCAGGAGGTCTCCCCTCAGCTTCCTCTTCTCCAGACTAAACAATAATAAAATAATTCATGCTCCTTCAAGATAAAATATTACTCCAGCAGGCAGGCTGAAGCAGATGCAGTACCTAAGCCCTTCCATGGCATCCTCTGAAGAACAGTTGTGACAGATAAATATAACCTGGTTCAAATATGACCTAGACAACTCCACAAAGAGAGACATTAATGTCTATTAAACACAACAGTCCAGCTATGGAAATCACTGAAACTGGTGACCACTGGCATGCTGGAGTGAGGGTGACTCTTCTCACACTGTGTGAGCTTCTGCTGGAGACAGGAGTCTCTCCAGGTGATCCCCTCAGCAAAAAATGGGCCCAGGCAACTCAAAGTTGGTATAAGAGGGCAGTTCTCCTACTTCTGTAATTGTAAAATGGATATATGGAGCTGGGTCTTTTAATTCAGCCCTCCCTTTTGTCCTGGTACTGGAGACTTTACACCATCCATTAGCGATGCTTCGCGATAGCTGCAGGAGACACGTGGCTGTTATGGTCAGATCTTCACTGTTCAACCAAGGTAAGATGACACTGATTGTAACAAACAATCGTCTCCCTGAGCTGAATTGTAATCACACGGCATTTTACACCAAAAAGCAACCTGGAATGGTGAAATGCTCCACAGCTAATCAATACACAAGGAATGAGCTTAATTCTTAAACTATCAAGAAGGTCTATTGATGGTGGGAGAGTCACAGCTCTATGGAAGTGACATTCAGTGCCCTGGGGTGTTAATTTTTAACTTTGGGCCAATGACTGTTTGGGTTTGAGTGCAGCAGATCACGGCAATGATTTAACAGAAATTAAATCATATGCACTAGGTCCATTTCCCATAATCAACGAGCAGATCCCTTCACCTTGCTGTACGATGGCGTCATCTAGAGCATGCAGTTAGGAGTGGGAGGAGGATGTGGGTTTTGGGATGCTTCACACTGAAACTGTATTAAACGTGACAAGAAACCCTACCCACGGACTGTGGGTTCAGTTTGGGTTCAGTTCTGGCTGGTTTTAGGGTCAAAGTCAGAGACACTTCAGTGGTACTGCAAGGACAAGCCATTCCCACCCTGGTTTTGCTCTTTGCCTTCACCTTTGCATTGTTGCCATGGCTGGGCAGACCAGCTGCTGTTACCAGCCATATGTAGATAACATGGAATAAACACACGCGGGGTTAGAAAAAAAAAAAACAAAAACAACAAAAAAAAAACCCCCAACAAAGCCAGTCCTATTACTTTAGGGGTTATAATCACAACAAAGCCTAATGCCTCCATCTCCTGCAGGACTGCCAGCACATGGTGCTATCATGTTGTTCCATTCCCTGAGTGCAAAAGGAGATAACAAGAATTTAGACTGCTTGGAGCAGTGCTGAGCCTGGTGTTCCACTCATGTCCAGGTCTGTTTGCTTGTTTGCATATAGTCTTTCAGGCAGGGAGAGTGACAAAAGCATGTGACGATGTCGGCAGAGAGGACAGCATGCCATGGCCAGCTGAGGCTTGCAAAGACATTTCAGGGAGACTGGTGTGGTCTGGGGGGAGAGAATCAGCCCTGTGAGCAATCGCTGTGCGGGGAGAGCCCTGAGGGCTACAGTGAAACGTGGGCAGGGTTTGGCAACAGCTGTCTCCAGTCTCTCATGTCTGAGTGAAGGAGTCACCTAAGGCAACTACGGCCACCTCTGACATAAGGCTTTAATTTTAAACTGGATTACAGAGGAACTTTAGAGGTCCAGGAAGAGGCACCCTGTAGCTGTGTTTCTACCTCTTCAACCCGACTCTTCAACCCCTCCAGGGATCCCGGGGACTCCCCCCCTGCTCTGGGCAGCCCATTCCAACGCCCAACAGCCCCTTCTGCACAGAAATCCTTCCTCAGAGCCAGCCTGACCCTGCCCTGGGCAGCTTGAGGCCATTTCTTCTCGTTCTAGAAGGGACAGGGAGAAGGGAAGCAGTGGGCTCCTCAGGGTGCAAGCAGCAAGGCGCTACCATTGCTGCCAAAATACCTCAGCATTTGGGCAAAGGCTCCTCACCCCTCCCTTTGTAGGGGAGCTGGTGGCTGAAGCGTGTTTGGGTTTTTGCCAGGGAGCTCAGATGCTTTGTCTGACAGTCAGTCAGTATGGGGAGCGGCTGGGGGAACTGGGGGGGTTCAGTCTGGAGAAGAGGAGGCTGAGGGGAGACCTCCTGGCCCTCTGCAACTCCCTGCCAGGAGGGGGCAGAGAGGGGGGATGAGTCTCTGGAGCCAAGGCCCCAGCGCCAGGCCCCGAGGGAATGGCCTCAAGCTGCCCAGGGCAGGGTCAGGCTGGCTCTGAGGAAGGATTTCTGTGCAGAAGGGGCTGTTGGGCCTTGGAATGGGCTGCCCAGGGCAGGGGGGAGTCCCCGGGATCCCTGGAGGGGTTGAAAAGTCGGGCTGAGCCAGCGCTGAGGGATCTGGGGGAGTTGGGAACGGGCAGGGGGAGGGTCATGGTGGGGCTGGAGGAGCTTCAAGGGCTTTTCCAACCCAGATGGTTCTGGGATTCTGTGAGGCTCAGCATCCCCTCACAAAATGGCGTCGCGACTCCTTTAAGACGCGCCCTCAACGCCGGCTCGGCCCCGCCCCTTCAGCAGCTGGGGAGGGGGCGTGGCTAGAAGGGACGGAAGGCCCAGCCCCACCCAGGTGCGCGGGGAGTTGAGTGACCGCGCCGCAGTCCAATCAGGTAGCAGAGATGGAGGTGGGAGGCGGGCCTTCCGGCGGGAGCTCCCGCGGCCGTGCAGCTCCAAGGGAGGGGGGCGACCGGCGGCGACATGATTAAGAAGTTTGACAAGAAGGACGAGGAGTCCGGTACGGGGCTGGCGGCCCCGGAGAGGGAGCCGGGGGCGGGCCCAGGGGCGGGCACGGCGGTGCGGCCCTGAGGCCAGGGATCGTTTGGCGCCCAGCGCGTGCTGCGGCCTATAGCGGCCGCTGAGGTGAGGGGGGTAACGGCCGCTGAGGAAGGAGTTCCGCCTGCTTTCCTCTGCCCCGGCCTCCCTTGGAGCCTCCCCCGGGCCTCTCGGGATGGTCCGCGGGCTCTAGGGTCCGCCCCGGGCGGCTGGCGGTCTCTTCCCGCCCTTGCCGTGGTGAGTAGGAGCGGTGCTCGCAGGGCCTGAGCGGGGTCTGCTCCTTCGGCCGGCAGCGGGACAGCAGCCGTCCCCACACGCAAGACTTTGTGGTTTGGGCTGTGTGTCAGGAGCGGTTGCGTCTTTGGGATGTGAGAACTGAAAATGAAAAATTACTGCTGGAGGAGGAGGGTGAGAAGCAGCAGTAAGGGTTTGGAGGGATTTATGTGTCTGTGACGGTGGCTCTGTTTCACAGTGTATGTGGATTAGAAGGCTGGTCTCTGGATGCTGCTGACAGAGATGTGTCATCTGCAAGAAATTAATTACCCTCAACGCCTGGATCTGAGCTGATAAAAGGCTGAGAATTTAGAATACGGAGATAGCCTAGTGGTAACGATTTTGTGATGTGCAGCAGGCAGACTGTTTTTGTTTGCTGAGTAGCCTCTTTTAGTGGTGCATTGATCAATACACTTCTATTTCAGATTCTGATAATTAGCTCTGCCCTGATGTCTTCAGTGCTCTCTGCGCCTGAAGGAGTAAAAATTTGAGGGAAAAAAAATAGTTTTATGTAAAGGGAGTATTAAGACAAATTTCCTTTCTTCTTCCTCACGTTCCAGCTATGTTGAAAGTACCCCACTGCTTTTTCTGTAATTCTGAACATACAATTTAAGAAAGTGAATTCAAATTTGTTGATGGAGAACATCAGTTATTCCAAGAGGAATGTCACGGTAGCATTGAGGTGTTTTTGTAAAGTTTAGGGGCTGTTCCTGCATGTTCAGTTCCACTGGGTTTTGTGAAGAATGCATTTCTGTATCTTTTTTGTTCCTCAGGTAGCGGCTCGAATCCTTTCCAGCATTTGGAGAAGAGTGCTGTGCTTCAGGAGGTATGAATCATCATAGTATAATACTGGTTAACACATATTCTTTTTTTCTTCAGGAAGCATTAGCAGCTTAAGGAAGTTTTATTGTGCAACTCTTGGAAAATGTGAATGGTTAAATTCGTATCGTTTATTTAAAATCACAGGATATGTAAATTAAGTGCATATCAAATTACTCTGTTGGGTTTATGTGTGGTAATTAGATTAGATGTGGCTTCTGCATTCCATGTGGACATGCAGGATCTCAGTGTGCTCTTTTTGAAGAGGTGATCTGCCTGTTTTCCTGTGCTCCTTCAACGTACTGTGTAACAGGTTTTCCTGCTTCTTCTTGTGTACTCAGAGAATGATAGCAAGTGGCGAGGTGAACGTGTGGTTAAAGAATGGGGAATTTTGGTGGGTGCAAAGAGCTATAAGTAGGAACTTAGTAACTTCAGTTTTGTGTTCCTACATACTAGTGCTATGTAGTGTTTGGGCTACAGACGCTACAGAAAGAATTAAGTTGTTAAATTTTTATTTTAAAGTATTTTTGCTAGTTCCAGATGGTAAACCAGGTTATTGTCCTTTGTTCAGGTTGCTGCCCATCCAGCAAACTAAACATGCATGAGCTGAATAACAGGAGTACACTCATTGGGACACATTTTTAGAATGAAAAAAAGTTATAAGCTGCTTAGTTGAAAACAAGTTGCTTTACTTTTCGTGGTGAAAGAGAAATGATTATTGTTGGGTTACACTGTAATATGGTATTTATGCTGTGTTTGTAGGCACGTATCTTTAACGAGACTCCTATAAATCCACGAAGATGTCTGCACATCCTTACCAAGATCCTTTACTTGCTGAACCAGGTAACTGTTATCATTTCTTCCCAGTCAGAATGAATATTCCTGAGGCTAATTTCTGATAATTGTCCATGTGAAAGTCTTACACCTCTTCGTGTCACGTTTGGGAGGTAGCTTTTGCAGAGATCAGAAATGGAGTGGTTTTGCTGTAGTGTTATGCTGTCCCTTCCAATTTTGCCACTAAGGCGAGGGGGGTATGTGTTATTGAAGCTTTTAAGACTTTTTTTTTTTTCTCTGCGTGCCAAGTGAGAGCTGCTGGTTGGTCTGTGATCACTGCAGCACTGTGCAATTCAAAAGCAACTTGTGTTTGCCCAGATAAAGTAGGAATAAGTGAGGTGAGGTAAGAACACAGGCCAGGAAGTGATGAAATGGAAGGTGTCTTTGTTCAGGGAGAAGTTGGAAGTGTGATAAGGAAGGAGATTTTCTTTAGGTGTCCACACAGATCAGATTTCCTGCACGTCAGGCAGTGTTTAACATGGAGTTACAATCAATTGGGGGAGGTTCTATGCTCTTCAGTCTTAATTGACTCCAGTCATCTTTAAGTAGATCCCTTCTAAGCAAGGGGATCCTTCTGGTTAACAAGCATGACACAAACCCAACTGCTGATACACTAATGTCAAAAGAGGGAACACAGACTAAACTATTCTACCAAACATTATGTACCACCGTGGAGAGCATTTATATTGAAACCAAGAAGATGATAGTGGTAAACTTGGCATGTACACCCCAGGAGACACAAGGTGAGGGAGAGACTGTTTCTCACACAAGAAAAAGTCTTCATAGAAAAGATTCTTCATGTCCAAGTAGTTATTGCAAGTGGGGACTGAACGGTGGAGGTGGCCAGATAACGACGGTGTTTTTTCTCTCGCTGCTTTTATGCTATTTTCAGGGTGAACACTTTGGAACCACTGAAGCCACAGAAGCCTTTTTTGCAATGACCAGATTATTTCAATCTAATGACGTAAGTACCTACAACTTGCTGCCTCCCTGGTTTTGTCTGGATTTGCAGTAATGACAAAGCAGTTGGATATTGGGATGTGGGAGGAGGGTGAGGCAAATACCTCAGAGGATAAGCTCTGCATGCAGAGTACTTGCTGAAGGTAATTCAGGGTTTGGAAACAAATGACTGAATATTAACGTGGTTCCTTCTGCAGGTTGGTTTTCATGGTGTGTTGTTTGGTTTTTTGGGTTTTTTTAATGAGTTCAATTACTGTTGTAAAGAATGTGAGTGATCACTTAATATGCAGATCGGTATATTAATATACAAATCGGTATAATGTTATGACTGTTTCTTACACTTGCAAATAACCCCCATCTGCTTAACTCAAAATAGAATTTAAAAGTTGCCTGTAGTTCAAATACTGCTATTCCCTAGAACAACTTGCTCTACTGATGAATCAGCATGGAGTTGAGGGATGAGAACATCCTAAAAATGCTGGATTAAACTTTGGACTTTCCTCAGTGTAAAGTCCTTCTCTGACCTCTTTTGCAGACAGTGTAAGAACTGGGGGAAGTGTGCTCCAGGTGATGGGTCTCATTAATTTTTGTTAAAAACGAACTAGCACTTCAGGTTTTTAGAGATTTGGCCGAGGAAAGTTGCCTGTGTAACTGTTTAAAGATGGAATGAAAATTTTGAAGTACAGTGTTTGAGACCTTCCTCACATCCACCTTTTAAAAAGTAGATTTTGGGGGTTTTTTAAATGTAAATACATCATTTGCTACTGAAGAACTAAAGTCCCAGTGGTCTTTGTGTATTTCTATTTTTCTTTTACAGTAACAAATAGATGAGAAGTTATTTTTAAAGCTTTTAACTGGTAATTGGAAGGCTTCTGCCTGATGTATCACTTCTTTCATAATTAACAGGTGGATTTGGTTTTTAGTCTTGCCATGTTACAAGATATATATCTCTTATTTTTCTCCTGGTTTGTTTGATAACAGGGGATAAGGCTGTTATCCAGTCACCAAACATGGTTTTACTTGTGTGCTTGTAGCTCTGTAGAGAAGTGGGGAAAGAGGGTGCCCTATTTAAAAGCTTATTTAAATTTGAAGTTAATATTTAACTTCTAATTAACTTTTAAAACTTCTAGGAAGTGTTTATTCATGATTGCCGTGGAGTTTAATGGTTTTCTGCAATACTCTTTCACAGCAAACCCTTAGAAGAATGTGTTACTTTACTATCAAAGAGATGGCCAATATTTCTGAGGACGTCATCATTGTCACGAGCAGGTAATAGAACCTACAGAAAACACAGTATTGGAGCTCTGAAATAAGTAGCTCCATCTTAAGTTTGTTTTAGTTGCTGTGGGGTTTTTTTGTAATTATTCTAAAGAATACAGTAAGGGAAGACAAATTGTTCCATGATACAGAGTATGTGTCACCATATGAAGTGTTAATTTCTTCCTTCTGTGTTATTAGGCTTTTCTAAAAAAAGCAAGAGGCTTGCCTACAGTTTATCTGTTGGTTGCTACTTGGTTTTCTTGGGTTTGTTTCGTTTCTTTAAATTCTTGGCGCTTGATGGTTTTGCGAAAGCTTCGGCTGTGATTCCTGTTTCACTTCTCTGTCAGGGCAGTTAGGGAAGAGCGGAGCAAAGCTCAGTTCAGTTCAACTGAACATCAATTTTTTTGGCTACAGAATAGACATTACAGTTGTTGCGAGGGCAAAAATTGGATCTGTGGCTTGTGCTAAGCAATTGCTTTATTTTTTTTTTTTTAAAGCTGTTCAGCAAACTGAACTTTGCTGTTATCTAAACCAAAATTTCATGTGTTAGAATGAGCTCAGCCATTGTCCTCCTTAGTGGTGGTGTTAAGTAAACCAGGCCTATGGCAAAACAATACTACAGACTATGCATTTTGTACTGTTCTGTATTTCCACAGAATCTGTTGTTATTAATTTTTCAAGCAGCTAATTACTAAGAAGTCATTTCTAGCCAATACTAGAGCTTAGCAGTTATGTGGTAGCAGCTGGAAGAAGAGCTAAATGAAATGAGATGAGATGAATGTTACAAAAGGAGCAAGACATCGAGACACTAAAGAAATGTTAACAGGGTGTCTTTTGATTATTCTAGTTTGACCAAAGACATGACAGGGAAGGAGGATGTATACCGAGGCCCAGCTATCAGAGCGCTCTGCAGGATCACTGATGTAAGTACAAATCACATCACTGTTGTGGGAGAGGTGATGAGTGCATTTAAAATAGAAGAATGACTCTCGCAGGGTGTATTTTTATAGTAGTAACGGAACTGCTGCTTTAGGAAGGACTGCGCTGAAGCCCTCGGCGGGTGTCAGGAGCTCTGTGGAGCTGTAGCACTGTAATCGTGGAGTTAGAAGGCAGGAGCTTCGGAGCTCTAGTTTCTGATCTGAGGTTGCTTTGCTGTAGACTTTGATCACGTCACTCAACCTTCAGGACTGTGCAGCTGATAATCCTTTCCCTTACAGAACTTTTTCAGAAGTAGCTCAAGTTGGTTTGGTTTTTTTTTTTTTTTGAGGGCCTTCTTAATGTGCTGTACATGTATTTTTTGCCTTATACTGCTTTTATGCTCTGCTTCCAAAGTTTCTTTTCTTTTTCCCTTTCACAGGGTACGATGTTACAAGCCATTGAGAGATACATGAAGCAAGCCATTGTGGACAAAGTCCCCAGTGTGTCTAGTTCTGCACTGGTGTCTTCCTTAGTGAGTAAAGCAGTAGATTCTTGTAAATCTGTGCATTGTGTTGAGGCTGGGAAGACTAGTCTGCTGCATTTATAACTCTGCCTGGCCTTTGTTTTTTTCTTTCTTCATATCCTTTTCCTTTGAGATGACTTCATCTCCTCACTGGAAAATAAACAAAAAGTAGTAGTGGAGTTTCCTTCCTCTCAAGCAGATTGCCTTCTCAGACTCCTTCCTTAATGTGCTCCTGCTTTAGAATACATAATTTTTAATAATTTTAAATGAAAAACACTCGGTCACCTCCTTATGCAGCTGATGTAGAAGATTAATTTATCTGGGGAGGGGCCTTGTCTGGTTTGGAAAGTGAAGCACACTGATGACTGTGAAAGTGCTTATCAGCTTGGTGAGAGTAAGTAGAAACAACCTGTTCTGTCCTGTGGAAGAACTAACACTGATGACCCCGAAAGAGCATCTAGTTCTGTAACAGGGCAATAAGAGCAGTCTGCCTTGTGCTTGGCAAAAATCCATGCAATTGCTGCTCTGGTAAGCCTGCTATACAAGATTCCTTTTGCTGATATGCAGTAGGAGGGCAAGATGAATAAGGTCGCTGTTTTTTCTCTCCCTTGTTTGCGAGAAAAAGCTAGGAAAGATCTTGTTAGATTAATATTTTTATTGGAGAGGAGAATAGTGAAAGCATGGTAGTCTGAGACGGCAATGTAAGAAAAAACAGTGGTTTATGGGTGCATAGGATAAAGAGACTGGCTGCACTGGTAAATTGAGAAGGCAGGAGACAAGAGGTCCAGCTGATGAGGTAGAGTAGAGCCTGTGTTAGGGCCCTGAGGGTGCAAACAAAGTTGTTTTAATGCTGAGAACTGAAGTCTTCCTGCTGCACCAACCATAGGCAGGTGAATTGCCCTAGTACTGTCTTCTGTCTTGTTTGAACGTAAAAGTAACTCGGAGAGTTTTTGTTTCTCTCTATTGAAACAAGTGCATCCATACAAACCATATATTTGGGAGTTATTCTTTGTTACCTGTAGCATGCATCAAAGCCCTGTCTCGTCTCAAAGTTTGTAAACTTTAAAATTGAAAACAAGGCTCATGGTACTTCACTGTGCTTCTAATGTTAGTCTGTCTGCAGTCTCAATTTGTGGCTTCTTCCAGCATATGATGAAGATCAGTTATGACGTAGTCAAACGGTGGATCAACGAAGCTCAAGAAGCAGCTTCCAGTGACAACATCATGGTGCAGGTATGTTTGAGGGTGGTCGCCCTGGGAAACTACAGGGTTTTAATGGTACTCTGTGAGTTCTTAAGATAACCCTAGAAAAAGTAACTGATTTTCCTTTTTTCCTTATTCTTTTAAAAACAAGAATTGTGACTTGAGGGAAACAACTGCTTCAAAAAACTATGGGTTTCTCCATGATCCCAGTGAAAGATTCATAATTAAGAGCTGGCTCTTTAGTGCAGTCCTCTGCCCTTTCCCTGCTACCCTTTGGATAGCTGGGATGCTCCTGGCTGTTTCACAGTAGTTGCAGAAGGGCTTTGAATCTGAATTTTCAAAACACTTAAAAATTCTCACTGACTGACAGAACACCAACATCTCATGTCTTGGCTTCAGAAAATTCACCACGTGCTACAGGACCACAGAGATTAGCCTGAATATCAGTAGGATATCCATATTAGCAGAATCTTTGCACAGATCTTCCAGAATTGTGGAAATGAAGGTATTCTGTATCTTCAGTCAGTGTTACAGACTAACAATCACAAATGAGTCTGTAAAATCAGCTTTGTTCTTGCCCAGTTAGCCGCTTCGTTAAGTCTTACTGTGAATCAGTCTTACGGAAAAAAAACCCCAAACAACTAGAAATGTTCCGTTGTACTTTCACCATAAATGCCTCAAGGATTTTTGTAAGGTCAGCTGACATTTAAAGGCCTTGGGATGTTGAGTGTACTAGAAATGCAAGTGTTACCGGGCAGTATAATTTAGTAAGCCGAAGCCTTTTCAGTTCTGACACTTAATGGGGAGAAAAGGGAGTAAACTAACTTCATGGCACTTTCGATCTTCAGAAATATGTTGAGGCTCTCTCCTGGTAAACAGGAAGGGGAAGGAAATATTGCAGGTCTTTGTAACTTGTCAGGAAATTTAGATCATTTGAGGTTAGAAAGTATTTCTGCTAGCAAACAGCAGTTATTAGCCCTCTCATGTCTTACATCCTGGCTTTCCCAGCTGCAGTGTGTATTCAATACCTGCACATCTCTGTTTCTGATTTCCTAGTATCATGCTTTGGGGCTGCTCTATCACCTTAGAAAAAATGATCGCCTTGCAGTTTCCAAGATGCTGAATAAATTCACTAAATCTGGACTGAAATCCCAGTTTGCCTACTGCATGCTGATCCGAATTGCAAGCAAACTCTTGAAGGAATCTGAAGAGGGGTAAGAGGCAGCATGTGAATTACGGTAATTATAGTTTGAGGTAAATGGTAGCTAGGAAATTCGCGTTTTTTGAAGTTTGTGGAAATCTACACTCAGAACTGCAGTGTTAAAAATAAAATGCAGGTAGAAGCAGAATGCTGGACAGAACTGAGTGGACTTGCATGTGGCAGGGTTTGGATTTTTGTTTTGGCACCACACCGCCAAAATTTAGCTGAGAGTAGGATTGAAACTGCAAAATAATCTCTGGAAATATTTTATACTTTGTCTAGTGAGATGTATTCCAAACGCAATAAGGCTCTACCTATATTGTGGGGATATAAACCACAGGATCTCTCATACTCACAGAAGAGGGTGTAGTTATCCGAGAAACTCACCTCCTGATAAAATTCTTTCATCAAGTGGGAATTTTTGCTGGTGGTATGTGATTAATAGTAATGTATTTATTTCTAGAATGCAGCATTTCTAGCTTGAAGAAGGTAATGTAAAGATGAATAGAATAATAATAAAGTTTAGAGTTCAGGTATGAGTCAAGTGACATGATGGCGTAGGAAGCCTGAAAACCAGTGCAGTAGCTGTGGTTTCTGTCCAGTTCCCAGAAATGTCCTTTTAGTGGTTTGTATGTAATTCAGCATCACGCTGTGAAATGTTTTCTGTTTGTAGCCATGAAAGTCCACTCTTTGACTTCATTGAGAGCTGTCTGCGGAATAAGCATGAAATGGTTATTTACGAAGCTGCTTCTGCAATCATCCATCTCCCAAACTGCACAGCCCGGGAGCTGGCACCGGCTGTTTCAGGTTGGTCACAGAGTCCTTTGTACCGCCAGCACAGCTGAAAAAAAAAGGGTTGTAAAGCACATCAAAGACAGTACGGTATAATTAAAATACTGGGCTAAAAATCTGATTTTTCTGATTGTCCCCAGGTTAGGGGACTTTTGGATCCCTTTCTGGATTCCAAGCACATTGATCCCTTTTCCTCGTTTAATCCAGAGCTTTGGGGAAAGGGCACTAGAGGTGGCACGGGGTGACTCTTGCCTTTTTCCAGCTGCAGGAAATTGGGGTGGGAGTGAAGGCAGAGAAGAACTTGATCGCACAGATGTGCCACAGGTGACTACACAAACCCCCTATTATTGATATAAGATGAAAAACAGGAGGTTATTTTTAGCTTGCTTGTGGAGCGAGTGATAAATTATGGATGGAGCTGCATGAATATTTAGCAGCATGTAGTTGAAATAAGATACATTAGACTTTCCTCTCTATTCCCTTTCTTTGAAAAAGACCGTATCTGGTTTTCTGTGGTGAATTCAGACTAAATTGTTTGCACCTCTCAATATCAAAGTGCTGGCACAAAGCAGTTTCCCTTTCCTCATCTGGAAGGCTCTCACCTTCTGCTCCCCAGACATTACAGGGCCCTGGAATTGCAGTACTGGGAGCTGGGTTTTGTGAAACAGTGTCAACTCCGTAATGTTTTGTTGTGAGTTATTTCTTTTGATTATTTTTTTTCTTATTATTTTTCAGTGCTGCAGCTTTTCTGTAGTTCTCCCAAACCTGTCTTGAGATACGCAGCTGTACGGACCCTTAATAAAGTGAGTGTTTCCAAAACCCTCTAAACGAGCAGAAATCTTTGAGCTTCAGAGGAGGCCAGGCTTCAGTGCCTAATGCTGTGTTACCTAAGGTAGAGCGACTCCTCTTGTGGTTACTGTATTTGGAAATACTCCATGCTGGAGAATTAGCTTTTCCATGCCAGATCTCATGGTGTGACAGAAATCTTTTTTACACTCAAGCTATTTCTGTTCATTTCTGGACCACAGGGCTATACCAAGCTGTGGTTGAGTAACTTGTGAGCTTTCAGCTGTAAGGAAGCAGAGTTCCAGATGTTTAATACTATAAAAAGCGTGAATAGGATGTGTGTGAAGGAGATAACATTCTGATTTCAAAGCTGCGGAAGCAGTTCGTGACTGTCAAACCCGTGAGCTGTAACTTACAGTTCATTTGAAAGGCTGAAACAAAAGAACCTGAGCTTTGATGGCATCTTGCCAGCCCTCATACGATGTAGGTATAGTTACAATCCTTACAGAACAGAGTGATAACGAGAAAAAATACAAATAAAAAATGGTTTTAAATCTTGCCCCATCGAAAACTTTTGAGTTGTAAGATGTTATTAACACACACACACACCCCCACCCCCCCATTAATTTTGGAATCATTTCCTTTACAGGTGGCCATGAAACATCCGTCTGCAGTCACTGCCTGCAACCTGGACCTGGAAAACCTCATCACTGACTCCAACCGCAGTATCGCTACCCTCGCCATCACCACGCTGCTGAAGACAGGCAGCGAGAGCAGTGTAGACAGGCTCATGAAACAGATCTCTTCCTTCGTGTCAGAAATATCAGATGAGTTTAAGGTGTGGCATTGGAGGCCTCTGCTCTTTCCAGCTGCAGGTTTTTCTCCCATTCTTGTTTTTATGAAGCTTTTCCCGTTTGTTAATCCTTCAGTGACTTAATCGGATAGAGCAAAGCCAGCTTGAAATTCCAAAGGTGTAGTCCTCTGCTTTCTAACTTAGACTCTGTCATTTCCTCCCATCACTCCAAGAAAGGATAAATGTCGTTTGGTGGATTCCTGGCTCCTGTGCAGTGTCCTGCAAAACCTTGTACTGCCTTCTGGTTGCCTCTTTGGTCAGGAAGGGGGATTTTAACTCTTCTGATGGAGTCTACGTCTCTTCAGTTTGATACATAGTGTGAACTGTAAATTTCTACCTAGTTTGTCAAATGTAATCGTTATGAACTGGGGTAATAACTTGATTAAGGATGGTAGTTCTCTTCTACCTGTTCCTTTTACACCATGGAGTTACCTTGAGGAGCGTAGCATGTCTCTACAAAGTCAATGTCCACTAGTGTGCAGTGGTCTCAAGTTCCTGATTTTTATGAGAAGAGGAAATAAGTATTAGGCAAGTTTAAAATTGCAAAGAGTTTTAATGACAAAATGCAACAAGTTAAGGTAGACTTAGGTGAGGATCATCACTGGGCAGGAGGGAGGGGAGGCCTTTGAATTAATTTAGTCTGTCCTAAATACAGTCCCTCTAGCAGAGCCAGGTCTTGCAGCGTGCTAGCCCAGGGTTGTTAACACGCTCGCGCTGACAGTCCACTGCCTGGTTTTATCCTTCTACAGGAATTTAATCTACCAAGGTGACAACTTGAGATAGCAACAAGCCTGTGTTTTTTCATAGAAAAATAAATGCACATGACTAACATCCTTCTCTGTCGTTTTGCAGGTAGTGGTAGTACAGGCTATCAGTGCTTTGTGCCAGAAGTACCCGCGGAAGCACAGCGTCATGATGACCTTCCTCTCCAACATGCTCAGGGATGATGTATGTGTGAAACTTACTTTGTGCAGTTATTGGCAGGTAGCTCTGATGATAGGAGGGCTCTCTTCTGTCATCTGTCAGTGGGTTCACAGCAGTGATGGGGCCTGACTGATGGCCAAGACCTTGTTTATCTCATGGGTCAGACCTGTCTGAAATGTGCTTATGAGTTAGAGCTGGTACATCAAAAACTGGGCTGAAGAGGGGCTCAGATGTTGTGCCTGTATGGGTCAGGGGGGACTGGGAAGACCCTGTTCGATCATCCAGCACACCTTCTCTTTTCTTTTTTTATGTACAAATGCTTGTTTTTCCTCAATGGAAAGAATTAATCGAAGCATGAGGGGAAGTGAGCAGCGCTGCAGTCTGAGCTCTGCCTGCCAGGTCAGTGTCCTTGATTTGCCTTTCCCAGGGTGGCTTTGAGTACAAGCGAGCCATTGTGGACTGTATAATCAGCATCATCGAGGAGAATCCTGAGAGTAAGGAATCAGGCTTGGCTCACCTCTGCGAGTTCATTGAAGACTGCGAACACACTGTCCTAGCCACAAAGATCCTGCACCTCCTCGGGAAAGAGGGGCCGAGGACTCCGTCCCCATCCAAGTACATCCGCTTCATATTCAACAGGGTGGTGCTGGAGAACGAGGCTGTGAGGGCTGGTAAGTTCAGCTCAAAATGCTTGATGGTTTCATATCTGAGCTCTGCTAGAAATTTCAAGCCCAAAACTGAGTTTGGGGAGGAGAGGCAACAGTTGCTCCACTGTGAAGAGCTAGATCTTTGTGCATTAGCTGTGAGATAAACAAGTTGCAGGATAAAAAATTAAACTCCTCGTATCATCTTAGCATCAGGCCTTGGTCCTCCTGCTTCACAGAACATGAGCAATATATTAGCTTCTAGTCCCTTCTTTGAATGTCTCCTAGAAGGCAGGAGGTAATCCATGAGGAGGGGATGTTGCTAGTTCCCTATTTAACGGCATTGTCTGTTATAGTCTATCATCTCTGAGGAAATCTCCCCACACAAGACAAGGATTCTTCCTTGGAATCGTGTTGCAGACTGATAATTCCTTCCTGTGGAGCCTTTGCAACAAACCCTTTAGGGTGTTCAGCTTATTTTCATGCTTGAGACGTGACTTTGGAGGGATGTCAGCATCGGCTTGATCTCCTGCCTGTTAGAAGAGGAAGTACTACTGGGAGAGAGGAAGAAAAACAAGCTCACAGATATAGTATGATCCGGATTGCATTTGACTTTTGGTCACAGTTTCCTAATTGTGACCTAGGAGCACATGAAGAGCATCCTCCAGAGAGCATATGCTGTCTAGAAACTTTGTCATGGTGAAAAAATGGATTCTTTTTTAACTGCCAAGGCCATAAAGCTTGTACGTCCTTATAGACCTTTTTCTTCTTTCTATACATGGAATTTCTTCAAGCTGATGCTGAGCTGAAACAGGATTAGTTTGGGCAGGCAGCTCTGAATGGTTGCTGAGAGATTCAACTCCTTACAAAGTCGCAGGGTGCAGTCTGACCCTGGCTGCCACTGGACATGCGTCACCCTTGTGTGTGGAAAACAGATTTCTCTGGGGGTGTGAGCTACAGCTGATGGCAGAGGGGCTGACAACTGCAGTGAGCCGTGGAGCTTGAACTAACCTGATCTGATAGAGAGTTCTCTCAGAGAAGAGTTGCAGGGCTGTTAAGCTGGTGTTGTTTTGTTATTGCTTGCTACAAAACTATTTTGAGAACACAGAAGTAGTTTAGTCTTTCCATAACTAGAAGGTTATGGTGTGGAAGTGAAAACGTGTGTACATTGGAACTTCAGGACAATGGTACGCGCAGTGCTTTCATTCTGACTCTGAGAATGTGTTTGCCTGTCACTTGAGCACCTCTGACATCTCCCCATTTTTCTTCTCTAGCTGCTGTAAGTGCACTAGCAAAGTTTGGTGCCCAGAATGAGAATCTTCTTCCGAGCATCTTGGTGCTTTTGCAGAGGTGAGTGGGTATGGCTGGGCATGGGCTGAGTTTGTGGGTGACACTGGGTGGTCTGTCTCCACAGAATCAAGGTCAGACCAGGTTTAGGTCTCACAACATATCAGTTGAGGAGTTGAGAGATGGCTGGCTGTCTTCAGCCTTTCCTTCCTGTCTGGAGGGAGCACAGCAGTGCTGGAGATAAGAAAATAAAAGATGTGATTTAATCATAAAAACATTAAATGGTAATTGACAGTGTTGATTGCCAGCCAGCTGAACAGGAGCCAGCAGTGTGCCCCGGGGGCCAAGGAGGGCAATGGCATCCTGGCTTGTGTCAGCACTGGCGTGGCCAGCAGGGACAGGGAAGGGATCTGAGCCCTGGGCTCGGCACTGGGGAGGCCGCCCCTCGCTGAGGGGGTTCAGTTTTGGGCCCCTCACCCCAAAAAGGCCATTGAATGACTCGAGCGTGGCCAGAGAAGGGCAACGGAGCTGGGGCAGGGTCTGGAGCACAGGTCTGCTGGGGAGCGGCTGGGGGAACTGGGGGGGTTCAGTCTGGAGAAGAGGAGGCTGAGGGGAGACCTCCTGGCCCTCTGCAACTCCCTGCCAGGAGGGGGCAGAGAGGGGGGATGAGTCTCTGGAGCCAAGGCGCCAGCGCCAGGCCCCGAGGGAATGGCCTCAAGCTGCCCAGGGCAGGGTCAGGCTGGCTCTGAGGAAGGATTTCTGTGCAGAAGGGGCTGTTGGGCCTTGGAATGGGCTGCCCAGGGCAGGGGGGAGTCCCCGGGATCCCTGGAGGGGTTGAAGAGTCGGGCTGAGCCAGCGCTGAGGGATCTGGGGGAGTTGGGAACGGTCAGGGGGAGGGTCATGGTGGGGCTGGAGGAGCTGCGAGGGCTTTTCCAACCCGGATGGTTCTGGGATTCTGTAATCTGGTCTGAGAACATTCCGCGGTGGGTAATAAATATGCAGTAGTTTAGCACTTTTTTTGCATCACTTGAAGCAAGAAAATGTATTTCTATGTTACTCATAAATAGCTTTTGTGTATGGTTGAGTGGTGATCTCAGGTGTTGCCACTTCACAGGTTCATGTCTCTGGTTAAAACCATTCAGCCTCCTTAAATTGTCAGTACCATAAATATCATGTTCTTCATTTCTCTATCACTATGGTGTAAACCTGTGCCATGTCTGGCTTCTGTGGGGAGAAGAATAATTCAGATTATGAACTGCTTGAGCAGAAGGCAACCTCAATGTAGGTGCAAGTGAATTTCAACTGCGAGAAGTAGCTTGAGCGATGTGGAGAGGGAGGGAAGTTGCCAGGAAGGAAACTCTCTGTATAAACCACTTGCTATAGTTGAAAAACTTGAGCACACAGCCTTTTTTCAGGCTGAAACAGAAAGCACCCTTAACATGTTTAGTTTTGTAATCTGTCTGTTTCTTCTGCTTTTGTTCTGTTGTGGAAGAATGCTGTTAAAAACCCCAAACCTACAACTGTATGGTGCCTGTTGGAATTATTAGCCATAAAATACAGGTGTATGTTTTATAATTTAGCAAGGGTGCATGGTGTTAACAATTCACATACACACCTCCTCTAATCTTAGTTTTCTGATGTGACGCTTGCATATAAACTTTAATTGCTGCGTTGTACGAACACCCTTTTTTTTTGCATAATTGGGAAATCTATTGAGAGAGCTCAGACTCTCATCGAAGTATTGAGTCCAGTCTTGTTGGTGCTGGTTTTAGCACTGAGCTGGCTGACTCCTGTCCTCTTGTTGCCCTAAACAGATGCATGATGGACAGCGATGATGAAGTTCGGGACAGAGCAACGTTCTACTTGAACGTACTGCAGCAGAGACAGATAGCACTGAATGCTGCCTATATTTTTAACGGTCAGTAATAAAATAGAAAGAAGTCTGAGCTGTTATTTCACATTCTGTGTTACAGGTGGGCTTTGCTGCTGTAAGGATAGTTTTCTGTAGTGTAACTTGGGTCAGAATAACTAGAAAGGACAGAACTCTGTGTTTTTTCTGCCTGCAAACCTGCAAAGCACTTGTGCTAACTGAGAATGGCAGATTTATCAAAATATGGGAAGAATTGTCTAGGAAGTGGAGCAGGAGTATGGGTTGGACTTTTTTTATCATTGCCTCTTCCTTCACTTGAGCAATTTTCTTAATCTTTCCTCCACCCCCTCCGTTATAAAATGAGGATGGCACATCTTGTTGCCAGAACTGGCTGTAAAAATGTTGTAGTTGCAAGTTCATGCAAGCAGAATATTTAACATATTTAAGACTACTGCAGGAGGACTTTTCCTGAGTGAACTGCTTAGACTGCAGTACACTCTGAAATGGCAACTTCCTCTGTTACCTTCAGAGCAGTTTTTTTATTCTATCCAGTATCCTGAAGTACTTAGCATGTGTGTTTTGTGTTTACTGAGAAATTTTAGTGCTTCTCCAGCTTTTTATTAGTCAAAGTCCAAACCACATCTATCTAGCTGATAGATTCCTCACTAGAGCTTTTCTCTGCAGTGTGAACTAACGGACAGACTACAGAGAAGAGCTCTTCAAATAATCTTCCTAGTTTGTATCGTAAGAGGGAGGTAATGAGACACAGTTAAGTGTTGTTTTTTTTTTTTTTCAGACTCTGCCAGCTTACTGCTTTTGGTGCAGTGAGCAAGCCAAAATTTGCACTGTTCATTTGAGAAACCTGTATCATGGTGCCTGGAGGCCTCTAACAGTTCCTGCTATTAAATTTTTTTTTTCTGCCCGTGCTTCTACTTTGCAGGGTTGACCGTCTCTGTTCCTGGGATGGAGAAAGCCCTGCACCAATATACCCTGGAGCCTTCTGACAAACCTTTTGATATGAAAACAGTTCCACTAGCTACTGCACCAATCTTTGAACAGAAAGCAGGTAACTCAGCCTTCATTGAAATAAGCTGTAGGCCCAGCTCTAAGCGTTCAGGTGGCCGTAATGACACTTGATGTCTGTAAACTGGCTGCCATGCTCGTAGGGTCAGGCCAAGACTGGAGGTGGCTCAGCCCCACAGGTTACAGTGTCACTGGCTTTGCAGAAGCAAGCCTGCCCAATCCTTCACAGATAAAGGAAGACAGCCTTCTTATAAAGAAATATGGATTAGCAAGAATGTCGTTATTTCTTTTGTTGATCTTGTTTCCAGAGAGGAGTTTGTACACAATCAGAATTTATTAGTTCATAGATATTTGAAAATAGTACATTCCAGAAGCACTTAGTCACTTCACTGGCTTTCTTCCATGTTTTTGCACAATTCTTGTATTTTGACTTTGCTCAACTTCTTGAGAAAAGGTTTGTTTTGGGTTTTTTCCCCTTCTCCTCCTTCTTCCAACTCTTTTGCTGGCTATTCTGGACTATTCTGGTTTCTTCATCATTACTCAAACATCTCTTCTTTCCTTACAATCCAATACTGTCTTGCAGAAAAGATATTTGTGTGTGTGTGTGTGCAAGGAACCAGTCTGGCAATGGTTTGCAGCAGAAGTTAAGGAATTTCTAGAGGAAATAGAACAACATTTGAAACTCCTCCATTGTGTAGTTGACAGCACAATACCTTTGCTTTTTTTCTTCACAGAGATTGCCCTAGTGACCAGCAAGCCTGAGAAAGTTGCTCCTTCACGTCAGGACATATTTCAAGGTAGGAGAGAAGATCAGTGGATCTCCAGCGCTTGAATTGTTGGGAAGATTGCCCACAGGTCTGTGGCCAATAAACAAGGCTGTCACTAAGTGTCTGACATCTTCTTTTCCTTTCTGCACAGAACAACTGGCAGCCATTCCAGAGTTTAAGAACTTGGGTCTGTTATTCAAGTCTTCAGAACCAGTGCAGCTCACAGAAGCAGAAACAGAGTATTTTGTTTGTTGTATTAAACACGTGTTCACAAATCACATTGTTTTCCAGGTGAGTGACGTTACACGCTTTGGTGCAATAGTTGTTGGCTCTTAATGATGTCTGGGTGTAGTGTAAGCAGTGTTGTTGCTCTGCCCTGGAGAGGACAGCTTCTCTCTGAAGGGATTTTCAGGGTTGAGTTAAGAGGGTGTGTGCTGCTTGCCTCAACAATCAGAAAAGGATGGGGGTTATGATCCCATCTGTTAAAGAATTCCAGTGAAATTGGAGGAAAAAGCTGTTCTGTGAGAACAGCAGGCTTGATCAAAATGCAGGATGTATGCTGTGCACTGTTGTAGCTGACTTGGGGGAAAATTCTTGATTAGAATCGTTTCTTCTATGTTCAAGTCCTTCTCAATTTCTTCTTTTTGCAGTTTGATTGCACAAACACGTTAAATGATCAGCTGTTGGAGAGAGTCACTGTGCAGATGGAGCCATCGGACGCTTACGACGTGATCTGTTGCATCCCAGCGCCCAGCCTGGCTTACAACCAGCCAGGCATGTGTTACACCCTTGTCCAGATTCCCCAGGATGACCCCACTGCAGGTACCTGCTGCGAGGGAGTAGTTCTGCATGACAAATCCTTCAGATGAAGTTTTTGGAGGACACATAATAAAATGTTCAGGGTGTGGGATTTGGCGAGGACGTACCGGGATTCTAATGCTGTTTTTTCCTCATGTGTGACGTGCTGTTTTTTCTATAGAACCTGTTTTTGTGCAAAATAGTATACATGCTTTTTACAAAATAATATATGTGCTTTTTAAATAATGAGTGGTATTGGATGATTAAAAATGGGATGTTAAAGAAGATTGGAGAGCATGCAGGTAAGAGAGGAAACAGTTTACTACCTTGAATCAGTGACAGGAGCACATTTGAAAACACTGATGTTTGGTGGTAGTATTCAAGAACAACATCAGTAAAAGGAAAATGCAAATGGAAAAGAAATTAGTAGTTTGGGCCTCTACATATTTGATGAGTGCAATTTTTTCTCTCTTTAGAGATTTAGAAACAACTATGAAAGGTAGGAATAAGGGATATTCTTGGGCGTAAAACTTCCCTTTCTTGCTTTTATTATTCACGCTTAAAAAGAAACTCCATTGGATTTGCAGTTGGTTTAAGATGACTCAAGTTGTCAGCAGGGTGGATTTCTTCGTTATTGCTTTAATACCAGGAAAGATTAGAACTAGTCCAGATTCCCTGAACTGTGGTTTTGAGTCATAATTCACTTCTCAGAAAAACCATGCAGAGTTTCTCCCGGTAGCTAATGCTGAGTGGATCTCTCTGGGGCACTCGGTGAGTCAGTGAGCCTGTGCTTCTTACACTATGGCATACTCCTGAGATCCTCCTTTGGCCTCTGTCTTAAAGTCTGGAGGGAGATTTTGTAAGACGTTGCAAAGTGCTCTGACCACGGCCACGTCTGTATCTTCTGGGGCAAATCCAATGTATGTTCTTTGCAGTCTCTCTTTGGGAAGCGAGGGCTCAAGCAGAAGAAATTGCAGCACTAACCTATCCAGGCTTTTTCTTTCCTCCCTCAGTTGCTTGTACTTTCAGTTGCACAATGAAGTTCACTGTTCGAGACTGTGACCCAAACACAGGCGTGCCAGAAGAAGATGGCTATGATGATGAATATGTGGTAAGTTCAGGACTTTGGTTTTTTTTTTTTTTTTGTTTCTTGTCACTGATTCTGAATACACATGGCCATTGGGCTGACAGTCTCCTTCCAGATCTGAAGGCAGTAGGAGAGAACGACAGGCCTGCCTGAAACACCATTTCCAAAATACTGTAGTTGTACCTTTAGATCCTTCCCCAAAACCTTGCCTCTGCCAAAAGTTAGTTTAGCTGTAGTGCTCTATGGAGATTAAGATTTGTGGGGACAGACAAGAAGGAAGGAAGAACTTCCAGTCTGTTTTCAGCACTGTAGCCCAGTCTTTCCATTCCAAGCATTTGCACTTCTGTTTATTGTGTTTGTGTTCTCAATTACTGAAATACAAGTCAGATCTCAGGAAAGTGCCTGACTTTTTGGGTTTGGAGGAAGTAAAGGGTCCTTCTGGATTCTAAAAAAAAATAAATCTCTCCTCAGATGCCCAGTATGAGCTTAGAATGGCTTTAACTCACAAGGTGACTGCCCCATTTTCTGCGCTTCTTTGGTCTCACAGATGTTTTCGTGTAAATGTTTTTAAGTTTTACAGATGACCACCATAAATACTGTTTTTCCTCTCTGCTTTTTAGATGCTATTGTGTGCTTCTGAAATTAAAGCCAGGCATGCCAGAGTCATTTTGGCAAAACGCTGCTGTCTCTCTTTGTCTGTCTTTTTCTTTCTAAGATGAGGATCATTTCTGTAACTGGCAGCTGAAAAATCTCCCTTGCTTTTCTGTCAGTTGGAAGATTTGGAGGTGACCGTGTCTGATCATATTCAGAAGGTTTTAAAGCCTAACTTCGCAGCTGCGTGGGAAGAAGTGGGAGATGACTTTGAGAAAGAAGAAACCTTTGCGCTTAGTTCGATTAAAACCCTTGACGGTGAGATGATCTCTCCTCATTTATTGGTGACCCACATAGTAATCCTCGTAAATCTGCCATGCTGGGGATATTTTTAGTGTGGTAGGAGGAGAATTTGGTGCCTTCCTGTCGTGGCATTGTCCCAGCAGTAAGTTTTTGTGTTGCAATGTTGGGATTACGGTGAGCGGAAGGTTGGCAGCGCTCTTGCTTGAGGCTGGTTGAAGGGAGGGCTGTGTTCCTGGGCTGTTAAAACAGCAGGAAGGACGTGGGAAAGTAGGTGTGTTGGTGGGGCTGCAATTAAGATAATGAATGAAAATGGTTAATAGGTGCTTAGAGAATGTCTTTAATTGCTAACTAGCTCTGACAGAAAGCCTGGCACCAACCTGGAGGTCATTTTCTTTTTCAATCTCTAATGCAGAAGCTGTCAATAACATCATCAAGTTCTTGGGCATGCAGCCTTGTGAGAGATCAGATAAAGTGCCAGAGAACAAAAATTCTCACACGCTCTACTTAGCTGGTAAGTATTCACACTACTGAACTCGATGTTTCCATGTCCCCACAGATTTTTACTAAATGAAAGGAAATGGGTTAGGAGCTTCTACTCTTATTTCAGAGGTTTTTTTTTCTCTGTAGAAAGCTGAGGTGAACCAGCAGCTGGTGCTAACTTGGAACCCTCTGTCACGGGTGTACTCGGACTAGGCTGTGTCTCTTGGAATTGAGCTATTTTATTTAAGGGAATAGTAGTGAATCCTCTGAGTGAAGAACTTGCGGAGCAGACACGTAACTAAACTCCTTACCTGAGGTTATCTCAGAAGGGGGTTCCTAGGACCATCTTGTTTTCAAGTTCCTATCACTAGAGACACCTCCTGAATTAGTCCACAGTACCCACAGCTTCTCGTTTGGTGCCTGTGGTCCAAGCTTACGGTTTTGTTCAATCCCTGGCAGTGAAGTGCTCTACAAAACTTCGCTGCAGTTATTAAAACAAACCTGCTGTGAGCGTGACAGAAGAGTCAGATCTTCATTTATTTCAGAGGTAGAATTGGTAACCCCAGGTCTGTCTGCGTAGTGGTGTTGAAGTGGGACTGGAGGTGGCTTGTCCTGGGCTCTGAATTACCTCCAGGAGCGCCACTTCCAGGCCTGCTAGTAGAAGTGAAGGAGGATTATTCCTCCCTTAACAGCGAGGGCACAGCAGAATTACAGTATGTGTTGCCTTCTCAAACCAGAAGCAAGCTTCAGCTAGCCACTTGCTGATTTCTACCTATTTAAATCAGCCTAGCCCTCCAGCAGGTCTGTTTAATTAGGACAGTATATGTTATCATCAGTCTTGACTTCAAGAATTTAGGGGATTTTGGGGTTCTGGGGCTTTTTTTGTCATTTTCCCCCTTCTCTGCAACTGGCCATAGAGTGAATCTGTCTTGCACTCACCAAGTTGTTGGCTTCTGGGTTAGGCCTGGATCACTGAGCTGCTCTTAAACTAATCTCTGAACTGTTGCTTTGTCCCCAGGTGTATACAGAGGCAGCTGTGACGTGCTGGTGAGGTCCAGGCTTGCTCTAGGAGATGGTGTCACCATGCAGGTGACAGTTAGGAGCAAGGAAGAAACACCCGTAGATGTCATCCTGGCTTCCGTAGGCTGAGTCTTACAGCACGTCTACTGTGATGGAAACCTCTGCAAGCACTGGTTGGGTATTTCACTGGATATCAAGCAGCCTGTCTGTCCTTCTGCATGTAGTTTTTATTCCTCGATTTGGTAAATATTTTGTATGATGTTACAGTAGTGGCAATAGTGACTGGCTGGTGCTGAGCCTTTCCCGTGTCCCTTCCCTCGTTGTCACTTACACATTCCCGTCTAACTTATTGCATCTCTGGCCACTTGCAGTAGAGCAGGGAAGATAAAAGATGCAGGTGGTAAGAAAATGGAATCAGACTTTTGTCAAAACTGATTTTTATTAACAGAAAATAAACACTGGTCCAAGTGGTGGAATTCATATGAATTACTGTTAATAAAATAGAATTTTTTTTGTTCTAATTCTGTCTGCTTCAGTACAGAAAAAATAGCCCATAATGGCTGTTTACTCAGCAGAAGCCCCTTATTCCTAAAGGGATGCTATAAAATTTCAAATATAAGCAGTTAAAAAACACACAAAACCTGCAGAGTCTGCCAACCTGCAAATTTACAATAGCTTCATGATTGTCTCCCCTCTTCTGCACAGAAAAACCAGTGTACAGAGAGAGATTAAATTTCCCCTATCAAGTCATTTTCAATTCTCTGAGCCTTATGTCAGATAATCCCAAACAACAGGGCAGCCTCCTCCTGGGCTCAAAGATGTGAAACACCCTGTTTCAAAAGTTGGGAAGAGAAGGGGAAGGAGGGACCTTGCGGTGACTTCTTGTGAGGGAAGTTCTGCATCTCTCTGCTCTGATGAACTGGGTGTTCCTTAAATATCAAGTCAGGGTGAGGAAGAAAGGCAGGAATACTATTTTCATAATAATTTACACACCCATCCCAGATCCCTGTGGCTGGAGTAGCTATTGCTTAGAAGAAGAGCTTGGCTTTTGCTAGTGCCAGTGTTATATATTCAGCTTGCTCTAGTGAAACAGGGACCAGCCTGCCCTGGTAGAACTTGCTTCAGCCAAGCTCCTGAGGTAATTACACCCCTGGGACTGTTGGTGAGCAGCTCTGCTTGCTGAAAATTAGAGAAACACAGGAAGTGGTAAAAACTTGAGGTTTAGAGCTTGCCTTTGGGTAACTGGCCATTAAAAAGAGATTACTGAAGACATGATGACTGCTTAAATGCCCCTTTAGGTGTGCAGAGCATCATTGCCTGGATTTTGAGGGATTACAGATCCAGCTCTCCTGCTGTGTTTAGTGTAGGCAAACTCAGTTTTAAATTCTTCAGTCCTGCCAAGCTGAGGGATATCATTTTAACTGCCTGCACAGCAACTCAAAAACCAGACCAGCATCCATCTTGGGAGTATGTGCATCAACCCGTGGCTGCTAGTGGTCCTGTTTTACCTGTGGTGCACAGTGTAGGCTGGCCATGAAGGCAAGAAAGAATTCTGGGGCTGATACATGTGCTGTGCCTCCCCTCAGGTGCTCTTGTTTTCCCTTGAGCCCTCCTGGCTTTAAACACAGAGACAGGCTGCTCAAGAAGCAAGAGCACAGGGCTGGAAGAGCTGTCAGCATCCTGTAACTCTGTTTAGGCCAACAGTTTTGTCTGTGCCTCCGTGCAGGCTGTTTTATGGTGCTCAAAGCATTCAGCTGCAAAAACGCACCAGTTTGGCAGCCAGAGATTAGGGTGTTAGTGCAGAGTGTTGAATCTGGAGATAAAATGAAGGTTTCTTCCTGCCCCCAAAGCCTGACTTGTCAACAGAGAGCAAGAACCAAGCTGCAGCAGCTCAGAAGGAGTTGATGAAGTTCAGATACGCATTCAGGAAGCCTGTTGGATCCTCCAGCTGCGGATAGTGGCTAATGTGGTCATCCAGCACAGACACCGTGGACGTGGGAAGCACCTTCCTGTCGGAAGAACGCAGCAACTTAAGCACAGGAACTGCTGCTCAGCCCGCAGCCACCCAGGTGCTACCCGTGAGGACAGAACCCTCTCACACAGCTGGGATTCTGCTCATAACATGGTTTGGGGACAAAAAAGCTTGTAGCTGTTACAGCTGATCACTCTTCCAGTTGGTGGATTTACTTCAGGTTAGTTGGGAACAGAAGACTCCCTCAATTGATAAATCTTACTTCAGTCTGATGTGGTTTCAAAATGCATAATTGATTTGACTGAGAATTGTGACTTTTGGTGCCTAAAATGGGGAAGCCGTTTCCAAACTGCAGAGGTTTTAACATGCATGATTGATTTGATTGGAGAATTGTCACTTTTGGTGCCTAAAATAGGGAAGCCATTTCCAAACTGCTTCTCTGGCTGAATCACGTGGCTGCGCAGGTTACAGGTGGGAATTAAAAACAACCTCGGTGAAAAGGGAATTGAAGGAAAAATCCAAGACAAAATCTCCCTCGCAATGAACCCCCCGTTGCATACTCCCACTTTGTGGTGGGTATTGTCTTACTTGTAAAGCTGAAGAAACTCTGGGTGTGGATTCACAGGGTCCAGGGGCCCGTAGATCAGATGCACTGCAAGAAAGAAACACAGACAGAGCTTTTATACCCAAGGACATCCCTAAACCGAGCCAAGGAGACCTGTTGCAGATGTGTTCCCCCCTCGCACGGAGCTCGGGAAGCTTTCAGCTGAGCACTGAGCAAACCAGCTGCTGAAAGAGCTCTTGCTTGTCTGCCCTGGGGGTCAAGTTCAGCCTCCAACCCTCCTCCTGCAAACACCAAACCTTGCCTTGAGTTGTTGCAACTTCTCCTGAGCTTGAAAAGCACCTCAGCTTGCCTGGGCTGGAGAAACTGGAAGCTGTGAACCAGCTTCTAAAGGAAAGTTACCTTTGCTCAGTGGAACAAACTTCCCTCTTTTTAATAATTTCACAGCTCTCCGCTGTAACCGAACCTTAAACGGGAGCAGGGAATTTTGTTACCCCCTGCATGAACTGGATTTGAGCCATGTCATCTTCATCATGAGTGGAAGAAGCCAACACCACCCTTCAGTGCCTGCAAACGAGGGGGGTGATTCCCAACATCCCAACCAGTAAATCAAAGAAAACTGATTCCTACTCACATGGGACAGAGGTGGACATCAAAGCCCCAACCCAGCGGTCTCTGTGCTTCTTTCTCTGGTTTATGTACTGCAAAATACTGAAGAGAAACCTGTTGTTACGCAGCAGATGGTGCCCAGCTTGGAAATGGCTTTTAATTAGGAAGGGAGAAACAACCTGCAGGTTGGGGAGATGGGAGGATAAGGCTTGAATCCTTTTCCAGCTGAGATGGAAGCAAATTTGGGTCCTCTGCTCCCAGTCAAATGCCACGGGGTTGTAAAAAAGGGGGTGAACTGTTGTAACCTCTGTGCTGGGCAATGTAGTGAATCCCAGAATCTTCTGGGTTGGAAAAGCCCCTGAAGCTCCTCCAGTCCAAGCACGACCCTCCCCCTGACCGTTCCCAACTCCCCCAGATCCCTCAGCGCTGGCTCAGCCCGACTCTTCAACCCCTCCAGGGATCCCGGGGACTCCCCCCTGCCCTGGGCAGCCCATTCCAACGCCCAACAGCCCCTTCTGCACAGAAATCCTTCCTCAGAGCCAGCCTGACCCTGCCCTGGGCAGCTTGAGGCCATTCCCTTGGGGCCTGGCGCTGGGGCCTTGGCTCCAGAGACTCATCCCCCCTCTCTGCCCCCTCCTGGCAGGGAGTTGCAGAGGGCCAGGAGGTCTCCCCTCAGCCTCCTCTGCTCCAGACTGAACCCCCCCAGTTCCCCCAGCCGCTCCCCAGCAGACCTGTGCTCCAGACCCTGCCCCAGCTCCGTTGCCCTTCTCTGGCCACGTTCGAGTCATTCAATGGCCTTTTTGGGGTGAGGGGCCCAAAACTGAACCCCCTCAGCGAGGGGCGGCCTCCCCAGTGCCCAGCCCAGGGCTCAGATCCCTTCCCTGGCCCTGCTGGCCACGCCAGTGCTGACACAAGCCAGGATGCCATTGCCCTCCTTGGCCCCCTGGGCACACTCTGGCTCATTCGCAGCCCCCCCAGTCCCTCTCTGACCGGCAGCTCTCCAGCCACTCCTCCCCAGGCCTGTAGCCCTGCTGGGGGTTGTTGTGGCCCAAGGGCAGCCCCCGGCATTTGCCTTCAGTGAAACTCCCCCAGTTGGGCTCAGCCCATGGCTCCAGCCTGGTGAGTGAGCCACAGTGAGCTGCAGGCAGCTGACAAACAAGGACCAAAAGACTGATTTACTCCTTAACAAATTTCATGCTGCTTTGCTTGGGCAGCAGGGCAAAAAAGGAAGGTTGCAATCAGATCCTACAAAATGTCAGGGCAGAAATCAGCCACCGCAGAGGCAGTGTCGTCTGAGCGCTCCCACACTCACAGGCATCGCGGCGGCTCTGACACCGTTTCAGTGCCCCGCAGAATACGAACCAGTGCTGAACCACTGAGCGTCGAGTAATGCAGAGGAAGATAAATTGCACAGGTCAGGTCTTGCAGTGAAAATCTGAACCGCTAACAGCTCCTCAGCCTGTCTCCTCGCCCCAGCCAGCAACGCGGTGACTCCTCGCTTCAGCACAGCTCTCAGCAGGGTGAGGCTCACAATTTAAACCTCAGATTCGAGTCAGTTGGGTTATAAAAAGCCTTCCAAGGATGGGAAGCTACGCTAAATATACTGATACTCTTGACACATGGCATTTAAAGAGCTGGAGGTATTTTGGCACTGAGCTTCCCATCAGGACTGTGCTGCCAACAAAGGTGACATGGCAAAAATTTGCCATGATGCAACTTGCCAAAGGGGCAGTTTGTCAGCCAGTATAGCTATTGCTGGGCTTGGGTGTGTATCCCTCGTTACAAAAGGCAATTAGTAAGTGCCCTTGGGTGAGGCTGAGCTGTCGGGTCCTTTCTGGGATTTGTCTGGAGATGGTGGGAGGAGAGAGGAGTTTGTATGCTCGGGGGGGAAGGGGACACAGAGGTCTCACTGAATGGGGATACTGAAATCACAACCACCAGCCTGAGGTCCTGCCAAAAACCCCAAACTGGAGAAAACCAGATTTAGCTCCAGTTGTTTATAAAAATGACAGATTCAAGCCCCTAACTTCTAAAGGAGAAAACTTCCCCCACATTGTCCATCTCCAACGTCATCCTCCCACCTTGTGCAGGCTCAGATCATGCTGATTCAACTTCTTTTACCTGCCTTGCACCATCCCAGCAAGAATCCCTGCTCCTGCATCACCCCCCAGCTCTTTTTTTGGGGTGTGATGATGATTCCAGACCCCAGCAGGAGCAGCTGGAGCCTCTGGGGTGCCAGTGTCCAGGGACTTGGCTGAGCTCTTGATAACCTCTGAGCTGCTGCATGGCTCTGCCTGCAAACAGAGGGACGCCACGGGTGTAAAACTAAACTCAGGCAGCAATTAACAGCGACGTACCTGTCAACAACGAGATTGCCATCGTTGGTCCTCACCACCGTCCACATGTCCCAGTACTCTGCCTGTGAAGGCTGCGTGTAGGGCCCAAAGACAGCCCCAAGCCTGGGGGGAAAAAAAAAAAAAAGTTCAGAGTGGCACGGCAGCAACCGTGTTAGTGGATGACTCAAAAACTAGCCAAAGGCAAAAAAAAAAAACCCGATTGAGTGCCCCCAACTTCCCCGGTAAAACATGTGAGTGCAATCGCAGCACTGCAAATCATCCCCCGAAGGCACCCGGTGTTGGACTTGGCCAGTTTAAAGGGCTTTTTGGAAAACGAAAGAGGTTGCACCATTTGATAAAAATACGTATCTGATTGCGTGGTGTATGTAGAGTGTGAGTAGGGATTTCATTGCCTCTGTAACCGGCGTGAGTCCAACACTCGTGGGCGAGAAGGATTTCAGCCTGTGGTTTATTATTAGGCTGAAGTGCTTTGCCAACCTGGAGAGGGAATGGCCCAGAAGATCAAGGTCGTTCAAATCCAGGGGCAAATCTCTCCTGGGACAGTGCCAGGGAAACTGCTCTACCTGCCAAATACCCTAATTCCTACGTTGGGCCCCTCCCCGCTTGGCTCACGTCCCCCGTACGGACTGTGCCCAGCACCACGGAGACTCACCCTCTGGAGAAGAAAAAGAAGTTCATCAGCCGCGTGATGACGGGGGACAGCAAACCCCCATCCTTGAGGATCTTAGGCAGAAGGGAAAAAAAGGAAACGGCACTACTCGGTATCATACAGACGGGTAAATCCTGCCTCCTCAGAGGGCTCTTCCCCTGGCTCCCTGTATTCTGGCAGTTTCCCAGCTCAGCTCTGACCCTCGAGGTGTACAGGAGCTCTCAGCGGTGAGACATCAGTGCTTCAAGGGGTGATTATTGGGAAATTTGGATGCGATAAGCTGCATCCTGACAGCCCCTGCTTCTCCCCACCGCCTCTAACGATGCCTGTGAGCAACTCGGGTGGAAGCGGGGAAAGCAGCAGGTATCTGAGGCGGGTAAAACCCCAAACTCACAGAGTCAGCCTTGTGCTCGAGGGGCGATTCAGTACGACTAGAGGGGGTAGCAGCTCACCTTCTGGATGAACCGGGGGTAGTGCGTTTCGGGGAAAATCCCTGGAAGGACGTCAAAAAACAGAGTTGTAGCGCTACAGGTGTTTTGCTCTGCATCTCCCAGTCTCTTCCCCGTCTTTGTGGTGCCATGAAATATGGCACAGGCAGTCCCAGGACTGATGCTGCTGGTTAATTACAGCACTTTAATTGCAATTCGCTTGGGGTTTGGGCGGTGCTTTCCCTCAGATGGGAAGGCCACCCTGTCCTGTGGATCCCCATCCCTCCCAGCCCACCCACCCCACGACACCGGACAAACCTCACCTCCGTTGGATAAACACAGGCTGTTGATCAAGATGCTTCCAGTTTTATTGTGCTCATACCTGGGCGACAGAAGAGAAGAAGGTGAAACACAATTAGACCTACAGGCTCCAAGAAGTGACCGACCAGCAGGTCAAATTAATAGTATCAGATCATCTCTGCTCCCCTGCTGTCCCTCGCTTGATAAAAAGGAGCTCGGGAGGGAAGTTAAACATCCTAGCAGCTGGAATCTGATGGATGGGAGCCTCAGATCTGCCCACCGTGGATGTGTCCTGAGACCTCTGAGCCTTCCTTACAGCTGTAAGTACAGGGAAAAGGGGGATCTGCGCTACATCCTTTCACTTATCTGCTGGAAATTGCCTTGATGGGGACACAACAAAGAGCAGCCAGAGCATCAGTGGTTGCAGTGACCTGTGCAGCAGCTCCTGTGCGACTGTATCCCCGTAATCGTGGGACAGGAGATTAATCCTCTGGTGGTGGAGGCCGAGGTGACGCACCAGCCCCTCAACAATGCTGGCTTGCTCAAAGATGGAGTAGCGGTGAGGCCTCTGTGAAGCAAAGGGAGAGGAGCCGCAGTGAAAGCCTGAGCCCACAAACTCCAGAATAAACCCCCAAATGGAGAAATATGGGGTGGAGAGCAGTAGTTTGCAATCCCAGACAGAGCAGTTGGGATGTCCTGGGCCAGCAGTAGTGACCACAAGCCTGTGGGAGCACTGTCCATGCCCCAGAGGGGCCAGGGTGTGCTTGGGAGTCACATTAAACCAAGTCAAGGTGAGATGGTGACAGAGCCAATCCCCACCACGCACCTTCCCCATCCCCTCTGCTACTATAATGTCTTATTCCTTTTCCAGATGTAAACGGGAGAAGAAACTGGACTGCAAACGCCAATTTTCTGGAGTTGATGGCACGGCAGAACAACCTCTGGGCCAAAAGCAACTGCAAAAATCCTCTTCCCAGGCTACTTACAGGCTTGTCACTGAAACCGAATCCTACAAAATCCAGAGCAACCACCCGGTGAAACCGCTGGGTCAGCCCTTCCCAGATCTGGAAGAGAAATGCATTAAAAAAAAATAGCTAATGGGAGCAGAGAGAGGAAAAGTCTGTGGCAATGCACAGCCACGGATGGCCATGCTCCCTGCCACTCCCCCAGACAGCACCTTCCAGCTCCAAGAAAACAACAGGAGGTTGAAATTTCCCAATAAACAGCAAGACCATCCCCCCAAAAAAGCCAAGAAATACTTGTGGGTCTTTTTCTCCTGCTTTGAGCTGGAGTGTGGGAAAGGGCAATGTGAAAAAAGCTCAGCTCCTGTGCAAGGCATGGCGAGAGGAGCAGGGCTGCCGTCCCAGAGCGCAGTGGTACCCCCAGCAGAAACTCCTCTGGAGCATTTCCCTCCCCAGGCTGAGCCCTGAGTCCATCTGCTCGTCCTCGACACGAGAAACCGCGGGGTTTCCCGTTGGCATCCAACCCCCCGTGCACTCACTCCTCTCACCTTGCACCAGTCGTAGCTGGAGGTTGGGAAGCCGTGTAGGAGGACGACGACGTCGGAGCTGCCAACAGCACCGGTTGAATCTGAGGAGGTAATGATGTGCCTCAGGGTCAGCTTTTTCCCCCCCAATATCCTCCCTTGTAAGATAGGTGTTGCCGTTCGAGCTCAACCAGCAGCACGGGGTTACCTCTCCCTTTGCTCCCCCAAAACCAGGCGTGGGTTTGACTTGCACAGAAGCTTTCCCAGTGCCAGCGTGGCTTCGGAAACCCGGCCGGATGAGCCACTGCAGCTTCTGGCACCAGCTATTTAATGCAAACTAAGGTTTTACTTGGCACAAATTAATTGCAGCTACACTTAAGTTGCTACGATGGGTGACAACCACTCCAGCAAATAGGTTTTTTGATATCTTTCCCTTGCTGTGACCCATCAGAGGATCCTTCCCCATGAATACCAAGGCATTGACACTGGTTCATAAGGACCAGCCTTCATGACTTCACTCAATTAAAACGTTTTGATAACAAACAGCCACACTGCACCTGGATCCGTGCAGCGGCTCCCCTTAAAGCCATTATGTTTTGGGAGGGATTTGCCATCTCCCTGCCTGGCCTTGGGGACATCCCTGGGGCCACCGAGGGGAGCAGAGCCCCCAGCCCCGCTCCCCACCGAGAGGGACGAGGTGTCCCCAGGGCTCGGTGCTGCCCCGTCACCTCTGTAGAAGATGTTCTGGTCCTTGTAGGTGAAGTAGCCTCCGGAGGATCTCCAGGAGAGGAGAGCGGGGGAGAGCTTGGGGGGTGGGATGTGCAGGTAGACGGCGAGGAGGGGCACGCTCAGCAGCCCCACCTGCACCCACAGCTCCTTCATCCTGCGGGAGAGAGCGAGGCGCCTGCCTACCAGGATTTGTCCTGTAACCCTCATGTCCCCATCCCGCCATATCCCCATAACCCCCATGTCCCCCTAACCCCCCTCCATGTCCCCATAACCCCCCCTGTCCCCCTAACGCCCCGCCATGTCCCCATAACCCACACATCCCCATAAACTGCACGTCCCCAGGCTGGCAGGTCCATGAAAGTGGTCTCTGCAGTAAAGGTTGGGGGGTCTGAGGGGGTACATGGGCTCCATAGGGGTTTTAAGGGGGTGTGTGGCCCCACTGGGGGTCTGAGGGGGAACATGGGGGGCTCCATAAGAGGTCTCAGGGGAAACATGGGCCCCCCTGGGGGTCTGACAGGGGTCATGGTCCCATATGGGGTTTGAGAGGGAACATGGGCTCCACTGGGGGTCGGGGGGGGCTGTGGGCCCGTAGGGTGTCTGAGGGGGGGACAAGGGTGCCACTGGGGGTCTGGGGGGGTAAGATGTGGGCCCATAGGGGTTTTAAGGGGGTGTGTGACCCCGCTGGGGGTCTAAGGGGGAAGGTGGGAGCCATAAGAGGTCTCGGGGGGACGTGGGCCCCCCGGGGGTCTGACAGGGGACATGGTCCCATGTGGGGTCTGGGGGGGGACACGGGCCCCATAAGGGTTCTGAGGGGGTGTGTGACCCCGCTGGGGGTCTGGGGAGGCACATGAGCCCATAGGGGGTGTGAGGGGGAACGTGGGCCCCAGCCTGGGGCTGGTGGTCAAAGGGAAACAGAAATGGGGGGCCCCAAAGCCCCGCCCACAGGCCGCACCCCTCGATAAGCCCCGCCCATACAAACAAGCCCCGCCTCCCTCACGCCCAGTCCCGCCTCCCCACGGGCCAAGCCTCGCCCTTAGCCGGCCACGCCCCCCTCCCTGCCGCGCGCCCCCTCCCCTGAGGGGGTCAGGCCCCGCCCCTCAGCGGCGGTGGGCGGAGCCTCGGCGCCCGGCGGGGCCGCGGGGCGGGCGGCGGGTCCGCGCGCGCCTCACCTGCCTCAGGTACCTCGGCCGCGCGCCGGCACGGCGCTTTGGGGGGCGGGGCCGGCGCCCCGCCCCGCGCATGCGCCGCGCGGCCGCCCCGCCCCACTTCCCGCGCGTCACGGCGCGTGCAGCCGCGGCGTCCCCGGTTGCCGCGCGACGACCGAGCGCTGTCAGCCGCACGCGCCCCCTACGCGGCGTCTGATTGGCCGCCGGCGCGACGGGCGACCAATCGGGGCGAGGGTAGTTGCGGGGTGGGCCGCCAGAAGCGGACGGCGGGTGGTCAGGCGGGAGCGAGGGACGGAGGGGAGCGGCGGGGGGAGATCTCCGCTGCGGGAAGATGTCGAGCAGGAGGAGTATCGGGAACCCGGAGGTGGGATGAGTTCCCTTCCCCCGCCGTCACCCTCCCGCCGGCGGGCGGGGGAACCCGCGGGGCCGGGCCGGGGAGCGGCGGCGGCCTCCCCCTCTCCTGACGGGGGGCAGCCCTGGGCGGCCCATGGAGCGCAGGGTCTCCAGCGGCCCGGGCGTCTCCGGGGGACCGGAGGGTTGGGGGGGGCTCTCAGGGACCCCGATGGGCCAGTGCACAACCGAAGACGTAAATCGGGGCGGGGGGGAGGTTTCCTGGGGCCCCTAGAGCTGGGCGTGCTCAGGGTGAGTTGCGGGTGGAGAAAGAAAGGGAGAGAAATTCGCCTTTTGAGGCTTTAAAGTGGCGTTTTGGCAGGGGATTTAACACAGGGTTGGAGATCCAGAGGTCTGTCGTCGTGCCTGAGAGATGTCCGAGAGGATGCCTGTGGTCTTGCTGCTCTTTTTCCTCTCTCCGAGAGATCTTCAAATTGCCTTTTCTGTTAATGTTTATTTTTTATTTTAAAACAAATACATGATTGTATGTTGACGTCCTCTTATACTCTTCTTTTTAAAACAGTATTTAACCAGGCGCATCCCTCAGAATCCCAGATACCAACATATAAAAACCCGCCTTGATACTGGTAAGTGAAACAATTGTAAGGTAAAAACACCAAACGTGGATGTAGGAGTATGAAAAAAAAGATGAATCTCTTAACTGCCTCTGTCCTGAGCTACTTTACCCCAGATGCTGTGCAGCTATGTCAGAACGTGCATTGCGATCGTGATGTGTCTCACCTCATGATATCAGGCTGAGTTGTGACAGTTTCCATAGAAATTACTGCTCTTGGAGTTCCTGTATGTGGGCTTGTCTTGTATAAACTAATATCTTGACAAGGGTGTATGTCAAGACATATACTTAGGGGGTGTCTTTGGGGATTTTTTTGTTGTTAAAGTGGTTCAGTTTTATCCAGTAACATCTGCTTATAGTATCCACATAAGAATGTTGGCAAAGGGACAGCGTGGCCCCAGTTGTGCTTGAAGCAGAGTGTTGGAGTTAGGATTTGAATACCAAGGTCCTGATTTTAGCTCCCTTAGAGAGAGGCCTGTAGTGTAGTGAGTTTTAGGGAGTGACTTTCTGAAGGTGATGACTTTGTTGTCCAAAGCATTGTCGGAACAACTTATGCTTTTGCATAGAGAGGGCTTGGCGTGGAACTTGTAAATGGGAAGGCTGTTTTTCTGGAATATCATTGTTCTGATTCCTGTTGATTGACAAGAAGCTCAGCATGAGCCAGCAACGTGTGCTGGCAGCCCAGAAAGGCCCCGTGTGCTGGGCTGCACCCAGAGCAGGGGGGGCACAGGGCGAGGGGGGGATTCTCCCCCTCTGCTCCGCTCTGGGAGACCCCCCTGCAGGGCTGGGTCCAGCTCGGGGGCACCAACAGCAGAAGGACACGGACCTGCTCCAGCGGGGCCAGAGGAGCCACGGAGATGCTGGGGGGGCTGGAGCCCCCCTGTGAGGACAGGCTGGGAGAGTTGGGGGGTTCAGCTGGAGGAGAGAAGGCTCCAGGGAGACCTTAGAGTGGCCCCCCAGGGCTGAAAGGGGCTGCAGGAAAGGGGGAACTCATCATCAGGGGGGTAGGGATGCGACAAGGGGGAATAGTTTCAAACTGAAAGAGGGTGGATGTAGATGAGATCTAAGGCAGAAATTGTTCCCTGTGAGGGGGGTGAGGCCCTGGCACAGGCTGCCCAGAGCAGCTGTGGCTGCCCCCTCCCTGGAAGGGTTCAAGGCCAGGTTGGACGGGGCTTTGGGCAACCTGGGCTGGTGGAAGGTGGCCCTGCCCGGGGCAGGGGGTTGGGACTGGATGATCTTTAAGGTCCCTTCCAACCCAAACCATCCTGTGATTCTGTGACTAGCAGGTGTGGATACTTCTGTAGCCCTCCCTGAAAATCCTGTAAAATAAAACTCAGGTGCATTCTGTAGAAAAACTGAAGCAGCGCCTGTGGGTATATGTAGAAGATTTGAGCTCCTCTGGTCATGAACGTTTGCAGTGACTTCCTCTCTCCAGTATGGAGGCTTTAACCTCTGGACCAGTGCCCATTCCCAGAGGCGGGTGGCAGTCAGAGTCCAGCAAGTCCTTTGACTGACTTTGCTCTTTAGCTCGGCCTTCCCTGCGAGAGAAAAGCACAAAGAGGAAAGTCGTGGTACTTTTGATTTATGGATGCCTTGTATTGTCATGGTGAAAGAGCATCTACAGCAAACACTTGTTATCATAATCTGATATTTTCCTCCCCTCCAAAAATCTAGGTCTTAATAGCACTGAAGAAAATCACTAATTAAAAAATTGTAACAAACTGATTTTTTTTTTTTTTTTTTTTTTTTCCGTTACAGGAAACAGTTTGACAAAATACACTGAGAAATTGGAAGAGATCAAAAGAAGTGAGTATCTGGAGAGAAGCAGGATGTAACTTGTGGTGAGTTAGTTCCAAACTGAAAGAGGATCGAGGAGCAGGGGGTTGAACCCCAGGCCCTCTGTTTCCTTGGAGATCTCCACTATGATGGCAGCAGCAGGATACAAAGGTGGTTGATTCTTTGCTGGGCACCTTCCACTTTGTGCTGTGCCTCATTTCTCTGTCTCTCACAGTGCTTTACAGATTTAACTTAAGAAACCAGACAGGCAGGTCTAGGAGTCTTTCCAGATCCTTCTTGGTGCAGTTCTTGTTATTGCATGGAAAACAGGCAGGAAGAGGTTTTCTGGACTAAGAAAACTAGAATAGACTCATCTGGGAAGACTCAGACTGCACTTCTGAGATTTTATTTCACTTTTAGGTAACAACTTGAGATCCTTTACCTTTGTATAACTGTCATAGATTTCTATCAGAATACTCGAAGGTAGGAAAAAGACAAGCTCATTCCTCTGTAACTCATTAACTTCACCAGAACTAAACACTGATGTTTTGAAGACTTTGGGTTGTTCAAGCTAATGAAAGCCTAACTGATATTTATTTCAGTCTGTTTTCCCACTGAAAATGGGCTTTTTAAAGAAATTACTGATAAAGCTAATGTTCTACTACTTTATTTTCACCTACTGTCCAGATTATTTTCATATAGAGAGCCAGGAAAGCTATTAAACCCAAAAGCTGCATTTATTGATGTGAAAGAAAAATTGCCCCCGTTAATGACTAATTAGGATTTCAAATGTTCAGTCTTAATTCTTAGAACCACTCACTGTGTTGCTCTGAGGTGGTAGTGTTCATACTGTAAGGGAGGTCACTAATCTCTCACGTAAATATATTTGTGCTCAGCTTTGTGCAAAATGGTCTTTTGTTGCCAGTTTGTTTGTTGGTTTTGTTGTTTGTTTTTTTTTTTTTTTAAACACCGCAGGTCTTTGGGGAAAATCAAAAGAAAAATGACCTTGCCTTCCAAAATCCTGTGTTGACTAAGATTTCAGTGCTTAACACTGGATTGCCATCGCTTTGTATCTGTGCTGAAAATCTTGTTGTATGGGTCTAGTTGGTTTTCAATCTCTGCTTTGAATCTCGTTTTGTTTCAGGCAGGACTCTTTTTGTTTAATCGTGGTTCTGGAGTCTGGTAGAAACTTTCTCATTATATTTGGGCTGAATAGACACCTTGTGTTCCCAGGCAGTTTAGAAACTTCTCCCCCTTGATTTCTCATGGATAGATGATACTGTTTGGACACAACTTTAAATACCCAGCACAGGCAACTCTCTGTCTCTTGTGTAACGTGAGAGAATGGGACTTAATACCCTGAGCCCGCTGTGGAATCAAAAATGATAAGAGAGCCGGAACCACGATGATTTGTCCTTTGGAGGATTGACTTGAGGAGAGACACCAAGTCTCTTCCTTTTCTCTGGTGTTGCTTCACTCATTTCTGAAGCCGTGAGGAGAGCATCCTTGAATACAGAATAATTACAGCTTCAGACCAGTTCACTGAAGCAAAAAAATGTCAGAAAATCCGAATGGATCTTCCAGGACAGAAGCAGGTACGTCGTGTTGCTTTTGTAGTTGGAAGCAACACTTCTGAAATTTCTTGTAACTGCTGGGAAGCTCGTGAAAGCATTCAGATTGGTCTGCTCCAGGCTTTGTAATAACAAAACAGTTAGGCTGTGGTTTTTCTTCTTGATAGAAATAATTTTGGGTGGTAGAGGCAAGATCTAGATCATAAAGGCTTATTTTGGGATAAATAATCTTTGCTAGGGGTGGGTGGAAACCAGCATTTGTGTTCTATCTACACTGTGACAATGGTTCTGCTTTGTTGGTGTTCATAGACGTCCAGCACTTCATAAGCTTCGTTGCTTTTATTTGTCTTTCTAAATTCAGTTTATTTCTTGCCCTTCACATGACTGAAGGGCCCTTTTTGTCCGTGGCTGGGGAGTTTTAATCGTATGGACATGGGCTACATGTGGGGTTTGTGTCAGGCAGGTGAAATGGGCTGTAGAAAAGATAATTCTTGCTGTTATTTCCAAGTTGTAAAGGGAGGCTTTAGCAATCTGAGCTTGAGGCTTGAAACCAGGTGGGTTTGCCAGAACGGTGAAGGTCATTTTCAAGTTAACTGACATTCTGAAATCTAGTTTATGTGCAGGTCTTGTACTTCAGACCTGTGGTTTGAAACGCACAGAGCACACTGCAGTGCACTGGGGTGTTTTGGATGGGCTCTTTTTCTCTAAGACAAGCTGTTGAGTAGCAAGTAGGCACTTGCTTTGCAGCCTAATAAAAATGATGCAGGGTAAGATGTTGAATTTGGGAACTCTGCTTGCTCTGAATGCTGAAAATTAATTGGCCTCCCTCTTCAGGAAGTATATTTAAGAGGAAAGGATAGGAATAAATAAAAACAGAGTTGAAAGCTCACAATTTCTCAGGGTCCTGCAACCATAATGTGCCCATTGGCTGTCTATGGGGAGAACCTTGTCTGAGCAGGATGTCTGTTGGGAAGCACATGATCACTGCTTATACAGGGAAGAAATCTCAGCCTCCAGCATTCACATGGGGGCTCCTCTAAACACATGTCAGCTTGAGAGTTTCCATAAGCTAATTTTGCAGTAATTTTGTGTGTGTGTGTGTGTGTGTGTGTGGTGGTTACAGGAATGTGGATTGGAGCCCTTCTCCCCCATCTTGTTTAAGCTAATGGAGAATTCAGCAGATGGTTTTAGAGGATTTAGAATTGCTTAACTGGCTGGATTTGCTAAAGGTCCTGCACTCCGTTGTTAGCCCTCTTAGCTGAACAGCTGGAGAGGGACTGTTAGAAAAATGCAAAGGGTTTTTCTTTTTCTATGAGCTAAAATCTATGACTTCAGAGGTGGAGCCTAGTAAGGGAGAAGGAAGAAAAGAAAGGAGAAGCGATTTTAGTTTTTGAGAGAGCTTAGATTCATTAGAGCGTGGCTCCAGGAGCTGCAGTGCCTGACACGGGAGGAATTTTGTTGATCATCTTCGCCTTTCCCTGCCAGCACAGGATTGATCTTTTTTTCTTTTTTTTTTTTTCTTTCCCCCCTCCTCTGCTATCTTCTTTCTAGCTGTAAATTTCCCAAAGCATGAGGCTTCCATTACTTCCCGTGGGAGGCTATTTCATATCAAGATGTTCCTACTGATACTCGTCTTAGCTTCTCTCTCCTACTCCATACAGCCTTTTGTTTCACACTGGAAAGCTTCTCTCTTCCTCGTGTTTATGCATCTCGAGTATCTGTATGCAATCAGACTTCCATCCTTGTCATCGCTTCCTTAGCACTGTTAATCTCTGTGCTGGTTGTTTGTCAGTTGTTCCAACAGACCTCTCAGTTTTCTTGCTACCTAAGCTTTGTCTTCAGGCTTAAGATTTAATGAGTCTAGTTTCTCCATAGCAATTACGTGTGCTTCAAGCTGGTATCCATGCCAATCTGCTGTTCTGTCAGTTATCCATTCCTTTAAGTAGCCATTTAAGCAAATTGTAGGAATTAGAATTTAATTGTCAGATAAAGAAAACCTGGAGCATTTTAATCGGTAAGATTAAACATACATGTTTAGCTTAGTATTTGAAAAGACATAGTCTGAGATACAGTGCCCCTGTGCTCTGCTTTAGCTGTAACTTACACAAATTTAAAAATTCAGGTAAATTAAATCTTTTGGTTTAAGAGGCTTTGCAGCTGTAGCAGGCTTCAAAGAACAGCAGACGAGGTGATAAATCCACAAAACTGCTTCCTTCCCCCAGCAAGAACAGAAAACACAAAGTAATGCACATTCGAGGCTAAAAGCAACTAAATCTTCCTTCTCCACTTTAATCGGATCTGGACAAGATCTCTCTCTATAACTGCTATTACTTTTCACAAAGTCTTCAGGTTTGCTGCTCCCATCCTTCAGCACAAGCTTAATGCCCAGAAATCCTGCCTTGGAGAAGAATAGCTGGGACTAAGCCCATTACCTGGTATTTGCAAAAGCTGGGAATTTAATTAAAAAATTGACATTGTCCTCTTCTGTTTTGTTTTTGAAGATTACAGATATAAAAAGGATGAGCTGTTTAAAAGGCTGAAAGTGACTACTTTTGCCCAGCTGGTATGTATAGTTCCCTCTCTGGCCTCTGAAAGTTGTTATCTTTTATAAACAGCATTTTTTCTTTGTCTAAAGCTTTCTATGATGTAGCCTTAGTCTGTAATTCTTCTGTACTGGCTTCTTCCTGCCCTCACAGATTTCCCTTTATTAAAGCAAACCATTCAGGCCAGTGATTTCAGAGTAGTCAAATGCTTTTAGTTGCAAATTGACATTTGTAGTGATCCTGTCTTTGACATTTTTTCCCCTATTTTTTTGTCTGTTACCTTAAGAGGGTCTTCAAGCCTCTTATGAAAGAAAAGGGCTGTGTAAAGTAGCATTCAAATCTGATCTCATCGAGCTTTGTGTCCAGTAGTCACAGCCTGAAGCCCTCCCTAATAGCAGGTTTAACTGCAGAGGATGGGGAAAGTTGTGACTTCAAGGCTTTCTGCATATTTTTTTACTTAAAATCAAAATATTAAGAAATTGCAAATTTGATCCGTAAATAAAGAGCTGTGTGTTGCTTACATGTTGGTTCAAGAAAACTAGTAAAAATTAGAAAAAGACAAGCTGTCTTCAAAGGAGGGAAGGAAAGAGAAGGTTAAACCTGCAGATATTGGAGTGGCTTTCTGCAGTCTCAGATCTTTAGTTCCCCTGGGTTGTTAAGACCAGTCCAGTGACTCTCACCGGTGTGATGAACTGATTTAGTACGTGAATATCCCAGCTCTGCTCTCACAGACCAGTTAACCATGTGTGCTGTCAGCCAGTCTAGTGTATCCTCTGAAATGTTTCAGTGACTGAACTTCATAAAGGTCAGAAAATATCCTGGTGTTTGATATTGCCAGCATGGCACATCTGTTTTTTCTTTATTCTAAGGTTGAGCATTCTTTTGTGTTCTTTTTTTTTTTTTTTTCCCCTACAATTTCTGCTTAATAAAAGGACACACTTGCCATACAGACGTCATATATGCACTTGTATGTGACCTTGAAGTCCAGCAGAAGTTGCACTGAGTTAAATGTGGTTTGGCTTGAGGATTGTTTTTCCTTAAGCTGATCCCCGCTGTCTTTCATTGACACTGGTTCATGTGCACCAAGGTATAGTTGCTTGCTTTTGTTTCCTGCAGGTCATCCAGGTTGCCTCTCTATCTGATGAAACCTTAGAAGTGACAAATGAGGAGATCCACAAGCTGGAAGGTAACAGTGTTTATTGTAAGCACAAAGAGGAGGAGCTGTAGATCACTGTCGTATGGTGAACTGTGTCCTGACAGACAGAGCTGACTATTGAGCAAGTCTTTTAATCAGGAGGGAAGAATAACCTGTGGCCTGCAGGCATTCCACTTTGGGACCAGAAACACTCCTAAAACAGAAAGGCTTGCAGATAAGAAAGGCCTCTTGCTGCTGAGTTTGTTGTAGTAAGTCAGTAGACATCAAGAATTATGTTTTTCTTGAATTCATAAAATAAGATTTTGAGGCCTTAAAAATAATATGGCTCTTTATTATTTTTAATATGAGGCTCTCAGTAAGTCATCCTTATAAGAGGATGAAGGTAAGGCTGTCTTTAAGAGACACACCTTCTTCTAAGAATAGAAACTGGGCTTTAAACCTGCTTGCTTGTTTCCTGCAGCGTTTTAACCCTTTGTACCCTGTTCTCTCCCCAGATGGTGATTCTGCTACTCCAGATGCAGATGCTGAAGTCACAGCAGGGACAAACGGGAAAGGAAGCCCCGACGGGACCCCGAGTCCAGTCCTGTTCATAAACAACACAGGAGCTGGGGAATCCTATCGGTCCACTCTGCAGAGGTGCCTGATAATAATACTCAGTTTTCTCCCTGTCTTAGCAAGACAGTTATTTTTATCCAGCCAGTTATTTTAAATTGCTGCTAAGTGGTTTTATATTGTATTTCTCATTCAAGCCTGGCTCTGCAGGTCCAGGGATGTGAGCGAGAGAGAGGGTTGGCAGGTTTTCTTGTCTGAATGAGTTTGGTCTGAGGCTGTAATCCAGCACTGTGGCCACCAGATGATTGTCTAAATGGCTGACAAGGGAATATGTCTGTGTGATTCAATCCAGCTCCCTGAGTTCAAGAATCCATGTTATGAGCTGCTCTGGGAAACTAATGTGCTTTACTGATGATCTTAACGGGTTGTCCCATGATTGAGAATAAGAGTCCATTTCCAAACCCACTACATCGCCAGTCAAGGTCAGAGATATGAGGAAGACACTAAGAGGAAGCTTTGTCTCAGCCCTCTCCTTGCTGTTTCTGTGCAAATGTTAACAGAAGACTTGAGACACAAGCCTGACAAGCTTGAGGATCGTGTATCAAAGCTTTTAGTTTAGTGACCACTGAGAGTATCTGGAGGTTTCATGTCCTGTATCCAATTTAGTGATGAAATGGTAATCCTCTGCGTGGCACTGACAGTGATTTACTGTGTCTAACTTGCTGAGATCTCAACGTTGGCAGCTTCTTAGAATTATTCTCCCTCACCTCAGAGTCACTTAAGACATTGAATAACACTCCTGGATTTGACCGATCCAGAAGAGTACAGTATGTTCACGTAGCAAAGCTGCGCTCTGTTTATTTTTTAAACTCATAAAAATGAAATCAGTCTTTTACAACGTACTGGAAAGCCTGAAATAGAATCTCTCCATTTTTATGTGGTGTCTGGCTGGACAGGAACATAAATGGGCTATTGAAACAGTTGATGGAAAGTCACTCTGACCTTTTTTTTCTTTGTTTGTGCCATAACCTCCTCTTTCCTCTTGTAGCGTGATAAGTGGCGTTGGTGAACTGGATATAGAAAAGGACACTCCAAAAAAAGTGGACACTCAGACTAAAGACATGCCTTATCCCGACTGCCCCTTCCTGCTTTTGGATGTACGAGACCGGGATGCCTACGACCAGTGTCACATTATTGGAGGTGAGAAGGCCAGAATCCCCCAGCAGCCCAGTGCCAACTGGGATCATATATTCAGCTCTTTGTGTCATTTTTCTGGCTGACTTCATTTTTTTCCCCCACGCTGGGACGTCACTTGGGTGCAAAATGCTCTCAGCACTCATCCTGTGCACCCATCTTTCCTGGAAAATAGATGAGGGGACCAAGCTAATGTTAATCCCTTATTCAGTGGATTTTCAGGTCTCTTGCACTCTCACAAGTCTATGTCAGTTGTATTCCAGGCTGGTGTTTAGCTGCTGTATGATTTTTCTCTTTTTTTTTTTTTTTTTTTGTCCTCTGCAGCTTATTCCTACCCTATTGCAACGCTGTCTAGAACCATGAACCCCTATACAAATAATATTCTGGAATATGTATCCTTTACATATCAAGTGCTGGAATAAAAAAAAAAAAAAAAAAAAAAAAAAAAACAACAAACTGGGGGGATGTTGGTGGGGGCTTCCAAAAACAATCAGAGCAAAAATACTTGGAACTGTGACCAGGACAATGTTTAACCACCAAAATCTGGGGGTTTCAAGGGGAGTGGGAGGACAAGTCCTTTACACTGGCTGTGATTACCTGGGGTGGCTCCACTGCTGTCATGAGATCCTGGATTCTAGTTCCTCAAGGCTGTCAGCACCTCTTGGCTCCAGTGGGAGCTGCCTGAATTCGGCTTTTCTTGGGAGTTTGGCTGCTGGAAGGCAAAGCCTTATTACTTGGGCACCCGTCCCCTGCTGTTGCTGAGCACTGGGCTGTTTGAGGGATGCGTTGATCAAATCCCTTCACTTCCTCTCAGCACATTGATGAGGATTGGCTTTTCTCTGGAGGAGAGAAAGAGGATTATTAGCTAAAATTAGGCTGATAAGTTCCCAGGTTGTTAGATTGTGAGGGCTGCAGGGGAGAGGGGAGGTGGTACACAAAGGTGCTTCTTGCCTGTTACTAACCAGTCTTCACTGAGTAAAAAACTGGCTGATGGCCGGGACCAAAGAGTTGTGGTGAACAGAGTTAAATCCAGCTGGCAGCCGGTTAGGAGTGGTGTCCCCAGGGCTGGGTGTTGGGGCCACTCCTGTTTAACATCTTTATTGGTGACCTAGAGGAGGGATCCAGTGTACCCTTGGTCAGTTTACAGAGGACACCCAGCTGGGTGGGAGTGTTGGTCTGCTCGAGGGCAGGGAGGCTGCAGAGAGACCTGGCCAGGCTGGAGCCATGGGCTGAGCCCAACTGGGGGAGTTTCACTGAGGGCAAATGCCGGGGGCTGCCCTTGGGCCACAACAACCCCCAGCAGGGCTACAGGCCTGGGGAGGAGTGGCTGGAGAGCTGCCGGTCAGAGAGGGACTGGGGGGGTGAGAATGAGCCAGAGTGTGCCCAGGGGGCCAAGGAGGGCAACGGCATCCTGGCTTGTGTCAGCACTGGCGTGGCCAGCAGGGACAGGGAAGGGATCTGAGCCCTGGGCTGGGCACTGGGGAGGCCGCCCCTCGCTGAGGGGGTTCAGTTTTGGGCCCCTCACCCCAAAAAGGCCATTGAATGACTCGAGCGTGGCCAGAGAAGGGCAACGGAGCTGGGGCAGGGTCTGGAGCACAGGTCTGCTGGGGAGCGGCTGGGGGAACTGGGGGGGTTCAGTCTGGAGCAGAGGAGGCTGAGGGGAGACCTCCTGGCCCTCTGCAACTCCCTGCCAGGAGGGGGCAGAGAGGGGGGATGAGTCTCTGGAGCCAAGGCCCCAGCGCCAGGCCCCGAGGGAATGGCCTCAAGCTGCCCAGGGCAGGGTCAGGCTGGCTCTGAGGAAGGATTTCTGTGCAGAAGGGGCTGTTGGGCCTTGGAATGGGCTGCCCAGGGCAGGGGGGAGTCCCCGGGATCCCTGGAGGGGTTGAAGAGTCGGGCTGAGCCAGCGCTGAGGGATCTGGGGGAGTTGGGAACGGTCAGGGGGAGGGTCATGGTGGGGCAGGAGGAGCTGCAAGGGCTTTTCCAACCCAGATGGTTCTGGGATTCTGTGAATCTTCAAAATTGGTGGATGCTTGCTGCAGGGGCTACACTCCAGTGGGGCTTAGGCTGTGTCCTTCAAGCATCTGGCAAGCCTCAGCTACTGAGAGATCAGCCTTAAATCACCAGTGCAGGGAAGGTATTCCTGCCTGATGCTTGCAAATCAAGCAGGGAGTCTCTCAGTCTCCAGTCCCATTTTTTTGTGTCCCTTCTTCTTAAAAGGTATTAATCATCACCTTAAGTTTACAAATTAATCCTTAGCTCTTTTACCTATCAGAAAAACGCACATGGAAAAATTATCATTTTGTATGACAATGATGAGAGGTTAGCGAGCCAGGCTGCGACAACCATGTGTGAGAGGGGCTTTGAGAATTTGTTCATGTTATCTGGAGGTAAGTGGGGATGGGCAGGACTCCCTGAGATCTCGGGTGGGTAGATCAAGAGCAGAGAGTGAGCTAGAGATTGAGAAGAGCTGGGTATTCAGCTCTGTTGAATGTTTTATTTGTGACTGGTAGAATTTGTGGTCTGTACATCTACAGGCCTGAAGGTCCTCGCACAGAAGATCCCAGAAGGTCTGATCACTGGCTCATTCCCTGCATCCTGCCAGGTGGCAGCTCCCACTGGATCTGCCCGTAAAAAACCTTCTCCCAAAGTGCCACCTGCACGTGCTGAAAATAAATGGAGATTTTCTGCAGATGATCTACAAAAGATAAAGTACTACCTGGAAGAGGAGCACATTCCTTCAGATACTGCCAGTAAGACTCAGGACAAATGCTGCAGCCACTTTCTTTAGCTCTTGAGCCTGCCCTGCAGCAGTTCTCTGCTTTTCTATATTCTTTCCATGACACTGCTGGGAGAGGGAGAGGGTTTTTTTAAACTGACTGTGAAGATCGATCAAAACCTGTGCTATGCCAGTCCCAGAGGACTGAAATCTTATATAGCTACATGAGGGCAAAATCCTGGGCCTGCTGAGGGTGGGCATATACCATTCTGCCCTCTATATTTAAATGTCTTTTACTGGTGATTAGTAAATTTTTCAAATTCTTAGGTCTGCACAGCTAGAGACTGCCCAGAACCCCGCACTGAATTATTCATGGCTCTGTATGTTTACAACGAGAGATGGAGAGCCAACAAAGCCCAACAGATCATTTGTGTGTCCTTGTGCTCAGTCACACACACAGCTTCTGATATTTGGGGGGGGGGTTGTGTTTTTTTTCCCACAGGCCGTCTCAGCCGTGGTTCTTCAGGCCGCAATTCCAAGGTGACAACCGTGAGGAGCAGCCCCAGCCTCCCCAGCACCGCGGGCAACGTGGGACCCCTCACTGCCCGCTCGCTCAGCAGGAGCAGCTTCCAGAACAGGCCGTGGAAATAAGCAGCAGTGTTTTCTTCTGCTAAATACCTGAATGTCCAGGTTCTGGGAACCCCGAGCAGCGCAGCCCACTTGTCATTTTAGGAATCTGCAGAGAAAAGGAGCAGTGATATATAAATGGCAGCTCGGGTAAGGCTGGGGCAGCTGGAAGGGTTGACGTTTCGTAGAAGCAGGAACGGGGTCACTTTGGCAAGGCTGACTTTTAGGTGCAGTGTCAGGACAGAGTTGATATCACTGATTTTGTAGGGGAGGGAGGATACTGGTAGTAAAGCCTGCGACCAGTAGAAATGGTTCTGCCAAGCTTGTAGTTCAGACAAATGAACTCGTGTCTGTAAAAACACTCTCCCCGTGCTGCGCCCAGAACCACCGACTGTGCGAACAGGAGAACACACGTGAAAGTGAACAGGCCAGAAATCATCTGTGGACAAAAACTGGTGTTTTGTAGCAGAGATACAGACGTTCAGCAATTTGCCAAAATGTTGAAGAGAGGATTCCGTAAGTTTGGGGTTTTTTATAGAAAATTTATATTAATGAACAGAAGTATTTGTAATAAAGTTGGTTTTGGAAATAATGTTCAGCGTAGCACTGTAACCTGACAGTCGTGTTTACTCATGGTCAGTGTGTGAAACAATTCTGTATTTTTAAAGGTGAGCCGGAGGAGATAAAAACTGTTTTCTCACTTTTTTTTTTTTTTTCCTTTACTGCCGAAAGGTTTGCCTTCTAACTGTGCTTTTTCTGCTTTGTTCCTTGCCGTGGCTACAGAGAACTACTGTGTGGTGGGTTTGGTTCTAAATGAGATTAAATGAGAGGGTAAGGCTGCCAGACGCAGGTTTTTAGCTGGGTTTTAGCTGACGTGTCTTAGAGCAAAATCATTTGTGCCCTTCTTCTTGGTGTGCAGGCAGAGTATCTCTTTAGTTTGTGTACCGCTGGTTTGCTCCTTTTCCTACTTGCCAGAGCAAGTTGCTGGTCACTGGAGCTGCAGAAAACTCTGATGTACGTGGAGGAACCCGTCTCTCTTCTGCTGACAAAGCCAACTTCCCTTATCCTTGTACAGGCAGCTGCGAGTTGAGGGTAGGAGACAGAACATTTTGCTTCATAAAATGCTTCTGTGATACTTGGAGGCAAACTGTGTTCCTCAGTGGAGCAGCAAATAGCTCTGCAGTTCCGGTGCCTGATAGAAGCTGGAAATTTATTCCGAGTTATGCCCTTGCAGTGTTTTTTGAGTAATTTCTTTAAGGTTAGGGTGGCTGAAGGGAAATTTTCTTCTGCCCTCTCACCGGGGTCCCCCAAATCTAGCAGGGACCATGAATCTGGTAACAGAACAGGGGGTGAAGATTTAATAGAAAATAAGTATCACAGCTTTCATCATATCTGTGCTTCCAGCACACCAGTATTAGCTGAGTGACCCAGAAATCATCTGAATCTACCCAGTGACAAAGCAGAGTTGCCTACGAGAGACATTGTAGGTAGTTACAGAGAGGTCCTGCTCTCTAGCCTTTACCTAAGGTATTGCTCAGCTTTGGCTTCTTGGTCTTGTGGGTTTTGTGTGTGGCTCTTTGGGTTTTGGTGCTGGGTTTTTTTCCCCTTTTTGAAGTAGACAAGTAATCTTCAGGAGACCCCAAAATTCACCAGTGGTGCAGATTATCAGGGGTAAGTGTGGTGAAAGGGCAAGGTGAGAGAAATTGCATGTAATTTCCAGTTTGGCAGTTTAAGGCTTAACATCCCTGAGTGCATTTATCAAATTTATTGTGTCTCCATGAGTCTTAAATCAGAGGAGGGCCGATACGGGGACTCAATCTGATGAGAGCTGTAACAGTCCTCTCCAGAGAAGAGTGAGGTGATCAGCACAAACCTCTGCTGCGGTGTCAGCATCCCCCAGAGGGAGAATAAGGGAGAAATCAAGGGGCATAAGGCAGAGCCAGCATTTGAAATGTACCAAACAAAATACTTCAAAGAGCTGAATGCCCCTGAGTGTTCAAATATATTTTTATATGTAACAAAATCTGATTGCAGAGAGGTAAATTAAAGCTCCCAGCTTCCCAAGGAGGTCCTTGGATGCTTTAAGTTGTACAAACCAACTCTAATTTATACACCCTGCGAGTCAGGCTGGTCAGGTCTGAAGATAATGGGTCTGGTTGGGTCTTATTTCAGCCCATCCCTAGGAAGCTGGATGCCTCTCACAGGCTTACTGCTCTGCTTTCTCACCTTCCTACTCGATCACGCTTCTGGAAGCCTTCTTGTTGGTTTAGTTGTAGGTGTATTTATTTTGAATGAAGCAGCTTGTCCTCCTATCTCAGACCGGCTGGCTTTCTGTGGAACGGCAGCATCACTTCTTAAGAAAAAAGTGTTTATTTAAATGGTCTGAGCCTAAAGCAGGAGCTGTAGAAACCTGGGTTTTGTCTGCACTCTTTGCTCACAGCCTTGGGCAGCTGACGCGCCTCTGGGGGCTTTAGTGGCAACACTTTTAGGTGGCCTAATAAAATAAATAAAAACTAAATAAAGATTTCCGAGGAGTTTGGTGCTGAAACATGGCAGAAATGCCCCATTTAGCTTTGAACAGATAAACGTGGCTCACGCAGCTGCGTAATCTGAGCTTGATGTCCTGAGTCTGCTGCTCCTTCCTGCTCCATACGGCACCTCCATTTTTATGAAATAAAAACATTGAACAAAGGAGCATCTCCTGCATAATTCAGGTGGTAGCTTGCCTGAAAAATTGATTTAACTGAATGTGCACAGGAGAGGTGAGAGCCAAGAGAATCATTTATTGTGTGTTTGAAAGACGGGGAGCAGTACAGCACACGGGGTCCCACTGGTGTGTGAGTAGGGGGTATGTCAACTCTGTGAGCGTGCAGAAAGGCCGTTAAAGTTGTAAGCAAATATAAAATGCCTCTGTCTGAAAATGGAGATGACATGTGGGGGTTGTGAGTGTCAGCCTAAATCCTGACTCTGCTATCCAGCTGTGGGAGATGGATCCGAAATCTCTGGTTGCTCTGGGCTGTGAGAAAACCTCCTGAAACATGTGGACATAACTAGCCTGAGCTGTTTGAGATCCTCCAAACCCAGGGCATCCAAGGGAGAACTGAATGTACTTCCCCATCGTCTTGATGGATTTGTATGGTTTTGGACTTCTGACGTGGTATTTTTTGGGAGAAGAGAGTCAAACTCTATGGAGTCTGGGAGTTTTAATTGTTTAATTTAATAAAAAGTAAATGCCACTGTGTGGTTGAGCACTTCTTTTCAGCTTGAGCGTTGACAGCTGAGGGAGAGCATGGAATGGCACCTGCAAAACTGGGACTCGGTGGGAGCTTGGCTCCTCCTCCCCACAGGACTGCAGAGGGTGAGGAGGGACCTTTCGACCAGCACCACAACTGTTCAACCACGAAAATACACAGAAGAAATCGTGTTAACCCGACTGCCTCACGGCCCAGAGCCACCCCAGCAGGGCTGGGCAAGGGGGACACCCCTCCTGCTGCCACAGCGGTGTCTGAGCTCTGCTTTGCCCAGTAAGTGTCAAACTGAACCTTTTCCCCTTCCATCCTCTCCCAGAGCAGATGGAAAACAAGCACCTTCCTTTTGTGTCCCACTATTTTCATGCCCTTTTAAATCCCTTTTTTGGGCCACTGGGCCAGCACACGCTGTTTGTTGGCTGCCACCTGCAGGAGCGCTGAGTCAGCCTCCAAAAAAACTTTCCGACGTGATTTAGACAAAAGAGAAAACAACAAAAGTCATTTCTCATCTTTCTCCACACTCATTTATTGTGTTCTTTTCCTCCCCACAGCTAATTTAGATGGTCCCGTGCGTGCAGCATGATGACCTTCAGCGCCAACCACGTCTCCTGGGCGGTGGGGACGATCTGTTTGGCGGGGAGCAGGAACCCGTAACGCCCCGTGTCCCGCAGCTCGAAGGTGAAGGAGTACTTGATGCCCTGGTTGTACGTCCAGTCGATGGTTCCTCCGCTCGCTTGATCTGAGGGGGGAAACAACGGGAGGAACGGGAGGCGTCGGTCGCTTGGCGTCGTGCGGGGAGTTCACAGGACATTTCGTCTCAGCCAAGGTGTGAGTGGTTTTGGTTTATTTTGGGAGGAACCCCTCCTGCGCCCCACCCCGTGTTACTTACAGATGGTGGTGATGATGCTGCCGTACTTGTAGTTAGTGCCATACAGAGAAGACAGAGCTGCGACTGCCTTCGCAGAAACCTCGTGCTGGGAATACACAGAAGGGAGAAAGATGAGCCAAAGAAAGGAAAAACCCGCAGGATATAACCTGCGGGAGAGCTTTTTCGCTTGTGCCGCAGGCAAAAAAGATGCCAAAGCTCAATAGCCTTGGCTTGGGGGGGTCTTCTTGGCTTGCCAGTGCCCCCTCCGTGGGGCATGATGGAGGTTGCTCCTTCTTGGAGGAGGAGAGCAGCCTCACATCATCCCAGCCCCCTTCAAACCATCAGCCCTACCAGTTCCTTCTGGTCAGGCACTGGAGTCCTGGTGTAGCCGTAGGGGTAGAGCAGGAGTTGGGAGTAGCTGTGGATGGAGACAAAAGCCTTGATGTTCCCGTGGTTCTTCACAAAGTCCACGATGGCCTTCACCTCGGGCTCCGAGTTGGCGTAGGGTCCGTGGTACGTCTCCGAGCAGGGATTTCCACTGGCCCCAGGCCCTGTGGAGAAGTGAAAACACAATCTGGGTGTTTGGTGGCTTTGGTTGGGTGGCTCAGAGAGTCACACAGACAAAGAGTTTTTTCCATTTCCAAGCCCGAGAGCTTTTCCCACCCCTCAGCTGCCTGTGGGCCAGTGAGGACCATCCTTGGAGCTCCTCCTAGATGTTTGTATGATGACTTTCACTTGTGGTCCCCACCACACTGCTCACTAGGGGACACCAAAACCCTGGTGGAACCCAAACCCACGTCTCTGCCACGGAGAGCAAGTCCTATCCCTTCCCCAGGGAACACCAGTGGATCTTTCTCAACCAGAAATGGCCTCAGAACCTCCACCCGGAGAGTGGAAACCCCCACGGACAGCAAATGTGAGAGCTCTGACCTCCAAAACCTGCGTCCCAGTTGCGGTTGGGGTCCACACCGATGCAAATGGAGCCCGATTGCTTGGACCTGGTCTTGCGCCACATGCGATTCTGGAAGGGCAGAGCCAGCTCAGCTGGTGGCCGGGGCTGGAGGTCCACCAGCACCCGATGTCTGGGGCAATTTAACGGGTTGTGGTTGGGCCCCTTCCCATCCCGTGGAAACGGGGACAAGGAGGCTTTGACCTTTTAGGGGCCTCAATGAGGAGCACCCCAAGCCTGCTCCCCAGCCCCATCCAGCATGGCTGTGAATCCCAGAATCCTCTGGGTTGGAAAAGCCCTCGCAGCTCCTCCAGCCCCACCATGACCCTCCCCCTGACCGTTCCCAACTCCCCCAGATCCCTCAGCGCTGGCTCAGCCCGACTCTTCAACCCCTCCAGGGATCCCGGGGACTCCCCCCTGCCCTGGGCAGCCCATTCCAACGCCCAACAGCCCCTTCTGCACAGAAATCCTTCCTCAGAGCCAGCCTGACCCTGCCCTGGGCAGCTTGAGGCCATTCCCTCGGGGCCTGGCGCTGGGGCCTTGGCTCCAGAGACTCATCCCCCCTCTCTGCCCCCTCCTGGCAGGGAGTTGCAGAGGGCCAGGAGGTCTCCCCTCAGCCTCCTCTGCTCCAGACTGAACCCCCCCAGTTCCCCCAGCCGCTCCCCAGCAGACCTGTGCTCCAGACCCTGCCCCAGCTCCGTTGCCCTTCTCTGGCCACGCTCGAGTCATTCAATGGCCTTTTTGGGGTGAGGGGCCCAAAACTGAACCCACTCAGCGAGGGGCGGCCTCACCAGTGCCCAGCACAGGGCTCAGATCCCTCCCCTGTCCCTGCTGGCCACACTATTGCTCATAGAGAAGAGGAGAGAGAAGCCAGGCTGGTACCTGGGTTTGGGTGAAGGCGAAGCCGTCAGGGTTGGTGACAATCTCCAGGAAGATGTCCATCTTGTCCAGGATGGAGGCCAGACCTGCATCGTTCTCATGATCCAGGACAATCTACAGAGGACGGTGGTTTTGAGGCTCCCTGGCACTGCTGGATCACCATCCCCTCCGTGGGGTCAGCCACCCGGTGTCCACGGTGCCTGCAGGACCTTGTGGCCCTTTGGGGACATAGCTTGTGGCCGGGACGTGCCCGTACCTGCTTGGCGAACCAGACCCCGCTGGCCTGCGTCACCCATTCGCGGGAGTGGATGCCAGTGTCGATCCAGACGGCTGGACGGTTCATACCCCCTTTGCTGAACTGGAAAGAGCAGAGACTGGGGGGTTGGTTTTGTCCTCGATCACTCTCCGGTCACCCCACAAACCCCAAATCCTCACCTTGAGCACGTAGAGGGGGCGGTTCTCTGTCGACCGGCCGATCTCCAGCTTGCTGACCAGGTTGGGGTTTTCAGCCACCAGCAAGTCCATGAAGTTGTAGATCTGGGGAAGACAGATGGGAGGGGATGGGGGGTGTCACTCCCAGCTCCCCCCCTGCCCTTGCTGCACATGGAGCAAAAGGGCTTTGCAAGAGCGATTCCAGAATGCCCAAAATACCCCAAATTTTGTGCTTTCTCACCTCATCCAGGGTGTGGTAGGAGGCATAGTTGAAGGTGTTGGTGGTCACTGGCATCTGGCGCCGGCCACGAAACATCTCCATCTGCTCCTGGTCCAGCAGTTCCTGGGGGACACGGGGCAGGATGAGCCCTCGTCCTGCATCATGCCGGCCCCCCCGCATCTCCCCCGCCTCCCCTCCGCCACCGCTGACCTGCACGTCCTCGATCATGATGGAGTAGGAGACGCCGTTGGCCTCCAGGTGGGCTTTGAGGGGCTGCAGGCTGGGGAAGGGCACGCGGACGTCGACCGGGTGCCCGAGGCCACGAGGTGCCAGCCAGAAATCCAGCTGGTGGAGGAGAAAGCGAGATGGGGGGGTCAGAGCCCGTCTTGGGCCACCCCCCGCTTCCCTGTACCAGCTTCTGTCTTGTTTCCCCCCAACTGGTCCCCATCATCCCACATCCAGCCCCCCCAGCCCCATCTCTGCTCTACAGCGTGGTTTGGGGGGGGACACAGCCTGGCAGGGAGGGCGTCCCCAAAAGTCCCCCCCAGCTTGTTACACCCAGTACCTGCAGCTCCTCGAGGTCCTGCAGCTCCTGCACCTTCTGCAGCTCCTCATCGCTGGTGGGGATGATGCGCAGCACCTGGTGCCTGCGGGGTCAGGGGGTGCTGGGGGCGGTGGCAGGGCCAAGCTCCGACCTCTGTGGGTCCAGCCTAACCCCCATCCATCTACCCCCCCCAAAGCCTGGGGATTTGCACTGAGCCTCTTCCCAAGGGGGTCTGTGCCCCCTCGGCACTGAACCAGCTCCTTCTGCCCCGACTGGTGCCACCGTCCCCAATCTGCCCCAGCCCCCCCCTTACCCAACAAAAGTCTCGATGCCAGCGACAGCTGCCACCAGGGCAGCCAACAACACGAGGCTCCTCATCGTCAGCCCAAAGAGTCCGTCCGGTGTCCCGACAGCACCCCGGGGCCTCTTAAATCCCATCGGGATGGTGGCCCCCGCCCCCCGCCCCAGCTGTCCCTTTTCCCAGGGCCGTGGGAAGGCCCCGGCTGGCTCCGGCCAAGGTCAGGCCCCGCCGTCCCCCTTCCCCCCCCCTGCCACGGCACTCCCAGCCCGGCCAAACCTGTCCCAGGAACTGGCTGGGGCCGTCGGTGAGTCACAGGGAGGTGCCCAAATCCCACCGCCCACGGTGCTTGCGGTGGGGAGGAAGAGGATAAATTTGGGGCCAGAAAGTGCGAGATGCAGATTTTCACACGGGGTGGATGGGAGGGAGGAGGACTAGTGGAGCCGGATACCTAAACCGTGGCTGCGGTGGCGGCGGGGAAATCGGTTTAAAGTTTGGCACGGGACAGAGGTCAGAGTGGGTGAGGGTCAGCCCAGGTGGCAAAAACAAACCAGGAAATTTCTGAAAACACTTTGCACCCAGCAATGCCCCTGAGGGGGCCTGACGTCCCCGGGGAAGGGATGATGGAGCAACGCTGCCCAAAATCCCACAACTTTGGGTTTTGTTGCCTAAAAACCACCCAAGTCCTTGAGGGCTGTTGGCCCCAAAGGATGGGGACTTGTAGGGCCGAAGCCACAAGGTGGGAAAATAAACACCTGCAGGGCCGGGCAAGGTTTTTCACTGCTTTTTTGAAGTCTAGCATGAAAACATAAAGGCACCAGCCTTTAAACCATGAAATTTCCAGGATTATTTATTGAGACAAAGGGGAGGTGCCGTGTTCAGTACGGATGTTCCAGGACGTAGGCCATGATGTCCAGGAGCGCCGGCCAGGTCTCGGTAGCGGTGGGGATGATCTGGGTGCTGGGCAGGAGGAAGCCGTAGCGCCCCGTGTCCCTCAGCTCGAAGGTGAAGGAATATTTCACCCCGTTGTCGTAGGCCCAGTCGATGGTGGTGCCGTCTGCCTTGTCTGGAGGGAGAGGAAGGGAGAGGCGGGATCCCAACGCCGAGCGCTCGCGGGGGACACGGCGCTGCGGGAGGAGGAAGGGACACTTACAGATGGTGTCCACGATGCTGCCGTAGGTGTATTTCGTCCCGTACACGGCGGCCAAGTCGCTCACGGCCTTTTTAGCCAGTTCATTCTGCAAGGGAGAGCCCAAAAGTGGCTGAGACCCGATGGACCAGGACCTTGGGGCAGCAGAAACCCTGGGGCAGCGGGGTCTAGAGCTCAGCATCCTTTCCCACCCCCTTTGCTCTTGCTTTTCCCCAAACCACCCTTAATTTTTAGTGGACAGGAGGTACATCTTGCACATGCCCTCCCTCCTAGAACACAGTGATGAGCTTCAACATGCAGCTTGCACCTAATGAGAGGAGTGGGGGATACAACCAAGGCCCCAGCGCCAGGCCCCGAGGGAATGGCCTCAAGCTGCCCAGGGCAGGGTCAGGCTGGCTCTGAGGAAGGATTTCTGTGCAGAAGGGGCTGTTGGGCGTTGGAATGGGCTGCCCAGGGCAGGGGGGAGTCCCCGGGATCCCTGGAGGGGTTGAAGAGTCGGGCTGAGCCAGCGCTGAGGGATCTGGGGGAGTTGGGAACGCTCAGGGGGAGGGTCATGGTGGGGCTGGAGGAGCTTCGAGGGCTTTTCCAACCCAGATGATTTTGTGATCCTGGGCTGATCCCACCTGACTTTTCCAGCAAGGCTGGTGCTCACAGCCCCGTGTCTATGTTTTGGGGCCATCTCACCAGTTCCTGGTGGTCAGGTGCAGGGGCTGTCTTGTAGCCGTAGGGGAACATCAGCATCTGGGAGTAGCTGTGGATGGAGATGACCGATTTGACGTTCCCGTGGCCGCGGATGAAGTCCACGATGGCTTTTACTTCTCTCTCGGAGTGGGCGTACGGGCCGTGGTAGGTCTCGGAGCAGGGATTGCTGCTGGAGCCAGAGCCTGGGGCATGGCAGAGGAGGCACCATGCAGAGAGGCTGCCCCCGGGAAGGGTTTCTAACCCCCTCCCCCCCAAGTTTCTCCCCTCCAGCAGGAAGTTTTGATGCTTTGAGGCACAAGCATTGCCCCGGGTGGGGACCTGGTGGCCCAGCTCTCACCTCCGAATCCAGCGTCCCAGTTCCGGTTGGGGTCCACGCCGACGCAGGAGGAGCCGGCGTTGATGGACCTCGTCTTGCGCCACATGCGGTTCTAAGAGCAGAGGGAGGGGGGGGCGAGACGACTGTGGGGCTGTGAATTCCACCCCCCTCGGGGGGGACAGCTGGTCCCCTCCTGCCCAAGCATCTCCAGGGATGGCAGGAAACCACCCCCACCCCCTCACTGTCCCACGTGGGAAGGAACATCCCTCCCCACCCAAAAAACGTGGCCAGTGACAAGCGTTAGGACAGGTTTCACCCCCCCAGCAGAGTTCCTGCACTCACGGAGCTGTGGGTGAAGGCGAAGCCATCGGGGTTGGTGACAATCTCAAAGAAGATGTCCATGCTGTCCAGGATGGCGGTGACGGAGGGGTCCCGGCCGTACTCCGTGGCGATCTGCACAGGGAGGGGGGTGAGAGCAGCGTTGGTGCCCCTCGGGGATGAGGGATGTAACCGAGTGGCACCATGGGGAGGTGTTAAAAAAAGGGCTGGGGTAAGATTTGAGGGTCCCACGTTCCCAGGGCACGTGGTTACCTTGTTGGCCGTCCAGATGCCGGTGGCTTGGGTGATCCATTCCCGCGAGTGGATGCCCGTGTCCAGCCAGATGGCCGGCCGCTTCGACCCCCCGGTGCTGAACTGGACAGGGAGGGGGGGGGATGTCAGCCCCGTGCCCTCCCAGGGCTGGGCAAAATGTGGGTGCCCCACCCCGTACCCACCTTCAACACATAGAGGGGCCTGTTCTCGTAGCTTTGCCCGATCTGGATCTTGCTAACAAGGCTGGGATGATCGTCCACCAGCGTGTCCATCCAGTTGTAGATCTGAAAGGAGGAGCTGCTGGGTCACGAGGCTCACCCTGGGTTTTTTTTTGGTTTTTTTTTGTTTTGTTTTTTAGGGTATCCAGCAACCAGATGCAACACGCAGAGCTTCCCTGGAGAAGAACCTGGTGCTTCCCTGGAGAAGACCAGGTGCTTGGACCTCTGTGCGAACAGGGAGGTGCACGTCACAAAGGTTTTTGCAAAAGCTGTGAGGGGAAAAAAAATCTCTGAGATCACCCCAAACCATCACAGCCTCAATCAGCCACCCACTGGGCTCCACGCACAGGGTTTGTCCTCCAAAATGAAGTTGAAGATGTCTTCCAGTGAGGTGGGGAGATGCCAGGGGAGGCCATGCTGCACGTGGAGGGATGCTCGGTCTCCTGGCTCAGCTAAAACCTTCACCCAAGGAGGAGAAAAGTGTCCCGGGGGGGTCTCACCTGCCACCACGAACGTCACCACATGGATGCAACCATGGCACAGGCTGAGCGTGATGCCAGCGAGACAAAATGAATGTTCAGCAGAGCAAAAAGTACCTCATCTAGCGTGTGGTAGGAGGCAAAATCAAACGTGCTGGTGCTTCTCTCCATCCTCCTAGACTTCATCATGTTTTTTTTTTCCTCATCCAATAATTCCTGTTGAGGAGGGAAAAAAACAAAACATCAAACAGGCTGGAAGGAGCAGGGGGATGGGTTTTTCTTCCATCTCCTCATGGTTTCCAAGTTTTTGGACCTTCTCTTGGAACTGAACTGCAGGAGCTCATCCCGGTCCCCGCTGCAGCCCTTACCTGCACGTCCTCAATCATGATGCTGTAGGAAATTCTATTGGACTCCAGGAAGATTTTGACTGCTTGGAGGCTGTGGAAGGGCACCCGCAGGTCGGCTGGGTGGCCGGGTCGGGTGGGGTGACGCCAAAAGTCAACCTGGTGTGAAGGAGAGGAGAGAGTTTGGCCTCGTCCCATGCTGCTGCTCATCCACTGAGCTCCCCAGGACCAAGACGGGGCTTGTAAGTCTCCCATGAGGGGTCTGAAATGATCTTTGGGCAAGTTTTGGGACACGCAGGGCTACCAGAATGGGTCAGAGTCCCTCTGCATCACTCAGTGGAGCTTCCACAGAAACATCCTTCAGCTTGTTGGCTGCAAACGTCCCTCTGACTGACAAGTACTTGTGATTGGAGCAGATGTGGCAAGACACCGAGGTCACTGCACGCCCGGTTTGCTCTTTGATTCAATAGAGGTAACTCCTGACATCAGCTTTGTACCACCGGTCCCTCTCCTGCTGCTCCCACTGCTTAAATTTATCCCCAGGATTCACCCCACACATCAAGCAAGGCGAACACCGCTGGAGCAGAGTTGTAATTATGTCATCTGAGCCCCCAAAAATGCAATGACGTTTTAGATCTGCATGCTCAGCATGCGTACGACGATGCTGCCAGTGGCCAAGGGTGTTCTTGCTTCGTTTGAAACAGGAGAGCTGAGCTCAAGGTGCCCCAAGCTAAATACTATATCGTGATAAATTACACGTAGCCAAAATGGGAAGGAAAATTGGATGGGAGGTCAAAAGGAGGGAGCCCTGGATGTCACCAGGGTCTCTGTTGTCGAGCGGGGCACACGCGAGGCCCCGTCGCGGCTCACCTGCAGCTCCGCCCGCTCGCCCAGCCCCCTGAGCAGGGTGATCTGCTCCTCCTCGCTGGCCGTGACACGGAGGACCTGGTCCCTGCGGGGAGGCAGAGCCGTCAGCGCCTGCGGGAGCGCTCCCGGCCCCGGGGATGGGAGCTGAGCCTCCAGTGCCCATCACGAGCCCATCACGGGTGGAGGCTGCGAAAGGTCTACGCTGGCTCGGTTGGGTTGGAGAATGCATCAGTTGGTGGAGGTTTGGTGGCGAGAGCGAAAAACGCAAGTTTAGAACAACCACGATGGGGAAAAAGAGCAAGTGCCACAGAGCCCGAGGTGGTCTCCATGCTTCCTCTGATCACAAGAGCTCCCCAAATGTAAGGAAATATCTGATATATCAATACCTTCTGTCAATTTATCAATATCTAATATATTGAGATTTATATAAATATATATTTATATATCCTGCTGATATGTAAATATCGAATATATCGATATATAAAATATCTAATAACAGATATGAAAATAATATATCGATATAAGATATATAAAGATATATATCTCTAATATATTGATATCTTCTGCTGATAAATATCTAATATACCAATATATAAAAATATCTAATATATTGATATCTTCTGTCAATATATAAATATAAATATCTAATATAAATATATCGATATGTATAAATAAATGTAAATATCTAATATAAATATATATCGATATGTATAAATATCTATCAATATCTTCTGTCAGTATATAAATATGTATTGATAGAGAAATATCTAATATATTGATTTATATATGCAAATATCTAAGGTATCGATATCTTCTGTCAGTATAGAAATATCTAATATATTAATATAGAGAGAAATATCTAATATATTGACATCTTCTGTTGATATATAAATATGTATTGATAGATAAATGTCTAATATATTGATTTATATATGCAAATATCTAAGGTATCGATATCTTCCCTGCCTCAGCCGGGCTGGGCTCGCCCAGGGCTGCCCGGGAAGGCAATGCTCTCCCGCGGCAGCAAGGTCTCCCCAGCTTGGGCCAGTCCTTCCCCTGGCAAAGCTCGGGGTGCTGCTCTCGGGCTTTGAGCACCCCCAAAGCTGGGCTGAAACCGCGTCTTTCCCGCTGTCCACGCAGCGAAAGCTGCCGCGTTTCCCTCCTTCGGGATGTCACCCAGCGGAGAGCGGACGGGGCCGGGCGTCTCCCGCCCCAGGTTCCCGATCGGGATGTTGTCCCCCCTCCACCACCCCCCCCCGCTGCTTTTGGCAGGACTCACCCCACAAAAAGCTGCTCGCTGCGGGCGGCTGCCGCCAGGGCGGCGAAGAGCAGGAGGATCTTCATGGCGAGTGGATGCAGAGGAGCCTCGGCCCCCGAGGGCATCTCTAACCCCCCTATATAGTGCTGCGGGGGCACCCCTGGACCTTCTCACCAAGGCCACATCTGCCGTCCCCGCGGAGCCGGCAGCAGCAAACTGATAAACCAGGAACGGCTCCCGCGAGCCCAAATGTTTGTTTTATTTGGCGAAGTCAATAAAAGAGCAGCCAAATTAGGGAGGATCTGATAACGTCTGGGGTCCTGCCGCGGGCAGCCGGGGAGGCTGCGTGACCAAGGTTGGCGCGAGGTGTCGTGGTCACGGTCACCACCCAACCCACGGTCGGAGGACCCCAGAGTACACACGGACACGGCGCTTTGTTTCCATGAATTTCTTTATTAGAGATGACTATTAAGAAGTCAGTTATAATTATGATTAGCAAAGCAAGTGTCTATTACATGTTGCTACAAAATTACTAGCAGCAAAGCAAGTATATATACATATATATTTATGATTAATTACTGCTACACACACCTAACTACATACAAAATTCAAAATATTCCAATTATTACCAGCGCCGTTCCTCAAACCGCTCCCAGGAGTGGGGCCAGTTGACGACAGACAAAGCCTCACTTCAGAGACAACAGGCATCGTGCAGCCCCGCGTCCCCGGCGAGGACGGTCACCTGGGGGTAACGCTCAGAGAAAGAGGGGCTCCGTTTTGGGGTCGGAAGCGAGGTATTTTGATGTCTTTCGTGTCGCTACGTGAGTGGGCGCAGGACGGCGGCTCCTGGATCGGCCGTTGCTGATTTCTGCTGTCTCAGGTCAGGTGGTTATAGTGGTTTCTTTGTTCCGTAGGTTATAGCAGAGTCTTTGTTCCGCAGGTCACAGCAGCGCCTTTGTCGGGTGCTTATCTACGATGCCCCCGCGCTCGTCAAGGATGCTCCGGGTTCCTGGGCCGGGTTCCCGGGCTGGCAGACATCATCTCGGTCAGTATTTTAGCAGACATCTGTTTAGTTTTGTGTTTTGTTTTGGTTTGTTTTTTTCCCATTGAAGTCAGGTTGTCTTTCTGGTGGCACTGACAGCGGGGTTTGCAGGTGCTGCAGTCGGGGGCCTGTCACAGTTTTCTAACGTGAACGTGGTGCCGGGGATCCTCCTCGCTGAGGCAGCCTGGGAAGGGGTGGCAGGAGGGCTGTGTCCGACCTCCTGGCTGAAGCAAGGCCAAGCTCTGGGGGCAGACCAGGTCCCTCTGCGTTGGGTTTTGGAGTCCTCCGAGGATGGAGGCTCCACAACCCCTCAGCGATGTGTCCGTCGATGTTTTTCACTCTGGTGGAAAAGTGTTTTCCTGCACCCAGCCCGGCTCACTCTTGTTTCAGCTGATGCCGCAGCAAAGAGCTTGGCTCTGTTTTCTCAACCGCCTTGTAGGGACGGGAGGGCCCCTGTTAGGTTCCTCGTGCCCATCTCCCTCAGCATCCCACCGTGGGACACTCCATCCCTCTTGGCGGGGACTTGCTCCGGGTCTCTTCGGTGGCAGGGGTCCAAAATCTGGCTCCAGCCATCACCAAGCCCCCACACTGGCTGCACGTGGCCTCAAGTCCACAAACGGTTGGACAAAGCTTCAAAGCCACGGGTCTACAACCCCGGCCGAGGCTCCTCGGGCTCGGCAGCTCCTGCCCACTGCTCACGGGTGGCGACGGGTCAGCCAGGTCCCCGAGCCAGCCGCGCGCCCTCCCCGTCAGCGGGGTTTTCCCAGGGGTGGTTTTATCCCTTTCAGAAGGGTCAGTTTGAGAAGCAGGTGCCACCAAACAGGGCCATGAGCGGAGGGGATGGGCTGCCCCGCACCCCAAAACGCCTACACTTAACCCAAAACTAAACCCACCTTCACCGTCCCGCCCCGGCCAACAGCCCTGCGGCCTTTGAGTCTGAATTAATATTTTACTGGCTGCATCAGGTGTGTGTGCTCTGAGGTGGAGCTGACAGAGCAGTGGGTAACTCCCCAGCTGCTGGGGGCAGCACAGGACACAGCGATAAACCTGTTTTTAGACTCAGTATTGACTGCAACAGCAGCAGGGATTGCTGATCTCTGATTAATCTCTGTGTGCACACCCCGAGCTGTGTGTGCTTAATCCCCAAGAAATTAGCAGGTGGAACAAGAGGAGGGAGGCAGGTTCTTGAGGGATGGGGATAGGCTGTGCTGGGGGAGAGCAGGCATCCTCCCACCACCATCCTCCCTCTAACTGTGCCCACTGGGCACAGCTGGGAGGGAAAAAAAGGGCAGGATAAATATGTTAGACCAGGAGACCCCCACCTCCCACCAGTGGCTGATGACTTGGCAGCGTCTTGAGGCTCGTTAAAGGAAATTAAATTTATCAGTCTCACAGCCTAGGTTATGCTGCTTAACATCAGGCCTTCCACGGCAGCATGTTCTGCCTCCAGAAGCTCTGGCAGAGCCCCACGTTGGCAAAAGCAGCAACACGGAGCTGTTACAAAAAAAATAAAAAAAAAAAAAAAGAAATTCTTGCCTGGACAGAAATTCCTCCCTTCCTCTAGACAGCCAACGGGCACTACCAGAGCGTAAGGTGGGCTCCTCCTCGTCCCTGTTCCTACTGTGGTTTGTTGAGACAGACCACAACCGTGTGTCTTAAAATAATCTGTGGGGTCAACCACGCACACCGAGAGGCAGCAAACAAGGCGAGTGTTAAAAGTTTTTTATGTGCAGACACGTATCGCTGTAGGAGGAAAGCACAGAGGGGTTTTATTCAGCCGGGTGCCGTATCGTTACAGCCGTCCAAGCACGCCAAGGGAAGAGGATTTATGGGGTTGCAGCTCCAGCTGATTCCCACCCCAGCTCTTAGTACGAATTGTCTCGCACGTGCTCCATGATTGTTTTCAGACCCAGCCAGGTCTCCTCGGCAGTTGGGATAATTTGGCTGGCTGGCAGGAGGAAACCGTAGCGACCCGTGTCTCGCAGCTCGAAGGCGAAAGAGTATTTGATGCCGTAATCGTAGCTCCAGTCAATGCTGCCTCCACTGGCTTGGTCTGCAAGAGAAGAGCCGAAGAGCCAGGGGGGTGAACGGAGGCTTGATTTGGGTCCTGCTGCCTTACTTTTTATAGCCACGAGGGACAAGTATTAGGTTTTTATGTGAACGCTCAGCTCTGATGTTTGTTTGGTGGTGTCACTGCTGCCAAGAGGGACAGCCCCTGGCAGGGGGACAGGGACTGTTCACAGAATCCCAGAATCATCTGGGTTGGAAAAGCCCTTGAACATCCTCCAGTCCACGGATGGGGACTCCCCCCTGCCCTGGGCAGCCCATTCCAAGGCCCAACAGCCCCTTCTGCACAGAAATCCTTCCTCAGAGCCAGCCTGACCCTGCCCTGGGCAGCTTGAGGCCATTCCCTCGGGGCCTGGCGCTGGGGCCTTGGCTCCAGAGACTCATCCCCCCTCTCTGCCCCCTCCTGGCAGGGAGTTGCAGAGGGCCAGGAGGTCTCCCCTCAGCCTCCTCTTCTCCAGACTGAACCCCCCCAGTTCCCCCAGCCGCTCCCCAGCAGACCTGTGCTCCAGACCCTGCCCCAGCTCCGTTGCCCTTCTCTGGCCACGCTCGAGTCATTCAATGGCCTTTTTGGAGTTGGCCTGGGCCAGCCCATAAAAGCTCAGACTAGCAAAACACTCACAGATAGTGGTGCAGATGCTCCCCACTGTAAAGGTGGTGCCGTACAGGGAGCGGATGGAACTGGCAGCAGCTCTTCCCAAGGCATCCTGGAGAGGAGAAGATGAAGGACAAGTCAGGAAGTAGCCACACTTAATGAGGCTAAATGTTCAGATTGCGCCAGATTGAGCCATACTCAGGGATATCTCCAGAGTCTTTCACAAAATCTCCAATCTTTCACCCACCCAATAAGTGAGTGTCAGATCAATCCATTTCTTAATCACTAATACTATTGACAGCACTCAGTCTCCACAGTATTTTAGGGAAGTGACATTGTGAGTGAATTCACAGAATCTCAGAACCATCTGGGTTGGAAAAGCCCTTGCAGCTCCTCCAGCCCCACCATGACCCTCCCCCTGAGCGTTCCCAACTCCCCCAGATCCCTCAGCGCTGGCTCAGCCCGACTCTTCAACCCCTCCAGGGATCCCGGGGACTCCCCCCTGCCCTGGGCAGCCCATTCCAAGGCCCAACAGCCCCTTCTGCACAGAAATCCTTCCTCAGAGCCAGCCTGACCCTGCCCTGGGCAGCTTGAGGCCATTCCCTCGGGGCCTGGCGCTGGCTCCTTGGCTCCAGAGACTCATCCCAGCGGGTTCTATATCTGATCACCCAGTGGTTTATCTCACCCACTGTCTCATCAAGAGAAAGTTCAAGAGATACCAGAAAATCCCAAGGAAATGGGAGATCTCCCAATAGTCAGCGATCAGCTTTGTGCTCAATTCAATGATGTAACGGGTGGTTGTGGAGAAAACAGAGCCAGACTCTTCTTGGAGCAGGGCAAAAGGACGAGTGGCACCAAACAAATTGCCACACAGGGGAAAATTGTGGTTAGATATTGGGGAAAAAGAAAATCCCCATGATAGTTGGGAAGTTTTGGGGTGGGCTTGAAGCAGCTGTGGGATTTGTCTTTAGAAATAGCAAACCAAATCAAAACAATTAGTAAAGCTCATCTGAGCAAAGCCCTAAACAACCTAATCCAGCTTTAAATTCAGCTCTGACTCCACAGCCTGCCTGCTTTCGGCAGCAGTTAGACTAGAGACCTCCAGAGGTCTGTGACATTTGAATTACCATCGTGAGATCCTTATCACCTCAAAGATGTTGTCACAGCTGTGATGCAAAGGAAAGGAAAATATGGATAAGCAAAGAGGGCTGAGAAGGGGTGGGGACAGCACGTGGTCGCATATGACTGAGGTTTCTCTTTTAACAGCGTGGCATCGCACCGGGATTTTCTTCACTCTCGTGGGTGGTTAGTTATGGACGGCAGAGTTTAGCCTCTTGTTTTTTATCCTGATATCTCACTGTAATCCTTTAGTATAAAAAGCCAGCTGGACAGAGCAGAGGAAGCTAAAGCCAAGGCAGCCTGTCTCACCAGCTCGGCGTGGTCTGCAGGTTCAGTGCACTTATAGCCATAGGGGTACATCAGAAGCTGAGAGTAGCTGTGGAGCGTGAGGAACGCCCGGATGTTCCCATGGTTCTTAATAAAGTTGACAACGGATCTAACTTCCACCTCTGAGTTGGCACTGGGCCCACGGTAAGAGTCAGAACAGGGATTATTACTGGCTCCAGGACCTGTTGGTGCAAAGAGGGAACAAAGGCAAACCTGTAAGAACTGGCGTTCACGAAAGGTCAGAGCAGACCAACACAAAGCCAGGCTTTCCTAAGAACAGGTCTTCAGCCAAAGGCAAGGCCTGAAATGCTGATAAATGCTCAAAGAGCAGCAACGGAGCATGAATACTCAGGGAAAGAACTTCTACACATTACTGCCTTCATCTTGTGCTCACTGGCAATTAATCCATACAAAATTATCTTGACAAAAGACAGACACCATCCTATTTGACCATTTTCTTTCTGACTCCCTTATATTAAGGCAGCTGCTGGTCCTGTGTAACAGGATCCAATCAGGTGAAAGGGCACCTTCTTCTTAGCGACAGCCAGAATCCAGAAACTTTCTTCCTACCTCCAAAACCTGCATCCCAGTTCCTGTTTGGATCGACTCCAATACACACGCTGCCTTGATTCTTGGAGCGGGTCTTCCGCCACATGCGATTCTACAACAAACAGACACAATGGCTTTGAGAAGGAGCAAATCTGGGTCCTTGCATTAAAACTGCTCCCCAGAAATAGTTGCCGTTCACCAGGAAGCAATCCTAGGGGCAAGCCTGAGGTTATTTCTGATGGTCTGTCTGCCAAGATGGGCCAATGGACAGAAATCAAAGGGCTGGTGAATTTACAGGGGGTTAAGATGGGTTGGACAATTAGTATCTTTGGCTGCCCAAATTAGTATTTTTTGTAACTCCTTCATACAGCATTAAGAAATGGACTTTGAGAGCCTACATCCCTGGCATTTATTGTTCACTTGGAAGAGCACGACAGCTTTCTAAACCAGTTTAGACACAGAGCATGCCTACTCACTGTGGTGTGAGTGAATACGTATCCATCAGGGTTTGTGACTGTCAGCAGAAAAATGTCCATTTTGTTCAGCAGAGAGGTGATGGATGGATCCTTCCCGTAGTCAGAGGCAATCTAAGCAGAGACACACTCTGATTATCAGCAGATTTCTTTCCTGCATGCTTACGCTCTAACAACCAGGTACAGAGGCAAGTCTGGCTTTTGGGGCAGGAAAACAAGAAGCATCAATTATCTGCTGGCCATAACTGTTCCTCGTTAGACTTCAAGCTTGGAGAGAGCAATGAATCTGTTTTATTATTTTATTCTGAAGACAGGAAGTCAATGGGAGAGGACAACAAAATTTTCTCCCGCGTGTCCCAGAGAACGGGCAAAGGTCGGCACTAAGATTGAGATGAATTAGCCAGGTTGGGAACATAAACTGTGCTGCACTTCTTGTGGCCTCATCATTTTCAGCAGAATGTAAATGCTCATTTATACAGAGCTGGAAGTTTGGGCACTTTTGTGGAAGGTAAGCAACCACAAGGGTTTGTCTGTGTTGGCAGACCAAAGCAGCAAACTAATCTCAAAGTCCTGAGTTATTCGTATAACTATCAGCCCTGCAGTCCTCAATAATTTCACCTGGACTAGTACATTCTGTCTACCTAAGCTTCTCCCAGCTGCTCTAACAACACACAGCAATTTTCAATTCTTTGTCCTGGCAACTGCCATATTCTCTCTGGAGCTGGCTGTGTTTTAAGAGGGGTGAAGGAGAGTTAGCAGAGCTGGTTAAACGCATACAGGTGTGATATACTTTTAAATTGTCAGAGGCATTGCTAAGATTAAAAAAAAAGAAAATGAATCACTGCTGAAGCGACCTTTCTAGCTATCCATATCGCACTCGCTTGGGTGACCCACTCTCGGGAATGGATGCCGGCATCTATCCAGATTGCGGGACGGTTGCTTCCTCCAGTGCTGAACTGCCAAAGAAAACAGAAAGTTTTAAAACTCCCACTTATGCCTTTTAGTCAAGAACATCCTGTATAGAGTGGGATGCTTTGGACCGAATTGTGCTGTATCTGTAATGCACATGTATATTAGCACATGTCTGCATACAGGCAGGCACAGGTTCTGTGATCTATGCTGTACCTTGAGCACATACAGAGGCCGTTTTTCATAGGATTGCCCGATCTGGAGCTTACTGACAATGTCGCTGTACTCAGACACAAGATGATCCAGCTCTGCGTAAATCTGAAAAGAAAAGTCATGGTACCATTTACATGTATGTATCGTACCACCCAGAACAACTGTAGGACCTGATGAAAACTACTTTTCTCTCCTTTTGCCTTCATTAGTGTGATCCCTTCAAAGCCCCATCCCACCTTACGTCGGTGTAGTCAGTGCTGTGCCTAATGTCACAAAGAAAAGGAAGCACTGCTGTATCATCAAGATCTACTTATTTCAGGAATAAGTTCAAAACCCTCTTTAAGAACTTCTGGTAATAAAAATACCTTACCCTCTGCTCTGCTTGATAGCTACCGGTTTCCTGTATTTCCCTATTTCAAGATTCATTTATTTCTCGATCTCTTTTGAGGGTTTTAGGAAGGGTTTTAGCAGAACTCTGCAGAAGAGTTTATAAAAACATATTGACCAACCCTTGCCTGTTCCAACACCGTCAGGGAGAGCGCTGGTTCGTTATACTGACCACACAACTAATACATTTAAAAACAAAATCATGGCCAAAAGAAGCTGGAAATACATTTTAGATCCTAATATAGGATGTTTAATTGAAGACAGCATGAAAAAAGGGCAGCAAAAAGAATCCTCGTCCCCCAGAGCTGAGGTACTCACAGAATCTAGAGAGTGGTAAGTTCCATAGTTGAAGCTGTTGCTGCTGCGATCCCTCTGTTGATTGTAGGCCATATCTTCCTTTTCTTTATCAAGAACAACCTAAAAGAAGCCATTCAAATGTTGAGAAAAGCCTCCTTAATTTGCAAACTGCTGACCAGATGTTTATCTTCAATAACAAAATGGTGGTGGTGCTGCATACTGGCTCCAGCCCCAAACTTCCCACAGCCCTGAAGCAAACTGATGCTTCTGCCGAATGTATCTGTAGCAAAGTGGGCAAGAATACCAGAGTTTAAACGGTCAGCACTGGGTTTTAAACACTTCTTAAGATGAACAAGAATAGCGTTGGAAAGCTTTGAGGGGGAAATAAAAAAAGCAGCGTTTCTGCTGACTTAATGCTAATTTAGATGCTATTACTGTTCAGGAAGAAATGCTGCATTAGTGCCCTAAGTGGGTGTCTTTTCTCTCACACGGTGTTGTACAGTTCTCTCAGATTATGATCCTGAACTACTCTTCACAGTTTACTGAATTATGAGTAGCATTAGCACTGTGATTCCCAAACGTTTGGGGCCAAAAGACCACACAAAGTTCCTCCTCAAAGGGCTTATTAGAAGAGCCCCGTGGAGCAGATGAGTTTACTGATGTCACTATTCACCATGGTTTCAGAGAGCATCTGCAGATCTCCACAGCTTCCCAGTGCAGCTGTGATCCACAGATCATCTCTGAGAAATTAATCCACAGACTACAAAAGTAAGGGCAGGACCTCATGGACAGCAGAGTGTAGAAGAGTCCGTGTTAATGAAAGAGGCCAGACTGTGAATCAGGATTTGTCTCCAAAGAATATAAAAGCTAAATACGTGCCAATGGCATTGCCTACCTGCAGGTCTTCGATCAGGATGGAGTACTCAATGCCATGGGACTCCAGGAAGGCTTTGACTTCCTGGAGGCTGTTAGCGGGGATTCGCACATCCACGGGGAGCATAGGGGTGGAGGGATTTATCCAGAAATCAAGCTGAAAAAGAGAAAGGAAAATGGATTTGGTTTAGGGAAAGCGTTCTGCAAACAGCTCTTCTAAAGCTTTAGAAATGCTGATTTCCCCCAAATGGAATGACTCCTGCAGCGTTGCACCCCACCATGCGTACAGCACGCTCCATTCTTTAGCGTGGCCTCACCACTACCTTGTACCAGTTAACATGACAAACCCACAAAAAAAAAAAAAAAGTCTGCAGGAGGCTAAAGTCAGCATTTCCACCAACTTCAGAACTTCAGTCATACAAGCAAGAGGAAATTTTAGTCTTCTGTAATGATTATTTTACTGTTGTCCCTTTTACCAGAAATAGTTTCAAGAAAAGCTTTGTATTACAGTATTAGATAATATGAAAGCTGTTGGGTTTATTTCTCCTTTTATTTCTCCTTTGGTAGGGCTTTTCTAAATTTTCATTTGTATACTATTCAAATCAATACTTTTAAAGAAAGCAGTAATAAAAATTCTTACCAATGACAATAAGAACAATAATAACATAGAATTTTATAGTGTCTTTTGCTGTTTCAATACAGTGTAGACTAATAAATTCCTCCCACAACGCTGGGAGACAAGAACAAAAACATTAGCATCCCCGCTTTAAAGACAAGCCTTTTCATACTAAGATTAAGAGCAGATCAGTTCAAATGTGATTGTAAACCCAATAGGAAAAATATTTTTAAGTTAATTGCAGGCACTCCTGAATACCAGGGTGCTACTAGAACTGGCAGATCAAACTCCAAGTATTGACACAGCAAATTTATTTATGGCAGCTGCCACAAAATGGTACGAACCTGTCAAATGTGATGCAAAGTCCTACCGTGAAAAGCCCCACCCCAGTCTGAAACGTTAAAAAAAAAAGATCTCTGTGGTAATAACATACCTCGAGGTGTTCAAGTGATTCCAAAAGCTGTAACTCCTTAACTTCCTCCTCATTTCTTGTCTTGATTCGGAGAACCTGGTGCCTGCAATAAATCAGAAACAGTCTCAGAAAGGGCTCTGGTTGAACAAGCTCGTTATTGAGATGATGAACGTGGTGGGTAGTTACTTGGATGTTACCATATGGGCTTCTTCAATGCAGCTGACTTCGTGTCACCCAAGAGTTCAACCAACCACCTGCAGGGCCGGCCTGCTCTATGTGCACTAGGTTAGTAACTAGTTAAATGGCAACTTTTAAGATTTCATCATAACCAAGACATCAAGTGGATGAGTTTTTAATTGCTTACAAGGATCAGTCTTGAATCAACGAGTTATTTTTTGTCAACAGCTTACAGAAAGAAATATTCTGGTTGAGTTTGCAAATGCTGTATAGTAGGGAGCACTGTACAACAAAGAAAATCCACTCTTAAATACGGATTAACTTCACCTTTCTTCGGTTTAATCAAAGACTGTTGACAAACTTCCCTGTGTTGTCAGAAGGTGATAGCATCAGAGGGTGGCTTGCACCATTCCAGGTGCAATGAATCACCGTCTGGAAGTACCTCACTCTGCTGGTTACAGAGATAACCTCGGCGATTAACTCAGACCGTGCGTTGTACAACGTACAGTGCTCACAACGTACAGTCTCTACGTGGTTTATAGATCACTAAAAACATATATCCCCTTCATATACACGATGTTCCAGGCTGCTTGGTGAAACAGGTACAAGCAAACAGTACCACGAGGACAGGCTGATCTAACTGCAGCCTACAACTGCTTGAAGGGGAGTTACAAAAAAAAAGGACAATCTCTTCTCTACAGGGGTAGATGATAACAAGGGGAAACAGCTCCATGCCCTGTGCTGAGCAGGAGGGTGGATGAAAACTTCTGGAGGTCTCTTCCACCTAATGCTTTCATGAAATGACAAAAGGGTCGACAAACTGTAAGTGTATGCAACAGTTGGGGGACAGAAGATCCTATCCTGGAGAACCAAGGGGGATTCTGGAGAAAACCTGGGAGCCACAAGGAATAATCAGTCGGAAGTACAGCCTGGGATCAATGCTGTCGGCACAAGCATGGATGTGCTCCTTAGCTGTATAGCCTGGCTTATGCAAGTGAGCCGAGCTTAACGCTGCATTTACAACCGACATTTGGTGGTTAAAGCATTTGGTGTGTTTGTTTTCATTCTCTTCCTTCGGCATCTGCCTTTGGCCACTGTTGGAGCCAGAGCAAAAGTCCACAGAGTCCCATATTCTGATGTGGCCCAGCTGCTCTGCTGGCACCCACTGCAAACAGTGCTGAAAAATGGAGACAACTCAGAGCAAATCGACATGAATAACTGCAGAACTGGAAAACACATCTTAAGGCAGGGTAAACAAGGGACTTAGTGTATGAGCTCAGTTATGTGTGTGTTTATTTACTAGCGTGGCCTCGGCTGCTGAGCAGAGACAGTCATTAATACCAGGTTCTTGAGTCAGGCCAGCTGAGGTATAAGACTCTTGTTGAACCAAGTTAAATCAACACTGAAGGCACTTTACCATATTAATAACTTATTACTGGATTCTCCACCACCATAAACTTTATTTCTGAACTGGATTCTTCTGTAAAGAGGAGATGAGGCTCATTAACCACAGCTACTGGACACTACTGACTAATGAATTCACAATAATCCAGTCTACATTATGCCAGAGCCCAGATTAAATGAAAATAACTTCTCCTGGCTTTACAAATCCTAGGGTTTTAGAATATTATGTGTATTATTTCTTAATCCTAATCCTTACACCTTCAGATGTATTTAGAAAGGCTGTGAAGAGAATTAATCATCTAAAGAGAAATAAGAATCTTCAAAACCAAAGGGAAGCTAGTGGCCTTTCTGATCCAAGGCCAGGTTCTGGTCTGTAGGCTCTTCTTTGTGCCAGACCAGGTCTGTCTATCTGAACACTCGAGATTTGCAGCAAGGTTCAGCTCTGGATCAAGGCTTGAGAATGCTCCCTAGGTACAGCCAAAGCCAAGACAAAGCTTTGGTGAACATGAATTTAGGGACGCAAGTCCACAGCAAGACCCTTCTCCTTAGAAAACCCAAATGAAAGTAGAGAAGGGTTCCCTCTCTAGCAATGACAAGTGGTGTCCTCAGGGGTTGGGACCAGTTGAACATCTTTGCTGGGGACATGGACAGTGGGATCGAGGCACCCTCAGCGAGTTCCCCGATGGCCCCGAGCTGTGTGCTGTGGTGACACGCTGAGGGAAGGATCCATCCAGAGGGACCTGGACAGGCTGGAGAGGGGGGACGGGCAAACTCCGTACAGTTCAACAAGGGCAAGGTCCTGCCCATGGGTCGGGGCAATCCCCAGCACAAACCCAGGCTGGGCGAGGAGGGGCTGGAGAGCAGCCCCCAGGAGAACAACTAGGGGGGGTTGGGGGGTGGAAAACTGAACATGAGCCAGCAATGTGTGCTGGCAGCCCAGAAAGGCCCCGTGTGCTGGGCTGCACCCAGAGCAGGGTGGGCACAGGGCCAGGGGGGGATTCTCCCCCTCTGCTCCGCTCTGGGAGACCCCCCTGCAGGGCTGGGTCCAGCTCTGGGGCACCAACAGCAGAAGGACACGGACCTGCTCCAGCGGGGCCAGAGGAGGCCACAGAGATGCTGGGGGGGCTGGAGCCCCCCTGTGAGGACAGGCTGGGAGAGTTGGGGGGTTCAGCTGGAGGAGAGAAGGCTCCGGGGAGACCTTAGGGCGGCCCCCCAGGGCTGAAAGGGGCTGCAGGAAAGGGGGGGGGACTCGTCATCAGGGGGAGGGACAGGACGAGGGGGAACGGGGTTAAACGGACAGAGGGGAGATTTAGATGGGATCTGAGGCAGAAATTGTTCCCTGTGAGGGGGGTGAGGCCCTGGCACAGGCTGCCCAGAGAAGCTGTGGCTGCCCCCTCCCTGGAAGGGTTCAAGGCCAGGCTGGACGGGGCTTTGGGCAACCTGGGCTGGTGGAAGGTGGCCCTGCCCGGGGCAGGGGGTGAGACAAGATGGGCTTTAAGGTCCCTTCCAACCCAAACCATTCTGAGATTCTATGATTCCTTCAAATACTGGAGTACCAAAGCAACAAGACAAAGTCAGCCATAAAAAGCAAAGAATGTGCCCCAAGCAGATTTTGTAAAGTTAAGATCATGAAAAATAACAACTGGATAATAGAGCCTTAAATGAAAGGTCTTCCACAAAAGCATAACTCACCCAACAAAAGTTTCCAGGCACAAGGAAACCCCGAAGAGGGCACTGAAGATCAAAATCAGCTTCATGTTTGATGTGAAGTTCAACTCAGCCTAGCAAAGGTGAATTTATACAGGACTTATTAAGAAACCCTTTCGAAGATAAAACACATCTGTATTTCATGTGACTAAATTCTCACATTTATCAGATCTTTCAAGGCAATCAACAGATAGGAGGCCAATTTCACCTCCAAAAAAATATTTTCCACTGACACACTGGAACCTGTAAGGGAGGAGTTGTTCCCAAAGCTTCGCCCTCAGAGCTCCTCAGTATCCTTTTACACATTTTTTTTTAGATAAACAGGGACAAACTGAACATCATCCCAGCTCTTACTGGGCGTGAGGAGCTCTACCCGTAGACTCTTGGACATTGGTTTTCCTCTGATAGATTTCTATTAGCACACTCCTTGTTACAAAGAGGCAGCCAGCAGAAATGCCTCACTCCAGCAAAAATACTCAACGTGAGTGATTGTTTTGAATGATGAATTCTGGGTCCTGCCTGCTATGCAACAAATTGTCTCTGATAGACTGGGCCAAGGCCATGCTATAGATTCACTCTTATATGCAAGTTACACAGTTCTAGATATAAGCCAGAGAGTTTAAATATATTTATTGAAATTATTAGCACTTTGCTAATCTTCAGCTGGGATGGCTCCAGACAGATCCAGCCAGCTGGTGTTTCGAGTAAATTAAGACGGCAGTAAGATTCACATGAAAGGAAGTTGTGGAGTAAGAGCAGAAAAAAGCCTTGGATGAACGAGGGTTTAGAGGAGCTCAACTCTGCAGCTAGAGCCTTCTACGTGGACAGGCTTGCTAGACATCCTCTTCTAACGAAATACCCTTCTCAGGAAGAGGGGACACAGGTTTGAGGAAGTGCTGGAACAGCCAGGTCCCCTCAGCTTTACAGCACCCACAGGGCTCTTCCCTGATCCAGTAGCTCTCTTGTGCTGGGCTCAGTCTACGTCTCTCTTCACAGGGAAGAGCCTCCATCTTGTTCACCTTCCACGCCCAGATATTTGAGTTGTCGTTATCGATGCTGAAGGATTAATGGCGATGGGCAGTCTCCTGCCTGAGCTTTGGGAACCATCTCTCTTGCCTTTGGTCATGGGAACACCCGGCTGAGGTTGTCCCAGAATGACAGGTAGAGCCAGAGGGCTGTTGGACAAGACTTTTTGTTCATCCCATTAAAAACGTTACTGAGGAAGAGCCAGGTGCTGACTGTGCCGTAATACCTGCAGAAGGGATTCCTGAGAACTACCGCGGGACAGAAGGGAGATGGTTCAGCCGCTCTGTAATCAGCCTCAGGAGAGGAAGGAAGTCTCTGACAATCCCCAGAGGAAGCTTTTGATAAAACCTCACCTGTGCCAAATCTCCCTTAATCTCCACTCCCACCCTACTCCTCCACAGCCAGGGCAGGGGCTTCTTGTCATGTGCTCACAGCAGACTCCAAGCAAGTCTTTTGTAAGGCCAGACCTCATATTTTTGGGAACAAAAAGAGCTTCAGGCAGGGATTCTGCCTCTTTTGATACATAGAAATTAGTCATCCTGCAACTGTTGTATCTTGGGGGCACGCTGGAGAACGTAAGCTCTGCAGGTAGGTATGTTCCTGCGAGTTGCCAGGTCTTTGAGGTTTAACCCAACCCAGTCCTTGAGAAACAAGACCTCCACTCCCCTCGGTGTAAATCAGATTATCACAAGTTTATCCTAAGAGACAGGAACCATCATGAGAATTTCCTGCTTCTAGCACTACAGTGATTTTGGTGGAAGTCCAATCCCACCTGTAGTTTATGGCCTTCAACATTTCATAAAGAACCAGCAGACTGTCCACACCGCCTCCTGCAGATTCACTCTTTGAAAACAGGAAGGAGGGACTTAATTTGAGGCAAAATTATAGCTTGCTTCATTACTCATGTCACATCCCGCATGGATTTAAAGGCTGCCAAGAGATCCCGCCAAACATGATGTCAGGGTCTAAAGGGCTCCAAGTGCCCTGACCAGCCTCATCTGGGGCCTCCACCCACTGTGTTTAAGGAACTGCATTTAAACCCAAACTTTTGTACCTACTAATCCCCACTGAAACGGCTACGGAATCCTCGAGCACTGTGACCTCCCGCTATAGCCATAAGGCCCTGCAGAGTTTGGAGATCAGCCTTGAACCACAGAGGAAGCGCTATGGGAGAAGTCCTGCCCTATGGGAGAAGCCTCTGCGGTGCTCAGATCCCAAAACACCCGAGCAAATTGGGGAGCAGCAAGAGCAGGGGTGCACCGCCACAGCAAGCCAGAAACCAAAGGTGACAGCAAGGCAGGCGAGGGTAGAGAGCTCACCACAGCAGCACGGACCCAAACAAGAGGAGCAGAGCAGGTCTGGTGGCACCGACCAGGAAAAACCACAATCCAGATCCTCAGGGAAACGCTGTCACACAGCAGGTCTGTGGCCAGGATGTTAAGAGCTACAAGCCCAAGTCCACCGGGCACCCGCGGCAGCTCAAACAAGGACCAAACCAAACGGCCTCAGCTTAAATGCAGCTCCCACGCCAAGGGGCGGAGGGTGTGTGGGTGGGGGCCCCACACCAGCCCTGTCAGGGCAATTAGCAGTCGCAGGGCCCTGGCACACTAACGTGGGCAGGGTGGGACATACCCTCTGCAGAGTCTTAAGAGGATGTGGGATCGTGCAGTGAATCACAAACACCCTAGTGACATGTTAAGAACCAAAATTTATTGCTTAAAATCGATGTACTGATATACGGTTTGACAGAGGGCCAGAATGGATATGACAGCCCCCCCCAACTAGAAAAGCCTCAAAAGTCATCAAATTTAGGTGGAGTCACTCCTTTTCTGTAAAGTCTGGACCTGCTGTTGTTGCCTCTGCCAAAAAAAAGGTTCTTGCAACGAAGATACAGCATAGTAATCTTTCCTGTCAGAGTCAGGAAAGAGGCAGCCTCTGTCCTTGCCATACCCACAGAGCACGCCTGAGCCCGAGCCCACTGTCCCCCTCACCTCCCATCCTCTCAAAATAAATGTTCAGCAATTCAGTAGGAAAGGGAAAGAGAGGGGAGATGACCTGTGCTGGACTGAGCTTTCCTTGTGCTCCTGCTGTCCCGCCTGCCCCCTCTGCTCTCTCCACATCCATTCTGCATCACCTCCTGCTCTCGCACAGGGTCTCAAGCATTTTCTTTAATGTTTTTTTAAACCCTACGCTTAAGAAAACTCATATTTACCTTTAGAATTGCTCTTCCTTTCATGAGAACATAACCTTTTATCCTGGACTTTCTGGAGGATTTGTTTCAGGGAAATGACACTGTACACATGATGTTACTTAGAGCAATATATAAATATTAATTCCTTATATAATGATAATTCTCACTCCATGCGTGAGCTTGTGAGAGAAGCTCCGGGACTGACTGTTTCTCACACAGCTACAGCACAAGGAGCAGTGCCAGCCCCTGCCCCAGGAAAACACAGCCAGGAAGGGATCCCTCACGCCTTCACCGTGTCTACCGAGACTCTCAACAACTCCGTATTCCTCAGAAATCCCATACGTGTTTCACTTTTGGGTGAAAAATGTTTCTTTTCTCATCTTCTCGAGCTAGACCTGTAACACTGACATGGCAAAGGGCTCTGTTGGCAACTCATCTCCTGAATGATCGAAGTTAATTGGCTATAACACAATTAATTTTGGATTACTGGTGAGAGAACTATTATTTCTGTAAGTAATGGATTATTTCCACGTTCCTAATCCGCAAGGCACTTTGGGAATGCCCTGAATAAAGAATGAGTAGGGATTTCAGAATGTGGCTCACCATTTGTAGGCGTGACTGACATCGTTTTAGGAGCAGAACCCTCATTTTGACCTCTCTGGAAAATCTGCAGCTGTATGCCTGTGTAGTAACGCTGACTGCAGTGGAGCTACTTACTTCCAACTCAAATATCCTTAAATTAGGAAATCAAGACCTTCGACTTTTCAGGGTTGTCTCTGTTCACGTGTTGGAGTCACACAGCAGCTTATAACACACCACATACTCCACCGGATCATGTTGCTGCTTTGTGTTTTAGGACAGAAAGCACATGGATGAGTTGTAGTTGGTAATAACAAGAAGGGGATGGGAAGGGTACGGGGAGAGATACAGTCAGTTACCCATTAGAGATTAAAGACTGGTTCTAACAGTGACATCATCCCATGAGATAGTTATAAATAATAACAACTTCCAAGGCTGTGAAAGACTTTCAGGCAGGAAAGTTTCGTAGAAGGCCCACAAAAACCTTCTGCTAAGGGCCAGCAGGTGTCAGCAGAAAACACAGAATTAAAAAACCGTCTTTCTCCAGCACAGCGGACAAGACAGATAATCAAAACGCCACTGCAGGAGCAGAGCAGGATCTTCCCTCTGATCCCCCCAAAGCCTTCCTCATCCTCATCATCTTCTTTCTCATTTGGTTTTTGACTCGTGCCAGGGAGCAAGATGTGATTCTGCCAGTAATCCCACCAACGTGAGGAAAAAGGGTCTCCCAGTCTCCCACGGAGCCTCGGCGCTGGACGGGGGACACTGGGCTGTCCCCTCTCCAAGGGGCAAGTGTTTCCGTGTTTAGAGCAGCCCCTCAGCAACACGTTGTCCAGCCAACCACCTCAGGAAGTCCTGATGTGTCGGCAAGCAGGAGGGCATCACAAAGCAGCCTCTTTTCTGCCCCTTAAGTCCTCCAGCTGCAATCCGGGGAAGGCTGGAGTGCCCTCCAGTCCTGTGGTCCGTAGCATTTGGGAGTCGTTGCATGGGATTCACCTCCTCCCACTCAAGCCGTGTCAAGGCTGGGAATTGCACCAAAACAAGACTCTTCTTCTCCTGTAACTGATTAAGAGCGATTCACCCCATCTTCAAATAGCTGCTTGAGACAAAAAGCCTACTTTGAACTTCTAAACGGTCCTTCAATATTGTCTCCATTTTGTGCTTTTTCTTGCTTTCATCCTCTTGCTTAGGAAATGAGTCAGTCAAGAGACTTTCAAACCAACCGAAATCACCCATTGGCGTGGATCTACTGAACCAACTTTCACCCTGCTTAGTCTCCTCCCTTTCTCCAACTCTATTTTTGTTACTGTATGATTCCTATAACCAGGTTTCCATAAAGAAATAACACATTCCCCAAGCCTTCACGGTGAGGCAACTTGGAAGTTACTGTATTTAACCAAACTGGAAGCAGAGTGGGAAAAATTAAAAAATAGGTTGGATATCCCAGATAATTAGACTACCCCAGATAATTTTTCTTTTGCAAAGCTGTTGCCCTTGTCTTGTATGGCTGCTGATGTTGCAGCCATCTCAGCTCAATATGCCTCACCAGGCCAGGTCCAGCTCCCCTCGCTTTGCTGCCTCCCAGTTCTTCCCATCAGCTGTCATACCCTGCTCTTTGCGCCCCAAAAGGACGTATGACATGAAAATGTCACCAAGACAAGTCAGTATGTCACCACACTGACAACACCACATGATTTACCATTCGGTTGTCTAAGTCAAGCAGGTCACCAGAAGCCGCCCTGTCCAATGGGAGCATCTTTACCTCGGGTAATACTTTCTGGATACACTGATTTAGCACGCAATTCACACAGCCCTCTTCATCTACAGCATTTCAGAACAGAAATGGGAAGTTACACCTGTACAGCGTGCAGAGACTCAAAATCTCCATAAAGTTTTAACTGTTGACCTTGGCAACGTGTGGTCTGACATACACTACTATGTGTAGTCTATTTAATGTCATGGTCTAAGCCCAGCTGGTAACTGAGCACCACAGCCACTCGCTCACTCCCTGCAAGCTGGATGCAGGAGAGAACAGGGAGGGTAAAAATGAGAAAACTTGCGGATTGAGATAAAGACAGTTTGATAGGTAAAGCAAAAGCCACATGCACAAGCGAAGCAAAACAAAGAATTCATCCTCCACTTCCCATGGGCAGGCAGGCACTCGGCCATCTCCAGGACATCAGGGTTCCATCAGGCAAAACAGCAGCTTGGGAAGACAGGTGCTGTAAGAGAAGCCAGCGACAGAGAAGACCACCCTGGCTGAACAGGGAGCTTTGGCTGCAACTCAGGGAGAAATGGAGAGTTTACAGCCTTTGGAGGAAGGGGCTAGCCACTCACAGTGATTACAAAGAGGCTGTGAGGCTGTGCAGGGTGGAATTCAGGAGGGCTAAAGCCCAGCTGGCAAATAATCTGGCTTCAGAATCAAGGACAACAAGAAATATTTGTATAAATATGTCAGTAGCAAAAGAAAGACCAGAGAGTTTCCATCCCCTGCTAGATGCAGGAGGAAACACGGTAACAAGTGATGGGGAGAAGGCTGAGGGGCTTAATGCCTTCTTTGCCTCAGTCTTTAATAACGAGACCAGTTGTGCTGAGGGAATCCAGCCTCTGCAGCCAGAAAACCTCACCCCAAAAAGGCCATTGAATGACTCGAGCGTGGCCAGAGAAGGGCAACGGAGCTGGGGCAGGGTCTGGAGCACAGGTCTGCTGGGGAGCGGCTGGGGGAACTGGGGGGGTTCAGTCTGGAGAAGAGGAGGCTGAGGGGAGACCTCCTGGCCCTCTGCAACTCCCTGCCAGGAGGGGGCAGAGAGGGGGGATGAGTCTCTGGAGCCAAGGCCCCAGCGCCAGGCCCCGAGGGAATGGCCTCAAGCTGCCCAGGGCAGGGTCAGGCTGGCTCTGAGGAAGGATTTCTGTGCAGAAGGGGCTGTTGGGCCTTGGAATGGGCTGCCCAGGGCAGGGGGGAGTCCCCGGGATCCCTGGGGGGGTTGAAGAGTCGGGCTGAGCCAGCGCTGAGGGATCTGGGGGAGTTGGGAACGGTCAGGGGGAGGGTCATGGTTGGGCTGGAGGAGCTTCAAGGGCTTTTCCAACCCAGATGATTGCGATTCTGTGACAAACACCATCACTCTGAATGTCCCCCCCTTCCTCCTTCCTCCCCCAGCTCTACAGGCTGAGCATGACGCCGTAGGGGCTGGGACATCCCTTGGGTCAGCTGGGGTCAGCTGTCCCGGCTGTGTCCCCTCCCAGCTCCTTGTGCCCCCCAGCCACTCGCTGGTGAGGTGGGGTGAGGAGCAGAAAAGGCCTTGGCTCTGTGTGAGAGCTGCTCAGGGAGAACCGAAACATCCCTGCATTAGCCACACCGTTTCCAGCACAAATCCCAAACAGAGCTCATCCTAGCTACTATGAAGAAAACTAACTCTGCCCCTAGGCAAAACCAGCACATTTAGGAATAAAGATAATGTGGCAAAACCAGGGCAACGTGTGGCTCTGCGCCACCGCAAGGGCGCCCAGGACACCCAGTCAGCCGCTCACCCCCTCCCGCCATCTTCTCCCTCCCCACAGCGCGGCCAACATGGCGGCCCCAGCGCCCGCCTCACGCGCCCCTTCCCGCCAAAACGCCGCCCCCGCCCAATGGCCGCGGCGCGAGCGTCCCTCGCGGTTCCCGCCCCCTCCCCGCCTCCATGGCAACAGGCCCCGCCTCCCCCGCGCAGGCGCAGCCGGGGTCCGGCCTCTGCGGGCCGCGCTCCGCCGTGCGCCGCCGCCGCTCCCGCCGCTCCCGCCTGGAGAAGGGGGAAGCCCTGCGCTGCCTGAGGGGAAGGGGTGTCTCCTCCCCGAGCCCCAGCTCTGCGGCAGGTACTGCGGCTGCCCCGGCGCGGCCCCGCGTGGCTCCTGGGGCCTGCACGGGCTCGGGGGGGGGGGGGGAATGCGGGGCCGCCTCTGTGCGGTGGGTGAGGACTGAGGGGACGGTGTGGAGCCGCCGCCGTGTGACAGGGGTCGGGATGGGGGGGACGTGTCGGCCGTGTCGGTGTGAGGGGGGTGCGAGCTGTGGCGCTGCCGGTGGGTAGCGGTGAGGTCTGGTTGGGGGGAGCCGTGAGGCAGCTCCTCTGACAGTGGGGGGAGCCGCGGAGACCCCCCCGGGGTGGTGTGGGGGTGCTGGCTGGGGGGAGCTGTGGGGGCTGCCTGCGTGTGACAGCGGGGTCTGTGCAGGGGCAGCTCCGAGGCTCCCTGTGCGTGGCGGGGGAAGCCGTGGCAGTTGTGTCTGGGGGGAGGGTGCTGCGGGGTGTGGGAAGCTGGGGCTGTGTGTGTGGGGAAGCTGGGGGGTCTGGGACAAGGGGAGGTGTGGGGGAACCTCCCTGTGTGGCCCTGGGGTCAGCGCCTGCCGGGTTGTCAGGGTGAGGCCTCCCCTCCTGCCTGTGCCTTAGTAGAAGAGTTGCAGGGGATATGGGAGGACATTTTTCAGTCTGGCGGTGAAAACCCCACAGCAGCCCTCCTCAGCGTGTAGGAAGGGATGAAATGTCCCTTTGATTTCACTGTCCTGACAGTGCAGCTTCTGCTTCTGCAGCAGGACGTGGTTCAGGGAGAGACGTTGGGAGGGTGAGGATGGGGGAGAGGATCTCTGCTTAGGGCTGCTACATTTATCAGCGTGGGAAGGGAAGTCTTGGGGCTGAAACTGTATGAAAAACCTGTCAGAAAACCTACCAGGCAATGTGCTCTTGTAGAATTCTCCCGGTAGTCCTGATGTTCGCTATTTCACCGTTGAACTGTTGTGGCAGTAATGTAAAGGTGCGGTATTTGTCCCAGAAAGCAAATTATTTATGTTTCCATCTAGTGAAGAATGATGTGACAAGTTTTTCAGTGAGTGGCAGGCAGGAACAATAGCACATTTTGGTGACGGGACTAGATAAAAAATTCCCCAATGGTTATTTCTTTCACACGTGGTATTAACTTTTAGATGTACAGAACTCCTGGGACGTGGCTGTACTGTCTGAAAAATCCTCTGTTCCCACCTGAAACGAGTGGGAATTTTCAATAGCAAAACTGCAGAGCTGTGCAAGGCCTCTCCTTGCTCTGGCTGCCTCTGCTTGGAGAAGGCAGGAGCTTTGGCTCTTGCTGCTGAAGGAAGTTATTTTTCAAAACTGAGGTTGGAATGTGTCTCTGTCCTCTTATCTCTACCTCACTGGAGAAGGTGGGCACTGTTGCTCAGTAATGAGGTGACAGTCTTGACAGTAGAGTTCATTGAAGTAATATTACCTATTTTCCTGGTAAAAAGAATCTGATTGGTTTTTTTTAATATGCTAAACATGACTCTGACGAAAGGTAAAGTCCATTTACATGATCCATTTTAGACTATTGCTTGTTTTTTTTCTTTAATCATGTGCTGACTGAGGGTCTTACTGTATAAAAGTTGTCAAATTCTGTCATTTCTATGTGTTTGTTGTTACAGATCATGGCAGCAGAACAGACTCCATCAGCTTCTGTCATCGACAGGGCCATCAAGATAAGGAAGGAGATTGAAGCCCGGAAAGTGGTCTTGGCCTGGGGATTCCTTAATGTGTCCCTTGCAGGCATGATATATACTGAAATGTGCGTTAATTGTCACAGCTGAGTCAGACAAGCAAAGCCTCCTACTTTGTATCTCCTGGAATATTTCCTGGGACTGAATAGTTGCAAAATTATAACTTCTTTTTTTTTCTTTTCAGGTCTGGAAAACTCATAAGTTCATATTACAACATCACATACTGGCCACTCTGGTATATTGGTGAGTTGCTGAAACATTTAAATCAGTTTTTGGGGTTCTTTTCTTGTATTCCCTTGTCAAAACTTTGGTTTGCTTTCTGCTATCTCCCTTGAAACCCACTTTAGGGACAGGTAAGGAGTGTTAATGGCTTTCTTAGATAGGAATAACTTATTTGGTGCGTTAGATCTGTTTAGTGTGTGGAGTAAGGCTTTGGGGAACACAGCAGTGTGCCGTGGGCATGGATGGCATTTCACAAGAATTAAAGTTTGTTTTGGAGGAGTAGAGTCTAAGCCAGCTGTATCAAATATGATTAGAGGATGAAGCAAGAGGAGGAGAAAAATCATGAGATGAGTGACAGATGATTTGACAGAAGATGGTTTTTGAGAAATACCGTGAAACTTAATTGTAGTAGATTTGGAAGATGGCTGTCCATCTTTAAAAGCTCAATTGTAGCAGTGTAAATTAATCTCAATACAGAAAGGAAAATTATCTCCAATGTTTCTTACATGAAAAGGTGAAGAAATCTTAGATATTGCCCAAATTGGTACTTTTTGACAGCACTAATAATGACCTGGTTTTAATAGGCATATCCCCATTTTTGCAAACGGTACACTTTTGTTATTCCCCAAGCTATGGTAAAAACTTCCTTGTTTCTTCTAGAACTTGTACTTGCATCTCTATTCAGCCTGAATGCCTTATTTGATTTCTGGATGTATTTCAAATATACGGTGGCACCGACCAGCTTGGTCATGAGTCCTCGCCAGCAGACCCTGCTGGGGCTACAGAATGCAGGTGGGTGCAATAAATATCTCTGGCAATCCTTTTTAATTCTTTTTTTCTGTTTCAAGATGGTGTCTTTCTCAGCGGTGGGATTCTATTTTTGGAGTGAGTTCTGAATCGCCTCCTCTGGCAGGAGCGGTAAACTGAATTACCCGCAGCCTCTTAAAATTCACAATGTCAAGTGATAATTTGTTGAGTGTTTGTGGGGAGAACTGGAGGGGAAACAAACATGCAGACGGTGAAAAAGGGCAGGATGAGAGCGGCTGCTGAAGGACAGGGAGAGACTTGAACACTGTGAGGTTGGACAAGGAATTTGTGACTTGTCCATGGAACTAGGAGCAAGGCAGTGAGCGCAGGTTTCTGTTTAATTTTGATGTCCTACTACTGTCACGCTGGGTAGGGAGAACCAAATGGGAGAAAATGAGCCTAGAGGGTGGTCGCTCAGAAAGCTTTTGAAGAGCAAAGCAAAGTTCTAAAAAGAGCCTGACAAGGTAAATGTACCAAAAGCAAAATGCCAGCAGTGTAGTATTGCACTCTGCTCGTCTGCCCCGAGAAAACGGGCAGCAGGTGGTTATAAAGCTGCAGTAGTTCAAGCATCTCCTATGTTTATTTACAGAGATAAATGGAGACATTCAATGCCTAAAGATGCACAGGATAGGCAGGTAGAGGAGCTGTTGAGACAGGGGATGGAGTAGAGAACCTCCCTGGGTTACACAAGGTGCCTGGTAACACTGAACTGAAATCTGAAGCTGCAGGATTCGTGCTGAGTTGTGGTCCTGTGTCTCAGTCTTCTCTTTTTTTCTGTCAGTGGCTTGACTGCTGAGCTCTGTAGGGGTCTTCTTTTCTAGTATCCCTTCTAGCATCTTCTTTAAATCGCGTTGAAATAGCGTTGTGTATGCGTTTAAAGGGGGGAGGAGAGTTTGGGGCTGCTGCATCCACAATGCTAATTCTGTTTTTCCTTCTTGCAGCGGTACAAACAACTCCACCGCGTGAGCTGGCGGCAAAGAAAGCCCCGTCTTTGACACCTTCTCCTCCCCTCCGGGGCCAGAGTGTCCTGAGTTACAGTCCGTCCCGCTCCCCTAGCGCCAGTCCAAAGTTTACTACCGGTTGTATCCCAGGGTACAGCCCTCAACTACAGGCTCTGTCAAGCACCAGCGCTTCTTACGGCAGTGCTGGAACCTATTCACCAGGCAGCAGCTACAGTAAGGTAAGGACCAGGCCAGCTCCCGAGGGTACAGGTTGGGTCTTTCTTTGGTGCCCTCTGCCACTGAAGGGAGCAGCAGCCAGCGGAGAGTTGTCCATATGTGTGTTTGCTCCTTTTGCAAAGCGGATCTCAGTTTGTTGTGTCGGGATTTGTCCTTCTTCCCTATTGCCACCTCATTTGGTTAGAGCAGCTGGTTTGTTTCAGAACAAAGCAAAAACAAGAAATCAAACTGTAAGTGCAAAGGACACCGAAAAAACCCCAACCCAAACCCCAAACAAGAGTCTTTTATTTTTATGTCATTTACAAATCAAGGTGGAATTCTGTCTTCTTTATATGATACAACCTTTTTTTTTTTTTCTATTTGCCCAAGGTTTCGAGCTTCAGCTCCTCTCCCAGCGGGTCACCGTACCCCTCTAGCGTTGGGCCAGTGGAAAGCAGCAGTTTAAGGTCTCGTTACCGCTCTTCCCCCATTCTGTATAATTCTCCTACGGGTGAAGAGGATTATATGACAGACCTCAAGGCACTGCACACCTTCCTTCGGAACGAAGAACAGAAGCAGCAGAGAGTTCAACTAGGTAAAAAACCAAACTGATTTGATTGGGAAAGCTTGGTCAGGAGAAGGGGTTGGGTTTGTTGGAGATTGGCTTTTATGGATGAGAAAAGTCACAGAGGATTCTGGTGTCGTTGTACTAGTAAATAAACCTAACTTGTTTATGGTAATCACCTGTGACCTTGGTAAAAGTGGCTGCTGACTAGTTTAGTCCTCTACTGAGTGATTAGGGTGTGATTTCTATCATGGCTTAGGACCTTTGGAAAGTTTTCCTCTAAAGTTTTCCTGGGGATGGGCTGGGAACGTGTGCTGAGAGATTGTCTCTGTGGCACTTGTTGGCCGTAGTGGCCCGTGATACACTGCTGGGCTCTGTCGTCCTGTGATGAGAGGGATATCTTGTGGAGGAGGCGTTTCAGATACGGGGGGGTGAATTACATGCAGGCAGTTTTTGTCCTGGATAGGGACAGTCGAGGTGCAGTCAGTGTTTCTGCAGACTGACCTCAGTGTCCCTATTCATGGCAGTTCATGTCCGTGTCTCTTGTCAAAAGCTTTCATGTATTGACCTGCTGTGCCTGTGCTGTTGCTTCAAGAATTTCTTGTCAATAACTGTACGTGACTGTTTAATAAACGAATCATTGCAGGAAGTTCAGATTCCAGCTCTCCTTCCACCAGCCCAACTTTCTGGAGCTACAGCCGTTCCATTGCCGACTGTGCACAGGTACTGAGAAAGTTCCAGTACCAGCTGGCCTGCAGGTCCCAGGCTCCATCAGCACACAAGGATGAAGCTGATCTGAGCTCAAAACAGGCTGCAGAAGAGGTAAATTCCACAGCAAAAGTAGTCAAGAGAGAGAAACGGGGCTCTGAAGTACACAGCTTTGTGCAGAGGTTTGGATTTGAGCTGCACCAAAAATGTGGGGGAGAGAAAACCTCTAGCACTGAGCTGTCTTCATCCAGCGTGCGAGGCTCCTGGTCACTGTAAATGGCAGTTGCAAACTCTGAACTGTAGTGGGAAAAATATTTCTCCCTTGGAGAGCAAGGCTCACACTGGATAAAATACATTTCTGCTCTAAAAATCGAGCTGAAACCGATCTGTATTTAACCCAGTGGAACAGCTGAAGGATATAAAGCATAAACCCCCTACGCTGGCCTCTGACAGAAGTCTAATGCACAGGAATACAATTCACAGGGCTTCAGTTAAATTTGATCAATAATTTCCTACGTTAACCTAATGAAAATTCCCATTCAAGTACCTCTTAAATGAAGCCTAGAGTTCAGAGCAATTTTATCCTAATAGAGCAGAGACTTTCAAACTGAATTTGGACTCCTGCAGGATGATTGTAGCATGATGTGAAGGTGCTGTAGGAGTCCCGTGATCCAGCCAGCAGCTGTATAAGAATTTGGGGAAAAATGCGATTGGAATGATGTAGTTAGTGTCACAAATTGTCACAGACCCTCAAAACTCTTGGTATTCTCTTAAGTTCTTACATGTACTTAATAAACTTTTCCATAGGTTTGGGCACGGGTGACGATGAACCGGCAGCTCCTTGATCACATGGATTCCTGGACCGCCAAGTTCAGAAACGTAAGTCCAGTCTTAGGACGAGACGTCCCGTCTTTGTGACGAGGTTTGGTTTTCCTTGCTGTAACCCAAATTGATATTTGTGCAGTATTCCTAACTCTCCTGGGCTCAAAGTGTAGAAATTTCCAACCCAAAGGTTGGAGTTTTTTCTGTCTGTCCCGAGCTGCATAATAAAAGCAAAAGGAAAAACCTTGATCTTAGCAATAGGAATTGCTAGAGCAGGGGAAACTTAATTGCACACAATGGCAAAATAATTAGTAAATCTAGCTTTGAATTGCCTCTTCAGTTGTAGCATCTGTCAAGTATGTAGTTTTGCTTGTGTGTTTTGTGTGGTTTTCTTGGTTTTTTAATAAGATTGGTGAAAAGCAAAGATGAGTGTGAGATCCATGCCAGATTCCTGAGCATCTGTTCCTAAACCCAGGCCCAGCACGCTTCAGTTCTCAAATCCTGTCGCCTACAAACCCCACACCTTGTGTTTATCAGCTTCTTGATTTCCTCAAACAATTGTGAGAGGGAGTGGCCTCATCAAAGTATAAATTCCCTTTATGGGTGGAGGGCTGTGCTTCATAACACCCCTTTCCTCATTGTTCAGAAAAGCTTTAGAAAGAAAAGCTTTATCTGATACTTGCTAGAGATTTGTTTTCCTGACTCCTTTATTTGAGTATTCTGGTCTTTCAGACCTTTTAGTCCATTTTTATACTGAATTTTCTGGTTTTTAGAAAGTATTAGAGAGTCATTTAAACTTCGTCTAACTTGATATTCTAATTTAATTACTTTTCTTCTTGGTTGGCCTCAGTATTTCTGTTGCTAAGCTGCTTTGTGATTGTAACAGTGATGATTAGTAGGATGTAAGCTAAAGGTTGAGGGTTTTTAAACATTTTTCTTGCTTCTGACCTCTTGAATTTTCACCTTTTTCTTTCCTAGTGGATTAATGAGACTATTCTAGTGCCACTTGTCCAAGAGATCGAGTCTGTGAGCACTCAGCTGCGAAGAATGGGGTGTCCGGAGTTGCAGATCGGCGGTAGGATGAGGCTTTGGAGCCTCTTCTTACCCTTCCTTCTTACCTCCCCCTTTCTTACACACACACCCCCACACACCCACATGTCTCACTGTCTCCACTACTACGGCTGGTTCCAAATTCTCCCTAAAATAGATGGTTTTTAAAATTCTGCTGAACTCCAGTTTTATTTTTCTGTCACTGTACAATTCTGAAAGAACTGCTTCTCTTCTTGCTTCAAATCTGTATGTCCTTAACCGAGAAGTGGATTTGATAGGCTGCGTTTAAATCAGACCCACCTTTTGGGGGCTCTTTGTTGTGTCTCCTCAAGATCTGCAGCTCTTATGGTGCCTCTAGAAAAACTGGTCCGTGCCGCTCTCGTCCCCACTTTGTTACTGGCCCTTTGCTCTTCAAAGTCGATGTTGGTTCCTTGTAGCTTTTCTGTTCTCTGATGTAAAGGCGACATCTGCCACTTCATTGGAACAGAAATGAGTGTTCGGGGTAGTGTCAGATGTTCAGCGTTTCTAGGACTTGATGCACCAACCAGGGGAGCTCTGTGTAGCCCTGCCTGGTGTGGGAGGCACCTGGGGGCCCTGTGGTGCTGGGGCTGAGCTGTGCTGGTGCTTCCTCTCTTGCAGAAGCCAGCATCAGCAGTCTGAAGCAGGCAGCGCTCGTTAAAGCTCCGCTCATTCCAACCCTCAACGTGCTCGTGCAGTATCTGGATCTTACCCCAAACCAGGAGTATTTGGTAGAGAGGATCAAAGGTACGTGCTGTCACCGGCCTGACTTTAAAACTCTCCCGTGACCAATCAGGTGTTGTTGGTGTCACCCTGGAGGTGTTTGAAGAATTTGGGAATGTTTTTTAAAAGCTTCATTTCTCATTTCCCTCCTGCGTGCTCAGGGTGCAACATGCTCCAGTTAATCTCTTCACTAATTAAAAATAAACCTGTAAATTTACCTCCCTGTATAACCACCTTTACAAGCATTTCATTAGCTGAACTTTTCCTACTTTGTACAACAGAAACATGTATGAAGCCCCCAAAACCAGCACAAAATTCAGCTTTCGTGCACTTTCAACCCCCTGTAACTGCATGAATCCTTGCTTGCAGAGCTTTCTCAGGGAGGATGCATGAGTTCCTTCCGATGGAACAGAGGAGGGGAATTCAAAGGCCGCAAGTGGTACACGGACCTGCCCACCGACTCCTCTGTAAGTTTTCACAGCCGTCTTCATACGACAGCTTAAAGCGGGTTGCCTTTCAGCAGAGATTTTTTTGAGGGAGCAGCCACTAAGACTTTTGAGGCACAGGCTAAAATCCTGTTGGCATCATTTCGACAGATAATCCCCTTGCAGTCAGGGGGTTCTGTGGGGAATAAATGCAGATGGGATTGGACATTGTGTTGATCACAAATGCAGTTGCACATCGTAGCCTTAGGCTGGGCTCTTAGACTCCTCTGCAGTGTCTGTCAGATCACTACAGGGAGCAGCCTGACAGGTGGGGATCTCATTGGGGCACTTCTCTTGCTCTATTTTTTTTTTTTTTTTTTAAAAGGCCAAATGTCTGCCTTAACCTAACAATTTCTAATGCAAGGAAAACCTTTCACCTTGTTCTCGTTTTCCTTTACTCTAATGGATAGAGGGGGAAAAAGGCAGTTGGAGTGGCATGAGTGTGGTTTAATTCAGGAATATTTTGTGAGAAATCTGAAATCTGTCGCGTATCCCACATGAGAGAAGGCTCGTAGTGATGCTTCGCCCGTTAACCTGGAAGTCGGGAGGAACAGCACCTCAGTGTAAACAATGACTTGAAAATGCAACTGAGGTGATGAAAATAATTAAAAGGAAGAGCACAGAACAATTCAGGGAGTCAGAAGTGAGGCTTTACAGTGTGAGTCTTCAGTTGAACTCTGTATCTGAAAGTCGAATTAGGGCGATTTGTTTATTTTTTTTTCCCCACTCTCAAGAGATTTTCAGTTACTTGGGAGAATAAAACCCAGGAGATGGGAATGTCAGAGCTTCACAGCTTTGCTGACAAAGATACAATGAGAGTCAGTTGCTGGAAGCTGAAGTTGTACAAAATCCATCCTGAAATAGAATTTGATTCTCTATTTGTGAAGATAATTAAATATTTGATAGTGTCTGGCCACAGAGGAACTCACAGTGTCTTGATCCACAGCAGGGTGAGCAGCTCAAAAGTGTTTAAAGATCATGAGACAGAGGAGGGCACCCTGGAATGAAACTTTCAGGAATTCTGGGAAAGAAGTTCTGATCTAAGAGATTAAAAGAAACACTTGCCATGAGGTTCTGACATTAAATTACTCCAGACAATTACTGTAAGAATAAAAAAAAAAAATTAAAAAATTGCATTTTTTGTTGATCACACTGCAGGTAATACAAAGCTGTGCTTTCCAAGGCACATCGCCCAGATTTCTTGAGACTGTGGCCATTTAGCCCAGAGAAACTCTTTAGTTTTTTCTGTGAAACAGATCCGGTTACATAGAATGAACCCAGCAAGTACCAGATTACAGATAACGGGGTGATGTTGCCCACATAAAATGTTGAGACCTCCCTGGGAAGGGTTAAACCACCAACAGCAGGCTGCGGCCTGGTTTTCTGGATATTGTTTTAGGATTTTATTTCCAAATTTTGGCATTCTTAGTAAGACTCGTGGCCAGCTCAGGTTTTTCCAGTGATTTTTGTTTGCCCTTTTGTGAGGGAAGAGGAGAGACTTGCTGTAATTTTTATTTCATCTGCCCTTCTGAGCCGAATCCTCGCAGGCAGCGCAGGACCCATCGCTAGAACAGTTTGCTTGGAGTTCATGGCCTAAATCTGCTAAATCCGTGACAAATTCTGCAGGGTGCCGGGATAAAGTTGCTCATGGGGGAACTGAGCTCCCGACACGCAGCGTCAGTTTATCGCGTTGTGACTGAGGCTGTTTCACTTACTGGACAAAACAAACCTGCCTTCACGTGGAGTGCCGGGCCCGTTGGAATCTTTGCTTTAAGCATTAAACTGCCTCGGGCTCCTGAGCACACCGGGGTTGGGTCAGCGTTGCAATCACAGAAACTGTAACTAATACCTGAGGTTATGGCAAGAAGGCTGCTGTATTTTTAAGGATGCTGAAGCGAGATTTGTTTTCATTTTTCCAGATCATCATGCACGTGTTTTGTACTTACCTTGACTCCAGGCTGCCGCCTCACCCCAAATATCCTGACGGCAAAACCTTCACGTCTCAACACTTCATTCAGACACCGGATAAACCAGGTACCTGTGCCCACATTGAGCTGCCCTTGGCCTCTGGGATCACATCAGCACCTTTGACATCCCCGTCACCTTTGAAACTTTTCCTTTGCAGACACTTCGAATGAAAATGTATTTTGCATTTACCAGAGCAGCATCAACCCACCTCACTATGAGCTGATATACCAGCGCCACGTCTACAGCCTGCCCCAGGTACGGTGGTGGGAGCGGTGTCCTCCGCCTGTCAGGAAACCAGATTTGGGTTGGATTTGGGATGATTTTTTTTTTTTTTTCCCCCAATTCTAGCCACATTTATTGACTGTTGACACTTAGGCTGGCTCAAGTGCAGGCAGTAAACCTTAGCTTGGCCTTTGACCATGATGTTGTAATTAGTCTGCTCCAAAATAGTAGTTTTAGTATCTGTTTAAGATTCATACGTACCTAGGTAGTAGCTTCCTCTTGTTTATTTTCTAGCAGTTTATTTTAAAATACCACATCACGCAATCCTCAATGTGTGTTGTCACCTGGTGCCTGTCCCCGAGAATCCTGGGGGGAAGCTTCTGTCCTGGTTTAGGCCCAGAGGGTAACTGAGCCCCATGCAGCCCTTCACTCGCTCCTTTCCCCTCAGCACCGGGAAGAAGAAAAATTTAAACAAAAAGTCTCAGGAATTGAGATGAGGGCAGGGAGGGGTTTCCTCACCCATTAAAAGAGGCAAAAACCTAGACTTGTTAGGGGAAGAAGAACACTTTAATTCAAACACTAACAAAACCAACACTTAACAGACAGACTGGGACAGAGAGAAGCATTAAAAAACACCTCCCCCCACCCTCCCTTCTTCCCAGGCTCGGTTTTGTTTGAGGGTCCTGCTTTTATACAGTTTTAACAAACAAATCATACTTTAAAAAAAAAAAAAAAAAAAAAGGGCACGGAAGCATCTGGTAGATCGGCTTCACTCGGGGGCATCCTGGATCTGGCCGGGATCCGGGGCGCATCTGAGGAGTTCCTGTCTTCTGGGAAGCAGCTGGCTTAGGGTTCTTGTTTTCAGAGGAAATCTGGTCGTGTTTCATGCGGATGGGATGCTGCTCGGGAGGTTCACTCGGAACTCAGCTCTGATGTGAGGCCTGTGGGTCAGGCTTTGGCTTGAGGCCTGAGGTTCAGGCTTTTTTCTGTCAACCTCCCAGCACTAAACTACAACCACGGGGGCTTCTCCTTCCCTCAGAGCCCCGGGGTCCTCCCCAGGCAGATCCCTGCCCCTCTGCCGTCTCCCCACGGGATACAGGGGGCCTCTGCTATGGCACCTCCCTCCTTTCCACCCCCTTCCTCCTGCTGACCTCGGCGTTGGCACAAGTCTTCTCCTCATCACTCCTCCTCAAATGCCCGACCCCCCGCAGGTTCCCCATCTTCAATAGGTCATGGCAGAGGCGCGGCCTTGGCGCAGCGCTGGGTCCCACCTGGAGCTGGGGGGGACTTCCAGAACCTTCTCACAGAGGCCACTGCTGCAGCCCCCTCCTCTTTCACCAAAACCATCAAAAATTCCAAATCACCAAAACCCCCAACATCCAAAAATCTGCCAAAACACCAAAAAACCCTGAAAACTCAAACCCCCCAAAACCAAAACTCAAACCCCCCAAAACCAAAACTCAAACCCCCCAAAACCAAAACTCAAACCCCCCAAAACCAAAACTCAAACCCCCCAAAACCAAAACTCAAACCCCCCAAAACCCAAAAAAAACCCTCCAGAAAAAAAGAAAACCAAAAAAAGCCCAAAACAAAAAAAAACCCACACCCAAACCCCCCAAAAATCCTGAACCCCCCCAAATCCTATAAACTCCAAAAACCCCAAAACACTCCCCAAAAATCCCCAAAACCCCCATAAACACCAAAACCCAAAAACCTCCCAAACCACCAAAACTCAAAAATACAAAAAACCCCCAAACCCCCCAGTCCCCCCCCGCCCAAACCCAGCGCAGCTTCCGCTCTCAAAGTACCCAAATTCCGTGCCGGGAATTTCGGTTTTCCATCGATCCCCGCGCTGCTCCAAACGCCTCCAGCACGTAGTTCGATGATAACCCAGCCAAAACCCACACCTGGTCTTTTTTCTGTTACTTTTCTCGCTGAAAAAAGCCCAGTATTAAGGTAAAACCCCGCCAGCCCCCCCCTTCTCAAGGGTCGCTTTCCTCCCCCGAAAGCCCCGCTGTGATTTCTGCTCCGGGACTTGGTTTTGAAACTCTTTTTTTCCTCTCCCTGTGGCTTCAGGGCAGGAACAACCTGTTCCACACCTTGCTCATGTTCCTCTACGTCATCAAGACCAAAGAATCGGGGATGCTGGGGTGAGTAGTGCCGGGGCTGAGGGGCTGCTCGTGGGGCTGAACCCGCCCCGGCGGGGGGACGGGGCCAAAACCACCTTCGGGGCTGGGACGGGCGCGGCGTTTCCCTGCTGTCGGGAGCAAGGGGACGGGCGGGAGCGGGCAGCGACGGCCCGGCAACGCTCCGGCCGCAAAGAGCTGGGCTCGAGTCAGGGCCAGGCGTGGAGGGGGGTGGTTGTGGCTTTTGGGGGGGGTATTGTGGCTTTTGGGAGGGTTATTGTGGCCATTGGGGGGGTTATTGTGGCCATTGGGGGGGTTATTGTGGCCGTTGGGGGGGTTATTGTGGCCGTTGGGGGGGTTATTGTGGCCGTTGGGAGGGTTATTGTGGCCATTGGGGGGGTTATTGTGGCGCTTTGAGGGGGGTATTGTGACGCTTGGCGGGGGTATTGTGGCTTTTGGGGGGTTATTGTGGCTTTTGGGGGGGTCTCCATGTTGGGGGGGTCTCCATGTTGGGTGGGTGCTTGTTGGGGGGCTCTTTGGGTTGGGGGGGCTCTTTGGGTTGGGGGGGCGTTTTGGTGTTTTTTTGTGAGGTGTGGGGTTTTGGCGGGAGTTTTTGTGCTGTTGCTGGGTCTTTCGGCGTTTGTGTGGGTCTTTGGTGGTTTTGGGCTTTCGGTGGAGCACGACGGATAGTTTTCCATCTGATAGATTAAAGAGGCGCTTAAATTTCTGTGCCATTCCCTGCAATAACGTTGATTTCTGCAGGCGTGTCAATCTGGGTTTATCTGGAGTCAACATCCTGTGGATTTTCGGAGAGTAACGTCCCCGCGGACGCGGCTCCGAGGGATGACGCCGAGAGGAACCCGGCAGCGCCGTTCCACTGCGGGTCTGCACGGACTTGCTATGAAAACGGACGATTGCAGCTGAATTTCCTGGGTGGAAGGGGAAACATTTGGCATTCCCCGGGCAGGTTTTGGGCTGAGATTAAATTGTTTTGCTGCTGAAATAACCTCGCATCCAGAGGTGCCTGAAGTTCTTGGGTTTAACTGGAAAAAAAAAAAAAATTTCAAAAATTTAACCCTTCTTGAAAAATACTAATTAAAAAAAAAAGTCAACTCCCCCGGCAGGTTTTCTCTTCCCAGCTCCTCACCCCAGCAGACCCTGTTCAAAAGCCTTTTGCTCTTTCTGTCCCGTTCTCTGTCCCTGCAGAACTGAGCTCAACTGATGTCGGGACTAAACCGCCCCCGGGGCCTGAGCCGCCAGGGGGGGCACAGCGGGGAGCGGCCTCACGCTCGGCTGGGGGCGCTGTGGGGGTTTTAAGGGGGGGGTGTGTGTTTTAAAAGGGGGGTTTGGAGGGGTTTTGGGGGGCTTTTGGTGGGTTTGGGGGGGTTTTGGAGGTGGTTTTGGTTGGGGGGGGGTTGTGTTTTTTCACATTTTTGTTTTTGTGGTTTTTGTGGGTTTTTTGCAGGGTTTTTTTGCAGTTTTTAATGTTTTTTATGCAGGTTTTCTTGCAGCGTTTTTATGTTGGTTTTTTTTTTTCACTTTTTTGCATGTTTTTTGCTTTTTTTGCATGTTTTGCAGGGGGTTTTTTTGCATCTTTTTGGCGTGGAGTGGTTTTTTGCATGTTTTTTTTGCGGGGGGTTTCACAGGTAGTTTTGCAGCGTTTTTCTGCTGTTTTTTTGCGGGTTTTGCTTTTTTTTTGCTGGGCTTTTTTTTGGGAGGCTTTGGAAGTTTTTTGCGTCGGGGTCTTTTTTTTTTTGCGTCGGGGTCTTTTTTTTTTTGCGTCGGGGTCTTTTTTTTTTTTGCGTCGGGGTCTTTTTTTTTTTGCGTCGGGGTCTTTTTTTTTTTGCGTCGGGGTCTTTTTTTTTTTGCATCGGGTTTTTGGGTGGGGTTGGATTTGGGGGCTGGGGGGTTTCATTTTTTTAAGGTATTTTGGGATTGGGGGGATTTTTTTTTTTTTTTAAGGTTTTCAGTTTGGGGGGATTTTTCCTTTTTTTGGGGGGATTGGGGTTTTTTGGGAGGTTTTAATACTATTTTGTTCAATTTAATATTATTATTTGTTCAAATTAAACTCACCAAGAACCTCTGGCACCCTTGCGAGCTCTGCCCTGGCCTGTGCCTCCAGTACAACATCGCTCTGCCTTTCCTTTACCTTTCCAGTGATTTTTTTTTTTTTTTTTTTTTTACTATTTTTTGGGCTCATAACCTCTGATTTTTAGGAGCCTCACGGACTGACACGTAGGCTTTTTGGGGGAAAAAACCCACTTGGGTTTGTTTCAAAGAAGAATTGTTCAATATTAAAAAAAAAAATATATATATATATATATATACAGGGGAGAAGAACCTCCTGTAAATTCTGGCAAATGAAGGCTTTAGAATTGTATGGTTTTAAAAAAAAAAAATATATTAAAGGGGAATAAAAATCCATAAGCCCCCCCCACCCCTATGCTGGAGGTCTCTGAGTCACAAACTGCCAAAAAAAAACCCACTGGACATAAAAACTGTGAGAATTCCAGCAGGGGCGGGGAACCCCACCTGTTTTGGGATGAGAAAATCTATTTTTTGTACTGTATTTTATCTCGGTGGCACCGGGGGAGCTGCTGATTTTTGGTGTGAACTGACTGTTGTTGGTGATTGTCTCCCCCGGAAGCTGCCGGGTTTTTCCTGTATTAAAGGAATTTGTTTTAGCAAATGCTCATTTGGGTTTTTCTTGGGGTTCAGCACCCCTAAATCCATCGCTGTACCGAGGTGGGACTTGGAAGAACCGGGTTTAGCTGGGCTTGGCCTCCCGCCTTCTCCCACACCCCCAGCCCTGTTACTCGCCTGCAAAAAAGGCTCTTGATGGGCAGAAATTCTCTTTTTTTTTTGGACCTAAAACTGGGTGTTTCTCAAGAAGCAGCCCCAGGTCCCTGCGCACCCCCATAACTCTGCACCCCGATAATGCCCTGTGCCTGGGCGCCAGGCACCCTCCTAGACCACACACTCTGGGTACCCCAATATACTGTGTACCCCAACACCCTGTATACCCCAATATACCATGTACCCCCCCTCCCTGGGTACCCCAACACACCGTGTACCCCAATATAGTGTGCACCCCACTCCCTGGGTGCCCCGATACACCATATACCCCAACACCCTGTGTACCCCAATATACCACGTGCCCCTCTTCCTGGGTTCCTCAATATATTGTGTACCCCAATACACCGTGCACCCAACACAGTGTACCCCAATACACCGTGCACCCACCTCCTTGGGTAACCCAACACACTGTGTACCCCAATATACCGTGTGCCCCAATACACTGTACCCCCATATACCATGTACTCTGTTCCCTAGGTACACCAATACACTGCGTACCCCAATATACTCAGTACCCCTCTCCCTGTGTACCCCAATATACTGTGTATCCTGCTCCGTGTACCCCAATATACCATGCACCCCACTCTATGGGTACCCCATGGACCATGAACCCCCGTCCCTGTGCCCCAACACACCCCGCTCCCTGTGTACAACCATACACTACACACTCCTCTCCCTGTGTACCCCAATATACCATGTACCCCAACACATTCTGCACCCCAATATACTGCACCCCAGACCCTGTACCCCAATACACCATGCACCCCACTCCCCGTGAACCCCAACGCACTGTGCACCCCACTCCCCGTGCGCTACGGTGCACCCGGGTAAACCCTGCACCCCGCTCCCTGTGCACCCCAGATTCTTCTACACCCCAGTCCCCGCGCACCCCGACACACCACGCACCCCAGTTCCTGCGTACCCCCATACACTGCACCCCGTTTCCTTCATTTCCTGCATGCCGCAGCCCCGCGCACCCCAAAACACCACGCACCCCCATTCCCGTGCATCCCCGACCCTGTGCACCCCGACACACCGTGCACCCTGGTTCCCCTGCACCCCGATATTCCACGCCCGCCCTCCAAGCGCACCCCACATCCTTGCGCACCCCGATAGACCGCGCCCCACCTCCCACCCCCCCTTCCCCGGATCCCCGCGCACCCCCGTCCCTGTGTACCCCGGTTCCCCGCACACCCCGATACACCGCGCACCCCCGTCCCTGCGCACCCCGGTTCCCGCACACCCCGATACACCGCGCACCCCCGTCCCTGCGTACCCCGGTTCCCGCACACCCCGATACACCGCGCACCCCCGTCCCTGCGCACCCCGGTTCCCCGCACACCCCGATACACCGCGCACCCCCGTCCCTGCGTACCCCGGTTCCCGCACATCCCTATACACCGCGCACCCCCGTCCCTGCGCACCCCGGTTCCCCGCACACCCCGATACACCGCGCACCCCCGTCCCTGCGTACCCCGGTTCCCCGCACACCCCGATACACCGCGCACCCCCGTCCCTGCGCACCCCGGTTCCCCGCACACCCCGATACACCGCGCACCCCGTTATTGCGCGCACCCCAGGTGGGAATGGGGGGGGGGCGGTTCCGGGGGGTTGGGGGGCGGTTCCGGGGGCGTTGGGGGGCGGGGGCGCCCTCCCCGCGCATGCCCGGCACCTCCCGTTAAATACCGGCGGGCCGGGCCGGACCCACCGACGGACGGACGGACGGACGCTCCAGCGCCGCCATGGCCAGCGAGGGGGAGCCCGGCCCCCAGCGCCGCCGCTGCTGCACGCAGGATGCCCCCGGTGAGCTGGGGGGGTCCCCACCTTCCCGACAGTTATAGCGGGCATTGGGGGGGTCCCCCCCCATCCCGAGTACTGGGGGCACCCCCCCGCCCCTTCCCTGTCCTGGGTGCTGGTGGGTTCCCTCCTCTGGAGCATCACACTGGGCACTGGGGGGGGTTCTTCCCCCCCGCCAGCACTACACCGGGCACTGGTGTGTCCCCCCCTACCCAGTCCCAGGCGCTGGTGGGGTCCCCCCCTCCCGAGCATCACCTGCGAACCAACTCAGGGGCTCTGTGTGTCCCCTGTGGGGTTTGGGGACCAAGGTGACACCCCAGCACATCAGCCCCTGGGTGTCCTGCGGTGCTGAGCCCAGGCAGGACACGACCCCAGTGTGACTCCACCCCCCCCCCTCCCTACAGATGTCCCCAAGGCCACCGAACCCCAGGGTGACAGCGACGGCCAGGGCTCGCTCTGTGACCGGCACTGCGCTGCCATCAACAACGTGCAGGGTGACCTGGGTGACCTGGGCTGTCACCTGCACCGTCCCCGTGTGCCCCCAGGTAAGGCCAACCACGGGAGGGGCTGGGACCAGCATGCTGGGGGGGTCCTACACCCTTGTCACCCTCCATCTCGCCCACAGCTGTGTCCCCCCTGTCCTGCTGCCAGCAGCACTCGGAGGAGGTTTGCGAGAGCTGCGTGGTGAAAACCACCCTGACGGCTGAAAACGCCGTGGAGGCCAACAAGCTCTCCAACAACTATAAGGTGGGTGGCTGTGGCAGGGGTGGGGGCACTCGCAGGTGCTCCTGGATGGTTGTAATATGTTTTCTTTTTCTCCACGCCCTGAAAAAAAAAAATAATTAAAAAAATCTCTGCAGTTTGGCTTCAAGAAATGGAAGAGCCACGTGACGGCGCGGCCCTGGGAGGACCGATCGGAGATCGTCAAGGAGCTCTACTCTGACCTCAATGTCATCCGTGGCTCTGGAGGTGGGTGGCCTTGGGGACAACCCTGTGTGACGACAGTGTGGATTTGGGCCGTTGCAGGTGACAAGGGTCCCATCCGGTGCCTCCCCTCCCGCAGGGTCCACCGTGACGTGTGGGAACATCCTCTACCTGCTGCTCTTCGGCTGGTGGCTCTCGCTCCTCTACGTCCTCGTGGCTGCTGTGATGTTTGTCACTGTTGTGGGGGCTCCTTATGGTGAGTCCTGGATTTTGGACCCCCAGGAAGGGCTGGGTGAGCCCAAAATGGCTCTGATGGGTGCTGGGATGTCCTGGGTCTCTGCAGGGTGGCCCTGGAGGGGACATATTTGTCCCCAACAGAGCTGATGCTCATGTCCCCGCAGGGCGGCTCTGCTGGGACCTGGCCGGGTATTTCCTCTGGCCCTTCGGCAAAGTGATCCAGAAGGTGGAGGTAACGGCACGCTCCAAACTGGGACCCCGCTGGGGGATACATTGGGGTGTCCCATGCTGCACCCTGACACCCCCCCATCTCCTCTAGGTCCCCAAATCCCACCGGGTGGTGGGTGCGTGCGAGACCAGCGTGGGGGAGAGCTCAGCCCTGCTCGGGGGCCCCGTGCCACGGCGCTGGCGCCCGTGGTGCTGGGTGGACGCCGGACACTGGGTGAGCCCCATCTTGGACACGGTGACACCCTTTTCCCAGGCGTTGGCACCCCGGGAGCCCCCCGTTATGGTGGGGATGGCACCTGTGGGTGCCTCCGTTCCCCTGGGGTGGGTGTTTTGGGCTGGGCAAGTCCTGAAGGTGACTGTCCGTTTGCAGCAGCGTGCCGGTGCCGTGGTGTGGCTGTGCCTGGGCTACCCGGTGCTGGCGCTGGCCCACGGGCTGGTGTGTGTTGCCGCGTGGCTCCTCATCTTCCTCATCCCCGTGGCCAAGCTGAGCGCCCGCACAGCCGCCCGTGTCCTGCTGCTGCCCCCGGAGCAGGTGCTCGTCCGGCGTCTGAGGATGGTGGGTGCCTCTGTGAGGGGGAGGGGGAAGGTCCTGCACCCTGCTCCAGGGTGGATTTTGGGGCGCTCAGAGCGAGGTCACCCACTTCTCCCTCTGCAGACGGAGGTGCCGCTGGAGGGGGAGGTGATTCTCTGCTGCTACCGCGCTGTCAACCCCTACTACTACAAATACGCTGTGGATGGGATCAACGTCTTCGCAGTCAGTATCCTTCTGAGGGATGGGGTGCCCCCTCAGTCAGTTTGCAGAGGACCCCCGGTTGGGTGGGAGTGTTGATCTGCTCGAGGGCAGGGAGGCTGCAGAGAGACCTGGACAGGCTGGAGCCATGGGCTGAGCCCAACTGGGGGAGTTTCACTGAGGGCAAATGCCGGGGGCTGCCCTTGGGCCACAACAACCCCCAGCAGGGCTACAGGCCTGGGGAGGAGTGGCTGGAGAGCTGCCAGTCAGAGAGGGACTGGGGGGGGTGAGAATGAGCCAGAGTGTGCCCAGGGGGCCAAGGAGGGCAACGGCATCCTGGCTTGTGTCAGCACTGGCGTGGCCAGCAGGGACAGGGAAGGGATCTGAGCCCTGGGCTCGGGGAATGGGCTGCCCAGGGCAGGGGGGAGTCCCCGGGATCCCTGGAGGGGTTGAAGAGTCGGGCTGAGCCAGCGCTGAGGGATCTGGGGGAGTTGGGAACGGTCAGGGGGAGGGTCATGCTTGGGCTGGAGGAGCTGCGAGGGCTTTTCCAACCCAGAGGATTCTGGGATTCGAGAGGGGAACAGGGGGGCTGGCCCCAAATCCCGCCCCACCTCAGCCAACTCCTTCACCAGCCCACCCCCAGATCTGCTGCCACTGGTGCTGGTGACACTGGTGCTGGGCTATGTGGACAGCCACAACCACCTGACCAGTTCCCCCATCAAGTTCACGTTGGCCCTGCTCTCCATCATGCCTCTCTCCTACTACATCGGGATGGCCATCGCCAGGTGAGCGGTGATGGGGAGGGACACGTGGTGACACGGTGGGGACATGTTCCAGCCCCGCTGATGTCGTCTTTCTCCTCCTCCTCCTCCTCCAGCATCTCAGCCCAGAGCAACTTTGCGGTGGGAGCGGTGGTCAACGCCACGTTTGGCTCCATCACGGAGCTCACCTTCTACATCACTGCCCTCATCAAAGGCTCGCGCGAGGGCAACCGCTGCTACGCTGAGATCGTTAAGTCGGCGCTGACGGGGACGCTGGTGGGCTGTGTCCTCTTCGTCCCGGTGAGATGGGGTGGCACGCTCATGGCATGAGCACGCTCGGTCTCCGCACAGAGCGGGGAGGATGTTGCCAGCGAAGCGCTGATGGGGGTTTCTGGGGGGGTCTCTCCATCCCCAAGGGTCTGTGCATGGTGATCGGGGGCATCCGGCACCAGGAGCAACGGTTCAACAGCCGCTCGGCGGGTGTCAGCTCGGCCCTGCTCTTCCTTTCTGTGGGAGGTGAGTTGGGGATGGGAGTGTCCCCAGGTTTGGGGGGGCTCCCATCTGTGTGGGTACCCACCCCATGCCTCTCCATCTCCACAGGTGTCTTTGCCCCGACGCTCTTCTCCAAGGTGTACGGGAAACTGGTGTGTGGCGAGTGCCACAACGTCACCCAGAACCCGTTGGGCCACTACCTCTGCCACAACTGTCACTTTGACCTGGTGAGTGGGGACAGGGACCCCCCCAACCGCTGGGGTTTGGGGTTGAGGGATGCTCTGAGCCAGCCTGGCTCCTGCCTTCACATGTTGGGTGGTGGCAGCAGGGATGTCCCTTGTCCCCTGAATCCCCAGTGCCAGTCAGAGAGGGACTGGGGGGGTTGAGAATGAGCCAGAGTGTGCCCAGGGGGCCAAGGAGGGCAACGGCATCCTGGCTTGTGTCAGCACTGGCGTGGCCAGCAGGGCCAGGGAAGGGATCTGAGCCCTGGGCTCGGGGAATGGGCTGCCCAGGGCAGGGGGGAGTCCCCGGGATCCCTGGAGGGGTTGAAGAGTCGGGCTGAGCCAGCGCTGAGGGATCTGGGGGAGTTGGGAACGCCCAGGGGGAGGGTCATGGTGGGGCTGGAGGAGTTGCGAGGGCTTTGCCAACCCAGATGGTTCTGTGAAAAAATTGACAGGCATTCTCTCTCTGCAGATGGACAACAACGGCACTCTCTACTACAGTCATGTCCAGTGAGTGTCCACTGGGGTGGGGACAGGGTTGTCCCCACATTGGGGTGGCACCTCCTGGGCTCAGTCATGGTCTTGTATCCCTCCCGAATCCCCTCTCTTGCCCTGATTGAAGGGCTCCGATCCAGCCCCCCAACTCCTCCATCTCCAGGGGATCTCCCCCGGGGTGCCCATGCTGGACATGGCACTGAGCACGTGTCACCTGTGTCCCACAGACCCCTGGTGTACACAGTGTCCCTCCTGCTCCCCGCCGCCTACCTCATCGGCCTCTTCTTCACCCTGAAAACTCACTCGCACATTTACGACATCCACATCAGCGACTGTCACAGTGAGTGTCCCCCTGACTGTGGGATGCTCCGCCTGTGGGGCTGGCTCTTCTCGCCGCCATGGGGTGTTCCACCATGTTCTTGCTCTTCCCCCCCCTCCTCCAGTGCCTGGCCATCACCACAGCGCTGTGGTCCACTGGTCTCGCTGGCGAGCCCTGGTCATCCTCCTGCTCTCCACCCTCTGCATGTCAGCCTGTGCCGACCTGGCCACGGAGCACATCAGCCCCATCCTCACCAACTCCACCATCTCGCAGGTGAGCGTGGGGATGGTGGTGGGTCAGGTTTGGGTGGCCCTGGGGACACAGATGTTCCCTCTGGGGATGGGAACCTGCCCTGGCTGCAGGGATGAGCCCCCAAAGCTGGAGGAAAGATGCCGAGATCCTCCATGCACCGAGGAGCTGTGGCTGTCCAGGGGTTGGATGTGGTCAGGATCAGGCCATACGCATGTCACCTCTTCCCTGCAGTACTTCATCGGTGTCACCGTGCTGGCAATGGTGCCCGAGCTGCCAGAGATTGTCAACGGCATCCAGTTTGCCCTGCAGAACAACCTGAGCTTGAGGTGAGATGGCTCAAAGGGTGCTTTTTGGGGTGGCCTCTTCCAGCGTGGTCCCTATGCCCTGTCCTAGCCCACAGCTGTGTCTTGGTGCCAGCAACGGGCCACCCCTCCCCACGGCATCAGTGGGTCACAGAATCATCTAAGTTGGAAAAGACCTTGAAGATCATCCAGTTGAACCATAGGGTCACTGATTTGCTCTCAAAAAGGATTTAAATCCACCCTAAAAATGGGGCCAGATCCAGGTTCTGCTCCATAACTTGTCTCCCCAAGGTGGGACAAGGGCTGCTGGAGACTTGGCTGTGGGCAGCTCTGAACTTCTGTGTCCTCCCCAGCATCGAGATCGGGAACTGCATCGCTGTCCAGGTCTGCATGCTCCAGATCCCCATCCTGGTGCTCTTCACCATCTTCTATGTGAGTAACCCCAGGACAGAACCCTGGGTGACCTCCCTGGGGACACATGAGACTCCTCAGGGCCACAACCACCGACCCCGGTGTCTCCTCTCCTCTGCTCAGCGCAGGGGAAGGTGGGGTCAGATGTCTCCTACCGTGGCTGATGCTGTCCCCAGCCCTAGGGACATGTGGCAGAGGGAGTTTAAGGGGTGACATGCGTGTCCCCAACCACAGTCAGTGTGGGGTCGTCCTGGTTGGCCATAAACCCAAATCCTCTCTGCCTCGCAGCCCACCAACTTCACACTTGTCTTCAGCGACCTCCACGTCTATGCCAGCATGTTCAGCGTGGTGCTCATGAACTACATCTTCATGGATGGCAAATGTGACTATTTCCAAGGTGACTGCTCACCCGGGAGGCTGCTGTGGGACTTGGGGTACCCCTCTTCCTTGTGCTGATGAGATGGGGGGCTCCTGGAGACAGCCCTGGGGCCATCTGCTTGCTGCAGCTCTTGGCATGTGGCTTGAGCAATTTGGGGGGGGCTTGGCTGAGCATCTTGGAGGTGCTGGAGCTGCCACCCTGTAGCAGCTCCAAGGGGTATCACTCCCTTTTCACCCTTAAGAGGGAATTTTAAACCCATTTTGACTCGGATTTTGCAGAGAACCATGAGTGTCCTCTACAGAGGGCTAGTCCAGTCCACACTAGGTCTTAAAAGCAACCTCCCTCCTTGCTCCTCCCTTCAACCTGCTGTGTCTTCCCTAGGCACGGTGCTGGTGATGGTCTACTTCATTCTCCTGGCTGTGTATTTCTTCGCCCCATCGCCCAGTGGTTGCTGAGGTCTGGACTCTTTCTCCAACCCTCTCGTTGGGTTTGGTGCCTGTCACAGCATTATCCGGTGTCTCAGGGACTCGGCCGGGCTGGCTCCGGGCTGGAAGCGTCGTTTGCTGAAGCTGCTGCTGCTGCCTGGCTCTCCCAGTGGGAGAAGCCCACTGGGCTTCAGGGATGGGAAAGGTGGTGGCAACCAAAGCACTCCTGAACCAAGAAGGAGCCTCAGCACCTGAGCACTTCACAGAGGTATTTCCAGCCTGCACATGTGTGGCTGGGAGGAGAATTGTCCCTAGTTTTGGAGGGTCTTGAATGGAGTTTCTGTCTGGTCTCAAGGACAGACCCCTCCCCTGGGATGTGTTGCACTGGGAGAAGGTGCCTGAGAAGAACCTCTCGCCCTTCGGGGCAGTGGGTGATCCTGAGCCTGGAAGGGACTTGGCTCTGGGGATCACACAAGGCTTCTTGATGGTACTAGAAATGCACTAAAAATGTTATTTTTCAGCTGTTTTGTCATTAAAGCAGTTTTGTATGAATCAGGAACAAACTTGTTTCTCCTTAAACAAGCCTTTGGTCACCTGTCCAGGCCCCTCTGTGCCCGCCACCCAGGTTAGTGATGGTCTTGGGGTGATGGCCACTGGCCAAGGTGTGGTTGGGCGTTGGGTGCCAGTGAGGGCTCAGTTGGAGCCAGCAGCCCTGGGAGCAGAGCAGGACAGTGCTCCCTGTCCTCTGTCCCAGCACCAGAGGAGGTGGCAGGGGAGGTCTGTCACCAGGCCACAGGGACAGAGCCAGCAGTGGGGTGGCTGTGAGCTCTAGCCTTCTCCATGACCCTCCCTAAGCTCCAGCTCTTGTTTCCAACCTGGTCTTGTCTGACTGTCCTGGGTCATCCTTGCTCAGATCTTTAAGAGGCTCCTAAGAAGGGTTGGGGATGCTCCTGGTGCTGCTCACGGGGTACAAGTGACCAGTTGGGGACCTGCTTATATTCCTCTGCAAAGGGAAACACCAGTGGGTGAGGTGAGAGGACAAAGCAGATGGCTTGGACTGATTTATTATCAGAGCTTTAAAAAAACCAGAACAAAAACCCCAAACCAACCCAAAAGCAAAACACTTAACAGGTACAGATACAGGCAATGCAGCTCCTCTGTCCCATCTCACTCCCCAGCCCCACAGGGACATATTCAGTGTAAAAACCGGGGTGGGGAGCACTGCTCACTGCCTGCAACATGAATGTTGGACTCTGAAAAGTCCCACAGTCAACAGAAACAGGACTCGACTTTAAAAAGCCTGGAGTAAGGCAGGCAGAGAGCAGCAGCCTGGCATCCCCCTCCTTCCCAAAGGAGGGCAGCTGCTCGTTAGCAATTAATGATGCTGCTTTATCAAGCTTTTTGTTTTTCTAGTATAGCATCACTATGGGCAATGCTACTGTCATTAATACAGATGTTTGGGAAAATTTGTGAGTACCTGGAGTTGACTGATGGTTGCAGAGGGGCTCGATGGCACAGGGCAGTAAGAGCTGGAAAAGGTGTGGGGTGGGAGAGCAGAAGATGATGGCACCGAGCAGGTTCTCCTACATCTTGCCTGAGGCTAAAGAGAAAACATCTACCCTGGGGTGAGGGATACTTGAGGCTTCTGGAGCCAGATCCAGCCTTTGTGTTTGGGAAAGCAGGGTAGGGCCAGCGCTGCGGGTCCCTCCCCCAGCACCCTGCTCTGAGCAGGACAAGCCAAGCAGTAGCTGTTGGTGGCTACAAAGATGCCCTGAAAATGTCCCACGCTGTCCTGAGCTGCTCTGCTTGGTGCTGGGAGCAGGGGTGTCCCCATAAAAGCCTGTTCTGAGCTGGCTTTCTCTGTCTTGGTGTGTCCCAGGCAGCATTGCAGGTGTTCTCCCTCCATCAGTTGCTGCAGATGCTGAATCCTTTCCCTCTCCCTTGGGGAAACCCTGGCTCAGACCTGGCAGAGGCAGGAACACTATACTCTTGCTTTCATGTATGGAATTACACAGAGGAAGTTAATTTGCCTTTAAAAGGGAGGAACCAGTACTTGGGCATCACCTGGGCTGGAGGTGAAGACAAGCCCATGGAGCAAGGAAAGCCTGGAGCCATGTATCCTTCAAGTTCTGCCCCAGAGCGAAGCCTCTGCCACTGTGAGCCAGTGAGAAGCTTTTATCACTCAAAAACTCAACATGCAGCAGAGCAGCAGCAACTCCAGCAAACCCTCAGAAGAGAGCTGTCAGCTCTGCAGTGCTTAAAAACAAGTAATTTTTTAGGAAGAGCAGCCGCTGAGATCTTGTGCCCATCATGAAGCAGCCACCCCAGGTAAGTGGGAGGGGGAGGTCCCTGGACTCCCATCAGTGGATGATGTTTATATGGTTTTTATCAACAAAAACAAGTCCCTGGTCCTTTATTCTGTGGGCAGAGGGCGCAGGCAGGCTCTGGGCTGGCACCTGCAGTGGTCCAGCCTGTGGAAGAGGTCTGGGCACTTGTGTTTGGGTGATCCAGCACTGCAGAGGGATGTCAAGGGCTGTATTGTCCTGCCTGGGTGGCTGTCCACGTTCCACGGCAAGATCTGAAGTGACAGTGTTAGAGGTATCACTATGGAGCTGGGCTGAGGCCAGATGTCTCCCTGACCAACACCCACCACCTTGCCTCTTCACTGTGTTCACATCGGGGGGGGAAAGCTCAGGGCTGCCCCTGTCAGGCTGCTGGAGTGAGAAAGACATTAGAACTTAAGGAATTTGATCAGAGATCCAGGCTTGGATGGCTTTAATGTTGCCTTGGTGATGATGGGAGGTGCTCTTTAAAGTAGATGAGGGAAGAACCAGGGCAAAGATTAAGTTCAGACCTTCAGCCTCTGCAAGAAGAGGTGAAAGCCACTGAGTTCAGGCTAGAAGAAGGAGCTGGAGAAAAGCCCAGCTCCCCTTGATGCCCCCTGCCATGGTCCTGCAGATGAGGACAGAACAAGCCAGGGGCCAGAGGGCAGGCCTGGGCTCAGCTCTGGAGCCAGGAGCAGTGGGCTGCTGCAGCAAGCAGCCAGGAATGCTTCAGCTAGGATGCCCAACCTTGATTTTGCTGGGCTTTGGAGGAAAAAAAAAAAAGCAGCAACTGAGGCTACAGAAGGGGGAAAATCTATCCCCAGGAACAGGGGAAGCTTAACATGGGGGGGGAAGTGTAAACACTTCAACTGAGTATCAGGGGTAGGTGCTGCCTAAAAGGTGGAACAGTGCCTCAATCAGCCAGTGCCGTTCAGATTAACAACAAGAAGACAATGCTCCGGTTTATTTAAACAGAAATGCAATCTCTTAAAAAGAAACTAAAACCCCACTTTAACCCTTGCCTTTGAAAGGGGAAGGTACCAGGAAAACCTGATTAAAAAAAAAAAAAGACACTTAAAAATGGTCTTCAAAGGAAAGATTTTGCATGATTTTGAGTGGAGCTGCTCAGAGTTCAATGGTCACTTACACATGGTCTCTAGAGTGAATTTCACAGTATATGAAGTACAGCAAGACAAGAGTTAGACAGACATCCCCTCCTCTCCTGCCTGTGCAGAGGTGACCACTGCTCCCAGCAAGAGGGATATTTTGGATGCTGTTTCCTGGGACAAGTGCTCCATGAGTTTCCAAGGATCTACATTAAAACCACATGCAGCAATCACATCCTCCACCCCTGGAGGAACATGAAGCTAACTAGAAAAGGAAAACAAAGCTTACAGGTACATGTTAGTCAGGTGCTGATAACCAGGCCTTGAGCTGGCAGGGGTGGCTCACACCAAAGCGCTGGGTACGACACGCTGCAGCCAGCTCTGAAATCTGCGGGGTGAGTTTTCACTGTTAGCTTGTTCAGAGTGCAAAATGAGCAGAAAGGGTTAAAAAAGATTCGTCAAAACCTCTTCCCCTCCCCTCAACACCCTGAGTAAGCTACACAGTAGTCCATTATTGGCAATTTTTAACCAGTCTTCCAAGCCAACCTTTCAATATGAAAAGGTGAGGAACACAGACACAGAGTGTTTCAAATCACTGCACGCTGCACCCGAAAAGCTGCACAGGCAAAGCTTCACCTGCTGCCCTGTGCGACGTTCCAGCTGTCTTCTGAAGCTCAAAGAGATGGGAACATGCCCACGGAATGCATGCAAAGCCTTCAAGCAGAAGGAGTTCTTGGTTTTATAGAGGGAGAGCTCAGCTGGGTGTTAGGGGGATGAGTGTTATCCAAAGCGAGAGAACAGGTCGGCTGTTGTGCACTGAACACCCTCCCTTAGATACATCTTGTGAAAATATCAGGTTGAACGTGCCCGGGGCAAGCACAGGCTCAGACATCTGCAAAGCTGCCCCCTGTCCCCAGTTAAATCATAAGCATGTGCTGATGACAGTTTGATGGCTGATGCTATGGATTAGTCCCAGAGAGTACTTTTGATTCACGGTGTAATTTAAAGATCCATAAATAAAAAGTGGATTTTCAACAATTTAAAGTAAAAATTTCTAGAAAGGCATCGATGTATTTGCCGAGTAAGGCGTTGAGCAGGTTCCTCCACGTTCTTAGCAAGGCCATCCACAGTATCCATAAATAGGGGGCTTCTTGAACATAATGTGTGTTGGACAGAAGCATGAGATGTTCTCATTTTAGTCGTTCAACGAGTCCCTGCGTCAGTCCAAGGTGCAAAAGCTGAGCTCTGGAGAGAGTTGCTAGATGAGGGAAATATTCCAGGAGCTTCTCCCACGACAGTTCCAGCAGGCTGGGCACCACCAGCCACATTTTAAACAGAGAGCCAGTCCGTTTGTCTTCATGGATGTTGACCACCCCTCCATGAACATACATGCAGCCAGCCTTGATGGGAAAAGCAGAAGGGAGTTACATGAGGCACAAACCAAACTGGTGCACCAGAAGGTGCCGAGGAAAACCGGGATTTGACTCTCCAGCTTCCCAGTGGGTTAATCACAGAGTGAGATGCATCTCACATGCTTTTATGTGCTGGTGACAGAAGTGGCACTGCCCAAACCAGTCACCTCAGGCTCCTCTTGTAGCCAAGGGGAGGAATCACTGCTGAAGGGCACGTGTCTCATCCTAAAGTACCTATCCGCTAGCTTAAGAGTGTTTTGCTTTGCATTTAAGGTGAATTTTAGCCCAAGATATCAATTTTAGGAGTGGGGTTAAGTGTTACTAAATTAGTCCAGGACCATACTTATGTTTCAGCTAAAAAGTATGTATTTTTTTTAAACTAAAACCACACCATATACAGACATACTGCATTCCCTCTGGCTCAGCATAACCCTGATGGGAATAGAGAGATGGAGAAAGCTCAGGTGCTGACCTACTTTAAAAGTGACATTTTTTTCAATATATAGGAAAAGGTAGTCCTGCTGTCCAGGCACCCACTGGCAGTCACCAAGCTGTTGGGAAAACACCTTTAACAGGCCTAGTTTCCCAGAGAAAGTTGTATTTATATCAATCTCAAAACTAGGTGACACCCGCTCTTTTAACCAAAGAACCCCATTATCTGCCCTCACATGCAGCGTAAGGAGGCTGAAGTCACAGATAAATGCATTTCTTGCTGTCTGCTGCTTATCAACCACAGGTCTCAAAGCTTCTAGTTAGAGCAAAAAGCTCTAGCACTACCAACTTTCCCATCAGCAGTGGTTTCCAAAGAGGGCTGCCCACCTGCTAATCTTTCAACTCAGGCTGTTTGCAGGACGCTAAAACCAGTTCACCTGGGGGAATATTTGTGCATTTTTTCCCTTTTGCAAACAGGAATTGCTGTTCACACATGCAATTAATATTCCTAGGAGCTGCTGCAGTTTAAAAGCTAAAATTCTGCATCGCTGTTTTTAGAAAGCAGAACCTCCTCAAGCAGCAGCAGGAGTAAAAGGAGTCCATGCAGTGAGCTCCCACCAGCCCTCAGCCTCCCTAAAGATGCTGCATCCAGTGGACAGCAGCTCCTTGGTAACATCAGTTCAGCTCTATTTGCAGCCCACACAAACGTCAGAGTGCTTGGACGAGTGGCTTGAACTTCAGTTACGTAGGAAAGAAATGAGTCACTTACTGGTGTGACAGCAGCACAGTGAAAATAGACTGGTTCTGGCATGGCAGCTGGGAGCTTGACCCACTGGAAAGTCTGCAGACTCAGCTTCCAAACATCTCCCAGAATCACTTCTCCGTTGTAGCCTCCACAAACGAACACATCTGTAAGAGAAGAAACCCACAGTGCTTCCAGGCCCAGCCACCCTTCATCCAGCAGCTGCAGGACGTGCAGTGACAGACGTCAGCAATCACCTTTCCGGAACAGTTTTAGGATCAACAATTATTCTACCTCAACACAAGCTCTCAGTGCCTCCCAAATCAGTCCCAGCACACAGTTCATAACCACAGAGGCCACTTACAGAATCACAGAAGGGTCTGGGTTGGAAGGGACTTCAAGGGCTGTCTAGTCCCAACTCCCCTGCCCCAGGCAGGGCCACCTTCCACTAGCCCAGGTTGCCCAAAGCCCCGACCAGCCTGGCCTTGAACCCTTCCAGGTTCCAACCTGTGCCAGGGCCTCACCCCCCTCACAGGGAACAATTTCTGCCTCAGATCCCATCTAAATCTCCCCTCTGTCCGTTTAACCCCGTTCCCCCTCGTCCTATCCTTCCCCCTGATGACGAGTCCCCCCCCCTTTCCCGCAGCCCCTTTCAGCCCTGGGGGGCCGCTCTAAGGTCTCCCCGGAGCCTTCTCTCCTCCAGCTGAACCCCCCAACTCTCCCAGCCTGTCCTCACAGGGGGGGCTCCAGCCCCCCCAGCATCTCCGTGGCCTCCTCTGGCCCCGCTGGAGCAGGTCCGTGTCCTTCTGCTGTTGGTGCCCCAGAGCTGGACCCAGCCCTGCAGGGGGGTCTCCCAGAGCGGAGCAGAGGGGGAGAATCCCCCCCCGGCCCTGTGCCCACCCTGCTCTGGGTGCAGCCCAGGGCACAGTTGGCTTTCTGGGCTGCCAGCACACATTGCTGGCTCATGGCATCATGGACAGGCTGGGAAGTGGACAACCCCACCACAGCAGATTCAGGGCTCAATGCCACCGAGAAGCAGGAGTGCACTCCCACTTTTAGAAGCTGTATTAAGCCCTAGCTAACCTGACTTCACAGGCTTCTGGGTTTGATCAGATTCTACTGGTTTTAAACCCACGAGGAGCAGCCCCAGCCCTGGCTCATAGTCCCAGCTTTGTCCAGGTTCTCAACTCAGAGGCTTGCACTGCAGCAAAATACTGCTGATGAAGGTGACTGGAAGCAACTCCCAGCTCCTGCCTTACTTTTATTGGCACAATTAGCACTCCTAAGAAATATAATCTGGCATATCACTCTTCTGCATGGCTCAGTACCCTTTAATGTACAGCATTCAGTAATCGATCTGAAGAGTTTTGAAAAGGATCAATAGGGCAACTGCTTCTTCAGTCCATTATGAGCAATTTGGGTTTTATCAGGTTTGGGGGAATGTGTTTTTGGAGGATGAGGCCACAGAAGAGGCCCAAATCTTGCTGAGGGAACACTCTACCATTCAAAATTGTAACCGAACACAGATTCCACACACAGAGCCCTCTCTAAGCTGCGCCTCAAACAGCACCATGCAAGTGATTTACAGCAAGAACATTTGGAGGATCAAAATGAAGAACAAAAGGCTCTGTGCAACTCCTAACATATAAAACAGCCCCCACTTTACTAGAGAATGGAAAGACTCAGGGGCTAACTCTGCTACTGCCTCATAATCCACTCCATATGAGCAGCTGGGATTTACACCACCAGGAAAAGGACCTGCTACCAATGAAATCCTTGAACAATCTTGTCTCTAAAGAACTCAGCTTCCAGCATTTGGCCCCACTTTCCTTTTCACAGCAGACTGTAAAGCTAACAGGTTAGCCACTGAGCTATAGCAGGACACTCATACCTGTTCATGGGCTTGCAACCAATAAGTTGCAAAGTGTCATGGACACTCATGGCTAAAATATATGTAAAAATATATTTTACATTGATGTGACCACACATCCAAAGATTTACGTGTTGCCTAAAATACTGCAGAATTCCAGAGAGCAACAGTACTGTGTGGTGCAGAAGTAAATTTGCCTACAGCAGTGAGATCCCTCATATGAAGAGTGGTGCCAACTGGGCAGCTTAAGGCCTGTTGACAAGAAAGAAATTCAATTCCATAAAAAAACCATGTGTGCCCTGCAGTTCTCTCCAACATGTGTGGAGGCCAGCAGCTCTCAGGCTAGAAGGATGGGCTTGTGGCTGCCAGGTTGTGTAAGATACAGCAATTTTCAAGAGACAGATCTTACCACTTTTTATCTGAACGCAGCTATGGCATCTTCTGGCTGCTGGGAAGCCTGAGGAGAATTAAAAAAAAAAAAAAAAAGCATCAACTATAGTTGTTTTAAAGTGCTTGGGCAAGAGGTGATTTTATCTCAACATATAATCACAGATAGGAGTCACCTGTTTCATTTATAAGGGGCTTCTGCTTTCCTACAACCACAGGTATAACATCTCTAATTTAGCAAATAGCTAAAGGTTTGACTCCTAATTGCTCTCTGGGGAAGGAAAAAACGTGCCAGAATCTCATTCCCCACAGATTCCAGCTCTCAACCTCTGGCACGGTGAAAAGCAGCAGCTAAGGGCCTCCAAAGGTTTCAGGGAAAACCTTGCTGCTAACCAGGCCAGCACGTGGTCCCTCAGAGGCAGCAGAGGTGATGTGTATCTTCTGGGAGGACAGCCAGCTGCTATCATCTTTCCCACCCAGGGAGGGAGAAAAGCCACACTGCTAAATATGCTTCAGATGGGTTAGTCCTTCCTGCTAAGCTCTACGCAAGCAGGACCTCAAAGGCAACCTTAAGTCACAAACTCCACAAGGTTATGAAAACAGGTTTTCAGCCTGCCAGCAAACAGCATCTTAGCCACTCTCTGTTTTACAGGGGAAGACACATGAAATTCCAGACTCACCAACTTTTTCATGAGGTTTTGTGGCAATTTCCTCCCAGGTGTTGGTTTCAAGGTTGTACGCATGGATCTGAAGGGACAAAGAGGAGCCATTAGTTTCCTCCTGGCTCTTCCAGCACTGCAGTGACGCAGTTACAGCCTCAGACCCAGGGAGCCACTATAAATAACACCTCTTTTTCATTAAGTGTGAAAACAAAAACACCTAATGACAGCCATTGACTAAGCAGGTATACAACCACCATCAAAGCAGACCAGCTTACTAAAACTTTCATCTCAGGCTTTGCTATTTGAGCCCCACAGCTGAAGAAAACAGAATACTGCTTTTAAAAAACCTGGACTGATTAAACCCCACACCCTCCAGTTCTCAAAAGGATTTAGAAATACCTAACTCATGCCACACGTAAGAAGAAAAGAAATGCACAGAATGGAGAGATAAAAAGTCATGTTAACTGCTGCAGTTTCAGCTTTTTTGGAAGCAGAGCCCTATTTAGAGTCTCCTCATTTATCATTTTGGCACTCAAGTTTAATTCACTCTTCCCTCCCCAAACCGTATGGGAGAAAATCATTTACCACAAGAAAGGAAATTAAAGCATACAATTAAGGGAGAAGACAAGAAAAGAATCATCATATCAATATCTGAATTTAACATCAAGGAATTCCTTCCTTTGGCACTTTCCTGTTCTGGCACAAATACATTTAGAAAGATGTCCTACGTGTTTTTAAATGAGACTCTTTGATAACCGATTTACAGAAGTGAAGCAGTTTGCAGCTGGGTATGGTCACTGGGTACCACAGATTCATCATCCGTAAATCAACGGGACATGTTTGTGGCAACACCAGGTTTTACAGAAATAGGAGAATAATCTGCTCCTAGTTATCTATTTTTTCACCAAGCTCTCCAGGCAAAGCCAGATGAAGAGGCTGTGCTCGTTATACTTCACTGTAGAAAATCTCCTGTCCAGGCAAGCACTCGAGGTTTCTTATCACCTTACCTTATCTAAGGAATAAGCTGTCCGGGAGGTTCCACCTCCCAAGATATAAATCCGTTGGCCATCATGTGCGATTTCATGTCTGTACCTGAAGGTGGAAAAAGGGACATTTAGCAGCACAAGCAATTAGTGCAAGTGAGCAACAACAAAAGCCTTCTGGAAAACACTACCAAATCTGGGTGGTTTAAGTAGACACCCCAAGTCTGGCTATGCTGTATCAGTCTCTCCAGTTGGGAGCATTCAGAAGATGTGGAAGCTTTCATGAGCAATCTAAGCAGCACCCCAGAAGCTTGAAAGGCATTTTCTGAGAGCAGAGCACCACAGAACTTAAGTACAATGATTTATGGAGCACCAAGACAGCCACCAGTATTTCAGTCCCTTCCCAAAGATGGTCACTGACTGATCTCCCAGCCTTCCACGCCTTGTTCTAGAACAGGACAAGGGACAGGGATCAGCTGAAGTCTCTTCCCCTCCTTAGCACTCACCAGCTGCCCCAAGTCCCCAGGTCTGTTCTGGCACCAGGCAGTCCAGATTCAGTGTCTTGGCAAAGGCTTCACACCCCACCCCAACAGCCCCCTGCATGCCCGACTGCTGGAGCACCCGTTGTGCAGGGTTCAGAGCCAAAAACACTGCTCTAAGAGTGCCCTGCCTGCGCTCTCTCAGCTTCTCACTCCCAGTAAAGGTGGTGACTCCCCAGTGCAAAAGCTCTCTGAGACTGTCCAGCTTCTCACCTCTCCTCTGGCATGTCACAGGACATATTGTTTGGTTTCAGCTGGATCCACTCTCTCGTGTTGAGGTCTAGCTTATGTAGGTCAGTACTATAAATGTAACCAGTTGTTCCTCCAAACACATAGAGACAACCATTGATGATGGCCATGGCCTGGAAGGTAACAGAGAGAAACCAGTTAGAAAGGATGCGTGACATCAGTGTCTGAAAAAAAGAGAATTCCCAGCCTCCCAAAGCAAAAGACACTGCTTGCAAAGCTCTACCTACAACTTACAAAATGCATTGTTCGGGAGGAATGTGAAAGGCAAACAAGGATGAGACACAAAAGATGGGGGGTGGGTGTCTGTAGGAACGGAAAGTAACTCCATGCTCACAAGACAAGGACCTAGAAGTGAAGCTGCTGAGTTTCAGATATCAGACAAGACAGATCTGTGCAGCAGGGGCTCCCAGGAGCTACAACCACAGCACAGTTAACCCTGAATCTCTTCCACACTGACCTTACACAGATACTGTTACGGAGAATCTTATAAATCAGCTATCAGAGAGCCAGCAGGATTAAGTGTAGCAGAGAAATCCCCAAACACAGTGGATAAGCCAGACTAAACAAGGGAGGCAGCCTGTACAATTCAGAAGCCCTTGGCCTATCAGGCCAGTGAAACGGTGAAGGCGGTGCAGGCACACGGTCTGAGGTGGAAGCAGAGATGTAGCTCCTTCTGCTCCCAACTGCCTGTTTGCCAAAGGCCAGCTCGAGCTGAGCTGGGCAAGGGGAAGACTACTTGCTTTCCCCCAGCTGTCTGGAGCGCATCTAAATGAGAAATTAGTTGGGTCATAAATGCCTGCACCACAAGTGCACTGGCAGTATTACTGGAAAGCACAGCAAAAGCTGGTAGTCCTCCCATGAATCCAGTTTTTTGTGCACCATGTTCATCCAGGATATCATGGACAGCTTTAAAAGTTGTTACTCTAATACAAACAAGACGTACTAAACACTGGTTTCATTTGTAGTCTGGGGTTTTAAAGGCTTTGAGGAGGCTAGAGAGCAACTCCAGAAATTACCAATCACTCCTTAAAGCAGACATACTTTTTTCATTCAACTGCATCTGGCATTTAGTTAACAAATTCTGGCTTTTCGAACTACAAGAAAACTATTCCCTCCCTTTGAAACCTCAGAGAAGTGAGACTGCTCTATTAATTTATGAATGACACCTGCCTTTCCTTACACTGATGTACACAGAGAACAACTCTGGTTAGTAGCAGAGAAGAGATCTTTGTGCTCTGGCCCCTTTTCGGGGGGGCACAGCTCAGCACACGCAGGCACAACACCCCAAGTGCCTCAGTGAGGGCTGTCCGTCATACCTGCCCATAGATGCGATTGGGTTTCTTCCCTCGACAGCTGAGCAGAGCCCATCTTTTGTACTTGACGTTGCAGACGTGGACATCGTTGCCGTTGCTCTCCCCAAAGGGGATCCCGGTGCCCCCGAACACAAGCAGGTTGTTGCCATGCAATACAACTAGGTGAGAGAGACAGAGACACTTGTTGCCGTGAGAAGCAGTAAACCAGAACAACTCTCTGCTCTGGACACAGTAGGCAGAGAGTGTTCCAATATTGTTCAAATACCCTACAATTCACACTATGCATTTATGGCTTTGAAATACTCTAAAAGAGAAAGAATGCAAGCTAAAACCATGGTAACCAAAGGCCTACTTTTAAAAATGGCTAGTGAACAAAGAGATCTATTTTTGGATGCTTTGAGTTGTCTGATTGCACTGAGCACCCAGCTGCTGAAAGTGCAGGTGCCTTGCAAGTTATCAAGCTAAATACCTCAAGACTACCTCTCGCATTGGAAATTTTTTCTTTCCCTCTGCCTCAACCCAAGCGAAAGGGGAAAGAAAAAAAATCACAAAACCAACGCAAACTCAAGGCCTGTTTGCAGAAGAGTTGGAAGCAGGGTCCAGATTTCCCAGTTCTTGCCCGGTTTTGCATTCCTCCAGGGACACCGATTAAAATAGCTTCAGGAGGAGGCGCACAGGAATTGAATTTCCATACGTACGTGACATGGAGGCTAGTTCCCTGGGCATGTAGCCTTCAGTGCCCATTTGATGCCAGGTGTCTGTAGCAAAGTTGTACCGCCAGAGTTCCCTGAAGAGCGGGTAGTCTTCATTCTCTGGCCCACCAGACTCATCATAGTCAGGATTGTAGCCTCCAAACACATACAAGTTGGCATTATCGGCCACGCAACGATGGCCGCTTCTTGCAGGTGGAGATCTATGGCCTAGAGCAAAATGAGAAGGTAAAACAGCTTCAGTGAAATGTCAGCAGAGGAGCTGAGCTTGTGGCTCAGGGTCAGGACTAGACCCGCTGCAGTGGTCCTCCAACAAGTGTGGCTGGTGTTTCGCCACAGGGAAGCACATTAGCAGCCAGGAGGAAAGGGCTCTGTAACGACAGATCCACCTCTCCGAGCAGGAATGGCGAGAGCTTCTCCATGTCACCATCTCAGTCACGTCCACTCTAGCCCCTGGACCACACCTGCCTAAAGATACCTGTCTGCACAACAACCCGTCCACATGACAATCCTTCTGTAAAAGCTATTTCCTAGAAATGTTACAAATTCCTCCTTCTGTCATTCCGTATGGCAGATTTCACTTAAGAAACAGTTCCAGAATGTTTATATTTAAAGCTGCCTGATGAGAACAAAGGAAAAAGTAATGATTTGCTCTCCCTCCTACACAAACCTTCTCTCTCTGTTTCTTCTCTTTTGCTCCTGGCACCTTGTATCTCGAGAAGGTTCTTTCACCTCGGACACCCCTGGGCTTCCTAAACATTAAGCAGGTCTGTAAATCAAGTAAAAGTCTCCTCATAGATAAAGGCATTTGCACTGGGAGGGAGCGCCGCAGGGAACCAACCCTTCTGAGATCCCACAGGTTGAGCCTGACAACTGGCAGACGCAGCCCTTCCAAAACGAAGCCTTCTGCCTACCCACCCTCTTCCCCAAAAGCCAATGGAAATAAAAGTGGGGAGGACAATTGAGGCTCAGACCTCAACTGGAATAGGAAAAAAGACCGATTCAGCCCAGGAAAATTTAAACGGCAATATTCTTGTTGGATAACAGCAATTGAAGTCTCAGCTGACAGGTGATCAAAAAGTAATTCCAAGCTTGCTCGAATTCGATGCACAGCAAGAGCCAAGCACAGTGCGAGGGTGGATGTTTTTTCTTCAACGAGACACAGGACCACATAATGGATGAGAAAGATGAAAGGAATAGAAAACGATCAGGTCCCTGAACAAAGGAGCTGGTTGTGAGACACATGTAGAACACCTCAAGCTGACTAAACCCAAAATGCTTCAAAAGTCATTTTTTCTATGCAATACAATGGTGTTTTGGAGAGAGTAACTCTAAGCTTCACCTTGAGAAGAAGGATACATCACAGTCCCCTAAAATGTACAATTTCAACACGTAACCATCGCACCCTCAAGCACATTCTCTGCTTGTTGCACCTCAAGAGAGGCCCGCTTTGGTTCAGGTCACAACAAAGAGCAAACAAAAAAAACATCAAAAGAAGATCCCTGAAGATTCCTCACCCAAACAAACCAGTGATCTTCACCACCCACCTGCTCTCACAGCTCTTTTATGGACTTTTAGGATGGAACAGGACCCAGTGAATCATCTAATTAGGACCCATCGTGTTTTCTTCTTAGAGCCTGTTACAATTATCAGCAGTGAATCAGACACGCAGAGCAATAATAAATGAGGCATCAAGCATCTTTCCTATAGGAAAGGTGAAATAAATGATTTGTCCAGACTGAATAATGAATTTTAACTCGACACAAGCAGCTCTGCTTAATCATGTTCCCCATTTGCTGCTGCTTTAAGCTCCAATTCTTGTCCAAAATTAAGCTGCTCTCCAGGGTTCAGACAAACTCCTTGTGGCTAAGTTTTGACAGATTTGGGTTGTTTCCAGTAATAATTGTGTCTTGCAGCAATTCCCACTTAGAAAACTAATAAGCACTGGCTGAAAGAAAGGGGAAGAAAGTTGAGAAATTAATGGAAAAATCTGTAGTCCTTGGCCTGGCTTCTGAGCCAGCGCAGTGCTATCGGGCACCCAGCGTGGCAAAGACATCAGCACACCGGCGGGGTGGGTATTACGTGTACTAACAGCAGCAGGCAGGGGGCTACTGGCCTCAGTGCTAGACTAAACTGTTAAACAAATATTACGTGCTTTAGAGGTGATTCCCAAAGGGAAAGAGAAACATCTGCCCCTTTGGGCTTTTTTATTTTACACTCTGAAACTATCCAAAGAGACGGATTCATTTTTAAGTGAACACACTGACGACAAAGGTACTCACAATCAAGGTAATTGACTCTTGTCATCGGAGACGCTTCGAGAGGGCAATTCATGTGATCTTGAAGGTCTGCAAACAAAATGGTGCTTGAGAAGTGCCCGCATCTCTCTGCACGCTAGGGGATATCCTAGCACAGGGCACACGTGTCCATGCTCGGCCAAAGGGAGCTCATCCTGCTTATTTCTTCTTCTGTGTTTGCCCTGAAGGTCTCCAAAAAGAAGACCTAAAAGAACTAAAGTGGGAGCTTAATTTCAGCGAAGATTGGGAGCACTGATGCACACATTCTGCAGGGGACTGAGGATTTAATTCAATCACCCATTGAATTTAAAAGGTGTTAGGGAATTAGGAGTTCAAATATTACATTAACTATAGATCCTATTTCCCTCTAGTTATAACACTTGCCATGAGAATTTTCCAGAGGGAAGAGGAGAATAAGGCTGAGTTTCATATAAAGCCAACAGACTAATGAGTAAGAGGCATAATTCAAAGAAAATAAATTAAAAAACAAAACCCAGGAGGCCTTCTCTGCCATTCACCTCTCAAAATTAAGCAGGGAAGGCACCTGACTTTGCCATAAAACCCCAGAACAGTTAAGTTTCAACAGAAAGGGATCAATGTTCGAGGCATGCAGGTCGTCGAGGTAGCAAGATGTGCACATTAAGCCCACAGACAGCCCAGCCGGTTTCACCTCTTCCCGTTTACCTAGAAACCCATCTCCTATCTTTAAAAGATGAGCGTTTTCAAGATATTTTCAAGGCACAGAAAGGGCATCACAAGCCAAAGCTAGTGTCAAACAGATACTTGCAAGTACCCAGCTGGTCCTTTCAGACCACCCTTCCCATGCAAACCACATCTGCTGCTAGTTCCTTGCCCATTCCCACCACTCGCACCAACTCCAAGGGCTCTGCGTGCTACAGGAACAAATTTTTCAATTAAACACTCAGTAACTGTCCTTTGTCAGAAGCTGGAGATCCAACAGGAGAACTAGCAGGAGACATGATGTCTGTCCCGGGTCATGCATTCACAACTCAGCCACTCAGGAGAAATCCACCGTCCTCAGCATTAAGTCAAACACCAAACCAACAATGAGAGCGGCCAAAATATGGCAGTGACTCCCAGGGAAAGGAGGGCTGGAAATGCCAACCAGAGCAACGTTTCCAAAAGCTCAGGGCCAACCCCCGTAACTACAAACACAAGCAATTTCCTTTTGCTCCACTCAAAAATAACAGATTTTCTGTACTATTCAAGCAGACCCCAGCTGCGTTTGCCCAACACCGTGCTCCACGTGTAAGGGTGTAAGGACTGACTTCTCTCCAAAGGCTTTGCATTTCCAGCCTGCTGGTTTTAAGCTTCACTCTTCACTAACTCCTTCGTCTCAATGGACTAGATCCTCCCGCTCATGGAGGCCCACAGAAGATGACAGATCTACCCATGAAACAGGAAAAAAAATTATCCAACACATCTTCTGAGTCACCTATGCAAGCACGCTCACAAATGTATTAATGAACTGAACAATGTTAATCTGAGTTAAATTGTCACCAAACTTCTATTCAAAATTAAGTGACCTTAATTCACTTCAGAAGAAAGTCTTAGAAAAAGATTCCTCTAGTTATGTCTTTTTAAAGAAGAGACCTGTAAAAGCTGAATCTATTTAAGAGTAAATTCAGATTAGTTTCTTCAGCAGACAAGCTCTATGACTTGCACCTCCAACGAAGAGCTGCATTTCCATTTAATTATGTTTTAGCAGATGATTCACATCTCCTACTGAAATTCTTCATGCAAGTTCTGGATCTGTTTTTGCTCCAGTGTTAGCGGGGCACAACGAGCCTATTACACAAGCGCAAACTTTAAACGGTGCAGAAAGATGGAAATACCCAAGGGTTTGCTAACTTCCTCCTCTAGTTAGCAAAGCCCATCTCCCCAAGAGCTGAACCTGCCACACATGAAAGAAGTGCCCAACATTAAGCAAAGCACAGCAAGGCACCGTCCCCGTGGAGAGCTGCAAGTCACCAGGTCCTGCTACGAATCCTTAGAAGCTGGACATGGAAAGTAGCAGCACGATGTACCGAGTCAAGACAGATCTGTGGGAAAGAGGTCGTAGAGCTAGGTATAGAAAATGGATTTAAAAAGGATGGATATAATTTGGGAAGGACACGCTCTCCCAGTTTAAGACTCCAAAACAAAGCAGGTAGGAAGGATGGGAAGGTGTATTCACAAGGAGACTCCTTTTCCTTGGTCCTGAGGGCAGAAATGGGAACAATAAAACCTTCAGAGAATAAGAAGCTTCACAAACAGAACGAAGTTGAAACATCGTGACAAGGACATAATTAAGGAAAGTCCTAATTTAGGACTAAGCTATGTGACAGAAATTTGCTTGCTGGCTATGCACTGACCTGTTAACACCCTGTTAAATTCACCCTTTTCAAATGATTCATTGAGTGACTTCAGAGACAGCTTCTCAGATGGCCCAGACTGACTTTGTTAAAGCAGATTCCTAATTGAACACACCTCCTGCAAGAGGTATTATTACAACAGGAGAGTAAGCAAAAAGGTGGCACAAATACCTGTTCCCAAGTTTCCTGATGTGACACAGCACAGCAACCAATGCACGAGACATTCATTTCCTACCTCTCCAAAAACTCTGAATACAGAACAGGTCTGGGGCAAGAAGGAGGAGAAAACAGAGATGTTCATTAAGAAAATTTAAAGAAACTATTCTGGAGGAGAAAGAGTAACGGTCCTGAATGGTGTCCAACAAGAGTCCCATTCAAAATGTGCCTCCTATGGGGAGGACAAAGCTGAATTGCACCTGCTGGTCCATAAATACTCTTCCTGTTCCAACTAACACAAGATTAGAAGTTTACTAAATTCCAATTCTGGGGCCCTGACAGCTACAGAAATCTATGGAAAGCCTGGAGAAAAAAACAATACAAAAATCCCTTGGCATCAGCAGATTACTTGAATTTATAGAGCAGATGAAATGCTACCAGCATGTCCAGGACCACAGCATGTGTCAATGGCTACGCTCGAGTCTACTGGACTTCTCTACCGCTTTTCAATAGCTCTGTAATAAAGTTATAGAAGAAAATTAAACTGTGAAGTACCAAGCAGTTGCACTGAATCACATGCAGCACAAACGTAAGGCGAGAGGAGCTTCAAACAGAGCAGCACAAAGACAAGTTTCGAAGAACAAAGGCGTTTTCTTTCCATTTGACTATCCTGCCTTTCAGGACTGCAGGAAAAAAAAACCTGCTGGCATCATCTAGCTGGCTTGGTTAAACAAGAGGGGAGTACCTGCTCTTCGAGTTAGTAAGCTAGGCAGCTTTAAATGAGAGGGGAAAAAAGGTCTCATTAGCTGAATTCATGTCTTGAAAAATAAAAATAAACAATGAAAGGGGTTGAATATGAAATTGGTTTGAGACCCTGTCTGAAACCATCCCTTCTCTTACCGTGACCATGCTGCCAGAGAAAAACCAAATAAATCTGTTGATCAATGGGAAGATCTTGACAGAGAGCGAGGTCTGCCTATGCCATCAAGTTCTGCACAATTTAATTTTTCTTTTAAGGGAATTTTCCCTAGTCACTACCATGCCTCGTTACCGGTTCCCAGCAAGTCAATGCTGTTCTCCTGAGATGGGAGAATCCATAACTGCTGCCTCCTTTTCCCAGTCAGCCTCGGAAGGAAGAGGCCAAGGCTCTGGGCTGTCCCACTGTCTGCTCAGAAACCTGTAAGCAGAAAGGAAAAGAGTGACCCGTGTATCACAGAATCCTTCAGGCTGGAAAAGCCCCTTGGGATCATCGAGTCCAACCCTCAGCCCGACTCTACAAAGTTCTCCCCTACCCCACATCCCCCACAGCTCATCCCAACGGCCCTGAAACCCCCCCAGGGATGGGGACTCCCCCCTCCCTGGGCAGCCTGTTCCACTCTCGGACCACTCTTGCTGGGAAACATTTTCTCCTCCTGCCCAGCCTGAGCCTCCCCTGGGGCAGTTTCCAGCCGTTCCCTCTTGTCCTGTCCCTGATCCCCTGGGAGCAGAGCCCAGCCCCAGCCTCTCTGCAATGTCCTGTCAGGAGCTGCAGAGAGGGATGAGGGCTCCCCTCAGCCTCCTCCTCCTCACACTCAACACTCCCAGCTCCTGCCCTGCCTCCTCACAGGATTGATTCTCCAGCCCTTCCCCAGCCTCGTTGCCCTCCTCTGCCCTCGCTCCAGCCCCTCCAGATCTCTCTGGGATTGAGGTGCCCAAACCTGGACACAACCTCCAGGTGTGGCCTCACCAGTGCAGAGCACAGGGGGACTGTCACCTCCCTGCTCCTGCTGGTCACGCTATTTCTCATACACCTCACCATTTCTAATATTCCTCACCAGGGCCAGGTGTGAGGCTGAGCAGTAGCCAAAGCAACCTGCAGCAGAAAAAAAAGATTCCTAGATCCCTTGGGTGCAAAGAAGATGAGGGAAGAGAAACTGCAAACCTCATGCTTAGAAGTCAGCTCTGGAAATGGAAACAGGTTAAGCTCTTTTGCCATCACAGCTACCAGAAAGAGATTTGGCTGTAGCTAGCAGAAATGGCAGGAGGACTAAATAAAGATACTCCTCTTGCAAACACATACCCCTTTCCCATGGGTTACTGCCTCGGAGCTGCAACACGACGACCTCCCAGCTTCGGCACGCCTCATTTCTAAACTCTGCCACACGCTGCTGCTCGCTAAGGGTGCCCAAAAATATCCTTTTGCAGAGTCAGATCAGCAGACTCCAAGCTGCAGGTGTCTGTTTTAAAATTCTCCCTCTTCGTTCTTTCAGCCTTAAGGGATCGCTACAGACCCGTCTGAAATTGGAGCACAATTATAATGTTTTGACACGCTGCTTACCCCATCCCAAGTCACCAAATTACAGAAAGATCCTAACAACAGTCAAAGCATTTATGATCTGTTTTTCCATGTACTGCTCGTTTCATGTAACCATTTTACTGCTTGCTCATCTTGCTCTTCAGAGACCTCGCCGTTCACAAAAAATGAAAGCACATAAGGAAAAGGCTACAGAAATTAGGGAGAACTGTCTATTCTGTTCAAAATACACAAGGAAAGATCCTCAGAGCCAAAACCAATAATTAAAGGCCAATGTGAAAGGTTTCACTCAAATCCTGAGGTCACATACAACCTCAAGAATCTGTATTTTCCTTCCAAGAATCTGTATTTTCCTTATAGCACGTGGCTTTCTCCAGAGAAGAAGCAAATCCCTGTTTTTTTTTTTCCTTTCCCTTTTGTCCAGCTCACATTAAAGCAGCCAAAAAAGCAAAGAAAAAGGAGCAGATGCAGCCAGGGGATGCTCTGGCATATGGAAGCTCAGAGCTCAGTGCAGCAGGGAGGCAGTTGCTCAGTGCAGATTTTTTCTCCCCTGTAAAACAAACCTTCCTGGGCACCCAGGGGAATCAGTGAAATGTATTCATGCGGTACCAGCCTCCCCGAAGATGTACACGCTCCACATCACCTCACTCGGGCGACCCGAGTTCAAAGGGACGACTGGTCTCGAGTTCAGAGTTTCCACACGCAGGTAGGATTCAAGGTTGAATAAATGTTTGGCTTCTAATCCTCAGAAAAGAAGTTTATCCAACAAAAGTTGCCAGTGTTTCAAAATCTCAAGGACAAGCAATCATTTTGTTGGTTTTTTTTTTTCCAAGCAAGATGCACTTGGAAAAACCACTTTACATGTGGAGCATGTTTTTTACCAGCACATGAAGCCTCAGGGAGTTCTTTAAATATTTGAAAATTAGGAAATAATGGGGAAGCTTACAGATTCCTGTTGCTAAAAGAAGTTTGCTTCAAACACACAAAACACCACTTATTAAGATGATAATTCAACCATAAGCTCACGACAGCCATGCCAGTGCTTACAACCAACACTATACACCACACAACACAATGCCAGGTCACCAGTAAGGCACAAATTTACCAAAACTTATCCGAGCAACAGCTATCAGTGTTCACAACCCAGCGTGGCAGCTGTGTTTTCATCTCCCAAGCACGCTCGACGCAGCAGGCAGGATAAAGAGCAGACCTCCCGAGGTGATCGCACACTTCCGCCAAATAACTGTACTTTGAAAAATTAAAGATTAAATGCTGGAGTTCCTTGAGCAATATTATACAACGAGACAGAGCAAGGGAAGGCAGCCGTCCCGTGGTGTAGGCAGAAACCATCCAGATTCAAGCCAACGCTGTGCAAGCTCCCAGTTCCTTCCCTGAACAAAGGGGGTATCATTTTTCTTCTGTAATTTGATGGATTAGAGGTTGCCACGCACATCAGGTAACCTGAAACAGATCAATGCTGAGGACCTCATCCAGTTTAAACATTTGAGGCTGGCAGCGAAATAAAAGCAAGGATCACGTTCTGCCAGGCTACGACAGGAAAACTCAGCCAAAATAGATTGCTAGAATGAAAAACCAGATTCCTGGGCTGCAATCAAAGCACTGGTCGTTTTAATACTCTGAATTTTCACTCTGGTTAAAGACCCACATCTAGAGAGATGTTCCTCCTAAAACGACAGAACTATTTGCTATTTTCTTACTTACTGATGAAAATTAATTGCAGGTACAGCCATGAATTCTCTTCATTTTATGTGTGGCTCAGATTAGGATTTGAAGACTACGCTGAAGTATTCTAAATCAAGCCCTTCTTCCCCTCTCCTCCAGACCACACGGAACAAAGCACAGCTTTATTTATTCCTGCAGCGTATCCAGATGTAGCCTCAAACACCTCGCAGAACAGCACCACCAGCATCGCCCTTTATAAACTCCTTTTTTTTTCTCAACCTGTTTTAATCACAATACCCACTGGAGGGTCATTTGTAAAGCAAAGGGTGCAAGAAGCTAGTGCAACAAAACTCAATGTGAGACCTTGGAGAAGGGGAGGGTGATTTTATTTAAAAAAAATCTTTAAATAAGTTGAATCTGGATGCTCATACCCATGAGCACCAAGTATACCCAAGTGATCTGTCCGGGATCACTTACATACTGCACGGGGATGAAAGGACAACAGCTGCCAAGCCCTCGCTACGACTCCTGGGTTCTTCATTTAGAAGGACGGGCTACTTTTGGACAGGTCTTTTATATCCTCTGGCTCCTATGGCGAGATGTTTTGGCCTCAGACTTCTGCCTCCTTCTACTTCCATGAAGTTTAGGCAGGTCTACTGCCTATTGTCTGCGTTTCCTCATTTTGAGTTTCTTAAAAGTTCTTCCTGTCAGGCTCACAGGAAAAGGGATGGCACGAGCGCCGAGCCGCAACCGCGTCAACTCCGTCCTGTTGTCAGGGTGTGGGGGCTTCCGCTCACAAAACCTGCCCCGAATATGCTGGGTTTTTCCATCAATCTGTCCTCTTCAACTCTACTAATCCCAGTGCACGGCTTATGTTACGCCGCAATGTTATTAGCGTTACCACTAGCAATAGAATTTGTATTTCAAGCGCTATTTTTGGAAATATAAACTAAATAACCACAGGATGTAAAGCTAACAAATACAGCGTGGCTTTTGGTTCCCAACTTTTCCAAGTAACATACCAGTGGTGAATAGCTAAGGGGTGTGTACGCGTGCTCTTTATTGCTTCTTAAGGCTTTCTAAAGTGGGCATCGGGATTATTTTCCTTCCTGCCTAGTTTTTCAACATCCAAAATAACAGGTTTCAATATCTCCCCTCCCATTTATGATTTCTGCAAGACTTCTGAAGGACATCTAGGTCAAGGGCTGAAGCCAAAGTGCTTGCTAGCTCTTGGGAGAGAGAACAGGACAAGTCAATATTGACTTTGACTCCAGTATCCAAAACTTCATCTTTTTCATACCGGCCAGACAAAATACGTTTGTAACTCATACAATTAGTCCCTCACAAACATTTGGATAAACAGGATGTGAACGCATCGCTGAGAACAAGGTTTAAAAGCTGTTCATTCATCCAGCTGCGCTCAGACTCCTCAGATCACAAAGCTCCTTTCCATGGGAAAAGGAATATTTTTGCCCAAAAAACACCTGGGAGAGAAAGCAGCTGCGCCTTGGTCCCCGATGCCTGAATGATGACTCTGCCCAGAGGCCGAGGGAAGCTGGAAGAGGCTAGAGGATGCCCACAGGCCACTGGCCAAGAGCCTTTCAAATATTTGAAGTCTCTAAAGAAGTGTTTCTAGAAGAATCATTCTCACATGCAGCCATGAGAGCTTTCAGGTTTGCATCAAAGTCCAGAATAGGCCTCCTTTTTTATTATTTTGTTTTCAAACCTCTTTGTAGCAGCCATTTATCTCAAATATTTCAACAAGCATCCTTATGAGTGAACCGTCCTCATTGAGAAACCAGAGCAAAAGAGGAAGTATTTGCCCCAGAAATGTTTGTATTACAAACTTTACATCACTAAAACCAAGTGTTCCTTGGGTTGTTCGTTTTTTGAAAAAATAGAAAAGGAAAATAAAGGAAGGAATTCTAGAAAATGAGAACCACAGAACAGCCTGGGTCAGAAGGGACCTGGAAAGATCACCCAGTCCAACCTCTTGAGGGAAATGGAGCTGAGATAAGATTATTCAGCACCTTCTCCAGTCGTGTCTTGAAACCCTCAGTTAATGGGGACTCCACCACTTCTCTGGGGAGGCTGTTACAGTGAATGATTGATTTTAATGTGAAAACCAGGTTTCTTACATCAAGATGAAACCTCTCCCAGTGCAACTTGTACCCACTGCCCCTTGTCTTCTCCACATGGCTCCTTGTGAAGAGAGAGAATCCTCTCAATAGCCACCCTTTGAGTACTGGAAAACTACAATGAGGTTTTGCCTGAGCCTTCTCTTTGCCAGGGAGAAGAGACCCAACTCCTTCAGCCTTTCATCATGGGGCAGGTTCTCCAGCCCTTCAACCACCTCCTCTGGACCTTCTCCAGTCTGTCTGTGTTTTTCTTGACTTGTGAGGACCAGAATTGGGCACAGCACCCCAGGGCAGCCTGACAAGCGCTGGGTAGAGCAGGATGATCCCATCTCTCTCCGCTAGCAATGTCCCTGTGGATGCAACCCAGGACCCGATTTGCCTTCGCCGCTGACTCGTATATTGTTGTCCACCAGGACCCCCAGGTTCTTTTCAGCAAGACTGATCCCCAAGCCACACAGATCCCAGCCTGTACTGGGCTCTTGGGGTGTCATCCTGGGTGCGGGACTTGGCATTCTGTCTTTGTTAAACTTCACACTGCTCTTGCTTGCCCACTCCTGCCTGTCCAGGTCCCTCTGTAAGGTTATCACATAAATTAAGGTATCGCATGTACACTGCTTTTCAAACAAGTGGCTTGTGGCTTGCTCCCTCACATGACACAGAGGGGATCAAGAGCAGGGTGGGCACAGGGCGAGGGGGGGGATTCTCCCCCTCTGCTCCGCTCTGGGAGACCCCCCTGCAGGGCTGGGTCCAGCTCTGGGGCACCAACAGCAGAAGGACACGGACCTGCTCCAGCGGGGCCAGAGGAGCCACGGAGATGCTGGGGGGGGCTGGAGCCCCCCTGTGAGGACAGGCTGGGAGAGTTGGGGGGTTCAGCTGGAGAAGAGAAGGCTCCGGGGAGACCTTAGAGCGCCCCCCCAGGGCTGAAAGGGGCTGCGGGAAAGGGGGGAGGGACAGGACGAGGGGGAACGGGGTTAAACGGACAGAGGGGAGATTTAGATGGGATCTGAGGCAGAAATTGTTCCCTGTGAGGGGGGTGAGGCCCTGGCACAGGCTGCCCAGAGAAGCTGTGGCTGCCCCCTCCCTGGAAGGGTTCAAGGCCAGGCTGGACAGGGCTTTGGGCAACCTGGGCTGGTGGAAGGTGGCCCTGCCAGGGGCAGGAGGGGTGAGACAAGATGGGCTTTAAGGTCCCTTCCAACCCAAACCATATGATGATTTTATGATTCTATATTTGGGTTTTCTACTGCATTTTATTTTAATTACATATTAGAAACTCTGAACCTCTCCATACAAAAATCCCAACCTACCGTGACTGGTACGCTGGGAAAATTATAGCTCAAGACAAAAGCATAAATGCTGAGCATGGGAGACGCAAAGATATATTCAGGTCTCCAGATTGTTTTTATCCATTTAACCTCCAAAGTCTGATGAAAACACTGAAAAAACTTAAATGTGGACAGGAAAATTTCCAACAAGAAGAACAAACCACACACTGCTTGTATTTGACATTTTTGATCTTTCTAAGACTTACAAACGCCTAAAAATAGCTCCTTTCCCTTATCCAACATACAATTTTAGATGTTTAAGGAGTCTACTCACAAGGCAGCAAAAACACAAATTGCTTTTTTTTTTTGAGCTCTTAGACCATCAACAAGACTCTTTGTAGACGCTGCTAGAGAAATGCCTCTGTTGAGAAACACTTGATAGAAATACTCCACTTGAGAAAGCAAACAGAGCAGCAAATCCCTGGCACCAGCTTTATTTTAATTAAATTTTAAATTAAATTTTGCAGAGTGAAAAAGGTGACAAAAGTTAAAAATCTTTTCTACAAGTAGGTTGAAAAGGAGAACGTAACAAAAGCAGCACCTAAACCAATGCGTATGGTCTCATGTTTAACCAAGAGATAGCCCAGATCTACTTCAAAAGACACAAGGCTTGGCCAAAGGAGCTCTGCAGTGAGGGATATAGCGAACACATGCAACACCAACGTGTGCTATGAGCTCCTCACATGCTTTCAGGACAGTAATTACTTATAAAAACAGGATTAAAAGGAGATAGCATGCTGTATGAAAAGAGTCTAGGGCTTCGAACAGTGGGGAAAATGAAGGAATGCCTCCTGCAAACTCTGAAAGGGAACTGGGAGGTAAGAAGACAAACCTGTCAGAGAAAATGGAAGGAGGGGAAAAAATATTTCTCTATCTCAACGGTTATATAAGGGCTGCTGCTGGAGCTCTATAAATAGGACCTTAACAGGTGTCAAATGGGAGAAAACTCCAGCAATCGACTCAAACGGGGCTTTTTCCATCAGGTAGTTTTTCAGTAAGATTGACAGTTTGTTAAGGCTGGACTTAAGGGCTAAGGCTGAGCTGAATGCGGGTAGTTTGTCCCCCTGCATCTGCCCCTGTGCAAGAGGGCAGGATTCCATGTCAGGACATAATCTGTAGCCAAAAGCAGGATCGGTACAACCGCATCAGGAGGACGTGCTACTGGTTCGCTCAAGCCAACGATTAAAATCCAGGAATGTGAAGATAATCAGCTCTTGCGTTACCAAAAAAGGCCCTTATCACAGAAGGAAGGAAACATGGTTGAGAATTTGCCCAAAAATAGAAGGTGTGGAGCCACTTCACAAATGCACAGCAGTCTTGCATGAGGGTTGAAGGCATCCTTGCTGCAAATCCAGAGCATGACAGGTTTCACAAGGATGGAAACACAGACCCTCGTCTGAAAATTCGTTCTCAGCAGCTGCTGGTGCTCCAGACATACCCGAACGCAGGCTCCTACCCCTGAGTCAACAAGGGGCTTCCCCCTTGAGGGATCTGGGTAGCAGCGCCAGGGGCAGCCAAGGGAGCAAAAAGATGCCCTGGGCATGGGGTACCCACCTCCTGGGTGGCAGCACCCCAGCACCATGTGGCCCTTGAGGGCAGGAGGTGCTGTGGAGATAAGGAGAGGGGGGATATCTCAAACCAACTGGGACTACCCCCCATCAGAGAACCATGGGGTGCCCCCCATCTCTCCCAGTATCGCAGAACTGGTGGAATGGGGATGGTCTCCCCAGTCCTGCAATTGTGGGTTAACCCCGGTCTCCTCTCGCCAAGATCCTGGGGCTGTTGGGGTGGGGTGACCCACACATCCAGAGACTCGAGGGTAACTCCCCCCCATACCAACACTGCTAGGAAGAAGGTGGAAGAGAGGAAGATCCACCATTCCCAGGACACAAGACTGGGCTGATGTCTCATCCAAGGGCTCTCTGGTAGCCTGGACTGCCCCCCCATCCCAGGATCCCCCCTCCCAGGACTCTGGAGCCCCCCACTACAAAAACCTGACACACTGGGCTGAGTGTCACCATGAGTTTGCCCAGCCCCATCCAGGATCACAGAGGTGCTGAGACGGGGCTGACCTTCACCAAGGACTGTGGGTCACCCTCTGCCCCCACCCCCCATAGCCATAGGGATGAACCACCTGTGCGGGGCAGCCAAACATCCCCCAGAGCACGGTGGCGGGGAAGGGAGAACCTCCATCTCCCGGGGTCACGGGGGGGGGGGGGGGGGGGGGGGGGTGACCCCCCACTCACCAAGGCTGTAGGTCCCCTTCAACACCCCGAAACCGCTCGGAAAGGGGTGACCACCCCCACCCGCGGGCCTACATATCCCGGTCCTCCCCACAGCACCCCCCGGCCTACGGGGACGGGGTGATCGCCCCCAGCCCGGGGCCGTGGGGTACCCCATCTCCCCCTAAAAGCACCCCGGAGCCGCGGGGCCGGGGACAACCCCCCCACAAGGCCTTGGGGAGGGGGGGGGGTGTGTGCTCCGGTCCCGGACACGACGGGGCCACCTCCCCCCAAAACCGGCCGCCACTCACCCGCCGAGCGCGGCCTAACCGGCAACTGCACAAACCGGTTGAGGAGGCGACCGCCGCCCGCCGCGCTGCCCGGGCCCTCCCTGCCGCCCTCCCGGGCGCCGCCGGCCGCCGACATAACCCCGCCCGCTTCTCCTCGGAGCGAGCCGACCAATCAGCGGCGAGGCTCGGCGGCCTATGAAACGCGAGCTTCTTGGCAGGTAGGGGAAGGCGGGAGCGTTGTTGCTGCGTAGGCTGGAGCAATCGAGCGCCGATCGCGGGAGCTGCGGAGGGGGTCGCTGCGGGCCTGGGGTGTGAGGGCCCGGGGAGGGACGCGGGGCCCCACAGGGGGGGCCGCGGTGCATCGCGAGCCCTCCGTGGGGACGAGGAGGCCGAGCGGGGGTTGCGTGGGGTGATGGGCACCCCCACGGCGGGGCCGGAACGGTCTTGCGCGACCGCGTTTCCCGCCCCCCCTCCCCGGCTCTTGACGGGGTGAGGGACCAAGATGGCGGCGCCCAGCGCCGGGGCGGCGGGGGAGGCCCGGGGGAAGTTGCCCGCCGTCACCCCCCAGCAGATCCGCGACCTCATCGACGGGGGCATCGCCCCTGAGGGCACCGGCCCCGATGGGTGAGGGGGAGCGCTGGGGCCTCGCCGGCACCGGGCCTGAGGGAGACGGGAGGGTGACCCGGCCGTGTGGCACCGGCGGGGTGGGGGAGAGGTTGGGGAGCCTTCGAAGTTATTGAGGGGCTCTGAGAGGCGCCGAGGGGTCGCGGGGGACGGCAATAATTGTTGGGGGGGATGCTGGAGAGCGCTGGTAGGTGTTAGGGGTTATTATGGGGAGGGGTGCTAGGAAAAGAGGGCGCTGGGGTGTGCTGAGGGGACTGAGAAGCGCTGGGGGGGCACTGCAAAGTGGGGGGCGGAACTGGTGGCACTAAGAGGCACTGGTAGGCTGTACTGGTGAGGCTAGGAGGCACTGGGAGTGCTGGTGGGATCAGGAAGTGCATTACGAGTTCTAGAGAGACTAAGGGGCACCGGCAGTGCTGGAGAGACAGAGGGGTACTGGGGGGCAGTACTTATGGCACTGGGAGGGCTGAGGCACAGAGACAGTAGCGGAAACTGAGAGATACTGGGAGGCGGTAGTGGATAGTGGGAGGTACTGGTGTGCACGGAGAGGCAGTACTGGGGGGCGCTGGGAGGGCAGAGGCAGGTAAGTGACTTGTGAAGCTCTGGCATCTCTGCAGCCTGAGGGAGCTGAACTGGCCACGTATCGGGCCTCTGACCTGAAAAGTCACACCCTGGGGAGGTCACTGAGAGTCACAGGAGGTACTGGTGGGCACTGGGAAGTCTGGAAGGCCCTGGGGGCGCTGGATGGCTGAGCTTTGGGGGTATCTCACTGAAGCCGAGCAACCATGGTCACCCTCAAAAGCACAGTTCACCCCTGGCCCAGCCATCTCTGAATTTTGGCCTGTGGAGAGGTGTTGGGGAGAGGCCACAGGGCAGCGCTTGCCACAGGGCCAGCATTCTGGCTGCAGGGGCCCACGTTCCGGCCACAAATGCCAGCGTCGGGAGCACAGGAGGGTCCCTGGCTTCAGAGACATTCTGCCATTGTTGATTTGCTTTCGCTGGGTCCAGAGAACAAATTCATGTCTCCTACTTGTCCCATCAGATCCCCATCTGCCACTACTGTTGATTATCCTGAAATGTTTAATGTGCACCTTTGCTTGTTGCGTTATGGTTTTTCTTTTTTTTTAATTGGTTTATTAGTAAAATAATGAAAAGCCAGGACTTGGGAGCTCTGGAGAAAGGGTTCTTGTAAGGGTAAGCCTGAAGGACAGGAGGGTAGAAAGTGGTCTATGCATTTTTTATTACTGAAATCTCTCCAGGACTGCACAGATGCTTCGCTTGCTGACTTGCTGTTCCTTTTAGGAAGGACACATCCGACTGCTCAGAGTCAGCTAATGGATCTTCTCAAATGGATGCTCTCTCCTTGGAATCTGCCAGCAAGGAAGCCTATTTCAGCAGAGTAGAAACATTCACCATATCCTTTCTGATGCTGAGCGTCCAGTCATCCCCCACCCTGCTTTGCTGTCACCCTCTCCATGGCTTCCCTACAGGCTCCATCTTCTCAAAAGCTTTTTTTATTCCTTTGGCCAAGTAAACCTTGGCCAAAGCTTTGCCTGGTCAACTCGTAATTTATTGGGTTTTATCCTTAATGTGAGCACCCGCTGAAGTGGGCGGGCAAACCCCACGAGCTGTCTCCCCTGGTTTGTGCCAAGTACGGCTGGACCAACGTGGAGTGTGACATGCTGAAGTGCTCCAGCTGCCAGGCCTTCCTCTGCGTGAGCCTGCAGCTCACGTTTGACTTCAACAAGTGTATGTATGCCAGCGTCCGGCGGGGTATGGGGAGTGGGCTGTAGGGTTTGGGGGTCTATGTGCCTCATCGTGTTCCTAAATTACTTCTGTAGTCTTGTCCTGGGTGATGCTGGGTGTTTGTTTCTGAAAATAAAGTGTAAGTTGAATAAATTTCCTTTAGTTTGTGAGAACGTGGTGAAACCTCCTGCTTCTGTTCTCAGAGATGGGTTAGAATAGAATAATTCCAGCTGGAAGGGATCTATGATGCTCATCTCGTCCAGCTGCCCTGATATCAGTCTGACCCTGCCCTGACGCAGCTTGGAATCAGTCTCATGCACCCTCTCACAGGACCCCAGGGAGAAAAGCTCAGCACTTCCCTCTCCACTTCCCCTCCTCAGGAGGCTGTAGAGAGCAACGACGTCTCCCCTCGTCCTCCTCTCCAAACTAGACAAACCCACAGTCGCTCCTCACACAGGACCTGCCTTCCAGCCCTTTCACCAGCTTTGTTGCCCCCCTCTGGATGTGTTCAAGTACCTTAACAGCCAATTTTTAATTTTTTTTTTTTTTCCCGACTGCTTGGTCTGTCACCCTGATACTCCTCTCAATTTTTCTAATGTGCTCTGTTGGTGGCTGCTGGTCACCAAGTCAGTCTGTTCAAGTGGTCACACTGTGTTATTTAATTAAGAAACCCCTCCACTGCCTTCTTTAAACTACTTGGACTCCTAGCAGTAAAACTCCCCCTCCTGTTGCCCTTGCTGAGCTCCCTCCCCAGGCCCAGCACCAGTTTCCTTCCCCTGCCTGCAGAGCACTGGTGTCTGACAAATGCAGCGTGGGTGATGTGTAAAGGGGAGCTGCATGAGCAGTTCCTTTTGTGTCAGTCTGAATATTGACGCCCGCTGTTCAGACTATCTTTCTTAAATAAACCATGGCCTAATTACTCTGTTGGTAATCACACCGCTTCAGGAAAATCTAAAATAATCAGCGGTTGGAAGAAAGGCTTGAAAAATAAATCAGAGAATAAATGATATCTTCTGAAAGGTGTGAATAAGTTAAATTAAGTATCATATCTTTTTTTGGGAAGCTTGATTTCCAGACACAGCTGTGACTTGGCTCCTGTGGCCAGAGTGGTGGGGTCAGGTGAGTTAGCTGGGGACTGGCAGCAGCCCGGGAGGTAAAACTGGCAAAACCAGGTGTTTTTTTTTTTTTTTTTACTGGTGGTTGATTTGAGCTGTGTCTCCACTGTGATGCCATGCAGCCAGGCAGGCTCCCCTGCTCCATGGTTGCTGTGCCTGAGAACGGGAGGAGATTTTGGTTGTGAGGAGAGGAGCTGGGATGGCTCTGGTCACGCTTGCTGTTGTGGTGATAACTCCTTGAGCCAGCCTGCCTTTGCTGCTGCAGGAACTGCTGCTCCACGGTTGCCTGCAGGGAGGCTGGAGGTGCAGCAGCTCTTCTTGGTGGCGAGGGAGGTGAGTCTGAGGTGAGAACTTCAGGCTCTGCAACCTGCAGCCTCAGGTGGCATCTGTCACCTGAGCCCTGCTGAATGGGAGGAGCAGGGAAGCCCTTGGAGCCTGGTGCCTTCCTCTTCCTCGTTTGGTTTTCCCAACCATTCCCTGAGGAGGTTGTTCCACAGGGGAGTAGAAGTGAGCTTTGCCTTGCAGATAAGGAGCGCTGCCTGGAGCTGAAGAAGGCCTTGTGCACCGCTCACGAGAAGTTCTGCTTCTGGCCAGACAGCCCCTGCCCAGGTTGGTGTCTCAGAGCCCAGCTAGTGCACGTGTCCAGGATTATTCCCTTTTTTCTCCCTTCCTGTCACTGCTCGTCTCCTGTTATAGGAATTGTGGTTTCTCTTCAAGTTTTCAAAGCAGGCAGTGTCACCGCAGTCCCCTTTTTTCCTGTGGGGACAGTGAAACACACAGTGGCAAAACAACATCTCTAAGCAGCCTCAGCAAATAAGCAACTGAGCCGTGGCTGGAGCCCCAGGCTGGGCTGTACGCAGCCTCTCTTAACCTTTATGTGCCTCTAGGACAGTTAAAATGCTTTTTGGGTTGTAACCGGGAGGGGACAGAGGATACTGGATGACATGGGATGCTGAAAGGGCAATAGATCTCATTTGCAGAGCTGTACTGCATGGGGAAGGGTGGTTGCAAATGAAAAAAGCTGTGCTCAGCTTTTCTTTTAAAAGCTGAGAGACTGACCTGTGGAGGCCTTGGCTGGACTCGTCTCCTTGCTTGCCCTGTGGGTTAAGGAGGGGGTGGGAAGGCCAGTGGCACAGCTTAGGCCTCCCCTGTTTGCTTTCACCAGATCGCTTTTCCATGTTGCTGGTGGATGAGCCCAGAGCCCTTCTCCAGGACTTCCTGGACCGTTTTCAGAGCCTGTGTCAGCTGGAGCTGCAGCTGCCCTCCCTCAGACCAGAAGATGTGAAAAACATGGTGAGTTCCCGTCTCCCCCTGGGATCGGGTGCGTTCAAGCCCCCGGTGATGATACCAGGCATGGCTGTGCTGTGCAAACCTTGCCCAAAACAGGTGTGAGATTTAAATCGGAGACTTCAGCTTGAGTGGGTGAGTGGTCTGATCACTTTAGCTTTCTCCTAGTATGTTCTCCATGCGGTGGTTACACCTGGTATTTCTGGAAGCATTTGCCAGTCAGGGAGGAACCTGGGGGGGTTGGTTGCCAGCCGACTGAACTGGAGCCAGCAGAGTGCCCAGGGGGCCAAGGAGGCCAATGGCATCCTGGCTTGTGTCAGCACTGGCGTGGCCAACAGGGCCAGGGAAGGGATCTGAGCCCTGGGCTGGGCACTGGGGAGGCCGCCCCTCGCTGCGTGGGTTCAGTTTTGGGCCCCTCACCCCAAAAAGGCCATTGAATGACTCGAGCGTGGCCAGAGAAGGGCAACGGAGCTGGGGCAGGGTCTGGAGCACAGGTCTGCTGGGGAGCGGCTGGGGGAACTGGGGGGGTTCAGTCTGGAGCAGAGGAGGCTGAGGGGAGACCTCCTGGCCCTCTGCAACTCCCTGCCAGGAGGGGGTAGAGAGGGGGGATGAGTCTCTGGAGCCAAGGCCCCAGCGCCAGGCCCCGAGGGAATGGCCTCAAGCTGCCCAGGGCAGGGTCAGGCTGGCTCTGAGGAAGGATTTCTGTGCAGAAGGGGCTGTTGGGCGTTGGAATGGGCTGCCCAGGGCAGGGGGGAGTCCCCGGGATCCCTGGAGGGGTTGAAGAGTCGGGCTAAGCCAGCGCTGAGGGATCTGGGGGAGTTGGGAACGGTCAGGGGGAGGGTCATGGTGGGGCTGGAGGAGCTTCAGGGGCTTTTCCAACCCAGATGGTTCTGGGATTCTGTAAAATGGAGTTTGGAAAAGCTCATCTGCTCTGCAAGTCCTTCTTGACCAACGCAGACGCAGCCGGCTCACGTCACCACGATGTTGCTGGTGGGAAGTGAGCTGTGTAGCATCCATTTCCCACTCTATGCCTTTCCCAGGGTGCGTGGTGCTCTCCAGTGCCCAGCAGAAGTGATTTGGGGTCCCACAGGCTCCTTTGGGTGCTCTCCCTGCAGCCCCCACCCCTGTTTGTTACCTCCAAGTGCTCCATGAGACACGGCAGGTCACTCCTCTAGCAGGTGGGTGGGGTCCCACTGGAGTCAGTCATTGCTCTAGGGAGGGTTGGGAATTTGGGGAGCTGGAGGGGCTGCCCCAGAGCAGAGGTGTGGGCAGAGGCCTGTGAAGGTGAGGGAGCCCAGAGAGTGAGGTACAGGGGGGCTTCTCGTGTGAGGCAATCGTGCGAGGGGGCTCAGCAGGCAGGAGGGAAGAGCAGGAGCTACAGCAGGAGAGGCTGGAGCGTAGCCACAGGCGGGAGCAAGTGTGGGATTGCCTCCTTGTAGGGACCTGGCCAGGCCTTGCTCTACTCCAGCCAAGTCTGGTTTGTTGGGCACTCGCTCGCTGGGAAACAGATGGCTCTCGGCAGCAAGAAACCATGTGGGAACTGGGGAACTCTTCATCCATTCAGCAGAAATCACAAGAGGTGTTTTATGGTTGCCACCGTGGGCTGGCTGAGCTATGAAACCCATCGCAACCCCCCCGAGAAGAGACAGCCTAAAGCCAAGGGATGTGTCGCATCTCCACATCGGAACTCCCCAGCTGCCCCGCTAGCAGCAAGGTCTAGAGCCCGACTGACACCTTCAGGGACTCTCTTTTCTCACTGTGTCTCAGCAGTAGCCCCAGAAGCACTCGTGGTTTGCCTGAGCACAGGCAAACACAGCCCTTGTTGCCTCCCTGGGATCGGAGGGAGGGATCGGGGCTGTTCGGGCTCGTGCTTGTCGTGAGCGGCAGAGCTGTGACCTGCTCCGCTGTCCCCACGCCAGCTCGGGGGAGAAAATGGTGCTTAAACAGAGCCCACGCCTCGGGGAGAGTCAGGCACAAGGCAGGAGGAAGCCGTCGCTCTTGTGTGGCTTTTGCCTGTTAAGCAGAGTGGAAGTGCTGAGGGTGCGGGCTGATGTACCCAGCCCTTTCAGAGAGTGAAAAAGAGATTTTCTTTTTTTTTTTTTTTCCTTCGTGTAAGCTGCGGTTTGTGAGTAGAAACAATGTATTTTATCAAACTGCCTCTGACTGCCAGCTCTGCCACCTTTCTCTGCTCCGCAGTCCCTGACGGAGGAGAAGATCAGTCTGCTCCTCCAACTGATTGGGGAGGAGCTAGAGCACAAAACGGAAGGAGAGAAACCACCGGTGAAGTTTGCCACAGAAATCCTGCCAGTACACATTCCTGCCTGCATCCTGGCTCTGTGCGGCTGGACCTGCAGGTGGGTCGTGGTGTAGGACTGATACTAACGTGTCCACCGCACTTTGTGGTTGCTGGTGAAACCTCTCAGAGGCTGGAGGAATGCAGATGTCCCTCCTGTGAAATGTTCAGTATCCTGTTTCACTATTTTATTATCATCTCCAGCCGTTAAAACTGACAGACTTCTAGAACCCCCAGTGCAGAGCTAATCTAAAATAGATGTCTCCCTGACACGGCGGAGTGAAACAACTGAGCTGTCGGTTGCCCCGCTCGTTGCTGATTTAGATGTTGAAGTCAATCCCTGAAATGTCATCCTCAGTAACGCTTTCGTTGCTCGTCAGGCCTGCAGGAAGGGAGGGAGGGAAGGTTCGTGACCTGAAGGTTCGCAGCTTCCCAAAGCGTGTGCTGTGAGCAGAACAGCAGCCACGCTGTTTGTGCCTGAGGCAGCCTGCTGAAAGGGAAGCAATCTTTTACGGTGCAGGCTGGAAAAGGGCTCACAGCAGGGAAGAGCAGAGCTGCTGCTGTGGCTGGGGGGTTCAGGCGCCAAGGATGGGGACATTCTCAGCTGATATCCCATAAATGAGTGTGCTCCTGCTTCATGGCAAGCCAAAATGTATGTGAGCTGGTTTAAAGCAACACTATAGATGAGGTTTAATGGATTTGTTTTACTTCTTAGCACACGAGGCTACAAAAACATTAACTCTGTGCCTCAGTGCAGGGGTACTGATGTCTTGAAACGTGCTGGCTCAGGTACCTGTGACTGAAACGGTTCCTGTGCTCTGCCAAATCCCTGCATCTGTTCTGAAAGCTGCGAGTTTGGGGAAGGGCCCAGCCTCGTCCCTGACCTTCTCTCCTGACTTGGCTCTGTCCCCGCAGCGCTGCGTCTGGCTTCGTGCACCTCTCGGTAATCACCTGCTCCCGCTGCATGAGGAAGGTGGGACTGTGGGGTTTTCACCAGCTGGAGTCTGCGGGGCCGGAGCTGGACTCCTGCAGCCCGAGCATCACGCCACCGGCACCCACCGAGCGCTTCCTGCTCATGCCCGTGTCTCCGCGCAGGATGCTCACACGGAGCCAAGACACGCTCCCTCCGGGCTCCGAGCAGGTATGGCTCTGCTCAGCCAGCCCGTGAGCTCCGGGTGTCTGGGTGAAACAGGGGGACGCAGGAGTCTAAACTGATGTAGTTTGCTGCCTTTTCATTTGAAAGAGGCTCATTTTGGTGCTGTTCCTCCAGCTGTAGGCAACGTCCAACAGAAGTGGGGTGCTGCTGCCTTTGCCCTTGCCCTTTGCGGCTCTCTGGCCTCCTTCAGCCCTCCCATAGGAGGGCACAAAAAGGGCCTTTCCAGCCAACATCTTTTCTAACTCGAGATGCTCCAAATCAGGGGCTGCTTTCACCCATGTCCAACTAGACACATCTAAGATGCTCCTGGTGTGAAGGGAGGGTGGCGCGGCTCCTGCCACAGTGGCTGGAGGCAGCTTTGATCTGTTGTTTGAGCTGGGCAGGGCCCTCTGTCCCCTTCAGGCGGAGGACATGCTGGTGACCAGAGGAGCTCTATTAATTCCTTGTTCTTTCCCCGCTAGCAGCAGGAGAAGAGCCCATCCCCAGTGATCTCTCGCCCGCGGAGTTGGGACGTGCCTGTCCCCGTGGACCGGAGTGAGGTGGAGGTGGCCAGCCCCACTCTGAGGAGCCGCCCCGTCACCCGCAGCATGGGGCAGGGGGACAACATGGAGGTGCCATCCAGTCCTTTCCGCAGAGCCAAGCGGATGCGGCTCTGCTCTTCCAGCAGCTCAGTGAGTGACCTGGGTGCAGGGAGAGCCTGGATGGGGAGGGATCTGGGCAGGGTGCTCCTGATCCAGGGACCAGTGTTGTCCCTGCAGCTGGCTCAGGGCTGGTGTTGAAGCACAGAGAGGGTTTTATGGTGTCACTGGAGCCCTTTTTTTAAACCATGCTGACACTGTCCTGCTTCACTGTCACTTCCTCCCCTACCCAGGACACTTCTTTGAGGAGTTTCTTTGACCCCAGCACTCAGCATCGTGACTGGTGTCCCTGGGTCAGTGCAGTGGAGGGAGGGGAAACCCTGGAAGATACCACGACCCAGACGGAGAAAGAACCTGTGAAGGCAGAGCCGGGCTGGCAAGTGGTACTGAACACTCTCCTCGCCACCAGAAAGTGCGACAGAGTGCCTGAGACGGAGCCTGTGGTGAGTCTGTGGGATCCCCAGCCCCAAACCCAAACACTCAAAACACCGCTTGCCCCAGCCTTGCCCAGGGCGGAAAGCCCACGGGCAGAATTTGGGGTAGATGGGCTTCATTTGGGCTGAATGCAAACCCAGTTGGGTGGCAACGACCAAGTGTGTGTCTGTAGAGTCTCAGCTTCCCCTCTGGCTGCGGTGACAGCCTCTCAGCCGGGTCTCATCCCTTACAGCGATGTGTTGTGCGCCGATCTGCTCAAGGGCTACTATAAATAACAGCCTTTCCCGAGCGGCTCAGCGCTGCCCAAGATCCAGTTTCATTTCATGTCCCTACTAGTAGAGAGCTCCCAACTCTCTCCACAGACATCCTGTGGCCTCCAGCCCCGGGCTGTTGGACGGGTGGGTTTGCTGAGCCAGGGGAACAGAGCTGAGCCCACAGCCCCCCTCTCTGAGCGCAGCCGGTACCTGCTGCTGCCTCCCTGGGCCCTGTTATCCGCCTGGATTCTTCCTGCCAGCTCCCCCCGGCTTTGCTTGGGACTGAGCTGCAGGGAGCAGCAGAAGAATCCTACTTTAGCATTTTTTGGGGGGGACTTTGTGTGAGTTGTGTCCCCAATAGGCTGGACTCTTCTGCCTGTGCCACATGCCCCAAAAGTGCCGGTGAGTCCTGCGGGACCAGACACAAACCGGAGACATGAGACCCAGCTGGAGCAGGGAATGGTTGGAGTTCTGTCCTGCTCCTTGCTTGCAGTCGCTTTGCTCTTTTCCCCTCTGGTTCTGGTACACAGGGCTAATGAAGAAGAGCAAACTGGCAGCCAATTAGGATATTTCAGATGGGTTGTTTTTTTCCTGCGTTTTTTCCTCACGTGCTTTGTAGACAGCTCAGTGGCAATGGCAGGTCCTGTTGTGAAGCCTTAACCTCTGGTTATCTCTTTTGCTCCCCCTCTCTCACAGAGTCTCTCGGTGAAGTCCTGCAAGGTGTTCCGCATTTTCCGGCAGTGGGAGAGCATGAATTCCTCCTGACTGAGCCGCTGCCTCTGGGAACTGCTGCCTGGCTGGCAGCACGCGGGGCGTCGCGTCGGTCCGGCGGAGGTCTGCTTCCCAGTTGCTCCCGTGGCAGTTCTGTGCCCTGGGGAGGGGATGCTGAGGAGGCTCCGCACCAAACACAGCCCCCAGCGGCCGCTGGGACACCCTCCTCCCTGACTGCCTTCCTCCAAGCCCCCTGCCTTCACAAATTGCTGCTGTAGCCCTCGGCCCTAAGGGTTTTGACAGCCCTCTCTGGAGCTGGGCCAGGCTGTGGGTGTGCGGGGTGAAAGAGGAGACGTGGTCACCTTGTGAGGGTGACCATCTTGTGTCCAGCTGTGACCCGCCACCAGCAGCGCAGGGATGTGATGCCAGGTGGGAATAAACATTTCAGTTTTGTTCTTTTCTTTTTTTTTTTTTTTCCTTACTGCTTGTGTGGTGCTTCTTCCCGGGGCAGGATGAGCTCTGGACCTAAGATGTGGCTCCTGTATTCTTCAGGATCCTCATCTTTGTGCAGTCAGTGTCTGTCTGCCTCCTTTTGCTGTTTCCCACTCCTTATTTTGCTGTCCCCCCTGCCTGATGTGGGCTCTCTGCCATTGCCTCAGCCCCCGTACACGCAGAAATGCCCCTAACCTTGTACCCCTGGGCCTGCCAGCCTCTGCCCTGGCAATCAGCTGCCCAAAGCAGATTTAGTTGGGGGCTGAGAACCTCTCTGGAGTGATGAATCCCCCCCCCAGCTGGAGTTCAGGAGAGGCTGGGATGCAGCCAAAACCCGTGAAGAGGTGGGTTAGGGCTTACCTGGGTGCTGGGGACGGACTGGTCTCAGTGGAAGGCGGAGAAGAAACTCAGAAAGGAGCTCCTGATCTGTCGTCTCCATCCTTGAGGATGCTGGGGAAAGGGCTTTGGGGAGGGCTGAGACTCCACAGACACCCCAGGTGCAGTTGGATCTCCTCACCCCAGGTCTGCCGCAGCCACACAAATGGGGGTGAAGGCACAGGAACATGTCATTCCCCTTTTTTTCAGAGCAAATGAACCTCCTTTGGAGGTGAACCCCCAGTCTCAGTTTCCCCAGCCCCAACTCTCTGTGGTTCCTTCTGTGTCTCATCTTGCCCCATCCTCTTTGGGGCATTTTCTGCCCACCCTGTTCCTGGGAAGACAGCAGCTGTCTTAGACCTGATCCCTGCTCTCCCTGAACCCCAAAACTTAGGGATTTACCTGCCCACCCAAGGACTTCTGGGAGACACCCATTACCTTTGGGTGGGTGCTGGCAGGAACCCCTCTGGGAAGCAACAGGATGTTGAGTTTAGGTGGGTCACCTTCATTTCCTACGTGTCCTAATTGTGTGGCCCTAATGAGGAGCTGCTTCATGCCATGGCTGCGTTTGGGGGGGTGACACCCCCACCTCCACCCTCACCCCATGGGTGTACCCCCAGCCCCACAGGAGTGAGGGTGGGCTGGAGCCCCTTCCCCAGCTCCCCAAACCCACAGATCTTGTCCCCAACAGCCCCCCTACCACAGTTTCCCCTGTTTTTTCTCATTCTCCCATAGCTCCCCCCACTCCACAAAATGTGGGGTGCACCCACGGTGGGAGGGGATGATCTCCCCATGCTGTGCTGGGCAAAGCCAGCTGCCCGCCCACCCCACCACACCTTCATTTTCAGACCCAGGAGTGCTCAGAGGGTCCCCAAATCCATTGTGTACCCATGTACAGGGGTGTGGGTGCTGCAGGAGTGGTCTTAAGGCACCCCAAAAAGGACAGGGTGCTGTTGTAGTTCCCACTACAGAATGTATTACACAGATGAAATATAAGGATTTAAAGAAATTAAGAGAAAATCCTGATTTTTCTCCCTCCTGTTTTCCCAGTTGCTTGGAACCTGTCAGGGAGAATCAAGGCTGGGGAAATGGAGGACCCTCTATCCCAACTCGTCCAGCTGCTCTGCTCAAATTTAACCCCATTCCCCCTTGTCCCCCCCCAAATGCCCCCCAGTGTAGCTCACCGAGGGTGTGTGGCTCCAACCCCCCCTCGGTGCCACTCAGGGCTGGAGAGGTGCGTTGGGGCATTAAATGGAGGAAATCACCCCACACACACACACTTGTGGGGTGAGGTTCCTCCTTTATTCAGACTTTTTGGGGTTCCTCAGCTCTGTCTCCTCCCTGTGTGGGGAGGAAGCGTTGCGACAAATTTTTGGGGTGATGCCCGGGTCAGGAATGCAGGACGTCCGCCCCGGGCGTGGAGATGAGTTTCCAGAGCCCCACTGGCTTGAGACACCCATTAGCACCCCCGTCACCCCGCTGTCACCTCCGGGGCGCTGGCACGTGCCTCCCCCATCCGGTTGGGTAAACTGAGGCAGCGGGAAATGCTTTGCCGGTGTTACACCGGAAAGCTTGGCGCCGTGACTCGGCCTGGCCACCCGCCACGTGCCTGCTTTGCAGTCCCAGGGGAGGTTTGGATTTAGTGGTGGTTTTCCCTGGATGACACCGGCCACCCCATCTTGGCGTCCTACCCGGCGGTGACCCCCCCCCAACCCCAGCCCTGCGCCGAGGCCTCGGGGCCCGGCGGGGTCTCGAACCCGCGGCCTTCCCAACGCGTCGCCCCGCCGCACTACGGCTCCCGGCGTGCAGCGGGGTGGGCGGGGCCAGCGCGGCGCTGCCGGCGTAGCCAATGGCGGTGGTGCGGGGCGGTGAGGTCACCGCGGGTGACGTCAGGGGTCCAGAGAGAGGCTCCGGCAGAGGCGACCGGAGCGGGGCTCGCGGCTGAGGGAGCGCGAGGCGGCGCGGGGGGGGGGCCCGGGCGGCGGCACCGGCACCGGCGACACCACCGGCGACACCACCACCACCACCACAGGAGGGCGGCGGCGGCAGCGACAGCGGCGGCGGCGGGGGGGGTCCCAGCGGCTCGGAGCCCGGCGCCCCCCCGCTCCCCTCGGTGCCGGGCGTCCCCGGTCCGCGGCGGCGGCGCTGACAGCCCGCCCGGAGCACCGGGGGCGGCCGCGGCCACCATGTCCTCCCCCAGCCCGGGCAAGAGGCGGATGGACACCGACGTGGTCAAGCTGTATCCTTTCCGCACCCCGCACCACCCCCCCTCTACCTAATCCCCCCCCCTCCCTCCCCTCCCGCCGCCTCCCTCCGCCGGCAGCCCCGGGGGGCGAGCCCGCCTCCTCGGCCGGGCCTGCACCGGAGGGGGGCGGGGGGGCACCGGGAATCCCCCTCCGGTGTCTCTCCCCCCACCCCCCCGGGCGGCGGCTGCGCCCCTTTCTGAGACTAGGCCTAGGCCTCTCCCCAGAGCTGGGGGTTGGACCTGACCCGTCCCCCCCCCTCCCCGGGGTGCGGGCCCCCTCCCTTACAGGGAGGAAGCCTAACCGCCCCCTTTCCTTATTTTGGGGGGGCTTCTCCCCCTCTGTGGCTTGACAGCCACCAGATGGGGTGCCCTGGGGGTGTCCCTGCAGGTGTCCGCCCCCCTTAGTGAAGGCCCCCCCAGCCTGGGTGCCCTGCACCCCCACTGGCCTGCGGCCCAGCCGCCGGGGGAGGACGAGGAAGGGGAGAGCAGCTCCAGCAGCCACAGCCCAAAGAAAGGCTTTTGTGGTGTTTATTATTATTTACTCCCCGATTTCAGCCTGCGGTTCACGAAGCTTCTGGTGCCGGCTTAGGGATTTAATTTTTGGGGGGAGCGGGGGGGCCCCCACGGGGACTGGCTTGCAGCAGACCCATGGTTGGGTGACGGGGGGGGTGGGCGAAGGGCTCCAACGCTGGGGCCCACAGACCATCTCGCAAGAGGTCCCATTTATGTAACGCTCCAGGTTGGGTTAGGCTTTATTATTTATTCCCCCCCCCCCCCCTTTCTGTGATCTGTTGATATTTTTTTCTCCTTATTTTTATTCTTGGCCCTTTCCAGGGTGGCGAATCCTTTTTCTCTCTGTCTGGAGTGTGGGTGGCATTGAAAAATATCGTTGGGAATTTGGTTCTAGGATTGTTTTATTAATAGTTTTTGTTTACAAGGTGGCGGTGTGTGCTGAGAGGGGGTAGAAATGACAAGAGTGGATGAAATGTTTTTCTGCTCTGTTGACTGAACGTGCCTGACCTCCCTCAGCAGGACTTGGGTCTGGTGGCTCTAACTTGGTGGTGGCGAGGGGTCGAGAAACGGGTCTGATTTAGTTTCAGAGCGAGATAAACAAACTTACTTGGATTTTGTGGGGTTTTTTGGAAGGGGGGGGGGAGGGAGGAGCGACATGGCTCATGTTTGTGGCATGAGGGTGGCTTATCGAAGGAAACTTCTGTTTGACGTTCAGCTTGTGCGTTTCTCTCTACAAAGCTGCTGTTAGTATCTTTTTTGCCTTGTTTTTAAGCAAATAGGAAATGACTACCAATCATGCTTGAATTGGAGCTATTTTTATCTGGGGGTTTAAAGTTACACACATGTCATACTCTGCCGAATGCCAATTGCGATCGATGCTTAATCGCACCGGGAGGAGGGTCGGGAATTCCAGCTGTTTAGTGTGTGTGTGTGTGGAAATAAAATCTTTCTTAGGGATAGTCTGGAAAGAGGACTGGGCCAGAGAGGGGCTTGAGGCCCAACCTGATCTGCTGCTGCTCTCCTTTCCCCTCCCCCTCTCTCTTTTTTTTTTTTTTTTTCCCCTTTTTGTTCGATTTGTAGCCGGCATCTCCAGCGATCGCAGCATTTTAGGAGACAAAGAGCAGGTTTTTCTGAAGTGGCTTTGCTCGCTCTGTATTTCTAGCAGCGGCCGGGCCGTGCGGTGGTAGGTAGAAAGCCCTGAATATCTGGCATTCCTCCCGACGCTGGGTAGTTTCCGCTCTGCTCTCGTTTCTCCCCCCCGACAAAAGAAAGCCAAGGCTCTTCCAAAAGCGAAGCTCTTGTTATTGTCGGCGCAGCCTTCCCGGTGTTTTGAGGGGTGAGGGTTAGAGCAGTCGGTCTCCTGCGGACAACAAACTTAGGAAGTTGGATGTGTCAGATGACTCTCCTCACCACTCCTCCCTCCCCAGCCTTTTTTGTTTGTCTGCCTGACTTGCCTCGCCTGCCCGGGGTGAGCGCAGCTTGCTAGGCCCAGGCTCCCCGAGACGCTTCCCTGGGGAATCTTCCTCTCTGGAAGCTGATTGGAAATAAGGGTCTGGCTCCAGACGTGGGAGTGAGGAGGGTCTTGGTGGTGACCGGAGGAGAAGGGGCTCATCTGAAGGAATGTACTTGAAGGCTGCTCCTCCCCGGGGCTCGAGTGTTTTGTTGTTGTGTAGGGTTTTCTTTTTTTTTTTATCTTTCCCCCCCTTTTTGCTGCCATTTTCATTACAGTTTCCCTTTTCAGCCCCTTTTCGTGTCTCTGATAGAGAATAATGGCACGGATTTATGGCCTGCCAAGGGCTACCTTTTTGAGTAGGGAGGGGGCAATGGCCAGAGTGAATAACACTGCTGCCTTCTCCTGCTCTGACAGGTTTAGGAGCCGAGTGGGGTCTTTTTATTATTCCTATTTTCAATCCTAACACGTCCGTGTCCTTTTGTGGATGCCTCTTTGTGAGCAGGGAAGGGGAGAGGTTGCTCGGCTCTCTGGGGCTGGAGGAAGGGTAAAGCTCCGTGTGTGCGCGTTAATGTGTTGAACTGATGTTTAATAATCGCCTGGACGATTATGTGCTGAAACTCTGAGTCACTCATTGTTTCTCTCCTGATCGCGCTCGCAGCGTTGTGCAAACGCTGGGGAAGGGCCTGCAGCGGGGAGCCACGCCGCCTTCCTCCCCTCCTGGGGGGCTCCAGCCCCCCACCACGCTCGCTGAAGTTTCCTGGATGATCTGCGTCCCCGTAGAGTTTGGGGTGCTGCCTGCACCCCACCGGCGAGCACGGCTTTGCAGGAAGGCTCCGTGCCCCCCAAAACACCTCAGGACCCGCTTGCCTGGGAGCGCAGGGACATCCCGCGGGCCTGCCGGCGAGCGCTCCAGCTCAAGGCCAGGCCTCCCCAGCCCAGACATCCCCACCCCGGTGGCTGTGGGGTGCTGGAGCAGGGGGATCCCATCCCCAGTTCCCCCCAGTTTCGGGGTGAGCTGCTGGCCTTGGAGCCGTGTTTGCAGGCAAGAGGCCTCGGGCAGAGCTCGCAACTCCGCGGATTGGCTGCTCTGTTACTACCCGGAAACCAGGGCCGGGGCGGAGCGAGCCGGCAGCTGATGGGGTGCCCCAGCCAGCGTGTTTACACCCATGGGGGGACCCACCCCAGCACCCCACAGCCCCCCCGCCCCCCAGACGGCGGGGCGGTTTGCTGCCGGGTTTATTGTTCTGCGCTGGGGAGCGACGCGGGCGCTCCAGGGCGAGCTGTTTGCAGCCTCCCCTCGGACGGACGGGAGTTTATTTTGTGCTGATTTATTTTCCTCCTTTTGTGGATAGATGCTCCTGGCTGGGTTGTAGTCCCTGAGCTCTATTTTTAAGCATTGGAGCTGGAAAAGGGAAGTGTCACCCTGTTTTGTGCATGAAAGGAATTATAAATAGTGCCCAGCTTCATTTGAATCTCCCTGCTCTGACCAGTTTACAGAGCTGAGTGTTTGTAACGTGTGTCGGAGCTACCGGGGAGCGTAATACACGGAGCGTTGCGCTCCCTTCTAATTTTAGGCTTGTCCTGAGTCAAGGAGAATAAAGGTACAAAGCTCCTTAGTTTACCTGCGGAGTATTTTGTAATCGCAAAAACTCCCCGTGTTTGCTCCACTGAGATCAGCTGAGGCAAAGGGTAGGACACAGTTTACATTTGGGATAAATTCCTTTTTATGTTCATTATAGGCTTACACCGCACTTATCATCCTACTTGAACACCTTCCAAGAGTCGCGTTGAGCAATAGGACGGTCACGTGGCTTTGTTCTCTTTGGCCTGTCCCCGGGGGAAGAGCATGTGCGCTGGAATGTCTTGTTTTGGTAGGGTTTGGTGGTGTTTTGTTGTTGTTTTTTTTTGTGGGGTTTTTTGTTGTTGTTGTTTTTTAAAGATAGACATTTCTGGAAACTTTTACAAGTCAGAATGTAAATTTTAAAAATGTCACGCTACACTTCTTTCTGCTCTACTTCTGGGGCTCCGTTTTAATGAGGTCTCCAGGGATAAGGGTAATCGTGTGGTGGCACTTCAGAAGGCACAAAGACGTGGCAACGGCCCCGTTTCAAAACTGGGAGAGCCCCCCCCCCTTCCCCCAGAGCAGTTAGAAATGCTGGCACAGGTTGTGGCATATAAATAAAATCCAGTTAAACACAGCTGAGAAGGTACAGTGCTACCTGCTGGTACGAGAATTTTAAATCCCCACATCGTTCTGCCGAAACCAAACCAACTAGAGTTAAAAAAATAAGTAAATAATTGTTGTTGCTTAAATGACAACTTTCAAGGGTATCATCTTGCTGCTTTTAGAGCTGAATGCGGTGTCTTTGCTGGCGGCTGGATTTTTTTTTCCCCGAAAGGACGGGCTCTTGGCTGGAACTGTAAGTTCACTCTTCCATTGTTGCCTTGTCAGTTTGATCGCGGAGGCTATTGAAGCTGGGGCTTGTCGAACAGACCTGAAAGCACAGTGCACCTGCTTAATCATATAATTGCGATGGTCATTGAGATGAAACTGTAGAATATGAATTTGGGTTAAGACGGCTTCGAGCAGAGTGCCTGTTCTAGCTTGACATCCCAGCCCTATTTAAAATAAGAAAAATAAAGCCTTTGTATCGCTCTGTCTTGGGGTAATTTTAACTATTTCTCCATCTCGTTCCCCAGACTCAGAGCAGTGAGTTTGGTATTCTGAATTGTATGGCAGTCGTCTTTAGGATTATGCTTATGGTACCCAGTTCTTAAGACTAAACTGGCATTAGATTACTAAATGCTGATTAAACAAATCGCGGAGGCTGTTTCTTTGTAGTAACAGTTTAAAAAAAAAAAAAGTGCACGCAAGATTTCAGTAAAACAAGTGGCTTGCCTTGTAAAATGGTGTCCCTGCTCTCCTTTCTGCTGCTGTGTCTAGAAGGGCGTGCTTAATATTTCTTCTGTCTTTTCTAGTGAAGCTATACTGTGATCTAGGCAGGCTTGGATTTGTAGTAGGTGATTGTTTTTAAGTGTCATCACGACGATCTTACAATCCCGGCAAGCTTTTGGAAACGCGTCTCGCTGAGTGCACTCCCACGTGTTCAACATTTCTTAGCAGCAGCAGCCAATAACGTTAGCTTCGAGCATGGCTGGGAATCTTGCAAACCCTGTTAAAGTCTTAATATGTAGGATTAAGCAGAAGATGCCCCCTGATGAGGCTCTGTATTGTTTAATTTGCCAGGGAAATATTACATTTAATCTTCATGTAAGTACAGCTTGTGTTTTGTCCTGGTTCTGGTTATTGCTGTGCACTAGTATTAAAATCATGTTGTGTTTTTTTTTTTAAAAAACGATCTTATGAAAAGCTTGTAAGCAAGACAGTGACATTGCTGGACGTTTGCTTTGTTGATACTCGAGTGGCAAGCGGGAGGAGCTGCCCCGTGTTGCTCTGCTGCTTTCCTCTCGAGCTCACAGAACACAGAGCTGTGCTCTTTCAGAGTGGTTTTTTTAACTTGGTTTTCAGAAGAACATCAATTAATCGCTCCTTCAAATACATGCTTAATTGCTGTCTTACCTTGTGCCTTCCTGTTGTACCTGGAGCAGGTTGAGCAGACTGAATCTGGAAGCCGAGGGAGCAAATCCTGCGAGGTGCCGAGTGCCTCCTTCAGAGGAGGGGTGGGTGCACGGAGCTTGTGCCTCGCTGCTGGATGGCTCCAGGACGAGGTGGCGGCTGCTCCTCCTCAGAGGCTCCAGGTTTGATGCCTCCATGCGAATGCCCGTGGCGAGGGGGCGATGCCTGAGGACACCAGGGGCTGACGGGGGGGTAGAGATAGTGGCTGGCCATCCTGCCCTCCTCCCAAAGAGGCAACTCGCTGCACAGGCTTTCACTTCTTGGGCAAGATCCCATCCTTGGAGCCCTCTGCCCTCCCCTGTTGCAAGCAAAAGCGCAGGAGTGCTTAAATTAAAAGTCCTGATAGACTTTTCACCCTGATTGTTATTTATTTTCTTCAAGCAAGGTAAAGCAGCAGGAATTGGGTTGTTAGGAGGGGAAGGGTGCATCTGAAACTGCCCCAGTGTAGAGCCATTGCTGGTTGCAGTATAACTTAATGTCCTCAGCACCTGTTGGTACTTGGTGCCCTTCTTAAACCGTGATTTAATCGGAGTCATAACCAGGATAAACACATAACAGGTTGTTGTTAAGGCAGGAAAGTGCCCACAGTTAAAGAGACAGGCTTCCCTATGGAGTGGGTTCCCAGCCAAATAGCTCTCTGTTTTACTGTCTGCTTAAATTAGAGGTGATGCGATGCTGAGGGAGAGATGTCTGAATTTTCTGCTTTGCTTTCCTGCTGTTCTGGACAATATTCTGGCAGCAAAAATGAGAGATTGCTGAATAACATTTTTGTAATATCGAACGTGAATTATATATGTGGGTGTGCATATAGGAGTTCAGCGTTTCATTGTGTGTCTTATTGTGTGCATTCAGCTTCCCTCCTTTCACTCCCTCCATTTCCCTGTGGATTTTGTCCATGTATTTCTGGAATAATGAACATAGAGCGTTGCTCTTTGTTTTTCTTCACCAAAATAGAGCTCACGTGACTGAAGAATCATACGACCTTGCCATCTCTAGTTTCTACTAGGTCATGCAGCCTGTGTGCCGGTGCCTGTCGATTCTAGCAGGGAGCTTGTGGATGAACTGCCCTCGCCGTTAGAAAATGCCCTGTGTGATGGATCTTCTACCACATCCCAGGGAAACCGTCCGAGTTCGTTTTATTTCTGGCAGAACCACACGGTTCTCACTTTTTTTGTTGATCCCCCAGCCCCCACCCCCCTCATTTTTGAGTCCTTTTTTCCACCTGCGTGGGGCGTTCAGAATTATTTGTTGCTTGTTGCTGACACACTTGGAACACCGGTCAGCCGCTGCAGAGAAGTACAAGCACTCTCTCATCACTGGGGCAGTCTCTGCTTAGTCTTTCTCAGGCTCTTCCTTCTCCTGTCCCTGCTCAGTCCCTTCGGCCTTGTGACCACTCACCTCTAAATGCTGTCTCCTCATCTTCGGTCTCCATCTTCTTCCAGTTCCTCACCCTCTCTGATAATGATCTGTCTGAGATTGAGGGTGGATTTAATTTCTTGGAAAAAGGTGATTTCTCTACCTCTTGGGCTTGTGTGGCCACTAAGGATTCTTTGCAAACTGGGGCTGATACTGGATTCAGGACTAAGATACTATTTTTATTTTTTTTTTACTGTTGCAGCTTCCAAGAGCTGTCCTCTAGTCTTAAATCATTTGACTTATTCCCTGGAGCAAATTGATTCAGCCTTCCAAGAGAAGCCAAATCACTCACAGTCCATTTTCTTGGCATTAGGTATTTCAAATCAGGTAGAGGGGTGGATCTGCGTGTATCGTCTCTAAACTGGGGAGGGGGTGGTCTGTCGACACTAATCCCTTTTAAACGGCAAATTACAGACTCTACCTGTATATTCTGCATGATCCACATACGGGAGAGCACAGGAGGTGGTGTAGACTTCCAGGTATTACTGACCCAGTTTGAGGAAGGGATAGCCATTTTTGATCATTTTCAGAGGGTCAAATGCTGCTTTCCAGAAATAATTGTATTTTGATGGTGTGTGCTTTCCTTGGACTAAATGCTGGAAGAAAGAAGCATAAAATATTTTCTTTGGAATTGTACAAATAGAGTGGCTGGGTGGATTATTCTGAAACGTTTTGCACTATCTGGCTGTAGCTGTCTTTTTTTTTTTTTTTTGGTGATGCTCCCTTAAAAATGAATGTTTCAAATTTATGTTAATGTTTTCGTTAGGAAAAGTCTGCATTTATGACAGTTGCTGCCCTTTAGGGGAGCTTAACCCTGGAGGCATTTGTCATCCCATGCGAAAGGTTGAGGTTAAAAGCTGACAGTTGATTGTTAGATAAATTTTGCATTATTTCCAAATTCCAGTGGGCTTTTCACCTGGCCTTGAGCGCTCTCTCCTGCGAGAGTGGTGGTGGGGGACTTAGCATGTAAATTATAGATGTGCAAATCATTGCAGCCTTCCCGACTGCCTGGGTACTCTCTGTGTAACAGCTGATTGTTTCTAGTCAGTCGTCTGTGGACCTTTTATAATGACTGTACTGGGACAGACTATATTCCAACGGAGGTGAACAAGAGGGGATGAGGTAGTGGTATGCATAATGAATGAATGGTATTGAGAGAGGATGAATAGTGTCCAGTCTGCCTGCTCCTGGCCCCTGAGCAAGGTATGACATTGAAAGGTAAGCTTAAGCATGTTTGCACTGGAGAGAGAGACTCTGGCAGGCTGTAAAGTCTGAGATTTTGACTAAAACCAAACAGGGTTTAGCGATAGGATCAGGTATTTCCGCAGTTACCAAGCGTACCCCTGGAAAAAAAGAGTAAAAATCAGTGTGCGGTACTAAAGCAGGCCTGCGTGGCCCTGATTAACCTCTGGTGTGGTAGATTAACAGATGCAAAGTTGAAAAGATTGATAAATTATTAACTTCAGTGCTTTGGCATTTCTTGGTGGGCTGCATTGCTTTGTTTTGTCTTGACGTTGGCAGGACCAGGCGTGCTCTGGAGCTGCGAAGCAGCGTGTCAGGGCAGGGGTGAATGTCCGATGAGACACCTATTTTTTTTTTTTTTTTTCAACAGAAAAGCTGGATGAGAACATAAACACAGGTTGTCTGCTGAGGTCTGACTAGAGGTTGAAAACCATTTTGCTCTTAAAGGTGTTTCTAGATCGAAATGGTGTTTTAAAACTGCTACGAAGCTATTCAATCACCAGTGTGGATATGGTTGAAGAGTTAAGACTCATCTTGGTTTTAGGGGCAAATGAAGCTGCTCCTTTAAGTATTGCTCAGTCAAGAGTGAATGGTTTGAAGCCAGATCTTTTTCTATTTTGAAAAGAACCAGGTTTGGCTTTTAAATGCGTTTGAGGACGGGGGCTGTTGGCCTTTAAAACACAACGATCAGCATGGAGGTGGTGATAGTCCAAATAGTCCAAAACTTGCCTTCATATCCTGGCTGTTCCCAAGCTGGTTTGTTTGGGGAAACTCCTTTTTTTTTTTTTAAGGGTGGGGAGAGGTTTATCTCTGATGATACATTCAATGAAAGCTTCTTCATCAGGGGAAGCTGGTGGAAGCTAATGCTCTATTATACCCTCTGCTGAAGGCAAATGAAACCGGTTATGTTTTTCTTCTGTCTAATACCATTAATTCAAAGTCACTGACCTTCCCCCTCAAATCTTCAAAGCCAACACAGCTGAATATGAATGCGTGCAGAGTGCTGGTTCCACAGAGCAGCAAGGCAAGGTTTAAACCTCACAATAACTGGGCTGCTTTTGTGCTGAGCTCACGTTCTGCACACAAGAGATGTGTCTGTGTCAGTGGTCCTTGGGAGCAGTCCTCCTCGGCGGTGTGATACTTCTTGAAGGTATCTGCCTCATGCTCGGTGCTGGCAGTTGCAGTTCGTTTGGACAAGGACATGTTGTGGACTGATTTCCACAAAAGTTCTGGTGATGGCCTTGCTTTGTAATCCTCTAATTTGTATGACAGGTTTGTAAAGTAAACAAGGCTGAAATAAAGAAACAACCCTTCTAGGAGTGAAGAAGCACTTAGCCTGGAAATGTCAAATCTAACTGCGATGTGACTCAGCATGGTTATATTGACTTACTCCTCGGTACTACCAAAGCCACCTCCTACTTTTTTTTTTTTTTTTTTTTTTTTCTATTCTTCTTTTAAGGCTTTCAACCTGCCACTGTGTCAGTTGTGAAATGAGGGAAGCAATGAAAATAAGGAAACTAAATGGTCAGTGTTTTGTTTAACAGGCCTGGCATTGTAGGTAACTTAATACTCCTGGCCTAGGGGAGGAATCTGTGTATGGTTGTTGGGGTAAGCTTAGATCCCAAGAGGAGAATGTGGCTTTGAGAGACTGGGGGGGGGGACACAACGCTCGGTGAAAAGTTGAGATGTCAGAAATCAGATCCTTGTAACTCAGTCCTGGAGTCTGTGTTCCTTGAAAGGGAAGGTATGCGAGGAGGTGTGAACTCACCCTTCTCGTGGCTGACAGGAGCGACTGCACCCCGCAAGTAAGCTTACGGCTAGTGCTGCTTCATGCTTTTTAAAAAATTGTGGACACCATTAATGAACTCCTCTGTTTTGTGTAAAGCTCCAAGGTCTTGGAATTAAACAGATTCTGGCATGCTTGCAACTGCTGAGAAAGTTATAAGTTAGTCATAATCCAGGTTTTTTTTATTACTTCATGGTTTCTGGCATGTTTTCTTTTGTTTGATGTTGGCAGTGTGACCAGAAGGTTGCCATGAAAAGGTAAGTTTAAATACTTGCCTTGTTTTGATCAAGAAGGAGGAGAGTTTGCCAATAAATAGCCATGCTTTGCTAACTTTGCAGAAGGCAAAAGCAGTGCCTTTTACATGTGGAGAAGAGCCACAGCACTAGCGACTGGGGCAGGAGGGGGGGTGTCTCAAAACACTAGTTGTGGTTAAGTGCGAGACTGAAGAAATATACCCCCCGTGGTTTCAACAAGTCGTTTAAACTGCCAACCCTGGTTTAGTTATTGGTAACTGCTTGAATCTCCCCAGCGTAATACTGAGACTTGCATCTTGCCAAGTAAAACAAAAAATATTGTAAAATTGATTAGTAATAATGTACTCATAATGCTAAACCCTTGCATCCATGCAAAGGCACCATTTTGCCTTTAAAAGCATGCCACAAATGTGTGTTATCTTATTTATTTATGCGTGTTCTTATTTCTCTGACAGAAATAAGAAAATTGCTGACCCACCGAAGTGAACTTGATGTTCAGTCCTACGCAGCTTATTGACCACTGGACAATTAAACCATCTGCCCATCCTCTGCTGCTAAACTCAGTTTCACAGATTTGGAGTATAGATTGTTTAGGAGAGGGGTGTGTTTGATTCTCAGCATACATTGAAGCTAGAGGATTAGATTCTTGCATTAAGATTTGGAGCGATCAAATGCCAGTGTGGGAGCTCCTCTCCCTGAGCTGCTTCATGTCAGTTCCTGCAGACACATGTTGATTTGTGCAGATCCTCAGGTGTGGCCCCTTGCCTTACCTTTTCAGTGACTTCTGCTTGCTAAAAATTTGTCCCTTCACACTGACCTGCCATGGCTTTTTAAATGTCAGTTCTCTGGAAAAAGAAAAAAAAAAAATCTTTCATCACTTCAGTGTGATGCACTGGAAAAAGATTCAGGGTTAAGCAAAGAAGATTTCCCTGTTATGCCTGTTTAGTCGTAGCAAGAAATGTGTTTTGTGGGGTTATTGTCAGCTTGGGGATTCTAGTGAAGAAGATTTGAGGCTCTTGTGCAAAGGTGCCCCGAAAGAGCCCAGGTGCTGCTGGTGCCTCTTCTCAACGTTGTGCATGTGGCTTTGGGGCCTTACAGACTCTTTTCTTCCATTAGTTTTTCTGTGGAGTTGGTTGTGTAAGTGGGGATCGTGTATGGGAACAGCTTATGTTATAACCAGCTGGTCTGAGTGTTGAACCAGCATCTCTGTCTTGTTAGAGCCAAAAGTTTTAGTCATCTGGTGATGAGTATTGCATTTGATGTGGTATCCTTTTTTTTGGACTTCAGTTTATCTGTTTGCAAGGGCTTCCTGCTTGGCGTGGCCGAGGTGCAAAGGGATTCTTCAGGGTCACGAGTTGTATTAGTGTGTCGTTTTTAAGAGTCTGGGAATATGTACAGCCCAGTAGCAAGTGAGTCCTTAAATTGTCCTCAGTGCCTCTTGGTGGCTTCTGAAGTCACAGGTTTCTTCGCTGCTACCTGAAGTTTGCTGTGACTAGGACACTTCAGGATATTCTGTGTGCAACACCCTCTCATCAGCTTTCTGCGGACTTGGAAGGCACAAGAAGCGACTCTTAAGATAGGTGAGCTCCGTCATCTTCTGTAGGTTTTGTTTTATTTCAGATAGCAGCTGGGCATCTGTTGCTGGGCGCTCGGGGAAAAGGCTGCACAGTCAGGTGTATGGTGCTACGCTGTTGAAGGCTTTTATTTGACTTTACAAGGTGCTTCAAACCGTGGAAAAGCCCCTTAAGGTAAAGAGGGTCCTGAGCTGGCAGGTTACGTGCTTCTGTGAGTAAGTGTGCCTCGTCGCTGGTGTTCGTTTTCTTTTGCTAGTTTTCCTTAACAAGTAAAAATTCTGGTCAAGAGCATCTAAAACGCCCAGGGGCAGAATGTTCCCCCAATTCTTGCAGGATATAGGATGGATCAGAAGCTGAAACTGCTCGGCTCAGTCAAAGCCGTTGTATATAGGTGTGAATCAATAAGTACTTTTCAGCATTCAGTTCTCCTGAAGTCACCCCAAAGGCATCACAATTTTGCAGCGTTCACGTTCTTCTTTGAGGAACTGAATGAAGCTGACCAGACTGCCACATGCGTCACAGAAACCCACATCAACTGTTTTTTAGATCATTACCAGACTGGACTAAATTTAGTATAGGAGCCAGAAGTGTGAGTGTATCCAGCCTCCTGCCCGGTCCCTATTTCTGGGCTGTCTGCTTGGGCTGTGCCCTACCACCAGTCATACATCTGTTGAAGATGAGGGGTGAAATACCTGTCTGCTGCTTTTTTTTAATCGTTCAGAGCAGGGACACGACTGAGGTTTGTTTGCAGAATTCCTGAAAAACACCGTATGAAGTGGAAATGCAGTTGTAGGGAAGCACACGGGCAGTTTGCTGAGCTAATAATAGGATATGGAGCTTCTTACCTCGTGGGTGATGGGCTTGAGTCCCATCTAGGGCTGACGGTGGCTCCAGGTGGCCAAGAGGAGAAGCCTGTCCAGTTTTTGGTTGCCTGTATATCACTTGATAGCCCAAAAGCTGTGGATTGATGAACTGGTTGCTGCTGGAGATCTGTGCAGGTTTGGGCGTAGGAACAACTCGTGCTCAGAGTGAAGGGGGAAGCACTTTTTTCATTAACCTTGAAATACATCTCAAGTAGGGAGTGTTCCTACCTCCTTTCTTCAAGCCCCACATCTCTGCTAAAATTGTTGGGATGGCAGAGATGAGTAAAGGAAGGGAAAATAAGTCACTCTGACAGTACAAGGGAAAATTTCAAGGCTGCTGGGAGCAATGTGCTGGTTCTGCAGTTCCAAGCTGTCCTTTATTTTCACTTCCTTGGTTGTTTCAGTATTCTGTTTATTTGCAGTAGCATGCTGGTTAATTGGGGGGTTTCTGTGGATTAGTAATATTGTCATCTAAAATGGCTTAAAGTGTGTCAAGTCTGCTTAATTCTGATTTATTAAAGAAGGCTGTGATAAATATGTGTCTTTGAAACTCTTGCTGGGTCTGCTGGGGGTCACCTGTAATTCAGAGCATCTGGCAGAGGTCAGTGCTAGGCTTTTTGTTCTGTACTGGTGTAAGCTCTGGGGGCTTTTTTCAGCTCATCTCTGAAGGAGGAGATACTTCAAACTCGGTGACAAAAATCCCACTTTTCAGGCAGCTGCACCCGCTAATGACTAAACTGTGTTAATTAGTTTTTAGTGCAGTTGCAGTAGTGTTCTTTTGTCCCTTTTATAATGGTGAACCAAACAGATGATGTCAAGGAATCTTCTGTTTCAGCTGAATTTAACTAATTATAAGAAAGCACTGCCTTTACTCTCCAAAGCTCAATAACACAGTCTAAAAGCTGGGAATAGCAGTGGTCTAACAACAGCATTTATATTGATGGTGTGGCTTGTATTACTGTGATGTATGCAAAACTCAGTTACAAAGTTCAGTTTTAAATTAACTGCCTTTTTTTTTTTTTTTTTTTTTTTTTTGTGGATCCACGTAGCAAACTTCAGGTTTTGTTATTCCTGCAGGAAACCTTGAGGCAAGTGTTCTTCCCTGGACATAAATTGGGATGGCTAATTTGTAAAATTCCCCTGGGCTCTGTCTTCAGATAACTGATGTGCCTCTCGTTAGGCAGTTGAGAGGGAAGGGGGATAATTAAGCCTGAGCAGATGTGCTAGAACAAGCTTTTGGATCAGAAGCAAAAGGGCTGGGTGATGAGGAAGGAGCTCATGACTCCAGCAAGTGCAAACTCGCTTCTCTGTCCTGGTCCCCCTCTCCAAGTGGACCTGTCACTTCTGTTGGGTAGAAAGTTTTGCTTCAGAGAGCTTTAAAATGGGCAGCTGTGAGAGCAACTTCCAAACCCTCCCAGGGAAACTTCCAGAGGAAACTGCTTGGCCACAGTGAGGAGGACTGTGTGTTCCTGTGTTTTAGCAACACCCTCTGCTGTTCTGCTGGTCATATTTAAAAAAAAAAAAACCAACAACCAAACAACAAACACCTGCCTTTTTCCCTTCCTCTGATTGTGATGGTATTGCTTGTGCCAGAGTGGCTTTAATGAACCCTGCCTTCCTGTGAGATGCTGAGATCTGAGCCTTCGTGTAGCGAGAGAAAGCCACGGCCCTTGAGAAATACCCCGGGCAACTTGCTTTTGCTTCTGGTGCAGCTGCTGAGCGAAGGCCTGCTCTTCAAAGCCTGGAAACCATTTAAAAAAAAAAAGGTATTTGACATGACTGAATGCAGTGTGGCGGGTGTCCCAGGGTGAGGGCACCCTCCATTCTGGGCACCGGTGCCACCTCAGCTCTGCCTTGCTGGGATTTTGTTGGTGGCTGGCGAGCTCAGGCCTGCTGGTGCATTCACATCTACAAACAAAGCCCCCAAGGCTTTGTTAGGCTCCTTCCTTGGCAACCTTTCTGCTGCGTCCCTAAAGCTTGCCTTTCCGTTGCACAAGGAAGCTCGTGTGGGGATCATTGTTAGTCTCCAAGTATGGCTCTTTCATGTCTTCCTCTCAAACACAATGTATCTTTATACCTTAAACTTCAGGAAAATCCTGTGCAGTTAATCCTTTGGGAAAGGCCAAAAACCCCTCGGAAGTGCCCGAGACTTTTAAAAGTTTGCAGGCAAGTATTTAACTTCTTGGTGCAAAAGCTGATGGTGGGAGCTGGATGCCAGAGGAATTGCTGAGACTGACAGAAGCACCAGCCTGATTTCTTAAATTGCCAAGGCTGATAAAGAAATGAACTTTTAACAGATATTTTGGTGACTAACCAGCAAAGCTGTGCCATGTTTGCAGTTAGAGTTAGTGGCTTGATGGATGGGAAACAGCAGCATGTATTGACCTTCTGCCTAACCTTGGAAATGTTTTTTCTCGAGACGAATACAACCATGAGCTGACCTGACTTGGAGCAGGTAGAAAGCTGAGTGATAAACCCATCTTTGTAAACAAAACCTTTAAATACGGATGGCCGAACGGACTAAACAAAATAAAGCCGGGGCAAAACCACTTGCCTTGTGCATCTCGTCTGTTCACAGCCAGCACTGAGACCTGAGGATCTGTTGAGGAAGCACTGAACAGCCTGCAGTGCCCCATTGCTCTCATTACATAGTAAGAATAAAGAGGCTAAGTGATTTAGTAGCGATGACAATGGCATATTGGATCGTTGTAGGCATTTGTGTGCAAAACTGTGGCATGCAGGAAGCTCCTGCACTTTTAGCAAAACTGAACTGCAGTTTCCTGGTACATGGGACTGTTTCGTGTTTTCTCTATATTGCAGGTGACCTAGAAAAAAGGAAAACAGTGTCTATAAGCTTTGGCTGCTGTGTGTAACCAAGGTCTGAGAGGTGCTTGTTCCTAAATAACTTTTTTAATGCTTTGGTTTGAGAGAAAACAGTGTATGGTCTGTGTTGGAAACTGGTTGTGGTTGTCATAACTTCACCAGTTCTGTGATTCACATATAAAGTCGTCTCTCGCTTCATCCTTCAGGTCATTTGGGTTAAAAAACTGAACAACATTGTGTGTTAAAATCCTGTCTGAGCTGTTCCTTTAAAACATCGTTCCTGAGATACCTTTTAACAAAACCAAGGAGGGGAGAAGCAAATCTGATCCCTCCAGAAGTTCCGGCAGGCTCTGTCAGGACTCCTTGCTGTCGCAGAGAGAAGAGGACAAACCTGATCCTTGTGGGTTTGCAAGCAGTCTGTAAAAGGCATATTGCTCTTTGGGTCCCCATCACCATTTTCAGATGTGCCCTTCCAAGGTGTGGATGCTGTATGGACAGACTTGTTAATGACAGCATTTGATAAATGGACGTAGTAAGCCCCTTTGCATAAGCAAGAGGTAGACAGCCCCAAGGGTGATGTTCATCCTGATGATTTTTCACCTACTAGTGAGCCAGTCAGTGCATTGTCTGCTGTCTGCTGAACCTGAGAATCAGCACGAGAGCAGAATGTAACTTGTTCTTGAAAAAATGTATTTCTAATAAAGTGGTTTGAAAGGAACAGAAATCCGCAGGTGCCTCGGGGTATGATCTGCCCTGAAACAAACACCTGTATCTGCTCGAGCATTGTGTGTTACTTCAAATTGGGCTGTTACAGGTGGTGGGAAATCTGGATTGAAGCCACACAATTACTGTTCTCCTGTGTTACTTGAGGTCAAGGGAACTGTGCTAATCTCTAGCTTAATTTCCAAATTCAGTTTGCTTTTATTTCCTACACCCATGGTGTAGAAATACCAGTGGTTTCTGAGTTGTTTCGGTTTGTTGTTTTTTTTTTTTTTTTTAAAGCTTGTTTCTTTGAGGACTGGCAGATAACAACCCTCCTCCACGAAGGCTCAGAAATGTTGGAGCTTCTGCCTTGAGTAGCAAAGTGTTCTCTAACAACCAAATGTAAGTTGTGCCCTGTTCTTCAGAGGGAGAAATAATTTCCAAAATGTCTTTGAGAGACTTTACTGACTTTCTGCTTGGTACAGAGAACACCCTAGATGGGTGACAGTTCAGATCTTGGATTTTGGATATTAAGCACGTAAGCTCAGGACATTAATCGTTGTCAAATGCTTAAAGTTGAAGAAGCTTTATGAGGACCAGCGCTGCTTAATTTTCACTTTTACTGTCCACTTCAATACTTGCTCTGAGTCTTATTTACAGTTTAAGTGTCACTTGCTCTAGCTGGCATTTCAAATGGTTGTTGCTGTCTCAATTCTGAAGAGCACAGTTTACAAAATCCTTCAGAAAAGCCCAGTGCAGATGTGACCTCAGTGAGCAAGAAATACATCATTAAGTATTTCCACGTACTCTCACATCTGCAGGTGTGGGGTTGGAAGGAGCTCTGCAAAACAACACTAGGCTGTACACAGCTTAGTATCCTTGGTGTAAGAGGTGCTTACAGAGCAGCTCTGTCTTTTGTTTCTGCTCTGATGTTTCAGATACTCTCTTCCAGCTGTCGGCTCCATTAGGTTTATAGCAAAGGTCAAGCAAAGCAAACCTCTTCCATAGATCCGGTTTTAAAGCAAGCGGAGGCAATACTTCTAAGTAGGTGCCCCACAGCTATCTTTCCAGTCACGTTGCCAAACCCTTTTGTACTTGTTAGAAAGGCAGCCCGTCTCGCTCTCATCGCATATGCTTATCACATGGACCAGTTCTTGGTGTGTTGCCAGGGTTTTTGCACTCGACCAACACTTCCTGGTGAGTCTCACCTCTGTTGTGCCTGTACACCAAAAAAAAAAAAAAAAAAAAATCCCACTGAATTATGTTTCTGGCAGGCCATGGAGAGCTGCTATGATACGTTATTCCGAGGGAGCACGATTCTAGACAGGACTTCAAATGTGTTTCCTCCCTCCTGAAAGTTTTAATAGTTCAAGATTGAGTTTGTGCGAAGCTTCTTTTAGAGAGGACTTCAGGATTTTTGTTGAAGAAACATCCTGGCAACTCTCGGGATTCCCATGTTTAACACTTTCTCAATTCAGTGTTACGATATACTTCAAGCCAATGCAGCATATCAGCATCCCCTTGGTGAGTCTCTGTGGCCCAATTGAACATCCCTTACAGGCAAGAAAAGAAAGATCCTGGTAGAGAGGAGCAAAGAGGATGAGGACTCTGGTTCCAGAGCTGGTAACGGCTCTGTGCCAGAGTATCTTAAAATTAAGCTTATGTTCAACAGAATATAACTCAGTGTACCAGAATGAAAATATTTGCTTTGACACTTTCTCCTTCCCCTCACTAAACTCTTTATCTTGTTGAAAATCAAGAACTTAAGATATTTCTAGATTATTTTTTTTTTTCCCCTAAATAAAAACTGTTGCCAAAGCTCAGCTGCTGACCTCCTCTGTGCCTGTCTGCTTTGACTACAGACGTGTCACGTCCCAAGGGGGACAGCCTGAGGAGATGGTTGGTTGTGCATTTGGGGTTTTATGTGGCTGTTGCTGAGGTGGCTTGACGTGCTTGCAGTTTCTAAATGACTGTGTAGGTTTCTTGGAGTGAAAAAGCATTTCAGTAAAGTCTACAGAAACCTAAACCAAACTTCACTTGAAATCTTAAAATAATAACATGTCTTTGGGAAGTCTAAATTAGTGAAATATTCCAACTGTGCAAACATGTGAAAAGCATTTTGCTTTTAACAAACCTGGTACATTCTTGTAAAATGTGTGATGGGGCACAGCCCCCAGAACAGTTAAATCTTAGGCTTGGTGTCAGCACACAGTTGGGGCCACGCTCTCAATTCCATGGTTTTACAACCACAGTTTCTCTTTCAGAGCATTTTGGCACTTCTTGAATCCTCACAAAGAGGAAATCACCAGTACCCAGCACACCTGGAAAAAGAAATTATTGTATTTTCTCCTTATGATATTTCACTTAAAACCACTTGAAATGTCTCAGTTGTTTGAGAAGTTTATTATTCGTACATTAAATACTCTGTTACCACCAGTATGTACAATCACCATGGTAACAAACTGCTCTTGATGGAAGCTGTAGCGATGCAAATATTGAATCTAGTGGTTTAGCTTAGAGACAGATACACATCTGCAAACTACTACTGCTGTCATCTTTGCTTCTCGACCTGACTCTGGTTTCCCTCGTGACCGACTTTAAATGTCAACATAGCGAGTTCTGTGACTTCTGGCTTGGTGGCAGGCAGAGAGCAAGAGGTTCCTGATTATTTCTGCCTTGTTCGCGCCAGGTGAGCGGCTTGTATCGAACTCTGGGGGAGCTCGAGCGTCGGGTCGGAGGAGACCAGTGTAATCCTGTTGTGGGGACGTTTTTGCCTCTCCAGTGATCCCAGAGAAGCCCAGGCCCTTATGCTTCTGCATCATGGCTCTGCATGTTGTCTTCCTCGCTAGTCCTTTCTGGTGGAATGCCTTCCTCAAACTGGGCAGTCATCTCCAGCTAGGATCCATTTAAGGAGTTTGCTAATTGGCAGTCGCTTATAATTACGGACTAATTGCACTTAAATTCTCTTGGATCCTAGCGTGTCCTTTTTTATTGAGATTCAAAGAAATGTTGTGCTTGTGGAGGCAAAGCTGTCTTGCATTATAGTCATGCACAGGAACATTGGTTAAGCTGTATTGATCAAAACTTCATTCCGATGTGCTTTCATTGAGTCCAGCCCCTTTCTTTCATGTTTAAAAATCCTGTGTGCCAGCTTCTTCTCCCTTTAACTAATGCATCTCCCCACCTTTCTCAAGCAGCACCTCAGCAACCCTTGTGTAGGTCACAGTTTTAAGTGATTTCAAGCCATTTCTGTCCAACGTGCTGCTCCTGGGACTGCTCAGCACCAAAACACTGTCATCTCACAGGCAAAGCTCTGCTGCGATGCAAATCAGGAGGTGTCACCCTGGGCCCATACATGTTCTCATCCCGAATTGAGCTTGGCTAATGAAACCGGAGATAATGAAACGAGGGCCTGATGCTTGTACATGTTGTGTTCTTCCTTGTCTGTAAATGCAAATTAATTGCAGGGTAATCAGCACTGCAAAACTGGTGTTTGGCTACAGCGCTCGTTATCGGCTGTCAAAGTGGCACTGATTGTGTTCCCATCTAATCTGATTGTGAAGGAACTTTCGGTGCCACCGCTGCAATTAAATGTTGACCCATCCAGTGAAAGCTCGAGAATGCAGTTTTAAACGAGTTTATTCCAATCTGTTTTCTCTACAGCAAAAAAGTATGTAACTGTGTGATACCTCTTCTTCGAAACAAGTCGAAACTTTTCAAGGGAGCAGCGCAGAGTTGGGGAGCGCGATGAATTAATTTGTTTTCTGAAGGAAAAGGGCAGTATTACTCAATCCTACATGGTATGACAACCTTGGTGTCTTTTTGTGGTGGTTTCCCTCACTTCTGATGAGGGAAGACTGGATTTGAAGCCTGGAGTGTAGGAAAAATGCTGACTTAGTTTCTGATCATTTCATAGCAGGCAACGCGTATGCAAAGTGACTTCTGGGGAAAGCTGGCTTTTCCTTCTACCTCTTCCTTCTTACTCGAGTTTCTTGGCACAAAGTTTAGTGGAGAGCAGCCAGACCTAAATCATCAGGAGCTCCAAAGAAAGCGAGCCAGACCAGAGGGCTTGCTGGAGCAGCAGTTCCTTCTCCCAAAAACCCCAATAACTCTCCCGAGGTGTCTTTTCAGCACACGTGGCTGCGTTTGGAAATTGCCTTTTGATGGGGTTTATCTTGGGGAAATTTACCACCCTTGACATGAAATTGTGAGGAGTGTGTGCAGAATAACTTAAGAATGCTCTTCCTTGTGTGATTTCTCATCTTGGTCATTTAAAATCTGATAGAGAAGTGGTAAGGGTGTTGTTTGGTTTGGTTGTTTTTTTTTTTAAAGCGAAGATGCATTTCTAACAAGAAAACGCTTGTGTGCAATAAAATAGAAACTCGGTGACCAAGTACAGGTTGCTGTTCAGTTATTCATTTGCTATTCCCTTGCTTCCAGAACATTTTCAGCTGTAATCGTAACCAGCCATCATCTTAGGGCGAGTGAAACCACCTCTGTGTAATGCTGTCCCCGGTTCACTTATCGCAGCGGTAAGGAGGGTGGAGGGCTGGGAAAGCTGGTTGTCTTCAGAGCTTTCCGTGACTGCCCACGAGTGACTTGCTGTTCTCCTTCTTTACACTGTAGGATTTAAGTGAGTTTTGTGTCTTTCAAAGCTGTGGGATTCCTGGGCAAGCTCAGTTCAGACAAAGGAAGATTAAGGGTTGCCACAGGTATGTGAAGATAAACTGCAGATTGCCCCAGTGGTGTCTTCCCTTCTTGGGGCTGGTGCAGACCATGGGGCTGTGGATACCGACACCAGAAATTGTGCAGCACAACATCTTTGGCAATTAGCAAACCTATTTCTAGTGCTAAAAAAACCCCTTTGCTTGAAGCTGGAAACTCTGAGCGGTGCCCTGTGGCAACGTGAATAATTAGCTTGGGGGGAAAACAATGGATTTTAATAATGTGAATGGGTTTAGCGTGGAGTTCTCAAGAAGGTTGCTACAAACAGGGTGACTAAAAAGTGCTGCCTCTTGCTGCTCAGAGAAAACACAAGGGTTTTTTTTCTTTATAATCTTTTTCACTTCTGATTAAGTGTCCTTTCTTCTGTTGTGCTGCAGGGATAGACAGGAGTGTGAGGAAAGTTAAATCTGAGTAAAGAGCAGGGACTTTTACTTGGGGAAAATAAGAATAAATATTCCCAATGCTTAAAACATCAAAGTCCTGGTGCCAGCTGTGGTTTCACGTGTGCAACTGGCACCTCAGGTGACTTGTATCAGATAAAAGCAGGGAGTTTAGAGGCGGCAAGGCAGCCTGTGAAGGCTTGGAGGCAAGGAGGTGACCGAGCTGAACTTGCCCTTTTGCTGCCCACGCATCAGTGTGACTGGTAACGCTGCTAAATCACAGGGCTCCTTACAGATAACTGCAGGTTGTGTAAATGTTTCTCAGAGTGGAACTCGTTCGCCTTTGTAAAAAAAAATAAACATGAATAACCATCAGTCCCAATATTAGAGGCTGTTTATGTTGCAAAATTGTGCTTGCAAGTACTTGAGGAGAATTCACCCCTCTGATGCCTCGAACAAGCGGAGTGGTGCTTTCTATACCATAAGCAGCTGGAGTGGCCGTGCTGCCATCGCATGGGTGATGTAGTGGCACTCGCTGACTGCAGAGCTCTTTGTGAAGGAAAAAAATCAGCTCTATTAATCCCACTTTTAAAATGGCCTTTGTCACAAAATATGGCAAGTTGTTTTCTCAAAGATGGGTTCTCAGCTGCTTCGGTAGCAGAGCTGGATGATTTTTTTTTTTTTTTTTTTTTTTTTAAATATACATAGGTGTGGTCTTATGATTTTTCCCTCAAATTCAGAATGGCGTCTCTGGTGAGGTTCTTCACCTGGAGGGGTAGCTGTGGACTAAGTAAGAGAGGACATGGCAGACATCCTTAGAAGGCAGGGACTTGCTTTCTGGTAATGGCCATCGACCTATCTGCGACTTATATTGAGATGCACATAGATAAATATACAACTTTTCTTTTTCCCTGGGGCATCCCAGCTTTCTGCTTTGTCTGCCTCTCTGGGGCAGGCTGCTCCCGGCCATTTGTGTCGGCTAGGCTTGCAAAAAATATTTTCAGTGAAATAGTTTTATCTGGAAAACTGATTTGCCCAAGCTTATAACTTATGTTAATTTTAAGGAAACTTAATGAAGGGATTTTTTTTCAGGCTAAATGTTTGCCAGGAAAAAGCCACTCAACTCTGCAAACAGACTAGCCATCTGTTGGCCGCGATGTTCATGTGGGATTTTGGGAGATCTGGGTGTGAAGTTAAATCCCAACAATTTTTTTTTTTTTTTTTTATTACTGCAGGGGAGATCCAGCCCTACAGTGGTGGGTGGCCCCGCACAAGGATGAGGGAATGGGAACTCGACCCTGGAACAAGCAAATCCACAGTGGCCAGTCTATTTCTGACTGATGGTTGGGCAGTCTCTCTCTCTCTCCAGAACTGAAAGGTTTTGTGTGGTTTTTGTCCCAATGCAGAATGGGCAAAATGCTTTAAATCACTTCTCATTCTGACCAAAGAAACAATTTCCTACGAGCTCAACCCTGAACAATAGAGCCTTGATCTTGATAGGGGGCTGTGGATGTTACTGTAATGCTAATACGTGGCGCGGTTGGCCTTTGCGCTTCTGGCACATTTCAGGCACTATATAGGGAGTCTGTAATCAGCTGCAGAAAAATTCCCTTCTGTGTCTCTCCTAGCAACCCCTTCTGAACTGATATTTGAAAATAAGCTTACTTTCTATATCATGATCTAAATATTTTTGACACTTACTGTCATTAAAATTCTCTTAATAGTTTTGGGACTAAGGTAATTTATCTTCAGGTTCTCGAGACTCCCTTCACAGTTCTGTGGTCTGAAAGTAAAGCTTTTGAACTTCTAATCTGTTAGAAACCTGACTTGTATCCAGATTTTGCTCTTTTCTCTTGACTTTTACACTGGCTATATTTGACACAAAGTCAAATTAGTATACTGAGATGTTAAAGAGATAAAAGCAGCAAGGCCATAAGTCACCTAGACTAGTAGGAACAAGCTGAGAGTCTTGAAAGGGATTTGGTTGTATTTTTGTTAAACATTTTAGCGCATGTGATGTGTTACAGGCTGGTTTTCTACCTCTCTAATCTTGACCCCACGTACACACAGAGTAGCTGCATGTCCTGCTGTGGAAACAAGGCAGACTGTTCCTAGCAGTATGAACCACTGGTGTGCCACTAAAATTGAGAACGTTAAATTCTTTACCCGTTACCTGCTCGTTTTATCTCTGAAAATCTGAATTAATGAAGAGTGCAGTGACGGGGTGTGAGCATAGAGGAATCCGTCTGGACAGAGTAGACTAAAATAAGGTGAGAGGTTTGTTGGTCTTCCCCCTAAATGCTGGCTCTGTGTGTGAAGTCCTGAGCGCTCGCAGGAGTGCTTTCTGCCCAGATTTACATCCGTAGCCAATAAAAGAAGTGGATGGGAATCCTGGATGCAAATATAGCTATCCTGGGAGAAATGCACAGGGGCTGGTGTGAACAGTCTGGTCACTTTAATTATGGAAATCTTGCTCCATGTTCTTGATGTTCTTTTCCTGGGGCTTCCTGAAGCTGTACTCGGTTTGTTGAAGACCTGGAGCATTTCTCCTTCCTGGGAGCTACTTGGGCTTGCTGCAGGATCCGGCACCAGGCCCCGTCTAGCTCTGAGTGCAGGAGGGGGCGTTCGTTGTGCCATAGGCACAACTGGGTTCCTTAAGTCCTGTGCGTCTCCAAACTCTTTTTTGGATCTGAGATGGCTCATTAATTGCTGGCTTGTTTGGAATGGGATTCATTTGGGATTTGGTTGTAAGACTTCAGCCTTATGGAAAAAATCTGTCTGAGCTGAGAAAATAGTTGGGTCAGAGCCTGTGTTCTTTACTCTGAGATATTTTGCCATGAGCTGTGGTGGAGTTTTTTCTGGGAATGTGGTCTGGACAGTCCTCTGAATGTGTCAAGTCCCTTCTGCTGTTCCCCCGTGCTTTTCCCTTGTGGTGCTAGAGGGTTCCCTGGTACTGCTTTGTGGGATGGAGAAGCCTTGAGTTCTGCTTTGGGTTCCTGGTCTTCCTGCAGTCCCAGATATGTAATAAATATTTCATTTTCCGAAGACTTCCTGGAGATGGAAAGAGCTCATAGGGTGTAAATGTTATTCTTTCTGTAATTGCTCCGTGCACTTCTCCTGGTAATGCCCTCAATCGTTTTGTTAGTGGGATTTTGACCTTTCATATTCCTGGGCATCTCTACCTTTTGAGAAAATCTGGTGGAGAGGAGAAAGGGAAGGTCGTTCACTTCCCCTTCACTAAGATTTGTCTTAGAAAGTGGGGGCTCGTATGGAATTCACCTGGTGCCCAGGAAAAGTGGGCTTTCCCGGCTTCCTCAGTTCTACTAATACGTTTCGAGAGATTTCCTCCATGTTGGTACAAGGGTTTTATTGCTGAAGTTCACTTTGGTTTCAGTCTGTCCTCAAACTCTTGTATCATGTTAATAAACAGTGTGATTATTCCCAAAGTTAGCATCTGCATCCCTTTCATGAACCTAACTCACTTGCTGGGATTTTTGTAGGAATTGTAGGTCCTTGCTACAACAGGGACAATAATCAAATACGGCACCGCGTTGCTTACTAATAGTTTTTTGAACTTGGGAGCACCAGAGCTGAGTCTGAGTGCAGAAAGCTCTGCTTTAATTTATCGTCGATATTAACTTGTGGAGCCGAAGAGCATATAAGCTGCAGCTGCTCAGGAGCTCGCTCTGAAGATCAGGCTGGGAGAGCTGTTTTTTATTAAGTGGTACTTGATTTAGTCCTAAGTAAAACCATTTGTATTTAACCTGATCCGCGAAGCTGCTGTAAGTGTTAACATACTTCAGTATTAAACGTTTCACTCTTGGGCATCATCATGCACAGCAGGTTTGTGTAAGAGCCCGTTTCTGAACCTGGAATAGTTATCCATTAGGTGAGTGTGTACATTTTCAGATGAACTTAAGCTCAGTCAAGCCTGTATCTAAAACTTACTGTCATGGTACTGGGTGACGTGAAAAGATCTGGTGGTGAGTGTCCCTTAACATCAGGTCTGAAGCAAGCTGCAGTACTTCAGCGCTAAGCTACTCTCCGCAAACCTGCAGGGATGTAGCTTTTCCTAGAGATGGCTTTTAGCAGAGAAATCACTGGTACTTGGGGCAGTTAGGCATCGATCTGCCCTTTGTGAGCTGCTCTTGGGTGACTGCCAGGTGTAGCAAGCTACTTGCTATTTAACTGTAGGGCAGAGCAGTGTATGCTGAACCAAGAAAACTCCTAAGCCAAAACAAACCACTATAAACTTTTCTCCCTCCCCATGAGAATGAGAGGAAGAGGGTTATTGCATCCAAATTCTTTTGGAGCTGGCACTGTGGGAAAACTCTGTCCAATCTGGGAGTCATTGTACTCGAGGAACTGTAATAAATCCTGACGGACCCCGCAGATGGGACTTGGATCACCTGTGTACAAGTACACACGCAGGCTACCACGATTGAATCGGCACTTCTGGATACAGGAGCCTCTTCAAGTAGTTTGTGACGCACCTTAAGCAGACTTCATGCGTCGTAACGGGAGATCAGGGGTAGGTCTGAGCTGAGAATTATTTGTTGCTAGTGGTAGGTTCCAGGCACTTCTGTTCCTGGTGGGTCAGGAATATTGAAGTGAGCATGGATGTGTGTGCCCAGGAGCACTGTTTGCTCAGTGCCGTGAAGGTACGAGGGGGTCTGTGTAATTGCTGCAAAGTGGAGAGCTTCCTGGGCAAATGTTGTGCCTTGAAAGCAGAAAACCTTTTGCAGCAGAGTGAAAAATCTTGGTTGTAAAAGGGAACCTGGCTTCAGTTCCTCTTAGCCTGAGCATCTCTGCCAAGTTCGCTGCTGTGATGTTCAGGATCTTTTATTAGATATTCTGTGCTGTTGCCCCCTTCCCTCAAATGGGGGCCGCCTCTGTGGTGCAGAGCTGAAGCAGTCTGAAGTTCAGGTGGGAATAAACCTTTGATTTTTCTCCTACTCTGTTTTTTTTCTGATGCTTCCCTTGTAATTCATATTAAGATTATTGATTAAAGGTAATTGCTGTAGGATATTATTCACAATCCATTAACCCTGATATATAGCAGAATTCTCCAGCAAGCTTGGGTGCTGAGACATCACCGTTAATTGTCGTAACTGAGCTTTACTTGAAATGAAGATTTCTTGCCTTTCCATTTGTATTCCCTTCTTCCCAAAGCGCTGGCGCTTTGATTCTTTCCTTTAAATGTTGAGAAATACAGTTGTTCTTTTCGCACTGTAACAGTGCCTCATAATCTCGCCCTTCTGCCATCTCTCTGAAGACGCAGAGTTTTTTGGTCTTGCAAGTCAAATTAACATGAGATTGCCGTAATTTGCATCGTAGCTGTGGGAGGCCATCTGACAGCGCCGAAGGCAGCCAAGGAGAATTGAATTCATCAGCTCTCGCATTTGTCAGAGCAGGGACTGGGGAGAGTTCTGCTCCTCTAATCTGGGCAGGAGAGTAAACATTTAATGTGAGCAGTTGGCAAGGGTGACTTTCTGCTTTGTGGCTCATCTCCCGAGCGCTGGAAAGGAGAGAGATCTCCCAAGTCCTGGCCTCACCTCCGAGCCTTGCTCCTGGGGTTCATGTCTGTGTGTGGTGAGGCTTTGGAGCTGTTGCCGTTTCTGGATTTTTAGCTCCCTTCCACAGCCCAAATACGTTTCCACATACGTTGCTGATAAGGACTTGGCGTTTTCTTAAATCGGAGCTTACGCTGTGCAGGAGTAGATGGAAAACACTAAGCAGCTCTGAGCGGGAGGGAGGCATCGTCTCGAGATTGCTTAATGCAGGGGAGGGGATTCTTCAGTGTGTTAAATTGGCTTTTACAGACGTCATTGTGGTGGTGTGGTCACTTAGATGTGTCAAGACGCTTAAATTGCATGTTGTAGAATATTTTGAATATTTTAAACGATTTGGTTTGACAGGATTCTAGCAAGTTATCTGTATCTGAGTACATGGACTTTGTTTCATGGACTAAATGTTTTCCTTTACTTGATGTATCAGTATTGAGAGCAAGCACGAAGTCACAATCTTAGGAGGACTCAATGAATTTGTTGTGAAGTTTTATGGACCACAAGGAAGTAAGTATGTGACCCAGCCCTTCTATGAAAACAAACCAATGGCTCGTGGTGGGGAACAGTGAGATGACACATTCTTCTGGAGTGGAAGAAAAGATGAGCAAATCTGAGTGGGGGTGAGAAATCAAAGGGTAGCAGCGTTTGAAGGCTGCTCTCTGAAGGGCGGGGAGAAATGCAACTGTGAGCATTAACGCAGATGAGCCACCTCCCTTGGCGATGAGCAGAGCTGGAAACAGCCTTCGGACAGCTCGGCCTTCAGCTGTGGCCTTCAGCACCACTCTTGTTGATCCTTATGAGGATCATCATGAGTTTCCTTATAAAAAACTCCTAAGTTTCACATCAGTCACCTGAATTTTTGCAGAATTTGTAATTAAGATGGCTTTCCTAGATCACAAGTCAGGTCTCCAACGTGCCTTAATTTAGTAACATCTCTAAAGGTAACGAGATTATTATAAAGTCTCTGTTTTTAATAAGGCTTTTATGTCTTTGTGCCGGGATCTTCTACAGTATCAGTTAAAATCATGTATTTCTTGTCAGGCAGCACAGGAAAAAGGCTTTTACCGTAGGAGGTTTGATATGAAATCTTACCCCCTGATGGAGCTAAGTGTTCTTCCAAAGATGTGTTTTGCTTAATGCTGTAGTTCTATTTATTCTCTCCTGAGTTATAAAGTGTCTAATACCTGCATTTTTTTTTCATTGCAGCACCATATGAAGGTGGAGTATGGAAAGTTAGAGTCGACCTTCCTGATAAATACCCTTTCAAATCCCCGTCTATAGGTAACCAATAATCACTTTCAGTCAAAATCTTTTTGCTGTTTATGACGGAGAGATTTTATTGCTTGCAGCAGTGTTGCAGGTGAAATTGCACCAACCCTCAGTGCAATTGTAAGATCTTTACTTCAAGTCTGCAGAATGCTTTTACCGTAGACTTCCAGATATCACGTGCTGAGCAGAGAGGAAGTTTGGTCTTTTGGCTGAAGGGCTAAGAGCTGGAAATGTGATTCAGTCACACGTTCGCGTGTTGATGAACTGAGTCTCTCTACCATGTGCTTTTTTTTAAATAATCTATCCATTTGTGGGTAAGATGCAGGATACCACAGTGAGTGTTGGAGCCTGTTTTAAAAAAAATGACTCACGTAGTATGGAGAGCAAAGACCACAGTTTGTGGTCTTGGGGTGAACTAGCTTTTGGGACCTCTTGTCCAAAAGTGGATGGAAGTGGAGGCAGAAGCTGAAGCCTCTGTCCTCTTGGACTAGGTGATGCATATGCGGAAGAACTGAGAAGGAGGGACCTACCACAAGAAAAATTGCAGCTGGCTAGACTGGTCAGGCTTGTTTAACCTTCACAAGCAAATAGGAGGTTTGATAAGGCAATGGTCTTTAGACTGTATCCATCCTATCTTTGCCCTTGGGTAACGGTGATCTCAGATGTCTTCTGGTATCTAATCCAATCGCTTAAGCTATAAATAAAAGAGCCAATATTGCTTGAAAAACTGGAGCAGATGCATAAAGTTCCAACATGTGTATTCTGGCTTATGAAATTAGTGCTGGTAACTCAGTGACATGGCACTTCTCCATCAGAAGGGCGTGCTTGTGGCTCAAACCACTGGAGGACTCTAAAGAATGGAGAAAACTGCCTGAGGAGAACTGATGTGGAAACTTGACTGTATGGGTTGGACAAGATGGGTCCCTTCCAATATCAACATCCTGATTTGGAGTTGATAAGTATTGGCTGCTTTCTTAAAATAGACTCTTAGGCTACGAGTGCCTTCTATTTAAGATCTTTCTCTTTCTGGTGTGAGACATAATGTGTCTAGTTCCAAACGGGAATTGTATCTTTTGGGAAAGAGCAACACTGTTTTTACACCGTTCTTTACCTTTCTGTCTTTTTTTTTTTTTTTTGTCTGTTGAAACCTTAACCGAACCACAGAAATGTGCACGCAGCTGAGTAACAACGCAGTATTGCTGCAGCTATGTGAGCCCTTTTCTCCTTCCTCTTGAGTCAGCTCTGAAACTTGCTATAAACCTCTTGGGTTAGAGACTGTTTACGAGTTTCACAGTATGTTTATTTGGTGCCAGTCATTTTTCCCTCCCCACTTCTCAAGTGCCACAAACCGATGCAGATCAGGGTACTGTCATGTTGGCAATCTTAAATGCAGGCTGGCTACAGACAACTCTCAGAAAGCATATAAAACCCAGTTTCCTTGTTGTAAATTGCTTTGGTGCTAGTCTACTCAAGATTATTTTTCTTTCCCCTGATGTTCTTTCTGGGTGTATCAGAAATCAAAGTTGCTGGCTTAAAGCAAAACCAAACTTTCTTTCCAGTAGCCTATGAAGCCAGTGCAGCTAAATGTTGGCCAGGCTCTTGTATAATCGTAGTCCTGTTGATTTAGGCTCCCGTTACTTGCATAGAAGGTGGTAGGTTTGACCTTTCGGTGGTTTGGTTTGGAGGCTGTTTAGTGCTGGTTGGGATAGGCAGGAGTGAAAGGCAGCCTGGGGTCAGAGTTGGCCCAGCTTTATTTTCAGAACTTCTGCTACAAGACCTTTCTCCTTGTGAACGTGGGGAGGGGAGTGGGTGGGTGGTTGTGGAGTGGGTTATTTTCTGCTCAAATTGCTTCGTCCTTTCTAATGTTCCTTTTGCTGTCTTCCTTTTAGTACAGCATCTTTCCATCCATCAGCTTTCTTAATCCCGCTGTGTTGTGACTGTTTCATTCCAGACTCATCAGACCATCTAGCATGCTTCCCTCGCCCTCCGAGTGGCTGAGTGGCTGAAAACCACCTTTTCTCTCATAAAGCTCCCCAAAAGGCTGCCTCTTGCTCTAGGGCCTGCCTTGCTGTCTGTTGGGTGAGAGCTGCTGGGAGCACAGGTTACCTCCTGGGCAAAGCAGTGTGCAGCTGAGGTTTCAGGTTGAATAAACAGTCCACGCTAGACAAGAGCTGGCTTAGCAAAGCGGGGCTCAGCTCTGCTGCGGGGAGGAAAGAGCTGGGGAGTAGCAGTGCCGAGGAGAGCGCTAGGACCTGGGGAAGACTCCCAACCAGCTGCAGGAAGAGGTTTGTTTTTCTTTGTCTGGTTCCCATTTCTGCTGCCCCAGCCCAGCTTATCTGGACAGCCAGGACTGAGTGACGTCTCAGCCCCTTCCTCCGGGCCGGCTCTCGGAGGCCGACTTGGTGTGCGGTGCCTGATACCGCTGGTTTTGGCATTACGGAGGGCTCCAGAGCAAGCCTTCATCCCAGCTGAACCAGGAGCATTCACAAGCTTGTGAACGAGATGAAATCCTGTTCTCTCCCAGGTCTGCCAGTTCCAGTGAGCCTGGGTGTCCTAACCCAGCAGTTCTCGGCCAGCTTGAGCTCTGGGTAACGCAGGGGTAGGAATTAGTAGGGAAGAAATTTGCCATGGTAGTCTCTGATCTGTAAAGAGATGGAAGTGAAGGATTTCAGAGATGGTGGAGCCTGTAAACGGACAGAAGGTCATCTAGAGCACACATGTAGCTTGTTTGCAGCCCTTCTGTTCTCAGCACCGCATAGCTCCCACTGCGATGATGACATGCAGAGTTCAAATTGTCTGTGTAAGTCACTGGCTTGTACAAAGTATAGAATCCAGCAGTTTCTTTTCCTTTAATAAATTACACTTTTATGCTGAAGCTCAGAGCAAAACTGCTGTCCTTGCAGCTTTCCTTGTTCCTCTAGTACTGTAGGCTAAAATTTTCTTTCCATCACAGAAAATCTTAATACAGTCTTGAACATGGCATGGGCTTTTTTGCAGCAAATAACATGATGGCTTGAAGCATATCCACACGTTCTAGAAAGCTGCTTCTGAAAAATGACTGCTAATAGTTGCTTTCTAATCTGTTCAAATTGCTTTTATCCCAGCATGGCTCTGAGTATAAAGTATATGAAAACTTGGTGTTCTTTTCTAAAGTGTGACTGACAAACCTGAATAGAAAAGGTTTTTAAAGTAGGTTCCAGATTTGTCCTTTGCCTTAAACCCTAAATGAGTGGTGGTCCTTTTTACCTTTGAGGGTCTCAAGCAGAAGCCTTTGCTTGGTGTGGTGGCTCTTCACCTGCCAAATATTTACTCCCTTGTCACATCCACAGCTCCCTTCTCAAATACGTGTGGCATTTATTTCCTGCCCTTCTCAGGTAGGTAATTATCTCTGTAGTCTATTAAATGATGCTGCCCCAGGGACAGTGCTCTCCTAACTATGGAATGGTTGGGGTTGGAAGGGATCTTAAAGCCCATCTTGTCTCATCCCCTGCCCCGGGCAGGGCCACCTTCCACCAGCCCAGGTTGCCCAAAGCCCCGTCCAGCCTGGCCTTGAACCCTTCCAGGGAGGGGGCAGCCACAGCTTCTCTGGGCAGCCTGTGCCAGGGCCTCACCCCCCTCACAGGGAACAATTTCTGCCTCAGATCCCATCTAAATCTCCCCTCTGTCCGTTTAACCCCGTTCCCCCTCGTCCTGTCCCTCCCCCTGATGACGAGTCCCCCCCCCTTTCCCGCAGCCCCTTTCAGCCCTGGGGGGCCGCTCTAAGGTCTCCCCGGAGCCTTCTCTCCTCCAGCTGAACCCCCCAACTCTCCCAGCCTGTCCTCACAGGGGGGCTCCAGCCCCCCCAGCATCTCCGTGGCCTCCTCTGGCCCCGCTGGAGCAGGTCCGTGTCCTTCTGCTGTTGGTGCCCCAGAGCTGGACCCAGCCCTGCAGGGGGGTCTCCCAGAGCGGAGCAGAGGGAGAGAATCCCCCCCTCGCCCTGTGCCCCCCCTGCTCTGGGTGCAGCCCAGCACACGGGGCCTTTCTGGGCTGCCAGCACACATTGCTGGCTCATGTTCAGTTTTCCACCCCCCAACTCCCCCCAGTCCTTCTCCTGGGGGCTGCTCTCCAGCCCCTCCTTGCCCAGCCTGGGTTTGTGCTGGGGATTGCCCCGACCCGTGGGCAGGACCTTGCCCTTGTTGAACTGTACGGAGTTTGCCCGTCCCCCCTCTCCAGCCTGTCCAGGTCCCTCTGGATGGATCTTTCCCTCAGCGTGTCACCACAGCACACAGCTCGGGGCCATCGGGGAACTCGCTGAGGGTGCCTCAATCCCACTGTCCATGTCCCCAGCAAAGACGTTCAACAGCGCCGGTCCCAACCCCGACCCCTGAGGACACCACTCGTCACCGCTCTGCACTTGGACATGGAGCCGTTGACCACAGCTCTTTGAGTGTGACCGTCCAGCCAATCCCTTATCCCCCGAGTGCTCCATCCATCAAATCCATGTCTCTCCAATTTAGAGACAAGGATGTCATGTGGGACAGTGTCAAATGCTTTGCACAAGTCCAGGTAGATCACATCAGTTGTTTTTCCCTTATCCACCAGCACTGTAACCCTGTTGTAGAAGGCCACCAGATTTGTCAGGTGTGATTTGCCCTTTGTGAAGCCACAGTGGCTGTCACCAGTTACCTCCTTGTCTTCCATATGCCCTAGCAGAGTTTCTGGGATGATCAGGATTACAACGCAGGTAATGCCTCTGCTTAAAGCCCTGAACCACCCTGCGACCTGTGTGAAAAGAGCAGTTCCTGGGAGAGCTTCCAGTGTTTCATCATGTCCTGCAGTACCTTTCTGGTATTTCTAGCACTGCCTGTTCCTTGCTTGGTCTTTGCTGTGTAATCCAGCAGATCCCACGTTGGGGCAGGATGGTTTTTCCTAACGAACTGTACAATATACAGCAAAAAGGGAAATGCGTGTCCTAGAAGAACACGAATCTAAACGGAGCCAGATGTAGGGCTGTCATGTTGGCTCTGGGCTTGAGTGCTCCCATTGAGATCAACTAATTCCACCCATGATCTCTTAAGTATCCAAATCTTCAGGGTTGAAGCAAACTTCCTGAACTTGAGCAGTTTGTTAGAACTCCTGAAAAATACCTAGTTGCTTTCTGAAGCTAGTGAATGCCACAGCTCTTAATCCTTTTGTCAATTAATGTGAATATCCCTGCGTGCTTATGAGGACCCGAAGCACTCCCCTGCTAGATGTTTGGTTCCATTTCTGCTTTCCTCCTAGACAATATGTTTTGAGCTGTTTATGATTTCAGTAACCATGCTGGCACTGCTTCGCTACTTTTCCCTCCCCTCCGGGATTTAATATCTTCAGGGGAACTTTCTGCCTAGTCTGTTCCTGCTTTTTCAAAAGGGAGTTGTGAAGTACTTGAAGTACTGTTTTGAGCTCCCAAGTCACGAGAATACTTTGTGTAAATTTTGTATGTTTTTAATCAGGCCATACGCCTGCCAAGAACCAGAGATTAATGCTCTTTGATGCCATAAACATGGGAGGAAGCACAGAGTGTGAATGTCTTGCCCTGCTTAGATGATAGGAGCGGTAGAAACATGTGAAACTGGGAGCCTGAGCTCTTACCTGGAAGCACTGTGGCATTTATTTTATTGCTAAAATCTGCAGAAATATTAGGCTGGCACCGAGTCACTCTGGTTTCTTAATAATCAAATGTCACGGCTGCAAAGTTTGCATACAATATGCTCAGAGCCTCAATTTCTCAAATAACTTCTGTATATTTATACACAGTTCTCATTTTCTTTCCATCTCTAGCCTAGTTATCTGCAGATATCTTGCATTTATATTTCACCTTTCTCCTAAGTGTTTTGCAAAACAAAATGCCTAGTCTGTACACAAAACATATGGAAGTGTACGTGTATACGTATGTGTATGTATATAATGAGACATTGTGGCAGCCAGAACAGGAATGGAGCAGTGTTTAGCTCCAGCCAGGATTTAACAGATCTCTCCTGGCCTGTACTTAATTTTTCTTTTTAACTGCAGCTGCTATTTTTACTTTCAGCTCCTCTCTGGATTGCCTTACATTTTGCTACTTAGAATTTCATGAGTCACTTATCGCCTGTGACCATTCTGAGCTTGCTCTTCCCTGCGTGTGTTGATCCTTATTCTGACCTATAAGCGATGTGAAAATGCTTGTTCTTTCAAACACGCTTAGCTTTGTCTAAGGGGAAAGACGAGACACCTAAAGGTAATTTGTATCCCTGTCTCCACGCCGGTCTGACGCACGGCTGTGCACCCTCTGCAGATTCCCCGCTACAGGCGGAGAATGGGAACAGACTGACAAAATGGGGTAGGTGTTTTCAGCTTGACTTGGCACAGATTCACTGCCTTCTGTGCCAGTCTCTGAAGCCTGGGCATCAGGTGATGGTGCACCTAAGCAATGAGATGAACTGATAACGGGCAATTGCTTTGTGCTGGTTCTGCGTGTTGTCGCAGAGATTGCTGCTCTTAGCACTGGTCTGTAAGCTTGTGGATACTGCTTTTCCACATCCAAGAAGGGCTGCTCAGTGATTCCCTCTGAGCAGGAGGTCCAGAGTTTATTGCTCTGCCCACTATTTTCCATCAGCTACAACCATATTTTTCTGTCCTGATCTTTCTCTTGTGAAACTGCCGCAGAATTATTTATGGTATTGTTTTGAAAAGTTACTAGAATTTTAGTATGGTAATATAAACGTTGTACTTCTGCTGTTAGGGAGCTGACATTACACAGCACCTCACGCCACTGCCGTGTGGTGAATGCCTCCACAGTGAGTGCAAGGTGTTATATTTGACTCTGTACTTAGTGCTCTGAATAGGCTCCTAACCTCCAAATTTCATTTTTTAAAAAAAAAAAAAAAAATCCTTGCCTTGGCCAGTAAGAGCTTATTGACCTGAGAGTGCTGGACAAGGTACACACCTCTGAGGTGGACAGATCCTGTACCCTTCAAAGGGGGAACAGCCACGTGCTAAACCAGTTGTCCCAGTCATCCCAGTCTGCACAGGGGAATAGGTACTAAGCTGAGAACTCAGGCAGAGGTCTTGCTCTCGTGCCCTCTCCCCCATCTCCTACCATGGTTTCTCAACCTGTGGTGCGTGGCAAGCTCGTGATCAGTTACACAAGAAGGTAATCCCTGAAATGAGTGCAGTATGTTTTTCAAAATAAATTTTAAAAAATGCATGTTCCCTTGCAGGCTTTTGGGTGTTTGGGGAGGGGGGAAGTAATAAACATTAAGTTTAGACTAATCTTATCTGGCTGTTTGGCAACACTGCATGAGTACTTGGGAGATCTTTTTCCATTAGGTAGGTTGTCCAGTGGTTAAAAAAAGCAGAGGGAAAACACTGCTCTTGACCTCTCTGTGCTGTACTTACGCTCTTCTGCAGGCTGATCTCTCTGCACATAATTCTGCCCCAAGCCTTGGGTGGTCACCCAAGCCACGTTGATTTGGTGTGGTATCTAAAACTCCCCGCATCCTGCTTCAGAGAGATTGTTGCCACTTTCCCACCTCACTAGCCAAGCACTCTGAACAGTCTCCTGGCTGGGCCTTAATGTCTTACGGAAAATAAAACTTCGAGGCTTGTCAGTCTTGAGAAGTCAGGAGTGGTCACATACGCTTGTCCCGTCGGCTGTTTGTTCGGCACCACGGTGGGACACAGATAGGAATCCACTGTCACAGTTGTTCGGGTGGAGAAGTGCCCAGCTGGCCTTATTTTATGAGCAAAGAGAGCCGACACGTGGGCAAGCAGCGGTGAGTTCGGGATGGGTAAGTGGATATAAACCAGCTCTGCTCTGGCACGTTTCCCAGAGCCAGTGGGAAGTCCTCTTGCGTTTATCACCAGTGTGGGTCAGCCATGCAGCTGGCACCCGCGGGGCCGGGGGGCTGGCCTGGGCTATGTTTGCTGGCACGCTGCTTTTCCTCCTTCCCGCCTTCTTCCGCAGGGCCAGCAGCGCTTTGAAGAGCTGTGCTGCAGGAAAAAAAAGCCTCTTTTGGGGACCTCTCACCTAACCTACCAGCTAAGCTGGCTGTACTTTGAGCTCAGATAAGCAACAGGCCACCTTTCTGAAGCGCCGCTCTTTGGATTGCAGCCGGTTCCTGACTTAGAGGAGAAACACCAAGGAGTGCTGAAAGTGTTCTGCTGCTGCGGGGCAGCGTCATGCAGCTGGAGCTGTGGAAAGAGCGAGGAGACAGTCTCCAGTCCAGGTTTCTAATCCTTCTTACCTCCAAGTTTTGAGTCCATTCTACCTGAATGGTAGATGAGCAACCTGGGCTAGTGGAAGGTGTCCCTGCTCATGGCAGGGGGGTGGAACTAGATGATCTTTAAGGTCACTTCCAACCCAAACCATTCTTACGGGGGCTGTACCAAGGGACTCTTCCTTAATCACAGCCCAGCCCTATAGGCATAGTGATAGGGGAACAATCCATGCGGAACAACCTCTTGCGGGAGCTTCCTGCCTAATGACTCCCCAGGTCAAGGGAGTACTCGACATTCCCCAAGTTATCCAGGTATTTGTGCTCTGCCTCTTGGAGGAGAACTTACTGGCAAAGCAGCTCACAACAGCACGTTGGTTCTGGCGGTGCTTTCTGGCCATTTCCCGGGAGCTTTACTCTGGAGTCGTTCAAGAGAGGCGTTGACATCAACATAAGTCTGAAATTCCTGTTTCTCCGCGGTGGTTTTGCTCACCTGGAGAGCGTGTTCAGCTCTCGCCCAGCCTCAGGGCCTGATCCTCAGTCACCACTTTGACCCAACCGCCAGCCAGTGCCCTGGATGTTCAGACCCATCCACGGATGGTGCCCGAGCACGGTGAGAGAACTTCATTTCATTACTGGCCTGTGTCCAGCTGCTGGAGCTTTATGAATGTTTCTGTGTTTGCAGCACCAAGGAAGATTGACAGCCTTTCTGTTAGCTGGTTTTTAATTTAAAAATGCGCTTCTCTTCAAAGATTTTTGTCAACCCAAGGAGTGATTACTCCAGGGCTCTTGCTGAAATACCAGCATTTTTGAAGGTCAGCATCTGCATATTGGTCTCAGCATCTTCAGTATCAGAACAGATGTGTCCCTTTCTGTTGTGTAACTCCTTTGTGGATGTACAGGCTTTTTTTTTTTGGTTGTCACCTAAAGGCTTTTTGTCCTTACAGATTTCACGCAGTTCTGCTTTACCTTCAAGGCAATCCTGGACCTCAGTGTGTCTGTATGGAAAGGGTGGACTGCAACCACTCTGCTCCTCACATTCCTCCTAAGCGTTGGCTTTTCAGTGTGAATATTATTTTAAAATGTTAAATTAAGTGTTTACAGCCAGTCCAACACCCAGATTCGTGACTGCTCGGGCTGTGGCCTCAGATTCATGCTCTGGGCCACAGTAAGAACACAAAATCAAGAGCCTGTCCCTTGATACTCCTCATGGAGTGCTCACCTGGAGTTCTGCACGGTGTATTTATCAGGGTGTGTTCTGTTTAAGCCTATGACAATAAATCTGCCCCAGTGTTTATGCTGGCTTGGGCGGTTTTTTTTACTTCTGGCCTTCTCTTTAAATTGGAATTTCATTTTTACATGGATGTTGATGCTTGCTTTGTCTTTTGTATTTGTAAAAATAAATACAGAGCAAGTCAGTATTATCGGAGCAATGTTAGTGCTTTATCACTCCAGGAGACTTTACATTTCACATAAAGGAGGAGATAATAGTTTGAGCTTATTTCTGGGTCAGGAAAAGGAAAGATACATACAGAGCTGCTTTTGGCCTGGGCAGTTTTGTGTTTGTAGAAGAATGAGACCGGGGGGACCTTGAAGAGTTGCAAGAAGATGTGGCAACAGCCTAGGAAACGAGGAGTGCAGGGAGAGGATGCTTGTGTCCTTTCTTGAAGAACAACTGTTTTATGTGCAAAGCTTGAGATCAAGGACGATGTGAAAGAAGGGATTGTTCCTTGCCTGCGTGAATGCAAAGATGACAGAGAAGAATTACAGATCTCTAGCACAGGAGCTGCTTGAGCAGACAACTTAATCTCATCTCCTCGGATATCGAATGCAGCTTAAATGCTGAAGCGTGTGAAGGAAGAGTTGACCAAAACCTTACGGGTGGGTTTGCAGCACAGTCTTGTCCAACCAGCTGCAGGCAGCTATGGTAGAAGGTCCTAGGAAATAGGTGAGATGATCAGAAAAACAAAATGAGAGGATGAGGCGTGGGGATGCCTGTATCTGGCTGTGTTAAAGAGAGCCGGTCTGCGTCCCAGATAGCAGAACAAACAGTGTTTAGTTCAGCAGGTGACTGTCCTATTCTTGTGGTGTCTTCCCCCTCCTGTCTTCTGTTTTATCAGAAACTTAATTTCCCCCCTCTGAGAAAGAGACAAGATTTAGAATCAGGATGGGTGCTGGCTGCAGCTCTCCAGTGCCGGAATAATGGATCCGTGACCCGATTTAAACCTGTGAGAGCTGCCATAATGTAAATATTTGATGGAACTACAGCTTCCCTTTTCAAGTCTGCTTCAGTTTTTCAAGCTAAATCATGGCAAGGTATTCCTGAAAGACACTTGTTAGCATGGAGTTGTTTATGCAGTTCTTGGTGGTTCTTTTAGAGATCTTTTTTCTGGCTTCGGGCATCATTTCAGCCTTGCGTTGTATTTATGCAAAATCCAAGCAGTACAAGTAAACATGAAATTATATTTGTGTCATAATACATGGAAAGAAAGGGAGTTAAATCCATATGTCAGCTCTTACCCCAGATGGGAACCATGCTGTCATTCAAATCGTGATCACTCCTTGTTTGGGCAGAGATGGTGTATCAGCCTGGAGTGGCTGGGTGAAGGTGGTGAAGGTAGGGAGTTTGCTGAATGGTAAATAGTGACATGGTTCGACACTTTTTGGGCTGCTCTGGAGAGAAACTTGTGTGTTTTGAGTCCTGGAAGGAGCTTTTTAAATGGATTGAGTCAATACGCCAGACCTACATTTCTCACCCGTTTTTATAAACACAGACCTTTGTCAGAAGAAATATTTGCTGTTAGCATAATTCTGCTTATTGCAGAAAGGCACGATTCCCACATGGGCAGTGTTTGTAGGGCTCTCCAGGCTGCGGGATGGCAGTACAACAGAGGAAAGAAGGTTTTATTTTAAGTTCTGAAAAAAATCAACATTAAGATCTGGAAACAGCTTAACCCGGTACAGAAACAAGGGTTGCAGCAGCCCTTCTGGGGGTTGCAGAGCCCAAATGATTCAGCCAAACCAGCAGAAGCATATAGGAATACTCAATCCATTTGGCAGTGAAATTATTTGAAAACCCAGTTTTGTATCCTTGTGTCTGTTCTGTGCTGGGGATGTGTCCCGTACCCGGGTATTTAGGAAGAATTTAGAAGCTGGATTCTTCATCCACTCACAGCCATTGTATGAAACACTTCACTTTGCTCTTGGGGTGGGTGTGCTTTGCTTCAGCACAGGCCGTGGTGCCAAGTACGGGGTGTTATAAATTCCCTTAATACCTTTGTCTTAGGAACTCTCTTTGTGGGAGAAGAGGGGAATGTTTTTGAGGTGCCATCTGTCTTGAACTCAAGGTTAAAGTAGGCAGCTGGAAAACGCAGCTTATCTCAGTCTGCTGCTATCACATGCAGTCTTTAAAGTGCGAGGCATCTTCTGCTTGTCATGTCTAAGTCTTGAAACCACAGGAGGTTTTTTTAACAATTTGCAAGTTGGAACAAAGAAAGCAAGCAGTATCAAATCTAGAAGTCTGAACTGTGGACAAAGCCCCGATGAGCTCTCTCATTCTAGACCTTGCATCTGAGCTGTTTTCTTTTCTAGGAGACCAGTGGTACCAGCTGATGAATTAATTGCTGTATTGATGCAAAACTTGAAGCATTAGCTCTCTGCACCAGTCTCTGCCCCTGAACAGCTTACAAATGTAGATTAATGTTGCACCTTCAAGTTCATAGAAAAATCTTTGTTGGGAGATACTAAAAAATTAAATCTTAAAGCAAATGTTGAGCTTAAGTTTTGTGCTTGTTCAAAAGATCCTTGCAGGTTTTCAAAACGTTTCATCAGATGTGGGCGCTCGGTTGTGGTGATGGGCAGTTCTTTTCAAGATAATACTGAACCACAAAGCCTTTGCGGTACGGTTGCGCTGTAGGCAGAGGGTTTTGCTGAATTTCGAGGGAATGGGCAAGGACCCTGGAGCCAGAATGTTGCCTGCGTGTTTTAAAGGTTACATAGCTATATATAGCTAAGGCGGGGTTTTCTTTGAAACTAGTCAGATCAGTCCTTGTTCAGTAAATTCCAGACTTCTCTTGTAAAAAAAAAAAAAAAAAAAATTAAAAATAAAAAATCTTCTGCTGTTTTCTGCTATTTACCAGTGTGTCTCTTTGCAGGATTCATGAATAAAATTTTCCATCCCAACATTGACGAAGCGTAAGTAAATCCATAGTGTGTGTTTTTTCGAAGGAGTTTGTCTAATTGTAACGATTTTGGCTTCACAGTTATATGCTGATGAGTTGAACAATGCTTTCATCAGTCTAAGAGTGCGGAGTGGGGGATTTGATGGAAGTAAATGTTGTTGCAAGTTAACTTTCAGGAGTGGGTCAGGCTGTGGGCAAGGCTGGAGAGCTGCATGCTGCAGGCGCTCTAGATGTGGTCTTTGCATTGCGACACGCTTCGTTTACAGAGAATTCAAGGTTACCAGTCCCCCTCCTCATTGGCATCGTGCTGGCTTTCTAGAAAGAAGGAACAGCATCGCCTAAGCCATAGCTCCCTCTTTAGCTGAAGTTCACATCTATACTAAAATTCTTCAAGACATGAGATGTTTTGCCAGGTTTTTTTTCAGCTATGGTTTGTTAAGGGGAGCCACCTATGCTTCAATCTCTCCATATGGACCACAAATTCATTAAAGGCTCCAATTTACTTTCTTTTGTGCCGAGTATGAAGATTCACATAGTTAAAGGCTGCCCCTCTATTAACTACAAGATGGGAGTAAATTGTAGCTTATCTGAAACAGTGGGGCAGAGGCAGGGCAGGGGAAGGCGGGGGTAGATTGTACTAAATCCCCAGAGTATTTTTTGAGTGTGACTGTGTTTAATTCCACCCTTTCCATATGTTTCAGGTCAGGAACTGTATGTCTAGATGTAATCAATCAAACTTGGACAGCTCTCTACGGTGAGTTTGGCATTTCCCTGAAAGTCAATCACGTGAACACCCGTATTTGGTGTGTTAACATAACACAGCTCGCGGGAGACAGATGATCTCAGGCCAACTTTTGGGTTGAGTGTTTTGTTTTGTTTTGTTAACTGGAGTTTTAGACTCCTCACTGAGCCGACATCACGTGAAAAACGAGATTTTCATGTGAAAACACTTTCATAACCTGTTTTTATGCCAGAGAGGTGAAAATATTCCATAAACCTCACAAAGGATCACCCAATCCATTTCTTGACATTGTCTGACAACGGCACAACAGCACCCTGCCATGATTCAGCATTGAAAGAGAGGAGGGACTGTATCTACACCAAAACCTATTTCCAGCTACCCTATCCACGTTTGTACATGCGTTTGATTTGGTATTCTTTGTCCATGAGGCTGTGATCCCACTTCTACAGAAGATGGCACCAGAAACCATTCCTGTTTGTCATGGCAGCGTCGTTTCACTGCAGGCTAGGAGGTGGTATTGCATCTGATGGCTGCACTCCTTGCTGTAGAATGTTTTGGGTTTCCCATTAGGTGGTTTCAGGCTGTAATTCTCATTTTTAGACACAAAAAAAAATTGGCTCGTAGCTGAAAACCCATTAAAATAGCATTTAGGGAAAGCTGAAATTGTTAAAAGGGATACAGCTGAGTATCTAGTTGAGGTTGGCTGCATTTTAAAAACGTGACCTTCTTCAGATGTTCCAATTATGCTTTGTGGAAGAGTATTCAGGGGAACGTGCACATCAAATCCTTCACGTTCCTCCATGAAAAACTGATTTTTTTACCTATAAGTTGAAGCTCTGAAGCAGTTGCTAGAGAGACAAGCTACTTCACATTCCTCACAAGCACAATTTGTAAGGAAATACCAGACTTGGTGAATCCTGGGTGGGAAATTGCTATAGCAACTTGTTGAACTTTACTCCTCATCAGAATGCCTGAAGTCCTCGTGTAGTAGATGCACAGCATACACTTCACATGGCTTTGTTGTGAGAGATCAGCTTAGCCGTGACCTGGGTGGTGGTGCTGATGGAGGAAGAGGATGCTCTTGTGTCCTGGGAGGATCCGATGTGAGATGGAGGAATTTAAACCAACCCAAGCCCTCTGCTGGGAATGAACCTGCATGGTTCAGTCAGCAACAAAATCCAGCTCAGTGCAGCGTGTGCTGCTCTTCCACAGCCTTAAATGCCACCTGCAGATCATGGGGGTGTCTGGACAAAAGAAAATCACTCCGGTGTAACTGTGGTGCTGGTTTGTGCTCTGGCAGTCAGGGCTTGGCTTTGGAAGCCACGCGTGGCCGGCCTCCCTGTTCTGCAGCACGCGGTGCGGTTTCTGCACTACTGCCAGACAATTTCACAGGAAAGCTTTCTGTGAGAGGTTTCCTAATAAGTGCTGCTGTATTTTTGTCGTTGTTGTTGCTCGTAAAGTTAGGAAAACCAGCTTGGTATTTACTATGCTTGTGATGTATTAATATCAGCGAGCTTGTTAGAATCTTCCGCGTTGTTCCGTGCGATAGCAGCGATAGGTGTCAGGCAACCTGAAGGGATCAGGTGTGTGTTCTGTACAGAGCACCTTCCACAGTAACCAGGGAAACTTGGCATTAAGAAGTGCATCTCCTGACAGTCATCTTATTGCAGATTTCCCTTCCCTTGCTGCAGGGTGCCTTGAAGCTGCAGGGAGGACGCTGGGGTGACTGCCCTCGCTCTGCTCCTTCACTCGCGAGTCGTCAAACACTAGAGTTCTTACATCACCTCTTCACTTCCAGGGCTTTGCCTCCTTGTGTGAAATAAGGAGGTGGCCCATTTCAGAACATGAAATGAAAAGGGGGAAATAATATTGCCCCGTGCCTCTCAGCCCAGCTGTGTTGTTTGGAGTGTCACTCCTTTAAACCAGAGCACTCCTGCACTGCCAGAGGAAATGGGTCAGATAATTCAAGGACCAGCTAAGGTGGAAAGGACCCAGAATAGCTACCAAGAAATTCATGAGGACCTCGTGGTTAAATTCCCTCTCCTTCTCTAATGAAGTATCGACTCCCCAGTGCTATGGTTAGGCTTCCTGCGTGTGTTCAACTAGTTCCTGCTAAGGCAATGCCACTTTTGGGGATTTGAAAGAAGGGGAAATTACTGAGGTCTCTTAAAAAAGAAAAATCCTTGTAGTGTGTCCTGTGAGCCATGGTGGCCTCCCAGGGATCTCCTTGCTCAGCCTACATGAGTTTAGCTGTCTAATGGCCACAAAGAAATACTTGATCTAAGCCTGCTCTGTGGAGAGACTTGACCCAGCTTCTTGCTGACAGTGTCTGAACCCAGTCCCTAAGAGGGTTAATTAGTTTATCAAGCCGCTACCGTGGCAGAAAGTATTCTTATGGAGCATTCTCACTGGGTTTTATGATCCCTTTTTGGATTAAGATCCTTCTTGCAGTTGCTGTTGTGCTTCATCCTAGAAGCAGGTGGTGCTCAGTGTGGCAGCCGTGGCAATCTTGGTCAAGGTACCACGTGTGCTCTGAAGTGCTTCATCAATGTCCTCAGGCAATATTGGAAGGGGCAGCTGCTTCTATATGGCAGAAAGAGATTTCAGGGTAAAAACCCACCTAATTTCTTAGTGGTGTCCCTGTATAGCAGAGACCAGCTGATTGTTATCCCTAGCAATCAGTGCCAATTAGTTTTTGCAGTTGGGTGATGCAGCTGTAATGAACCCTGTGCTCCTGAGTTGCTCTCTTGAACTGTCAATGTTAGGTTAAGGGTGGGACTAGATGATTCTGTGGTTCTGGTTAGGAAGGATTTCTGTGCAGAAGGGGCTGTTGGGCGTTGGAATGGGCTGCCCAGGGCAGGGGGGAGTCCCTGGGATCCCTGGAAGGGTTGAAGAGTCGGGCTGAGCCAGCGCTGAGGGATCTGGGGGAGTTGGGAACGGTCAGGGGGAGGGTCATGGTGGGGCTGGAGGAGCTTCAGGGGCTTTTCCAACCCAGATGGTTCTGGGATTCTGTGAGTATATAAAGCTATGGCCTTTCCTCTTGCTCAGCAGGGTTTATGCTGGACGGGTGACTGAAGCAGTCACAGCACAGTGTCTGTGCATCCTGGATGTGTGGATGCAGGAGAGAACAACTGACCAAACCTTGAGTCTCCTTTGATCCTCTTGAGCAAGCTCTGAAAGTGCAGCCGTTGGTAGAGCTGCTGAGGTGGTAACACGGGGCAGTGGTGCAGATCTGCCTGGACCTCCTGTGCAGCTCTTCTGAGGCTGTATCTTTGCTGGCAGTGGAGTTAGAACCTGATTTTTCTGTGGCTACAGCCTGCAGCCAGAGTAACCATTTGCCCAGGTGGACAAGAAAGCCAACGGCCTCCTGGCTTGTGTCAGCACCGGTGTGACCAGCAGGAGCAGGGAGGTGACAGTCCCCCTGTGCTCGGCACTGGTGAGGCCACACCTGGAGGGTTGTGTCCAGGTTTGGGCACCTCAATCCCAGAGAGATCTGGAGGGGCTGGAGCGAGGGCAGAGGAGGGCAACGAGGCTGGGGAAGGGCTGGAGAATCAATCCTGTGAGGAGGCAGGGCAGGAGCTGGGAGTGTTGAGTGTGAGGAGGGGGAGGCTGAGGGGAGCCCTCATCCCTCTCTGCAGCTCCTGCCAGGACATTGCAGAGAGGCTGGGGCTGGGCTCTGCTCCCAGGGGATCAGGGACAGGACAAGAGGGAACGGCTGGAAACTGCCCCAGGGGAGGGTCAGGCTGGGCAGGAGGAGAAAATGTTTCCCAGCAGGAGTGGTCCGAGAGTGGCACAGGCTGCCCAGGGAGAGGGGAGTCCCCATCCCTGGGGGGGTTTCAGGGCCATTGGGATGAGCTGTGGGGGATGTGGGGTAGGGGAGAACTTTGTAGAGTCGGGCTGAGGGTTGGACTCGATGATCCCGAGGGGCTTTTCCAACCTGAGTGATTCTGGGATTTGCACAGGGAGAATGCTTGGAGATCTCCCTCACTACCTGCCCACCCATTTTGGTGAATCTTTTAGAAAGTTAAGGTCTCTGAGGTCCCAGCTCTCCACCAGATGTGGTTGAATTTAGCAGCTCTGGCGATGGCTGGGCTCAGGAATAGTCTTGCAGCCTTGTTCCTGGACAAGACAGGTTGAGAAGGCCAACTGCTCACGTGGTGGATCTAGGGAGCCTTGGGCTTCCTTCTGAGAGCTCCTCTTTGATCCATGCTAGAGGGGATGGGTGATGCTCATCCACAGGCAGGGTTTCTCTGCCACCAGGAAAGAGAAATCCCTTAATTAGGGAGGAAAAGGGGGATCCTGCTAAAAGATGTGTAGAATATCCACAAACAAAGCCCAACAGAAAACCCCACACGATGAACGCTGGTCCGCCTGTATCCGCAGCTCTCCAGGGGCTAAAGTGAAACCTGGCACACAGCCCCGTGCTGGGGGTTTAATCTCTGCTCTGCGTGGGTGCACGTGGTCCTTCTGAAACCCCCCAGGAGAAACGATGACGCAGAGCTTGTTTCTGAACACCCCCACTGCTGAAGTGTGGTACTTGTCATCTTGGGGATGTGGGAAGAGGGTTTCGTGTATCCACAATTACTCATCGGCACCAGAAGTATGTTTCCTGTTGTGGATTATTTGGTGACAGATGCCAACTGGCACCAAGGTGTTAATGTGAGCTCCTCACATTCTGCGAATTGTTTTGAGTTGGAGGAGGGACTTGTTGGTTGCTCTTTCTATTAGCACAATCACCTAAAGCACTTTGGAAGGTGCTTTACGCTTGAGATATGTCAATTTAGTCATGGAGCATAAGACATTTAAAGACGGTAATAGAAGGAGGCAGAAATAGAAGAAGAATCCAGTGAGGGGTGAAGCACTGTGCTGTTTGTTTTTATTTTTTACTTTTTTTTTTTTTTTTTTTTTCCCAAGCCAGGGCTAAGCATCAGTAGGAAACAAGACAGTTACATCCTTCCACTTCTTCGCTTAACCCTCAGATATTTGTATCTATGTTGTTGGGATGTCGAGCAGTTTGTGCAGTTAGCTGAGGAGCTGCAGCATACCTTCCACAGCAGCACCTCACTTAGCAGCCACATATGTGCTTTCCCCAGTGCAGTTTCCTTTATTTTAACTTAATGTCCAGATTTTTAGTGCATTTTCCTTTGAAGCGTTGTGCTGCTGTTTCGGTGCCAGTGCTTGCAGGATGATTAATTGAACTGCTTCAGGATCTGTGGACATGAACAACTGTGTCTTTCACTTGCAGATCTCACCAATATATTTGAATCGTTCCTGCCCCAGCTGCTGGCCTATCCTAACCCTATAGATCCTCTAAATGGTGACGCTGCAGCCATGTACCTCCACCGACCAGAAGAGTACAAACAGAAAATTAAAGGTAAGGGTGTAAATGACATATTGTGGGATGAGTCACGTTACTGTAATTCCACCCTGGGGGAATGAGGACTCTATTTGCTGCCTGTTTGTGTGTCAGTGCCTATTCCTTCCCATTACAGGAGCCCCATCCATTTTAAATGGGGCTCGTCTGACGTAAGGGGTGGATGAACTGCTGCTGAGGTGTATGCAGGGCAGGGGTTTTAAATCATTAGCAGACCCTAAGCGGGGAAAGCTGTAAGCGAACTGTCTTAGGATTCAACACAATTTTGAGAGGTTAGAGAAACGGTTAGGAAAAAAAGGTGTGTGACTGAAGAAGGGACGAGGAAAAGCGTTAGAATGAAATGAGCATCCAGTTGCACAATTACTGCATAGAAAGGGGCTTGTTAGCAGTTCTGTGGAAAGTGATGTGAGAGCAGCAGTCAAGGAATCAGTGATGCTGGTGTAGAAAGCACTTATGTACTGTGACAGAGAAGGAATATTCGGTAAATGCCAAATAATCATTCCTTGCTACTTCCTAGTTAAGCCAAGGCTTACTAGTGCTGGGCCTGGTTCAGGGAGTGCCATGTAAGAAAGCTGCAGACCTCTTAGTAACATCTCAAAGGGTGTAAACAGGGACAGATGGTCTTGAATATATGTCTTAAGAGGACTGAGGGAAAGAATTGGAGGAGTTTAATCTAGTGGACCAAACAGGGTTATAAACTTTGACATCTCAAGGGTGCCTTCAGAGAGGAAGGGGATGATTTATTCTGTGACCAGTGTGAGCAGGATGTGGTTGCAGGTGTGTATCTCGGCTGGGGGAGCCCTGGCTAAACATTAACAGTGACTGGTGAGGGTAGCTGAGTGCTGGCAGAGCCAGTGAGGGTGCTGGCGTGTCTGCTCTTGGAAGGGTTGGAAGGAGATGTTAGGGAAGGCTCAGGAATAGAGTGACTACCTTCTTGGGATCAGGGAAGGCTCCTAGCAAGGACTCTCAAATACTTTGGATAAGCCTGGCGATACAAGGACTGTCATAGCAAGCTGCTAAATGAGACACAAATTGAATTAGTCTTGCAAACATAAGAAATAAGTTAAAAAATAAGAATTGCGCTTTAAATTTGTGCTCTGCCTTCCCTAGAATGAGCTGCCTGCAGGCAGGAGCAAGGCACCGTTTCCTGATGTGACAGGCCTACAGCAAAGCACAAACTTTATTTTTCCCCTGATAGAATAAACACAATCAACATTTAATCTGATGGTGGGAAATTTACAGCCTCTGGCCCAGATTTGGTCTTCAGCTTAAGTTTTTAAGAGACCGTGACTGCTTGATTTGGTTTGGTTTTTTTCTCATTTGGTTACTGAATAACCATAAGACTTGTTTGTCTGTGGGAGCCCTGCCAGAGAAGTTTGCAGGGCCTGTTCATCAAGGAGAGCCTCTACAAGCAGCACGATCTAATCATCTTCCCAGTGTGAGGCGGGGTAGCAGCTTTCCTAACGGAGCGTTGTGAGAGCTCACTCGTGTTTGGAGAGTGCAGGTATCCCAGAAAGACGTGGGATTTGGTGGTGGAGTCCTTCCCTCAGCTCTGCCACGTCACTCGGAGTGGTTAAGCCTCGAGTCACTTTGTTCTGATGCAAAATGACTCTTCATCAGCTGCAATTTTTGTTTGAGGGTGGAACTACAAATGAGGCCAAGCAAAGCTGTGATTTAAATACTGAGTTATTCAGCCCACTTTGACTCCTCTGACAGCTGCCTGACAAGATCGTAAGAACTACCCTGCAGATCTGGCCTGCTCAGTATCCTGAAGTCCACTGCCTGGTTTTTTTCATATGACAAAGCTTCCAGGCAAAATGGTTTGTCAGATAAAATCTTCAGGGCCAACACAAGGGGCACTTTGGGCGTCCTCTATGCTTTAATGAAACAGGAATAAAAAAAGCTACACCCTTGGAAAAAAAAAACCCAAACTGATGCTAGCCCGCAGTGTTTCAAGGAAGATCTGAGGCCATCCCTCAGGGAGGCTAAATGGGATAGTCTACTCCCTCGTTTCCATCTTGACAGCCAGGTACAGGCTGTGAAGATGATCTGGAAGGAGTTTTAAGTGCTTGCAACATGTCTCATGTTCCATATACCCAAGAGTCCTGCCTCTGCTGGCTCTTCCCAGGCTTGCGTGACAAGTATAAGATAGAGCTAAACATTGTCATTCCTCATATTGTAGCATTTTTAAAAATAGCCTCGGACATGTTAAAATTGATGCAACGGATTGTAGCAGCAGCTCTGCTCTGAGAAACTCAGTAGTGCAAATACATAATTCATTGCTGCTTTTCTTCATTTTTTAGTTATGAGCGCATAGAACATTTGCTTGACATAGTGATAGTAAAGAGATGGGCATAGGCTTAGAGATGTGGCCCAGGGTTTGTAGTTCCTGTGATGCTTGGTGTGAGACCCAAACAAGTAAGAATTTATCGTGGAACTTGTAGATGCCCATTAATATTCCCAACATGCAGCTGGAAGGTGTGATTCTTAGCGTTAGAGCTTTTCAGTTAGTTCACGGACACAGAGCCAAGTGCTCCTTGACAGCCCTTGGTGCAATGGCTTGCCTGATCACTGGTAGAGCACCAGAGAGTAGGCTTCAGATCTGCAAAAATGGCTCAATGTTTGCTTGTGTTGAGCTGTTGGGAAAGGTGCTTAGCTCCTGTGTGTGCTGCTTTTTCCTTCTTTTGGGTATAACTAATATGAAAACTTCTTTTGGGAGGGTGGCGGTGGAGTGTAACAACAGCTGAAGGGTACTGAGGTTGAGTGTTTGCTGGGAGCAGAGGACATCTCTGGGAGCAGTTCTCTCATCCCACGTGGCAGCTCTGAAGTTCCAGTTGAGTCCTTTGAAACACCAGTATGGCTCACAGGCATGTACCAGCCACGGGGCATAACCACAGCTTGTTCTTGTTGCTCCAGGGTTTAAAAACAGATGAATCAAAGCGATGTTTCCCTGATAGGAATGAGTGCATCGAGGCTTTCCCTTCTTGAACAAGCTCCTGTGGAAGGTGGTTTGTCAGTATTTAGACGTTGCAGTTTTCTTCCCTTGACAGCCTGAAGATCCAAGTTCAGTACAACATTCAGCACAGAAGTTCCCTGAAGTTTGACCTTTCCCAGATTAAACCTTCAAAAAAAAAAACCCAGCCCAGAAGCTTGGTAGCTTTCCTGGGTAGAAAATGATGCATTTTTGAGTTTGAAGTGCTTCAAGTTGTTCAAGTTTTAGCTTAGGCTCAAGCAAGCCTTTCCCAAACTTTCTACCCAATTTCTGGGTAGAAAATGGCATTTTTAAGTTGGAAGTGCTTCAAGCTGTGTTTTAGCTTAGGCTCAAGCAGGCCTTTCCCAACAATAAGAAACTGTGGCTTCCATGTCTGAATCTCCAGTGGCCCAGAGAGTGCTTGAAGTAGTTAGTGAAGAAGTGCTGCTGGCCTCCTATCCTGCCATGGTCACTGGCTTGTGGCTACTTTGGGGGCTCCTGAGGCGACTACAGCAGTTGTTTAGGTGGGTTTGGGGTAAGTGTAGAGGGAATGTATTTCTAAGGTGCCCAGTAAGGGGTTGTCTTTGTCATCCAGGGACATCCAGAGTCTTACAGCAAAGGAACTTGTGCTCCTTTTGCTGGGTAGTGCAGGGAATAACAATTTATCTGGGTAAACAGCCCTTTTTCAGAGGGAGATTAATTCTTGGAAAGTTATGGGAAGGGAGTAACTGCTACAAGGATATGTCGTGTCAGCATCCTATCCCCTTAGCTCTGCTTGTCATCTATTGCCCATTCACCTTCCCATGAAATTCTCTGAAGACATGCTGCTTTTTTGGGTCCCTCCTTCGCTTAGTCCCTCTCATCTTTAAACCATTAGACCTGTCACATCAGTTGTTGTCACTTTGCAGTGTCCATCTCTTGGCAGATGGTCCCTGCTCCAGACTCTGAAATCCTGTTCTCTGGTCCAGGCGGGAGATGTGGCCAGGCCTAGGGCTCCACGAGGACACAGGCAAGCACCTCTCAGGAAGGAGGTTCTCCGTGACCAGGACCTGAGGATGGAGCACAAGGGTGGTTTTGTGTTGATACCACGTGGGCTCCAGCAGCCTGAGGGCAATCCGAGACCTCGAGTGCTCCGTGCTTCCCGGTGTTTACATAGCTACCTTCAATACTTTATCAGTTCTTAACAAGTTCTTGTAAAACAGATTTGAACAGCTGCTTCTGCGGGCAGGGTGAGCAGGTTAATAATGTATATTAACCAGCTCGACTGAAGCTGCGTGCGTCATTAAGATGGAGAAGCTGAAGCTCACTGGGCTCAGAAGCACCTTCCAGCCAGCTCTGACGGCTTTTCCAGGGCGGAGCAGCTCTGCCAAGGCCACCAGCTGCTCCGTCCCCGGGAACAACTCCATGGCTTCGCTTTGCTCTGTCCATACTAGTCTCCTAAAGCTGGAGTAACATGTTTGGGCTCTGTATCCTTATGTCAGCTCCAGAAATGTGGAAAAAACCACAATGATACAGACCCCTAGCAGAGTATTTTCCCTTCCAGTAGGCTGAAGGATGGAAGTGCAGAGGGAAGGAGGGATGGCTTTAAAAACAGCCAGGCTCTGCAAAGCACAGTCTTTAAAACCTGCGTTGCAGCACTTGGTTATCTGGCATTAGATGTGTCCTCCTGCAGCTTTGTCAGTGCATCCACCTGCCAATATAGTGTGGAATAAAAAGTAGTGATCTCTGCTTCTGGAGAAGAGATGCTTCTTGTGGACCTCATTCCCTGGGAGGAATTAAAGACTGTACATGAGGTTGGGATGGCTGCTGGGCTGGGGACGTGTCCAAAAAAGAGCAGTGAAGCTGGGGCAGGGTCTGGAGCACAGGTCTGCTGGGGAGCGGCTGGGGGAACTGGGGGGGTTCAGTCTGGAGAAGAGGAGGCTGAGGGGAGACCTCCTGGCCCTCTGCAACTCCCTGCCAGGAGGGGGCAGAGAGGGGGGATGAGTCTCTGGAGCCAAGGCCCCAGCGCCAGGCCCCGAGGGAATGGCCTCAAGCTGTGCTGGGGAGGTTTGGATTGGGTATGAGGAAAAATTTCTTCCCCAAAAGGGTTGTCAAGCGCTGGAACAGGCTGCCCGGGGCAGTGGTGGAGTCACCAGCCCTGGAGGTATTTAACAGACGTGTAGATGTAGCACTTGGGGACATGGGTTAGTGCTGGATTTAGGTTAACAGTTGGACTCATTGATCTGAAAGGTCTTTTGCAACCTAAACAATTCTATGATTCTATGACATTCACATTTCCGTGCAGGGGCTCATCTTCAGGCACAGAGGGGGGGTGGTATTCCCTCTTCCTTCACTTTTTAAACAGTGCTGTTTGGCACAGGCTTTGCTGTATTTTAGTACCTTCATATCTGGAAAGCTAATGAGTTTGCAACTGCAGTTCCCCAAGCACAACACCCCTGTCCTCCTGGAAGAGGGTGACCTGCGGTGTGGAGGGTGTGCTGTCAGGATACTGAGGTTACATCACTCCTTCGTACTATGAAACCACTTTCTCGGTCTGAGGTGGAAAAGAGGAGATAAATAAGAAGGAAGACTTGAAGTTGAGGCTGAGCACTCCTCTAGTTCAGTTTTGTGCCAAGCTTTCACCCCTGCTCCATTCTGCACATCTGCAAGCGTGTAGGGAAGAGGCTTTCCCTGCCTGCTGAGAACACCAGCCCCTCCTCAGATCTCGGAGGGGACACCACGGGAGCCTCCCGTAGCTGTAAAGGAAGGAAAGGGATTGTCAGCCTCGGTCTGACTGCTCCAGTCCACTTCATGTTGCCTTTTTGCTCTGTCCCTCCGCACAGAGGTGACCGTGGAAGCCACACAAGCCACAATCGGCAGCAGTTACTTTACCTGCCTGCAGGAATCCCAGTAAACCAGTTTTCCTGCTTGCTGTAAGCTTCCTGCTTGCTCCTGGCTGCAGTTCAAGGGGTTGATCTGGGTGCCTAGAACCAGTGTGGTTGGGGCCCCGCTGTGAGACACGTTTTCCATCTGTGACCTGCAACGTGGTGGCCCAGCTCCCCACGGCTCCTCAGCTAATCCTGCAGCTCCTGTTTGATGTGTGAGTTGTGCTTTGAAAATGGAGCCTGGGGCAGACCCATGTTTATTTTAGGGCTGGGGGAGGAAGCTTTCATTTTTTATTTAAAAAAAGTGCAGCTATTCCTGCTGTATTAGTCTTCTCTGCTTTCTCTGTCCATCCTTCCTTATTAGTCTGGAAGTTTAGTCTGGCTCTGAGCTAGGCTTCAGTGATGGTTCTTCTGCCCTACTGGTTTAGACTCTCAGATCTTCATTTCTGAAAGTCAGGCTTTATCGGGGCATCTTGATGGCTTTTAGGCTTGTTCTCTAGGTCACCACGGTAGCTCCTATTTTGTCAGTAAATTGACTCCCATCCTATTAAGTGAGATACACCACACGGGGGAGGACTTAAGTTGTTGCCAGCTATGAGTGTGTGTGACGCTGACACAGGAACCTTGGGATTCTACTTGTTTTCAAGAGTCCTCTAAGTCTCTAAGGTCTCTATCAGCTGTTTTCAGACATTGTTGGACAATGCCAGCAGGGCCAGGGAAGAGATCTGAGCCCTGGGCTGGGCACTGGGGAGGCCGCCCCTCGCTGAGGGGGTTCAGTTTTGGGCCCCTCACCCCAAAAAGGCCATTGAATGACTCGAGCGTGGCCAGAGAAGGGCAACAGAGCTGGGGCAGGGTCTGGAGCACAGGTCTGCTGGGGAGCGGCTGGGGGAACTGGGGGGGTTCAGTCTGGAGCAGAGGAGGCTGAGGGGAGACCTCCTGGCCCTCTGCAACTCCCTGCCAGGAGGGGGCAGAGAGGGGGGATGAGTCTCTGGAGCCAAGGCCCCAGCGCCAGGCCCCGAGGGAATGGCCTCAAGCTGCCCAGGGCAGGGTCAGGCTGGCTCTGAGGAAGGATTTCTGTGCAGAAGGGGCTGTTGGGCCTTGGAATGGGCTGCCCAGGGCAGGGGGGAGTCCCCGGGATCCCTGGAGGGGTTGAAGAGTCGGGCTGAGCCAGCGCTGAGGGATCTGGGGGAGTTGGGAACGGTCAGGGGGAGGGTCATGGTGGGGCTGGAGGAGCTGCAAGGGCTTTTCCAACCAAGATTCTGTGATTCTGTGAATGCTGCCTTTGGTCTGAGAAATAGTGATCTGTATGAATTACCGAACATCATATGGCCCAACCAGCTGTTAGTCATAGTTCACCCATCCTCTGACTGTTGAATATAAGCTGCTTATGTGTCTTTTTCTTTTCTGTCACGTACAGAATACATTCAGAAATATGCAACAGAAGAAGCACTAAAAGAACAGGAAGAAGGCACCGGGGACAGCTCGTCTGAGAGCTCCATGTCCGACTTCTCGGAAGATGAGGCTCAGGATATGGAGTTGTAGTAGAAGAGGCAACCTGCTTTTCAGAGAGACTCTAATTTCCTAACCATGAGAAGCAGACTATAATATTCATATTTAAACAAAGCAATTTTTTTTATTACTAAACAAGGTTTTTATGAATAATAGCATTGATATATATATATCACCCTTTAGATCTTGATTTTCTTGGTCATTTCTCGAACCCGAGGTGCATAGCATATTCCCACATTCCATTTTGGTAGCAATATGCAGCCCGAATGCATGCATTCAGATTCCATTTGGCCAAGTCAACTTGTGTGCTACTGAACTGTCAGCTAAAACAGCTGCCCTGGTAGGTAGGGAGTTAGTGAAAAGATGTTTGCTTTCTTATCGATGTTTCCAAAGACACCACCTTGGATGCTAACGTGGAACAGCATTTTCTCAAAGTATAAAATCTGGGGGATGATATACTAACCGTGTAGATCAGACAGTGGAATAAAAGGTGCTCCTTCAGGTCAACCTTGCTGATCGTATTTTACATGGAGTCACACTTAAAAAAAAAAAAAAAAAAAAAAAAGAAAAAAAAAGAAACAGTACAAATGCATGGAGCTATTCAGAGCATTGAAGCTTAAAAATTTTGACTTGGATTTTAAGTCCGTTTTTATATGTGGACTCCTGCCTGCCCTTCTGAACTGTAGGGACTGACAACCACTGGTCTATTTGCTTTTGGGACTTTTGAAAGCACTTCATCTGGATGTTGTTCACTTTCTTGGTCTGGATTACGAGCTGTTCCCTTTTCGGGAGGAAAAAAAAAAAAAACAACCACAACAAAAAAACAAAACACCACAAACCACAAATGATGCTCTCTGAACAGTGCTTTGATTTAGCCGGAGCACATGTGAAGTCAAACTCTTTACTTTGTCATAGTTTTGAAACTGCTGCCCTTTAATGGCTTCAAGTTTGCTTTTTTTTTTTTTTTTTTTTTTTTTTCTCTTGCTTGAAGTATGGTTAAACACCTCGCAAACACTCTCCATCTCCTAAGAGGGTCCTCTGACCAGATGGATTAGCCTTGCTGAGAGCTTCAGATCCACGAAGATTGGCCCATTGGCTGTAGTCCACGAATCCATCGGCACTGATTTTATTTTCCTTTTTTCCTCCCCCTTCTGCACCAGCTTGGTAGCCATCTGCTTGTGTGTGTACAACAGGATTAAAATTTCTTAAAAGTTAACAAAGAATATGATCTAGAAAAATTTGAGATGAATAAAAAAAAGCTAAAAGCACCAATTGAGGAAGCAAGTGAATCTGCTCTGTTTTGTTTTGGTTTTTGGTTTTTGTTATTTTGTTTGTTTTTTTTTTTTCCAGGATGCTTCTGAATTGAAAAGTTTGATTTCTCCTGGTGTCTTTCAGCAAGCTGAGATTTTTGTTTGTTTGTTTTAATGCTATGAATTCTAATATAGTAAATGTCTACCTGAGATGCTGGTATACTTGAATTTGGATAGTTGTGCATTGGAGATTCAAACTAAGATGGATTTTTAAAGCTGAATGTTACCTGCTGTATTCTTTTGGGGTTTTGGAGGGGTTTGGACAAAATGCTTTAATTTGTGGTGCAACCTACAGGACAGTGCATGGAAAAATCAACCCACCCTGAGCAACTCTCGAGCAGAGTTTTGAATGTCAGACTGGTACATTTGTCATGTTCCCAGAATTGTGTTGTTTTGTTTTGTTTTGTTTTTTCTTTAGAAATGCCACCAAGTTTTGAGTCATTGGGGTTGGAAGGTTACAATCCTATTTCTAATTCATAAGCACAATCAATTTTTTTTTTTTCTTTTGGGGGAAAAAAAAAAATAATCACAAAGTACCATTTTGCTTTAGCATGATTTTCCTTAATAAAAATATACAAAGAATTTCCTTTATGTTAATTACGGGCATGAAGCAAAGGTTTTTCCTCTCCTTTTTCCCTTTTTATTTTAAAGCAGTAATGTTAGGGCTGTGGCTAGTGACTGTGCTGAAGTTCTCTATCTAGCATTTGTGGCTTGTCGGAAGGGTAATATTAACTATTTAACATGTAATGGTGTACTTAACTCTTATCTAGCACGCTGTTTTTCTCATTACTTTGGGGAGGGAGGGGCCACGTTTTGCTGGCACTGTTTAACTTGCTTACCTGCTGACCTAGCAGTTTGCTTGTGCTATAACCTTTACTGTAGGTGCTACTTAGGAGTAGAGTAAGTGCTGGGTGGTGATATCAGTTTAAAAGATAAAAAAAAACACAAAAAAAAAACAAAAAAACAAAGAAAAACCCAAAAAAAAATCACAATAAAAATTTGTATTTTTTCAATATTGTATAAAAATAGTGTTCTAATTACCTCATCCCCCTTCCTCCGCAGGTTTTTCTTCCCCATCGCTCCATCCCCTAACACGGATTCTGTGCACTAAACCGCTCGCACGTTCCTCCCTCCTTTTGCGAAACGCTTAATTCTGCTAAACAGGGATTTCCCCCCCCCCAAAAAAAAAACCCCAAAACATCGCTAAAGCCACAGCTTGCCCGGGCCAGCTCCTGCCCCAGGTGTGAGGACACAACGGGGCTCCTGGAGCTTGTCCAGGCTGCGCGGGCTGGTGGCCGGATGGGCCTAGAGCCACGAAACGGCGTGTTCCCCGCTCCTCCCGGGCTCCGAGCCCTGGCACAGCTCACTGCCCCGGCACCAAGGCTTAGTCCCGGGCCTGGCCAAAATGCTGCTTGTGAAAACATCTGTCCTGGCTGTGAGGTGCTTCTAGGGGCTGAGGGGGGCTGGGGTTCGCTCTGCGGGTCGGGAACGCCTGCTCCTGGCCGCTTGCACCCTTCTGCTGCTTCCCTTCCATCATTTTGTCACTTTATTATTTTTTTTTTTTTTTTTTCCAAATCTCCCTCCTTGTCCCAAAAGAAACTTCCCTCCCCAAACAGTTTGTAAATAAAACTGCACCTACTTAGTCTGGAAGAAAAGGTGGAGCCATATTGAAGCAAGGTAGCTCGCTTTTTTTTTTTTTTTTTTTTTTTTTTTTTGTCATCTTGAGGGGTTTTTTTTCTTCTTCTTCAGAAAACAGTGTTGTTGTGACCTTGTGCTCTGTCAGGGTGATGGGAATTTCTCAGCCAGCCTCTGATGGATCCCACCTTGAGTTCCCCGGTACCAAAACTTGCCACAGCCCCTTGGCTCTGTTTTGGAAACAACCTTTGGCTTCTATCCCTGCACTCAATCTCTCCTCGAGGTTTTTGCGTGGCACGAAAAGCCGAGTGGCCGCATCCCTCCACGGTTGCACCTCGGGGCCGGCCGCTGACCCTCCACGCTGTGTTTTTCTTGGCCCACGGGTCGGTTTGGCGGATGCAGCAGGATGCTGGCGCGAGGACGGGCTGGAGCAGAGCTTCGCCATCAGCCTGGTGTGGCCCGGGCTTGTCCTCCTGCCTCCGCCGTGTCCATCGATGAACCTCAACCCATCTCCTCTTTGTTTCTGCCCATCCCTTAGCACGTGCCAGAGAGACGGGGCTCCCCTTCCCCTCCCCGCCTGGCGGGTGTCGTCCATCGGCAGGGACCCTCCTCGCACGCCATCGGGAAGCCTGGGAGGTGTTTGACAATTTTCTCTTTTATTTTTTGCTTCTTTTTTCTTGTTCCAAGTTCTGCTGGCACTTTAGCAGGGGTGTTTGCAGCATGAGAAATGGCCATGATTTTACTGCCTGTGTTTGGTACCTATCGTGATACTTGAAGAGATCAGGGGTGTTTTGCCCTTTGTTTGAGTCAGCTTTTTTTTTTTTTTTCCTCTCTTTTTTCTCCTCTTTTTCTTGCGTTGTTGATGTAGTGGGCACATCTGCCACCCTGACGAAATGCCTCTTCTCTAAGAGTATAACCTCTCCAATAGTTGTGTATAATTAAAGAACTGTAAACTTTTTTTAAAATAAAATATGTATATACCTTGAAGCTTGGCTAATGCTTGATCGCCGAGAGCTTGGTCTTGCAGGAAAGACCTTGGACCTTGTGGCTTTGACTCTGCATCCCACCACGACTTCACCCATGGCCCATCTACGCCAGATCAAAGCCGTTCCGGGGCCTGGAGATGATCTGCTGGAGGTGGGAGCAGAGGTTGTTGCACACACCCAACGCGCTGAGGGTAGTGCTTGGGGTAGGCGGCTCCTCCGAGCAGCTGGGTGATGTCCCTCCATGCCTGGTGACCACGGTCGGGGCGCTGAAGCTGATTTTTAGGGTCTTGGGCTGAAAATGAAGGATCTATCCCCATCATCCCTCCACCTGCGCAGCCTCGTAGGGTGAATTTCTTTCCAGGTGTCTTCTTGCAGCAGGACAAGTCGTTACAGGTGATTCTGCCCGAGATGCCGTCGTGGGAGCGTGTTTGGTGTCCTGGGCTGGTAATTCTGGCAGAGGTGGCTGTTTTCTGTATAATTGTGCATAATTTGGGCTTGATGTTACGTGGGGATTGGGGTAACGTATGATAGGGGATGTGAGCGGAGTGGGAGCAGTTCAGGGACACCTGAGTTGGGGTTTTGGGGCTGTGGGTGGGCCAGGGGAAGGGGACAACAGCCTGGCCTCTGCCTTGTCCTCATCCCAGTTTCACTTGCTCCAGTTGTCGTCCCAGATGTGCTGGAGCCGAGCCAGACCTTCCTCTCCATCACCCTCCTCCCCCCCCCCCTTCCTCTGCTCCAGCCGTTTGTCACCCTTAGGACGCAGCTTGGGGACAGGGTGGTGGCTCCGTGTCATGCCAGTGCCACCTGCTGCCAGCACCCAGCCTGGCAGCCCTGAGCACCTTGGGGTGATGCTGGGTGCAGGGGGTGGGACACACCGGCCCAGGGCCACCTCCTGGGACCACCAGCCCTCCGCGCCCTGCCCCTTGCCCTGGGGAGGGAGCAGGGAAGGGAGGGACAGCCCTATACCCCCCCACCCCCGTGTGCCCCACTTTTAGGGGGGCTCTTAAGGCCAGCCGGGGTGGCACTGTCCCCTCTGCCCAGCAGGTGGCCCCCGTGCCACACCAGTAGCCTCCCACTCTGCCCAGTACAAGCTACAGCTGGCCCCGGCGCTGGGTGCCCTCCCTGTCCCTTGGCTGTGGCCCCATCGCTGCTCTGTCCCCTGGGTGCCAAGTGCCACCACACACCATCCAACCATCCTCCCTCGGGATTTTGGGCTCGGTTTGGCCCAACCCGAGCTCCCACGGGGCCCTGGGAGGTGGGTGCTGCTTGCGGGGGGTCAGTGCTAGGGGTGACGTGGGGGACAGGGACCCATAGCTGGCAGTGGGTGCTGCTCGGTGCTCCCAAGACCTCACCCTGCCCCGTCTGTGCTGATGCCGAAGGGCACCAAAGGGCAAAGCCCTGAACCTAGGCCCCCCCACACACACGTTCTGGGTGCCATCTTGAAGGGCTCTGAGTGACATCCCCGTGGGGGTCTGGGTGACATCACTGTAGGGCCCCAAGTACCTTCCTGGCGGGGCTCTGGGTGCCGTGTCCAAGGGGATTTAGGTGCCATCCCCACGGAACTCTGGTTACTACCACCACAGGGCCTTGGGTACCATCCCCAAGGGGTTCTAGGTGCCATTCCCACGATGCTTTGGGTGCCATTCTCGTGACACTTTGGGTGCCATTCCCATGGCGCTTCGGTGCCGTTTCCACAGGGCTCTGGGTGATATCTCCGTGGAGCTCTGGATACCTTCCTTGCGGGGTGCTGGGTGCCATGCCCCAGGGGCTTTGGGTGTCTTCATCACAGGGCCTTGGGTGCCATCCCCAAGGGGTTCTGGGTGCCATCACCACAAGGATTGGGTGCCATCCCTGGGGGGCTCTGGGTGCCATCCCCACTGGGCTCTGGCTGCTGTCACCACAGGGCCTTGGGCACCACCCCCATGGAGGTCTGGGTGCCATCCCCAAGGGGCTTTGGGTGCCATCCCTGGGGGGGGTCTGGGTGCCGTCCCCATGGTCACACAGCCCCTGTGACAGAGGAGGGGGACAAGCCAGCGCTGGCAGGCGCTCAGGGCTCCGATCCCGGGGCTGTTTATGGGGTGACCTGGGACATCCCCTCCCCTCCTGGCTTTGTCCCCGCACCAGGTACCAGGACCTTCCACTGCGGAAATCACTCCCCGTCCTCCTTGGGGACCCAAAGGACCTTGGGGACAGCCCCAGCTGAGGGGTGCTGCACACCCATCTCGGATGCGACCCCAAGGGATGCCGGAGCTACAGCCTACAGTCCCAACCCCGGGGGGGCACATGCACCTCCAAGCCCCAAGCGGGCACAGAGACGGGCCACTTGTGGTGACCCCGAGGGCCACGGGGGACACCTGAGCCTGCTCCGCCTGCCCCGCGCCAGCTCCGGTTACGGCCCGAATTGTTTCTCCCGGCTGGAAGAAATGCCGTCAGCGCCGGCGGATCGGTGGCCATTACTAATGCATGATGCTCCAGCGGGAGACGGCTGGGCACCGACCCCCCACAGCGGGGCTGGGCCCCCCCAAACCACCTGCGTCCCTCGGGGAGGGCAGGAGGGACAGAGATGGGTTTAGGGAAGGGTCTCGCTTGCTCTTTGCTTCATCCAGGTCCTAAACGCCCAACGCAGCAGGTCGGGGCCTGGTTAACACACGGGTCCGGCGGGAGCACGGTGGGGCCGGAGCCGTGGCCGTGCTGCCAAAGGGGCCTTGGCCAAGAGGGACCCCGGCACCCCACCACATCCCGGGTGGCCAGGAGTGGTTCTGCAGGGAACGTTCACACCTCGGTGATTGTTTGCTGACAAATATCTCTGGTTTTCCCCATAACCGGTGATTCTGACCCATTTGCAGTCAGGGGGTTCTTCCTCCCGCCCTTTGCTCCTTCCCAATTTTTAGCTCTTTTTCCCAAAATTTTCTCCTTCACCCCCAGCTTTCCTCTCCCCAGCTGAGCGTGGTGATGCCAAACCTGGCAGCTCCACCCCTCACCCACCCCAGATCAAGATCCCCCACAAAGCCGGGGTGGCCCAACCCGGCGGGATGGGTGATGCCGACCACCCCCCATCCCTGGGCTTCAGCCCCATTTTTAAACCAGGATCTCGGGGTGGGGGCTGGATTTTGCCAGCACCAGCCTCTCCGGGGCCATAAAACGTGCTGGGGAGGGCTCCCCAGCTAATGTACTTCGGTTGCGCTCCCTCATCCCTCCGCATCAATATTGCATTATCGTTTCCATCCCCATCTGAGCCCAGCGAGGAGCCGTGGAAAGAAACCCGGCCCCGGCTGAGCCCCCGCACCGAGCGTTGCCAGGTCTCAGCGCCGGCGGGGCGGCTTTGCCCGACCCCCTCCACCTTTCCAGAGGCTCTTCCAGGTCCAACTCCATTAAATATTCGGTTGAGGAACAAAAGAAGACGATGTAAATTTTTAAACAGGGCCATTTGCTCCGCTCGGTTTACGCGGGCTGAGGCCTCGACGAAATTTTGGCCGTACCTGTGTGGAGCCGAAATATTGATGGTGCTGGGGAGAGGGGTGAACCCAGCGCTGAGGGGCCCCGTGCCGCACTTGGGTTGGCACGATGCAGGCCATCAAGGTGCCTTCTGGCCTGGGGATCGTCCTGGGGTCTCAGGGACTATCTCTGGGTGTGGGCACCATCCCAGGTTCCTCCTTGCTTGGGGACTATTCCAGGGTCTTGGGGACAATCCAAGGTGCCTCCCTGCTTGCCAACCATCTCAGGTCTCAGGCACTATCTGTGAGCATGAGGACCATCCAGGGTGCTTCCCTGTTTGGCGACTATCCTGGGATCTTGGGGATCATCCTGGCATCTGGAGAACATATGGGGTACTTCCCTTCTTGGGGACCACCTTGGAGTCTCAAGAACCATCCTGGAGTCTCCAGGACCATCCTGGACTGTTGAGGAACATCCTTGCACCTGGGGACCATCCAAGGTCCCTCCCTGCTTGGGTACTAGCCCAGGATCTCAGGGACCATCTGTGGGCATGGGAACCATGCAAGGTGTCTCCCTGCCTGGGGACCATCCCAGGGTCTCGGGGACCATCTGGGGCTCTTGGGGACCATCCCTGCACCTGGGGACCATGTAAGGTGCCTCCCTCCTTAAGGACCATCCCAAGGTCTCAGGGACCATCCTGGGGTCTTGGTGCCCATCCTTGCACCCGGGGAGCATCCAAGGTGTCTCCCTGTTTCAGGATCATCCCTGAGTCTGAGGGACCATCTCAGGCTCTTGGGAACCATCTGGGGTCCCTCCCTGCTTGGGGACCACCCTGGGATCTCAGGGACCATCCCAGGCTCTTGAGGACCATCCCAAGGCATGGGGACCATCTCAGGGCACGGGGACCATTCAAGGTGCCTCCCTGCTTGAGGAGCATTCTGGGATCTTGGGGCCCATCCCAGGGGCTGGGACCCCTCCAGGATGCCTCTTTGCCTGGGGACCATCCTGAGCTCTTGGGGACCATCCCAGGTCTTCTGAACTATCTGGGGTGTCTCCCTGCCCGGGGAACCACCCTGGGCTCTTGGACACCATCTGGAGTGTGTCCCCACTTGGGAACCACCTCGGGGGTTGGGAACCATCCTGGGAGACCACCCAGGGACCCTCCTTCCTCCAGTCCCACGCCGAGGTGCCACAGACACCAGCACCCCAAACCCACCCCCAGCCCCAGCGTGGGGCCGAGCTCAGCCCCATCCCGGATGGTCACCCCCAGACCCAGCACCCTCACCCCAGGCCACCCTCCTCTTGTCCCTCCCTCCACGCTTCCCCATCTCCCTCGGGGGGGGGGGGAGGGAGGGAGGGCACAGACACCCCCCCACCGTGCTTCACGGGCCCAAAATGCCTCTTCCCAGGGGATGCGACCCCCCCAAAAAAAAAAAAAATCCAGGAGGCACCGACCGGTTTCTCCCACCCTCCATCCCGGCAGCCTGTGGCAACCCGATCCCGGTCCCAGCGGGCAGCCCGGCCCCAAACTGGTCGGGCTGGTTTGCCGCACTGGAGCCCAGTGCTGCACACACACTTTTTTTTGGGGGGGGGGGGTGCCCTGCAGTGTCACACCCCCCCCCTCCCCGGCCCCTTTTATATCTATATAATTTTACATACGGTTTACACCTGTGGGGTTGGGGTGTTTGTGTGTGATTTTTTTTTGGGGGGGTGAGGTTTTAATTTAGGGGGAAAATTTAATTCTAGGGGGGGTAGGATGTAATTTGGGGGGGGGAGGGTTACACCGGGAAGGGCCACCCCCGTGGTTCCAGGGCTGGAGCAAGGCGGGGGGACCCCTCCATCACCTCGGGGACATCCAGGGAGCGCCCCCCCCCCTCGCATCCACGAACTTCCCCCCACACACACACTCCAGCAGGGTCGTGCCCCCCCCCGCCCTCACTCCACCCCCCCCCCTTCTTCTTCCATCCCCGTCCCCTCGGGGCGGGCGGCGGCAGCTGCGGGCGCAGCGGCGCCTCTCGGGTTGCGGTCGGTGGAAACGGGGAGGGGAGGGGGGGGGGTGTCAGGATCGTTTTCCGTGGCCCCCCCACCCCCCCCACCCGGGGGAATGGAGGCGGGGGGGGGGTGTTTAGGAGCGGGAAACCGGATCGGCGGCGACGGGGCGGCTCAGGTGCGCGGCCGCGCTGCCGCCGCCCGCCGGTGTCCGGTGTCCGACAGCCGGTGAGCGGCCCCGACGGCGGCCCCGGGGCGGGCCGGGCCCGGCTATAAAAATCCCCCCCCGAAGAAGAAGCAGCCGCCGGTTGGGGCTCAGCCTTCCCCGGTCTTTACCCACCCGCCCGCCGCCGGGACGGAGCCGCCCGCCCCGAGGCCGCGGTGATGGGCGGGCGCCGCCTCCCGCTCCGCTGAGGGACGGGGGGGTGGATGGGGGGGGGGTGTCCTCTCTGCCCCTTTTAGGAGCTGAGGGGGGTGTGGGGGGGTCACTATCAGCCCCCCGGGGGTGGGTGAAGGGGTAACGGGCAGGGGGGAGCTACCGCGCCGGTAGCCCCGGCGGGGCGGCCCCGGGGGTGGGGTACCGGGGCGGGAGGGGGGGGTGAGGGGGTGGCCCAAGGTGAGCCCTGCCCCCCCCCTCCCTCCCCGCCCCCCCCCCTTCCCCGGGCCCGGCTCCACCTTCCGGGGCACCTGGGCCAATTGGGAGCCGCAGGGGGGGTCCCCCCGGCCGGGCTAAGGCCGCCGCTGCCGCCGCTCCCCGGCACTTGGGCGAGCGCCGGGGTGGCGGGTGGCGGCGGGGATCCCCCCCCCGGGGCGGGGGTGTGGGGGGAGAAGCGGGGGGTCCCGTGGCCGTCGTCCCCCCAGCCCCGGGGTGACCCCCCCGTCGGGTCCCGCTTTGGCCGAGGCAGCGCCCGGAGCAGAGGTAAGTGCGGCCGCCTCGGCCCCGGGGGGGGGTCGGGTCCGGTTGGGGCCCCCCCGGGGCTCAGAGACCCCCCCCTTGGCCGTCCCCTTCCCCCCGGGTCCCCACCCCGGCAGGATCCGGCCCCGGGTCGGCGTGTCCCCCCTCCCTCTCCCCGCTTTTCCTCAACGTGGGGTCCCCTCCCTACTCGGGCTTAGCCCCCCCACTACACCCCCCCCTCCCAGCGTCCCCCATCCTTCCCAGGGCCCCCCCAAACCTCTGCCGTCGGGGGGGGGGGAATGTGCGTGTCGCAGCGATCGCCTCTCACTGGGGCGTTGCGGGTGACAACGAAATAGGGGTCCAGCCCCATGGCCCGCAGCCTCCGCCTCCCCTCAGCCTGGGGGGCGTTATTTTGGGGTTCAGAGGTGCCCCCCACACACCTCCCCGGTGGGACGAGTTGCTGCTTTGCAGCCCCGATGGCAGCTCCGGTGTCACCAAATAGCGCCCGTAACGAAAGCCCGGCTGAGGGGGACACCACCAACATGGGGGGTGGTGTTGCTTTGGGGGGGGGTCCATGCCCCCCAACCCCCGGGGTAAGTACCCCCCCATCGGCCCCCTCCCTCTGCCTGGTGCTGCGGCGGGTGGAGGGACCCCCGGGGGGGTCAGGGACGCTGAAACCTCAGCCGGGGGGGCAGGGTGGGGTCTCGCCCTGGGCTGGGGGATGCTGTGGGGCGAGGGGGGGTCCCCCAGGCGCTGGGGCAGCTGATGGGGCCATGGAGGGTGACTCCAGCACTGCGGCACAAATCTGCCTGGTTTAGCCCCAAAACGGGGCTCCTGGCTGCGCGCGGCAGCTCCATCCCTGTCCTGTCCCTGTCCCCATCACGTTCCTTCCCCATCCCCGTCCCCTCTGTCCCTGACCGCATTCCTGTCTCCATCCCTGTCCCCGTCTCCGTCCCCATTCCTGTCTCCATCCCCATCTTTATCCCTGTCCCCGTCTCTGTCCCCATTTCCGTCCCCATCCCCATTTTTATCCCTGCCCCGTCCCTGTCGCCATCCCCATTCCCGTCTCCATCCCTGTGCCCATCCCCTTTTCTGTCCCCATTCCTGTCCCCATCCCCGTCTCCTTTCCCATTCCCATCCCCATCCCTGTCTCCATCTCCATCTCCATCTTTGTCCCCATCTTCCTCCCCATCCCTGTTTCTGTCCCCATCTCCTTCCCCTTATTGTCCTTGTCCCCATCCCTGTCCCTGTCCTCCCCTGGGCTGTCCCCAGGCACCCACTGGCGATGCCCACAGAGGGGGCACCTGCACCTGCATGAATCGGGGTGTCAAGCGCAGGCGGGTGCCCACCCCCTGCACCCCATGGCATCGGCAGTGGCCGTGGCCCCGAGCCACCGCAGTCCCCGTCCCCTGGCGGGGCAGAGGCGGTGGCCGAGCACTACCTTGGTGCTGTCGGTGCCTGGAGCATCCCCGGGTGACGCCGGTGGCTTTTTTGGGGTTGGGGATGGGTTTTTGCCCCGCTGAGCCCCAAAACGGAGCTTGGGGACCACAGGACCCTCCGCGTCCCCATGCCGAAGGTCTCGGGCCTTGCGGCAAAGCCTGCCGGAGACCTTGGAGGGGGCTGCCGGGAGCGGGGCCGGGGGGGCCCCGGGGGGGGGTGGCAGCATCCGCAATGCGGCAGCTCCCAACGTCATGAGCTGGGGTGCGGCGGCTCCGCAGAGGGGCTGGCTCAGCCCCCGGGGCCGGCCGGGCCCCCGACTGCCGCAGTGGCCTTGGGCGGAGGCAGGGGGACGGGGACAAGGTGGGGGACACCCCCAAACCTGCCACCTTCCCCCCAAAACCGAGTAGGCTACAGCACCCGCGAGGCGTTGGGGCGCAGGGGGTCAGCGGGGAAGGGCCGGATCCTGGCTGGCGCGGTGCCGGGGCCACGCGGGCCGGCCCACGGCGGGGATTAGGTGCAGCCGTCGTTGTCAAAGTCACGCCAAGGATGGCGGCGGGCTCGGTCTGGCACGCGGCCCCCCCGGGGACCGGTGTCCCCAAGCCACCGTGGCGCCGGCGTGGTGTCCCCCAGGTGAGGACGGTGCCGCGGCCTCGGGGGCTTCCCGGCCTGTTGGGCTGCTTGGCTGAGCACCGTGGGGCTTTGGGGGGGCTCCTCCAGGTTTTTGGGGGGCTTCGCTGCTGAGCGAGGTGGGTGCAGATGGGGGGGGGACACACATCTGTGGGCATTAACCCCTCCACGCTCAGCGCTCCCCAAGTCACGGGCATGGCCGAGCCGAGCGGGCGCCGCCGTTTGTCGTCAGCCCCAAATTCAAGGCCGGACGGGGGGCGCGAGGGGACAGTGGCTGCGTCCTTGAGGGGGGGGGGGGTGTCAGCTCCTGTCACCAGATTTGGGGCACCCCGAGCTCATCGCGGGCTGCTTGGCTTGTTGGGGCCTCGGCTTTGCCAACACAAAGGAGACTTTGTGCCTTCCTCCTCCTCCGCCACCACCGCCATGGCCGCTGGGGACGGCGTCGCAGCCAGCCGGGGGGGGTCGCAGCCACCTGGGGAGGGGGGGGGGGGATTTGCAACCATCTTGGGGGGGGATTTTCAAGCTTTTAGGCGGTTTGCAACCATCCAGTGGGGCTGCAACCTTTTGGGAGGGGGTCTGCAACCTTCCAGGGGGTTTGAAACCCTCTGGCGGGTCCGCAACCTTTTGAGGGGTGGGGGGCTTGCAATGTGTTGGGTTTTTTTTTTTTTGGGGGGGGGTGTTTGCAGCCATCCAGGGTGGCAGAGACTATTTTTAGGGTCGGCCAACATCAAGAGGGTTGGCAACCTTGTGGGGGATTTGCCGGCGTCCAGGTTGGTTTGCAGATAACCAGATGGTTGTAACCTTTGGGGTGGGGGGGGCTGGCAGCCATTTGGGGGGGCTTTGCAGCTATGCGGGGGCTTTGCAGCCATCCAGAGGTTTTCAGCCTGCTGAGGGGGTTTGCAGTGTTTTGGGGGGATTTGCTGCCATTTAGGGGTTTGCAGCCATCCAGGGCGTTTGCAACATTTGGGGGGATTTGCAGCGTTTTGTGGGGTTTGCAGCCGTCTGGATGCTTTGCAGCCGTACACAGGAGGTTGCAACGTGGGGTTTTGGGGGGGAGAAGGGGGGTGTCTGCGACCATCCAGAGAATTTTCAACCTTCCAGGGTGGATTTTCAACCTTTTGGGGGATTTGCAGCCATCCAGGGATTTGAAACCTTTTGGGGGGGGTTGCAACATTTTAGGGTGGGGGTTGAAGCCATCCGGATGGTTTACAGCCAGGCAGGGGAGGGGGGTTGCAACCTTTTGGGGGGGGGGTTGGCAACGTTTCCCTGCAGACCTGGGGCTGAGACACTCACGTAACCCCAAAGGCGGCGGCTGGGAAATGGCTTCCAAGGCCGGGACCCAACATCGCCTCGGCCCCGTCCCGCAGCCCGAAAAACCCCGAAAAACCCCAACACTTGCCCAGCTGAGCTGGGCACTGGTTTTTCCCAACCCTCCCCGGAGAGACGGCATCGGGAAGAGCATCTCCCTTCGCTCGGTGGTTTCCAAAGCATTTTTACTGGTTGTTGATAATTTATTCCCTTTTTTTTTTTTTTTTCCATCGCTGTTTCAAGGCTGGAGACTGGGCTGGGGGCGTTCAGCTCCCACTTATGGAGGATTTAGGGGGGAAATAAGGGGGGAAAAAAAAAAAAAAGGAAGGTGCGAGCTCGCTACTCCTGTTCTGTGTATGGCACTGGTAGAATTCACTGTGCAACCCCGCGGTCAGTGAATTACCATAGGGCCATAAACAGAGCAGAGAAAGACCCGCGAGCCCCGCAGGGCCATCGCCGACGTCACCTGGCCCGTTTTGGCACTAGCACATTTTTGCTTTTATCTGTAGCTTTTGAGCAATTATGTGTAGTGCCAATATGGGAGACGGTGGAGAGAGCAGCGGCGGGGTGGGGGACGGACAAGCATCGGTGTTGGGGAGGCGGTTTCAGCTGGAGGGTGCTGGGAAAGAGGGATGCTGCTGGGGGTGGGAAGGTGGAAACCACCCCGAAATTGCTGGGGTGGTGGAAGGATGGTTGTCAGTTCCCAGCCATGGGTGTCGTTGAGGGGGTGTCTGCCCCAACGTGGTGTCCCAGTCCATGGAGGCACCTCAGCCAGGCTGTGCCCCCGTGGTGGCCATCACGAAGGGGATGGGACACCCCCCACCCCCCCCATTGTCCCCTCCTGGACCACGGTGGTGGCATCTCCCCAGGGCTGAGCCAAGCAACTCCACGGGGGTCCACAGGGGCTGAGCGTTGGGTTTTCTGACTGGGTGGGTGAAATGATTTTTTTTTTTTTTTTTTTCCCCTATTTTTTTGCAGCTTTCCAGGCCTGGCACCATGGCCATGTGTCCCCCCCACCCCACCCCGTCCCCACGTCGGGGCCTGGCTGCTGCGATGGCGCCAGCGGAGCCCGGCCCCGGGGCTGCCTTTGGCAATGGTAGAACTCACACTGGTGCGGTAGCAGGATCCGGTGGTTCTAGACTTGCCAACTACAGCCCCGGGGAACCGCCGCGGACACGGGCCCCTGGCACCCATGGGTGCAGCCGGGCACCCTGGGCATCCCCCCCGCCGCCCACCCAGAGCTCTGCTGGGGGCTGGGAGGGTCCTGCTCTGCCCAGTGTGGATTTGGTGGGGTGGGGGGGGTGTCTGTGCACACGTACAGGAGGAGGGTGATGGTGTGACCCCCCTCACCTGCCCCGAGGAGGGGATCTGGCATCCCGAGGTGTCCCCATGGTGGGGGGACAGGGACCTGCTGGATATTTACCACTGGGGCAGTGCGGCCGCGTGTCCCCGCGTGACTCCAGGCGTTAAGGGCTGATCTGGCCCCACGGTGTGGGCGGGGCGGGGCGGGGGGGGGGATTAGGTGGCCAGCTCCTGCCCCCGACCCTGGATCCAGCGCTGACCCAGCCCCTAGTTTCTGGGAAGGGGGTGGGGGGGAAACTGAGGCACCGCTGAAGCAGCTTGTGGTGGCAGCTGCCACGTCCCCTGCCTGTGTCCCCAGGTGCAGGAGGGCTGGTGACAGCTTTTGGGGGGAGGACAGGGGCAGCTCTGGGCTGAACCGCTGGGGGGGTGGGGGGCCGTGCACACCCCCTTCACCCCCAGGGCGGCTGGCCGGGATATGTAGGGCAGCGCTGGGTGATTACGGGGCTTTCGGCGTAAGCCCGCGGAGATTGGATCACGCTGGATTAGGCTGCACGCTCAAATCATCCTCCCTGCGCCGGGGGGCGGGGAGGGACGGACGGACAGACGGACGGATGGGGGTCCCCATCGGCCTCCCGGGGCAGGTGGGGGATTGGGGGGGGGGCACAGGCTGTCTGTGTGTCTGTCTGTTCATTCATCCGTCCATCTGCTCATCCAGCTAGCCAACGTCCATCTGCCCGTTCACCCAGGCTCCCATCCGCTGTCAGTACAGGCATCCATCCCTCTGTCTGTCTGGACGTTGAACCATCCATCTACTCATACAGCTGTCTGTCCGTCCGTCCAGGCAGCCAGCCATTGCTCCATGTACCAGTCCATCCATCCACCCACCCACCAGTCCATCTGTCTGTCCATCCACCCATCCATCTGTCCATCCATCCCCCAATCCGTCTACCAGTCCGTCTGTCCTTCCATCCCTCTGACCGTCCATCCCTCCCTCCCCTCAGCCAGCTCAGCAATGGGGCCCTGCCCCAAGGGGGGAGCAGGGGCAGAGCATCCTCCCCAAAGTCCCACCCCTCCCATCAGGCCACACCCACAAAAGAAGCCCTGCCCCTCCCCAAAGGCTCCACCCCCCCCAGCAGTCACCCCAAGGGGAGCTGGTGCCCCCAGGACCCCCACCCTATTGGGGCTCGCCCCAAGACACCCCCAGTCGTGCTCCTGCCCAGCTGCAGCAGCCAGGCTCACCCTGAACAACCGGCAGCGCTTTGGGGGCCAAATCCTGCAATCTGGGGCCAAATCCTGCAATTTAGGGCCAGACCTTGCAATTTAGAGCCCCTCCCCGGGCAGAACAGTGCTGGGATGGGGCTGGGGGTAGAGGCAACAAACCCACCCCCAGGAGCCCACGCTTTGGCCCCCCCCCCGATGCCTGGGGACCCCCACATAATGCCCGGGCTGGGGAGGGGAGCAGGATTGGGCCCCACCAGCCTCTCCCCAGCCAGGAAAACCAAAGCGAAGCTTCCTGGTGTGCCGGGGCCAGCACGAGCCCCCCCAGCGGGAGGCCCCGACCTGCTTATTAAAGACCGATTAACGAAGATTAAAGCTTCACGGCAGCGTCTGCTGGGCCCAGCCGCTTCCCCCGCGGCCTCGCTGCCGGATTCGGGGCCGTTTCAGGGTACCCTGACCCAACCAGGGGATGTCCTGGGGTCCCCGGGTCACCCTCCTGGTACACGTGGCAGCGTTCATGGCCGGGGACACCCACGAGCATCCCTGGGAGCCGCGGGAAAGCAGCCACATCCCTCCTTTCCTTCCTTCTGTCCCTCTGTCTGTCCTTCCAGCCTTTCTCCACTCTTTTTCTTGCCCCAGGCTCCAAGAAACCCGCAGGATTCACCGCGCCGGAGCCAGGGCTGCACCCGTCCCCCGTCAGCGTTCAAATAAAGCTGCTGAAACCCATCGCTGCGCGTCCCTGCCCCTCCTTGGGTCTGCGCCCCGATGCCCCCCGCACCCCTGTCCGGGGCTGACGGCCCTGGATGCTGCAGCTGAAAATGGAGGAATTCAACCCAAAGCGCAGCTCAGCCCCCGGGTGGGAGCGTGAGGGGGACGCTCAAGCACACCGGTGGTTTCCACCCAGGCCCAGGTTGCCGTTGGAAGAGTACAAAGGAAGGAGATAAATTGCACAAAGGAAGTATTAAGCCCCAAAATCATCCCAGCTGCGACCAGCTGCTCCTCTCCAGCCCCAAGGTCAGGGCAGGGCAGAGCAGAGCCGGGGTGGGGAGGGCTGGGGGTGCAGGACTGAGCCCCAAAACACCCACTGGGTAAGGAGGGATGGCAGGATACACCAAAACCCCCCAAAATACCCCAAAACAGGAGAGCCTGACGCAGGGGTAGACACATTTGTAACAATTTATTGAATGAGGCAATAATAGACACTGGGAAAACAAGGGGGGGTCCATGCTCTGCTACTTGCCTGGTTTTTGTCTTTTTGGGGGGGTGGGAGGGCAGGGGGGAACCTCTCGGACTAAAAGAACGTCATTTCATTGCCAAAGAAACACTGACTTGAAAGCCACCAACAATCTTCACAACAACGATAAAAAAAAAAATAATTAAAAAAAAAAAAAAAAGAATAATAACAAATTGGAGAACCAGGACTGCTTCTATGGAAAGATCTCCCTCCCCTCGTTAAAGTACAGAAGAAATGTATACAAAGAACATTTGATAATTTTCCATATAAAACAAGTAAATACAAGAATCTGAAAACTTTCTCGAAGGCGGAGCGAGACGTGGAGAACTTTGTTAATGGCCACTTGGAAATAATAATAAAAAAAAAAATTAAAATTAAATACCATGCACAACTGCACGCGCGGCGGGGCTGCGGCTGACGGAGGGTTCGCTGGGACGAGAGGCTTTGGCCCATGGGGAAGTCAAGTAAAATTTGCCTCCAAAAATCACCCCCCGAGGCCTTTTTTTAACACTTCTGGAAAGGGGTTTTTTTTGGGTGATGGGGATTAAAAGTCCCCAGCAGCAGCAGAGCTGTGCTGGGAGACGGACGTAGGGCAGGACCGGGGGGGGGTTAGAGGGGTGCAGGGGTCCCCGGAGGGAAGGGTCTGTGCTCGCATCCCCCCGCTACCTTCAAGGAAAGATTTTCCTGCGGGAAGTGGAGCCTCCGGGGACGGGCAGGGGAGGCGGCGGGGTCCGGGGGGGTGGCAGCGGGGAGCGGGACGAGCCCGAGGAGGCTCTTTGGCGAGGGACGTCCTGGGAACGTGGCGGGCGAGCGGTGCGGGGAGGGGGACGCAGCCGGAGCCCCTCTAGAGGCGTTTCCACTCCAGTCTAAATCCACAAAAACGGGAAATAATAATAATAATAACAATAATTATAATAATAAAGAGAAAAAAAAAAAAGAAAAAAAAAAGACCTAAAATGGCAGGTATGTTTCGAGAGCAGAGAAGTAAGAAGAGGTCTCCAGTGTGCACCAAGGGGAGCCGAGCGCGGCGGGACCCTCTGCAGCGGCGCTGACAGTCCTCAAAGGCTGAGGGGGCCTCGCTCGCCGGGGCGGGGGGGCGGCGTGGGGGCTCCTGGAAGAGCCTGATCCCTTCCAGAGCTTTGTCCCCCCCTGCAGTCACACATGCATTTTTTTTTTTTTTTTCTTTTCCCCAGGAGAGAAGCCTTTTCCAAACTCTTCTTTTTTTTTTTTTTTTTTTTTCTTTTCGTTTGGTTTTTGGTTTGGGGTTGGGTTGTTGTTTATTTTCCTTTTTTTTTTAAATATAAAAGTCCACGTTAAAATCTTTGAAACCTAATTTGCCAAGTGCAGACGGCGGAGGGCTGTGCCCGGGAGCGGTGGTGATGCTGCTGGAGCAGTTTTGGCCGAGGGTGTCCGTGCTCCCCCCCCGTGCCTCAGCCCCCCCTCAGGCCTCACCCTGCTCGATCCCATGCTGGGGGCAGGGCGGGGGGGGGGGAGGGGGCCAGAAATTGGGGCTAAAGGGGTCGAATTATTTTCTTTTCTTTTAAATCTCCTCGGAATGAAATGTCCCATCACAATTTGGCTTCTCACTCCTACAAGAGCAGAGTGGCGCTATAAAAATGCACTTAACACATCCTCTGCTAGTATTATTTTTTTCTTTTTTTTTTCCTTTAAAAAAAAAAAAAAAAAAAAGTTAACAAAACCTTTGCTTCCAAAGCTGGGAGACTCAATGCCACCTGATTGCATCTCTGGAGAGGCGTAAAAAAATTATTCGCGTTAAGAGACGAGGAAAATCACCACGATCCTGCTCTGGGCATCGTCACTGTTCCAAGGTCACCACTTCCACTGCCTGCCCGTCCATGGTGACAGCACTGTCCGCTATCCTCGTGGTAACGGGTGCCATCGCCACCTGAACGGGGCCGTTGCCTTGGGCCAGGCTGGTCACCACCGTCTGGTACATGCTGACAGGGATCTGGACGAGACCTGAGGAGAGAAGAAAAAAAAAAATAAAATAGGAATGGGGTTGGGAGGGAGGGAGCAGAGTGAGACCAGCACGAGGGATGATGGTGGTGTGGCCACGGGCCATGGCATGGCTGGTCCCCAGGGGTTTGGGGGCTCCGGAGGCACCAACAGCAGAAGGACACGGACCTGCTCCAGCGGGGCCAGAGGAGGCCACGGAGATGCTGGGGGGGCTGGAGCCCCCCTGTGAGGACAGGCTGGGAGAGTTGGGGGGTTCAGCTGGAGGAGAGAAGGCTCCGGGGAGACCTTAGAGCGGCCCCCCAGGGCTGAAAGGGGCTGCGGGAAAGGGGGGAGGGACTCGTCATCAGGGGGAGGGACAGGACGAGGGGGAATGGGGTTAAACGGACAGAGGGGAGATTTAGATGGGATCTGAGGCAGAAATTGTTCCCTGTGAGGGGGTGAGGCCCTGGCACAGGCTGCCCAGAGAAGCTGTGGCTGCCCCCTCCCTGGAACGGTTCAAGGCCAGGTTGGACGGGGCTTTGGGCAACCTGGGCTGGTGGAAGGTGGCCCTGCCCGGGGCAGGGGGTGGCACTGGGTGGGCTTTAAGGTCCCTCCCAACCCAAAGCATTCTATGCACAGAAAGCCAGCAATCAGGGAAGACACCTGCCTCCCACCCACCAGTGTCATGCTGGTGTCCTTATTTGTGGCTTGGTGGCCTCTCTGAGCCAGATGGGACCAGGGGTGGGACAGGGTAGGGTTGGGTGGCAGCACAGTGAGCTCAAGGCTGTCTGGCCCCAGGGAGAGAGAATAAGGTTAAAGAGGAAAGAAATAAGAAATTGTTGGAGGAGGAACCCAAAGCAGGTGCTGGGGTGGTGCAGCAGGTACCTGTACCCCCAACCCTGCCAGGCCGGGTTTTGCTGGAGGCAGGGATTGCTCCCGCACATTCCTCCCCCAGCCGTGAGCGTACCACACACAGCCCAGCAGCGGTCACCCACGGACAAGGAACACCCTTCTGAAACCATTTTTCCACTTGATTTGCCCAGAACTGGTAACACTGGGGCTGAGGAAAGGACAAATTTGGCTTCTCCCCGCCGTGACTCTTCCATCCCCTGTAACTCTTCACGGCACCCAAACACCTTCCCGATTCCACGGCACATGAGAGGGATCCCATCGCTGCACAGACCACAGACCCCCGCCTGGCCCACGAGCCCCAGTGCAGCCACCGGCCCCTCTCAAACACGATTCACCTCCTCCAGCTCATTCTCCACCCCAGCCGGGTCCTTCTGCCCTCGCACCAAGGCAGGTAAAGGGCAACATGGGACCAGCGAGCCCTGGCCAAGCCATACCGGCTCCAGGCACTCACATGTGCATGTATGTACGATATATAACAACAACAAAAAAAAGGAAAGCAAACCAAGTTTCTCAGCCTTTCCCCAATCATGGATGGATCCGGCAAAGTAGGAAACATCTTTTTCCCATGGGTGGCTCAGCTACAGAAAAGGATCAGACACCCCCGAGCTGAAGCTGGCGAAGCTTTGGCAAATTTTTGGCCACAGAGCAAAGCCCCACTGTGCCCAAAGCAGTGAGTTCTGGTTAACGAGGCAACACCAAGCGAGGCGACAACGAAACAAGGCCCCCGAGGATATTGTGATGTGAATGACGAAAAGAGGCGGAAAAAAAATACCGACAAGCACTGGTACTACTTGATACAGCTGGGCAGGGGAAGGGGAGAAGCAAATCCTGCAGGCAAGATAAACCTCATCTTTCTAGTCCGATATTATCTCCCTTGACCCACCTCACTTGACAAGTGAGCCTGGAAATGCGACTTTGTACGTGACATTACTGAAACTACTGACACCTCTGTTGTGGGGGGAAAAAAAAAACGCTTTTAGAGGTCAACAAATTCTCCCAGCCAGCAGCACGGGATGGCCACCTCCTAAAACAGCATTCAAGAGGGTTAGGACAGCAGGTTCCTGACCCAGGCTTTCCCAAAAAAAGCAGTACAATCTCTTTTGATTCAGGTTTCTGTGGCAGAGAGCAGACCTCTGTCCCGCCAAGGACACTCGTTTAATAACACGAGGCAGCAGAGCGCGGCGCGGTGTCCTCAGATAACTTACTGTACAGACGGGAAAGCTTAGGAGTTAATCGTGCTGACCAGGTGGGTGACCCCGGCGGAGCGCAGCGTGCTTTGCAGTCCTCCAACATCCCTCCTCTCGGGATCCCAAAGCGATCCGTGCGTAGGAAAAGTTTCCTGATCCCCCAGCCAAAGGGCTGCCCCACGCCAGAAGGGTCACGGCCACGGTCGTCCGGTTCACGGCCCAACCATCAGTGGTGTGATGGTTCAACACTGATGCTACGAGTGGTGTGGGGTCAGGAGAAGGTACAAAGCTCCCAGGGTGCTTCCCAATAGATGAGAATTTTAGGCAATGAAACACCAAAATGGGAGCTCAGGTTCAGCCTTCTTGAAGGAAATCTCCTATCAGACCCTTGAAGGAAATTAAGCTAATGAGGCTGGGGAAGGGCTGGAGAATCAATCCTGTGAGGAGGCAGGGCAGGAGCTGGGAGTGTTCAGTGTGAGGAGGAGGAGGCTGAGGGGAGCCCTCATCCCTCTCTGCAGCTCCTGCCAGGACATTGCAGAGAGGCTGGGGCTGGGCTCTGCTCCCAGGGGATCAGGGACAGGACAAGAGGGAACGGCTGGAAACTGCCCCAGGGGAGGGTCAGGCTGGGCAGGAGGAGAAAATGTTTCCCAGCAAGAGTGGTCCGAGAGTGGCACAGGCTGCCCAGGGAGGGGGGAGTCCCCATCCCTGGGGGGGTTCAGGGCCGTTGGGATGAGCTGTGGGGGATGTGGGGTAGAGGAGAACTTTGTAGAGTCGGGCTGAGGGTTGGACTCGATGATCCCAAGGGTTTTGTCCAACCTGAATGATTCTGTAGCACATTCCAGTTTAAGAGGGTGCTGGTACAGACCTGGAGATCTGGCCTGGATGCACCTAAAATCCCCGCTCCAGAGCAACAACCCAACCAAGCCCTTTGGGTTACTTGGGCTGCTAACCCCAAGGAGACTGCTGGAGCTCTCAAACGACAGTCTACCCATGGCCAACCCAAAGAGCATGCAACGTGGAAGGCCTGACCCCTCCATGCTGTTCAAATGCGCACGCTGGCCAGGGTCGGACTGCTGCCAAAGATGGGGAGACGTCAAGACCCAACTGGGGTGGTCTTTGGAAAGGATGAGTTCATGTCACCCAAGGTTTGGCCAAGGCTGGCCACATCTTGGAGCACATGGAAGAGCAGGGAAGTCTTCATGAGAGACGGCGACACACAGATCCCTTTCTGCATGGGATTAAGCTAAATCGCCTCAGCATCTGACGTAGCAGCCTTCCTGCCAGGGGTGGTAACAAACCAAAGGAGGAGAGGGCTGGAAAGTCTGCTGTGCATTAAAGCAGAGATGATCGCCCTTGGGAGAGAGACGATTAAACTACTGAGATACTGTAATCAGGTCTAGGATTGGCCCTGCGCTGCATCTGCTCAGACCTGCACCCTGATTAGCCCTAATCTAGCTGGCATATGTTAATCTAAAGCATGGATTTCAGACCATTTCAATTGTATTAAAAACAGGAAATCCGTTAGACAAAAAAACCCAACTTCTTGAGTCTTTGAAAAATACCTATCTGCAAAGAAAGCGGAGCCATGGCGGCGTGCTCCGTGAGGAACGGGGAGAGCCCTGGTTGGGTCAGGGAAGAGGGATCCTGCACACATGCCAGAGCAGCGCCTGCCCGGGAAGGGACCACAGCACGGGCCACGAATCGCGCACCGAATGCCACAGACTGGACGAGGGTTCTTGGCAAGAGGGAAGACGCAGCCAGGCTCTGCGTTTGCTTCCCCTCCGTGAAACCACCCAAAAAACCCCTCTAGAAGGAGCGGTGGGTGAGACATGACACCCGGGCACCTCCAGCCCCCTGCGAATCACCCGCTCGTGGCCACCAACCTCACCTACCTGCCAGCACCTCCCATCCTGGGCAGGGATGAGGAGCCAGCGCCGAGGTCCTGCTCTCACTTACCTGCAGTGTGCCAGGGAAAGACTTTTTTTTGTGCAGGATCAGCTGGCTTTGAGAGGAAGGAGGCTACGGCACGGCCAGCATCACCTGGAGGGGAACGGGTCAGGACACGAGGGTGGCCAAGGGAGAAGGAGAGCCGTGGCAGGCCTTAGAGGTTGAGATGGCCACCACGAATCAAAGGATTAGAGTCTGAGACGGCTGCAGCTGTACTCTAATGCCAGGTCAGACGATATTAGCGGCTGCATTTTAGCTGGGGGACGGTGACGGGCCATAGGAGATAATGAAACTCCTGCTGCTTCAGCAGTGAAGAGGTTACAGCTTACAGAAGAAGGAGAAGGGTTAGGCTCTACCTGTGACCAGAGCTGCAGGATTCAGAGGCGAAAAGTCGTGTGATGGCTGATAGAGACATCTTACCTGGCACGGAGGGAGGACCAGCAGCAGCGTAAGAATAACTGTTTTGATCCTAAATTGCAGGTGACTGCATGAAACCACCACAAAGGGTTTTGGGGGAGAAGGGCGGGCGGGTGGGATGATTCAGTGCCCTTGGAATTGGTGTCAAGGTTGCCCTGGACACCCAGGACAGTCAATGCTCAGGGGACTGGGGTCATCGATGCTGGTTTGTGCTTTGCTTTAACACCTCTTCACCCCTGAGATTGAAGCAAGCGCAGGACAAGGAAGAGATACTGACAGTCTCCAGCTGTTGGGCACGTTCATCAGGATGGGGAAAACTGTCCTACTCAGGGACACACGACATGCTGGTATCGCATTCCAGGTATGAAGCAATCATACCAGATGTGGATGGAAGATGGGCTGGAATGGCAACACGGATCCTACCACCACGAAGGTCCCAGCAGTAAGGAAACCATTACAGGCCAATGCAAACTTGGACAAAGTTCTATCTGAAGCTGAACTGTAAGCATCAAGTTGGGATCTGGCAGCAGATGGTATGAAGAGCCTCGCTGCTGTATGGCCCATGAATGCTTGGTATGCTCTCACTGCGGCAGCAGCTGGACAGTCAGGTTCTGCAAGCCTTGAAATGCACCCTGGAGTAGAAAGGTTTTCATTGATACCAAGACAGGACTTGGCTCAACAACCTGTACAGACTATGTGGACATTCAGCGTAACATTTCTGAAAGCTTAATCCTCACGTTAAACGTCCAAAGACACACAGGAGGGCTGGGAGAAACCGGACAGTGTGTAATGGAGGGGCCTCTCAGCCACCGGTCACTCGCTGAGTGAGAGATGTCCTCTTTCCAGATGAGGTGAGCTCCTCTGGTGAATGTCTTGGCGTGGTCCTCTAGACCACGGAAAGGCTGAACGCAGGGCCTCTGCGTGGAGCTCGAACAGGAACACAAGAGCAAAGTCCTGGAGGGGCAGGAACCAGCCCCATTCTTGATCAGACAACAGCAACCACTGTCACCATGTCAACCATCACCTCAAGAAAGAAAACAGCCTCCTCTTCTTTCAAAAAGCACAAAATCCTCTTCTTTGGTAGCATCAGCTGCGTACAACAGTGAACTGATCTCCTGCCAAAGCCAACTCCTGTGGGAACAGCCTCTGGAAAGGGAGGGTTGTGAGCAAGCAAAAGGCAAATGGAGAAGCATTACCACTTGGCCCCTGCATCAGGGAGCCAGGAGTCTCCAGCAACGCTCAGCCCTGCTCCGCGGTACCGGGCCAGCCTGACCCCGGGAAGAGTGGGAAGGGGAGATGGTGCAAACCCTTCCCACACACCTTCGGGGAGGTTGGTGAAGGAAGAATTTGCAAGGGGAGCTGTTAAGAGAGTTTATGGTTGTAAAAGCTGTGAGAAACACTGCTCTGAGTGCTGGGCACAGGTCTGGAGTCACGAAGTAGCACAGGAGTATTGCTCTTGGCATTTATTTTTTTTTACGGGGAAAATTAGAAAATGCACAATGACTTCAGTGATCACCTTGGAGCCCTCGACAGAGCACCGGACATCATCTGGATTTTCGCTAGGCAACATAATCTTATCAAAACCCAGGACTGAGAGCTGCATGTCCCCTTCCAAAAGGAGTCCAAAGCCCACTTCAAATCATCAGAAGCCACGAGCCACAGTCACCTGCAGCCGGTGCTGCTCTTGGGGATCCACTGGCACCAGAAGCACACTCTGCAGCAAGGAGAGAAAGCATATCCCGTACAACGGACGCTGCAGTTGATAGATCTTGCTCTGTTCTCTTGGCCACCAAAGAGGTTAAGTGCTGGAAGTTATCTGGTTTATCATTTGCTTTGAACATCTGTGAGCACTGCGGAGTCAGGAGACCACTGTGAGGAGCCTTACAAGTCTCTCAGACCCCTGCTAGAGCTCTGGGGGCTTACAGTGCTCACGCCAACAACGGAGAAGGTTAAAGAGTAAAATTTTCCATCAGATTTTCTTGGCCGTTGACCTCCAACTCAAAGGACTTTGGTTGCTTCAGTCTTCTCAGCTAGCAATGAGGGGAAAGCACTAGAAGCTTTACTTAGCATGATCCTGCTGTAACACTGTGCAGCAGATATTCCTCCAACTTCTTTTTCCCCTGCTCCAGAGGCACGGGGCTGAGAAGTCCACCTGAAATTCGTGTGCTCAGGAATGCGCGACAGGGCCCTAGCGCACAGGTCACAGATACCATCTCATCGCTACATTTCGTTCTGAGCCAAAGGCGACTTCTGAAGACACGATGGAAGAATTCTCGTTGACAAGTCAAAATGATCAGCGTGGAGGTTTTAACACACAAAATTCAAGCAGGGGAATGCATTGCTAGAGGACTTCTGACCAATGAAAGGGTTGCCCTTGGTGGGCACTGGGCATGCTTTGATCTAGACACCAAGCATAGTCTGTAAATACATCAAGACTGATGCAGATAAGTAGGGAATAACCTGATAGTCTTTTTTCACAATGGGACAGAATAAGACACGAGCTTGAAGTGCAGCACAAAAAGCTGCGCTAGATATTAGAGAAGGCGAAAAAAAACCCAGACAACTGCTAAACATAATGTTAGTGAAGCTCTGGAGCAAAGTCTCTGTCACTGAAGGTCTTTTAGAGCCAGCTAAGACTGACACTGGCTCAGGCAAGGGGCTAGGGTAAGCAATCACTTAAACTCCTTTCAGCCTGGTACGTGAACAAGATTTTGCAGGCTCCATTTTACGTAAAGAAGCTTTGGTCCCCTGATGGTGGAGTCACCAATAGGCAAATCCGAGACAGCACTAGGACACGCTGCCAATCAGTTGGCACTGGAGATATTTCTTGACAGTAAACTTGGTTCGCAGTCAACCACAGGATATACCTCATTCTCTCAGCCACGTATAATTTCTTTTAGCAACATGGCAAAACAAGAGGGAGTCTGTTATGCTACCAGTTTTAAAAAAGACAGTGATACAAACAGGATATTGAGCACCTCTGTCCAGCTGTTTGCAGTCACATGTGAGTTCTGGCAAGCTGGCAGGTAGCGTTGCCTACAATAAAGGTAACACAACCACCAGTACTTAAATAACTGCGGAGCAACTGTGTCCAACTGAATCGTGGGAGCAAAGACCATTCCTACCCTCACCAAGACAGATAACTGCAGTGCTGGAGAGTACCTGGCGTGTTACTGCTAACACAAAAGAGCACTGTTCAGCACGCAAGTTAAAAGCTCCCACAACAGATTTTTATTAAATCCACATTGCTTTTCATGGGAACCTGGCTTGCCAAGATTTCCAGAAATTATCATCTCAACCACCTCCCCCTTTTGGGAGACTGACTCGAGAGGCCTTCAAGAGGGGGGAAAGACAGGCAGTGGGCACAAGCCTGTATTTTCAGAAAAACAAAACAGATCTCTGTAGAGCAAGGTCAAATCACACCAGCTAAAATGAGAGCTCTAAGTCACGTTAATCTGAGAAATCCTCTGACTCTAGAGAAGAAACATCCATAAACTAAATGTGTCCTTTAAGATATGATGTGTTGGCATGACACCGTGGATGGGATTTCACCCAAAGTCAACTGCAGAAACCAAGCATTTCAGGAATCCTACCGCACTCAGCAGTGACGAAGGAAGAAGACATCTCTTAACACAGGCGCCTACTTTAAGATAAGACAAACTGTCTTCTGAAAGCATGTGTCTCTCGGCCCCTCAATTGCTGCTAGAGCATCAGTGACTAACTCAAATTAGATGTTTCTTAGGACAAGATGATAATTGGAAGGATTTTCACCATCAGAAATGGCTTACTGACAAATCACAAAAAGCCCATGCAGTGATTTAAGCTCCGAGAACTTTCTAGGCACACACAAGTCGCAGCTCTTCCCTATACATCCTCTGTGCCATTCATTCCAAAACACAAAAACCGTTCCAACCAAATGATCACTTGAAAAAAGCTGCAGTCCTTATTCTGCTTGCTGACCACAAGCATACCTCTAGATCATCCATTGTCTGTCCATTCAACAGCCCCTCTGGTCAAAACCACACCAAAGAGAAATGTAAAAGTTTTGACAGCAAAGTCGAGTCATGCCAGCTCACAGATGGAGCACTAAACCGAGTGTTACAACTGAGCAGGTTACATCACGGCCTTGACTTTTCCTCAGAACAGAGGATAAGCACAGGAGACAAAAGGAGATGCAATACTTCCATCAACAACTGCATGGGATGTAGGAAGGACAGCCCTGGAGCCCCTATTTCCTTCCCTGCATCCACCCCACCTTCAGGATCACACCTCAGTCTCTTAGACTGTCCCTGGGCATCACCTACCTGCTTAATGTTGTCAGTGACTTGCTCTTTCCTTAGCCTTGGCTTCTCTTGTTGTTTCAGTGAGCTTTCCTTCTCTGCTCGTTCGGAGCAACGAGAGCTGCTGGCTCAGTGACCCATAAAGCCTGGGTGACCTGGGACCTCCAGCCCTACACCATCAGAAAGGCACGGGCCAGGACGCAACACCATGCTCATATGGCTCATTCTTCCTCCCACCCATTCAGCTTCAGCTAAAACACTGCTGAATGCTTGGTAGTTGGCATTAAGGTGTTGTTTTAAAACCCAAGTTTGGATGCTTGGTTTTTTTATTTATCCCCAAGTCTCGGTCAGAGACCAACCTTCCTTCAAGCGCTCCGAGAGGACAGCCTGTGGCACTCTACATCCTCTACAAGGAGGGAGAAGGGTCACAAATTGGCCAAGATCTGAGACACCTTTGGCCTAATCTCCCTTATTTCTTGGTCTTTCACCTTTGCCTCTATGGCAGAGGAAGGCAATCCATCCTCACAAAGGGACAACTCAGTTACTCGTGGCTGTGCTCAGCAGACCACGGCAAGGCGGGTGTGTTTGCACCTTCCACCTTCTGTGATATATAATCCAAGAGACCACACAAGCCCAGACTTCATCCCAGAGAGATGACCTAGAGGATATCACTCTCCTTTGCCAAATGACTAACGAGATCCCTGAAGATGATTCCAAAGCTTCTGGGGTTTTTGAGGTTTTAGGATTTGTTTTGGGGGTTGAGTTCTTTTTAAGTTGCAGTCTTTGAGATAAAAACACTGGGGCTGGGATACCTGATTTACAGGAGACTCTTGCTGGAAGGGAACAGCCCAACCTATCAAATGACACACAGGCTCGGCTATGCTCGTGGAATTATCTCCTCTGAAGTCCCAGCATTTCTGTGGAAAGGGGAAGACCCCCGTGAGCCAGCCTGATAGCCAGACTCCTCCCTGGCACAGCGAAGACCCACAGTCTTCAAGTAGTGGTGACAAATGTCTCCTTCACCAATGGCGCTTCACAAATGCCATGCACCTCTGCCCTTGCAGCCCTTTCCTGACATACCAGAAGTCTTCCATCTGCAACCATCTGCAGCGAGGATAGTATCATAAGGAAAAAACTCGTCACTATTTTTAACATTGGAAATGAGCAATCTGAAATCCCGGGTTTTCCGTTTCATCCTCATTTGGATGGAGCTGACGACTCCCATGAAAAGGGTGTTTGGGAAAGAAGGCAAAGCAGCAGCCTGGTATCCCAATGGTGGATTAGCTTCAAACCTTCAACCCTTGTGTCTTACACAAGGTTACCTGTCCCTCCCTCTCCCCTTCATGGGGTATTGAGGGTGAATTTAGAGCTCAAGCAGACCTGGACATTGGCTGAGGCAGAATAAAGCTGCGTCTGTTCAAGCTCTGTTCTTACCTAGAAGCTCAGACACTAGTGCTGGGTCCCCAGGGTAAGTCACTCTAAAACCAAGCTAATTTGGTGTGTAGGAGAGGTGACAAACAGGCAAGGAGTGTATGTGTCTACCTGTGAAAAGAAAGCTTTTTTACCCGACTCCACAGATGAAAGCTTAGTGAATAACCCTTCTAAGCTTCCTTGATCGGCTGGCTTTGCTGTGGAGTGAAGGGCAGAGCTGATAAGATTAGCAGTCTATCATGGTCAATCATGTATATAGGAAGCATAGTTAAAAATAGAGAAAGTACACCGTACACTAATGTCTGCTCCAGTTGGGATTCGCTTTTCTTACGATCTGTTTTCTGTTAAAAAAGATGGAGGAGACAAGGTGTTATCAGTGCCAAGCATCTCAGAAAGCAGAGATAGGAGACACCTAAGAATAAATGAGAGTCTGCTCCTCTTAAGAGAAATCAGATATTAACCCCGTGATTGGACAGGTGGGCAGTATAGCACCTTAAAGTTTGTGGACAATCACCTAGTTGCTGTATTTTCAGTGAAATACTTCACTGACTTGCCTGCTATGCTATTAACATCCACAGGGGCTCTGCCAGAGGAAGAATTGCCCATCAAGACCAATTCTTATGCTACCTTAAAAACAGCCTTTAGGGTCCTGTATTTTCTATATGGTTTTATTAAAGGTTACTGTGAGAATCAAGGCAGGACACCATCAAAAGTTGATAAAACGTTATATTACTTGAATGACGAAAGTTTGTTTTAGAAAGTCATTTGAATTGATTTAAAAAAAAAAAAAAACAACACCCAACACTGAAATATCACATATTCTAATGAAGCAGATAATTATTTGGCTGAGTTTCTGCAGGAACAATACTCTGGGCACCCCTGAAAATCATAAATAGCATGCAAGAGGAATACAGTTGCGTATCAAAGATGGGAGTGTCCACACTCCAAAAGCTGGTGGATTCAGCCAGCAGAAGCGTCAGTGGTCACATACACACAAGCTCTTGCATCTACCCTCCTGTGCTGTGTGACACACAGGACAGCCTGCTGTTTTACTTAGGTTTCTGCTACGACAGCCTACAGTTTCTTAAAGCTGACGAGTGCTGAAAGCGTATTTGAGGGATTTTCTCTCCTTTGCCTTGCTGCTTTAACTCTGCATCATGTCCGCGACCTTTAAAAAGCCAAATTTTACAAATCCAAAAAATCACATCATCCCCACAACCCCATCCATCACCGCAGTACCACTGCTTGAGTGTTATTAAAATACAGACTCTGAGCCCAGCCATGTCCTGCCCCTCACTAATTCTTTACTTAAGTAACAATTACGAGAGGTCGGCTTGCGTAAGGCTAACAGGATTGGGCTGTAAGATATTAGCACAGCCCAGAGGCATGTGCATCTCTGCCCCGAAGCCGAGACAGCCATTACAAGATTCTTGGATGTAAATATATATCTGATGTCTGATATTTTCCCCTTGAAAGTGTGAAAGGAGGAAAAAAAAAAAAAAAAGACAGGTAAGATATAGCCCCTTTAACCCCAAGAAACACCACATAGTCAGGAACCTAAAGGAACAAGTGGCAATACTGACGACAGCCAAATCCCATTATTTCAAACTACCATCACAAAAATCCACTCACCTGATGAACACTCTGCTAGGCTCCACTTGCAACCTGAATAGTCTGCTGCTAGGAAGCCTGACAATAAAATGCAAGTGTAAAAGGCTGAACAAAGGCCAAATACTACAATTGGGGGGGTGGGGGGGTGGGGGGGTGGGAAGGGGGGCATTAAGTGGGGTAATTAATGGATTCATTGGAAATACATCCTTTTACTTACTGTGTGAATTAAAAAAAATTTCAATGTTCACATACGAGTAGAAAATTCAATGTCACATATGAGTAACACCCCAATATTAGGCACAGTAACTAGAATATTTCTCCCTCTATACAGAACATTATGTGCGTAAGTGGGAGGTAGAGTAAGTGGGAGGTAAGTATAAGATACGTCCAGATATTTGTACTGTCTTTTACAAATATTTAGATGAATGGCTTAATTGGACCAGAGAGGCCCGATGAGAAACGGCTGCACAGAAGTGGGAGTAGTAAAATCCATCTCAGAGAAGCTAAGGCCACCTCCAATAAAGCTCTCCACTGTTCCCTGAGCAGAGGGATGAGAAATGAATGAGAAGCAGGAATGGCTGCCAAAGTGGCATTTCTATGTATCCCAAGAGCACGAGGCTAGAAAGTTCATAAAATCCCGGCATTCGGCCTCGCTGGTCCCTGAAAGGAGCTCGATGTGGGTTTAAGGCTGCGACAGCCTCCGATCTCAATGAGTTTCACAAGTTCGTACGCTGCACGATAGATCACATGTGAACACTGACATTAGCATACACTACAGAGCGTTTAGCACATGGAGATATAAAGCAGCTATTGTTCTGGCAGTAAGGTAATACGTAACCAGATAGTCTCTGGCTCCATCTAAAAACCATTTTCCCAGCATTTCGCTGACTTGTTCGGCGGGAGCCTCTCCGCTACAACAGAGTGCACATTCATGGCCAAGGAGCGGGTCCGAAGCGATGGGTTCTCTCCCGCAGCGCCCCACTCGCGGCCCCCGCGCCTCTTCGCTGGGGGAAATCGTGCTCTTAACCCAAAAAGAGGTGACACGAACTCACAGCCAAGCAAGGTGCACAACTGCTGGAGGAGGACAACGCCTTGGGAAGGCGTCCAAAGCTTTACTTTGCAGAGCTGGAAAGCTGCAGCTCTGGTGGAGCCTTACCTTACGTTAGTTCCCACACTAGGTACAAGGAGGTAAGCGCTCTTCTTTTTTCCTCAGGGGAAAAACCTTTAAGGGTCCTTTTTTTTTTTTTCTCTTCTTCAAAGCATACCCTTCAAATCTAGCTATAAAAGCATCCCTGCAACAAACCAGCACACACCCTTGTTGCAGCGGTGTTAAGTGTCACAGCGCTCCGGCGTCTGCAGCCCGTCTTCTTTATAGGACAAGGGACTCATTTGGCACAGATCCCTCCCCTTTCCCCGGTGTAGGACCTGGCCCATCCTCAGCAAGGTAAGCAATAAATCACGGTGAATACATGACTCAGACGTGGAACGTATCATGTAAAGAGCAAGTTTTTACAGTCCACATTCCTCCTTTTTTCGTACACCACCGTCTCCCACAGCCCAGGCTGCATGGCAGGTGGGATGGGTTCCTACCTCTCTCTCCTGAGAATACTTATTCTTGGTATGCTACTGCCTCTGGCAGATTCCACCCTTTTAAACTCTGCACATCTGTTGATTAAAAAAAAAAAATAATAAAAAAAGCTTGGACTCTGGCCTGGTTGACTGAAGGCACAGAACATTTGTGCATCTGGGCAGAGCCCAAGCTGCGCAGGCTGGGTGGTAGGAAGCCTCTTTGCACGCCAAGAGAAGGCAACGATGGGTGCAGGGAGAGAAATGACTGTTTGCTTTGAAGCAAGCGGGGATGTTCCAGGTGCTCTGTCCCTGTGGGTCTCACCCCGGGTGTCCAGGGGCCTGCAAAGGGGAGACACGTGGTACATGGATCCGTGCGGACAAAACCAGCAAGAAGAATCAAGCAGCCACTTGTGTAACAGCCTGTCCTGTTGCTTCCCGGGGCAGGACAGGACAGGTAGGAACCACTTCCTGAGAGTGAAAGGAATCACAGACTTGTCCAGGGTGGAAAAGCCCTTAAAGTTCCTCCAGCCCAAGCATGAACCTCACCCTGACCGTTCCCAACTCCCCCAGATCCCTCAGCGCTGGCTCAGCCCGACTCTTCAACCCCTCCAGGGATCCCGGGGACTCCCCCCTGCCCTGGGCAGCCCATTCCAACGCCCAACAGCCCCTTCTGCACAGAAATCCTTCCTCAGAGCCAGCCTGACCCTGCCCTGGGCAGCTTGAGGCCATTCCCTCGGGGCCTGGCGCTGGCTCCTTGGCTCCAGAGACTCATCCCCCCTCAGGAGGAAGCACAAGGCTCAGATCCCTTCCCTGTTCCTGCTGGCCACCCCAGTGCTGACACAAGCCAGGATGCCATTGGCCTTCTGGGCCACCTGGGCACACTGCTGGCTCATGCGCATTACACAGGAGCTGCGGTGACTGGAGAATCCCTTCTGCTCTGTGTCTGCTGTGGATGATGCAGACCGGAGTCCCGCTCAGGGGCTGTGGGAATGGAGCACAGTCCATCCGGACCAGGAGCGAGAAAGCCCATCTCTGACAGCAGCGAACTAGCAGAAAGCCTAAAACCCAGCCAAGCCCAGGTCTTGTTAATTTGCCACGGGACTTCAAACCTCTGAACACTTAACTCCTATTTGGAAGTGTGACTCGGATCCTTTTTTTGCAAAGAAAACGTACCAGGAACCTCTGAGAAGATTTGGCCGAGGACATCGTAACGCATCTGCGGGTTAGAGCAACAGGAAACAACCGTGGGCCAAATTCACTGATGGTGTATAATTGAACACAAGCACCCCTGGCTGCTGATCCCTGTGACTTCAAAGGAGTTGAACATACTATATTTATGCCAGCAATAAAACTCAGCTTCCATTAGCTATATGTTCACCATTTAAATGCAGTGGTCCTGTCGTGCACACACCAATTAGAGTCCCCTAATGCTTGGGAGTACAAAGCTGCTTTTTTTTTTCCTTCTGATGGGAAGGGGTGGAAGGGAAGAGATCAGCCGGCTCAGGGGAATAGCAGAGAGCCTTTCACTGAGAGGTCTCGCGTTCAAATCTGTCATAGGCCAGCGGTAACAGATGGCCACTTCTGAAGGCTGTTCTGTAGCTGACGTGAAATGAGGGATTGTCTCAGGCCACTGGTGGACAACTTATTGAAGCCACAAGCACACTGCTGGTGGTTTCTGGCAGAGATGGTAGAAAAACCAAGGGATTACATGGGTACGAAGCAACTGCTGCCTACCTGATCAAAGGCACCTCCTTCCTGGAGGGAACTGAGGCAAATTGCTGGCAGCTTGTGGGTGCTGCTGCCTGCGTGGTGCAGGAACCTCTGGCTGCACAAGCCTGGATCTCGGTCGGAGACGGCCTGCTTCAGCTGTCATCAGCTCCTGCGACTCCTCAGCACCAGTCCCCCTTCACTGGGCTTCCCTTTGGACACGCTTGGGGTTTTGATGATTAAAATCATGGGGGGGAAATGAAGAAGAGGAAGTTCTGTGGCAAGAAGGAGGCAAACCCATAGGGAGGGGAAGTTTGGTACAATCTGTAAGCTGGGTATGGGAATAACCAATAATACCACCATTAATTACAAACCAATTCCAAGCTAGTGCCCTCTCAGTCCTTCCCTTCTCAGAGGTTGTGTCTTCTCCAGGGGACACTTCAACTTTCTATGGGCAGATGACAAATAAGTCCACCCGTGCTCGTGTGTCCCTGGAGCAGAAGCGGGTCCACACAACCCAGAAGAAAGCTCTACTCAGAGAAATTTGTAAACATCAAGGAATAAATGAATCCAAAGGATATGTGGGGTGGGAGGAACAAGTCAAATTCAGGCTTAGAAATGCCAGCCCTGGGTTTGGAAAAGATTCAGAGGGAACCACTTCAGGAGAAACTGCTTTTTTTTTTTTTCTTCATGGAACCTGTTTCGCAGCTTCACGTCGACTCACGGACGCACGTGTGCGCTGCCGAGCTGGCGAGCGCGCTTTGCGGCGGTGGCTGGGGTGGCTTCCAACAGCCCAACCTGCTGGTGGACTCACGAGGCCAAAGAGAGAGCAGCCTCCCTCAGCAAGCAGCAGCCACCATCCTGCTCCTGTGTGCTGGCCTGCCAGGGTCTGCAGCGCGGGGAAAATAGGGCGATTCCCCTGCAATCTTCCTGCACAGCTGTTTACTGGCTGCGGATTACCACTGTCACATGAGCTGCTTTACAGCAAAGCCAAGCTGTCTTCATGAGCTGAGAAGGTCACTGGGAGATAGGGGCCTCCAGGGACAAACACACCACCCTCTCCTGCGACTGTGATTTACCTCCCAGAGAAACACCAAGGCAGCAAGAAAAACGTTCCCGACTGGTCAGAGGGCAAGAAAAAATGGTTTTACCTTCAAGCCCTCTGCCCAGCTATCATTAGGACTCACCCAGCGAAAGGGCAGAGGAGGGACATCCCCGGGGGTTAACTCTCATGCTGTTCATTTACCAGGCTGCAGTCAAGATGCTGGAAGGCTGGAACAGTCCTTACAGTGACAAATTTACCTTCTCTTCCTTGTGTGCCCCCAGGAGAGGGTGTCCCAACGACCGTTCGGACAAGGCCACCCAAGTGTCACCCGCCAAGGGGTGCCAAGGTAGAGTTGCATTGCAACCTGCTGACGCCTCAAAGCATAAACGAATCAATCCTGTAGTGAGAAACTTTCTCCTCTTCAAACCCAGAATCTAACTGATGAACATCAGGGCCAACGAAGAGGAACGAGTTTCACTTGGAAAAACAGAATTCTGAAGGTCCAGTGCGGCCACTTAGGAAAATGAATTAAAACCTGCAGTCTTCATCATTCTGCCATAGGCAGGTCTGGTGGAAAATGAAAACATTTCTGCAAGCGAGATCACTCACAGGCTCAGCAGTTGCAGGACAGGGCTCTTTACTATGCCCCAGAGGCACAAGACAGATGGGGTTGTGCTTTTAGGCTTTAAAATCAGTCCCTGCTATGGAGATCCAATGAAGAGGATAAATACAGCCACAGAACGATCCTCTAGACATGCTCAGAAAAACGCAATAGAGCAACTCAAGAGGTCAAACCCTAAGAAAGCAGCTGAGGCAGTTTTCAAAGAGGAGCAGAGCACTTTTTAAGGCAAAGAAAAGAAACAACCCCTTGAGCAGTTTGGAGACGTCTACTCTGCATCACACGCCTGGGAAGTGGGAAGGCACAGTCCGAAGGGGAGCACGGAGAGGGGGAGGCTGTGCTGAGAGCAGAAAGCACGAGTAGCTCCGCAGGGAGGGAACTTTGATCTAACACACAAGACTACAAGCGCCGTAAAGGGAGAGACACGCAAACCATGCCTCAAAGAGCTCTGCCTGGGGAAGCCCTGGCTCGTAGCTTCGCTTACAGGGTATTTCTCCTACTAGTGGGGTGCCCGGCGGGGGGGAGTTCACAAAACCCATCTCATTTCATAAGATGCCTCACACAGTAACAACAGCTTGCTGGGATTTCAGCCAGCTTCCCATTTGGATCAGATTGCACCCTACGCCCACTGACAGCCATTAAGAGCCCGGAGCTCACAAACTGCCCTCGGGTCAGACGACTCCATCCATTCAAAACCCAGCAACATTTTCCACAGCTCTCCAGTGCACAGCGGGAGAGGGTGGTCTGCTCCAGCCCAGCTCACAGTCACAAGGGTACCTGCTAGGGAAGGCACGAACTGCGCCCTGCTGTCATGAAACAGCAGATTGCAGCCCAGTTCTGTTGCAGGGGGATTAGAAAGCCCCTCTCCATCTGCCCTGATTCAGTGTAATCACAGCCTGCCCCTCTCAATTCCCCAAGCCCCTGAATGGTGTAAGGGGCAGAAGTGGCGTGGCACAGGTAGAGAGAAACAGCAACGACATCCCCAGCTCTGTCTGTGGTCACAACCCATCACTACACAGATGAGGATGAGGGGAAGTTATTTCTCTAAGCAGGAAGCCAGCCACCTTGCAAGCTAAAATCTGCACCGGCAGATGTTGCAGCTGCTCCACAGCAGGGACAATCGCCCATCCTCACCCCTGGCAGCGAGGGGTCAGTTGGGACAGTTTGCAGAAGAAACAACACCCTACAACTCCAGACATGAGTCTTGTTCCGCTCTGGGAAGCGGCTCGCCATGCGAGGAGGGTGAGCTGGGACCTCTCATCTGGGATTGTCTGGAGGAGCAGGAGAATGAGCAGATATCATGCCAGCAGGATGAAGTCGTCCTTGGCTGCGTGCTGTTAAACTGAAAGGTCTTCCAGAGAGGGGCTACAATCTCTGTGAGCCAGCATCTCACAGGGCTCAGAAAGCTGAGGGGGGGCTGCCACACACGCTCAGCACAGGTTTGAGTAAGTTAGTATTACAGGCAGAATCCACCACATATCAACTTCATCCTGGGAGCGCTGAGAAAGGAGCAGCAAAGCAGAGGCTGGTTTCAATCTCATCCACCCAGTTCAACACTCCCAGGTTTGAACGCTCACATCCACAGACAAGCTCTGCTGGCATAGACGTGTCCAGCAGAAATGGCAAAAAGCTGCCTTCCCCCGCCCGACGTGGCCTCCGGCCCTTTCATGAGTGCCACCCCCCTCCCTGCAAAGGCAGCAGGAGCCCCATGAAGAAGCTCTGCTGGTACCAAGCCCCTGATCTGGGCGAGGTTGGGCATGGAGGGGGAGGCCTGGAAAAATGACTCGCCGGCATCTGCGATGGGTCAGGAGAGCGACGCACAGCTAGGCAGCTTCACAGAGCTGCTTTTCTGACCCCACCTGTGCCCTTTTCTTTAGGCCAAGAGCTAGAAATAAAACAGCACCACGCTGAAGATGTGCAGCTTGTCAGGAGAGCACCTCCCTACCCCAACCTGGGGCCAAAGCACCGATCCGCAGACAGCGGCACCAAGATCTGCTTGCAGACAGATTACACAAACACCTCCATCCCCTCCCGTCCCAATTCCTGGACTGGGAACAGTGGCAAGCAAGGAACTGTTTGTCTATCCAGTGCTGTGCTTCCAGACATATGGAGGGAAACACGCTAGATATTCTGACTGTCATTCCTTTCCTGTCTGTAGTCAATCTCAATCCTTAGACAAAAGCTTGCCAAAGGATTAGGATATCCATCTCTTGCAGGCACCCCAAAACCACTGATGTCACCAAGCTGGTGTAGATGTGAAGCCCTTCTCAAACATCCAAGTCTTACAGTCAGGGTACATATACATTAGGAAGACAAAACCCCCACAATATACACCCCCCTCTCAAACAAAATTCTATAGCTTCTCAATCACGGGTTAGTTAAAATGAGGACTGTACTCCATCCAGATGACCAGGCCCTTTCCTTCTGCTCTGTGTTCATCTTGGATGACCAAGCATGAAGTCGTGCAGAGGTGCCCATCCCCACCGCCCTCCCCACAAGCAAAGGCGATCTCCAACCATCCAGTGAGCCAAGACCCATATGCCCTGTCACCCCCAGATACCCAGATTTAGGGAAGTTAGCATGAGGGGACCAGCAAAGCCCACGACCCCAGTAATGCGGCGCTCAGAGCCAAGTTCTTGGGGACTTCGTCACCATAAATTGCAACAAATGCCAGGAATTTAATGTGAACATTGGCAACTGTGAAGTCAAATGAAAAGTCTCACTAAGAGATGGAGGAAAGCAAGATCCAGGGACTATAAGTATATGCCACCTACATCACTTCGCTTGCCAAAAGGCTTGGCCTCTTCTCAGTGAGTGTCCTGCACTGAGCTGCTCCTTCTGAAGCCACGTGATTTACTGAGGGCCTGTGAGATGATGATGGAGAAGCCTGGACAAATATCATACAAATACACCGAATAGATAGGCTTCCAATTCGACCTAGAAACACAATGAATTTCCAGTCAAGCAGCACATTCTTTCAGTGTTCCCAGCCAGATTGACTTATTGCTCTGTTGTGAGGAAGGGCCACCACGGGAAGGAACCTCAATCTTGGGCAACTTGGGAAAGCAACAACCCTGCACAATGTGAAAACAGGGTCACTGCTGCAGGAGAGGAGGAGGAAAGTCACACCACCAAGGCCCTTGTTGAAACACTTCTCTGTGAGGATGACTATGGAAGAAACCAACCCTGTCTACTTCCTTAAACCCGTGTTCATCCCCAGGCCAAGCCCACACTGCAGCTGGGCAGGGCACGGTGGGAGCAGCACCTCCTGCACCCAACACGCTCATCTTTCCAGCCCTCCATGCATGAAGCAACCATGTCCCCTTGCCTTCTCAGCCCTGAAGATCTCAGACCGAACATTCCTTAAAATCCATCTGCCCCAGTGAAATTGAGCCTTTATGGAAGAGGAGGGGGGGGGGAGTTTTCTTCCTGACTGCTGCCCCCGAGACAGCTGCGTTTTGGCATTAGAGGGGATGCATGTGTAAAAAATTTGGGATCCCTCAAATATGAAGCTTCCCAACACAGCAACGCAGAAGACAGATTGATGAACACCTTGTCAGTAGATCTGAATTTTCCAAGAGAAATTCAAGATCAGCAGAAAGAACTTAAGCTTCCTGTTACAAACTCAGAGATGGGAACTGCTTTAGGTAGTAAGACCAGAACGGCTTTAAAGTATTGCAGGAGACATGAGGCAGCTTCTCCTTTTAAATTTATGGATAAAGAAGAAATCCTGCCCAGCCTGGAGTCGATACCAGTCCTGCTTCCTCTTCCAGACCAGAACAAAAGGGAACATATTGCAACTATGCTGAGAGAGGAGGGCTGCTGTCTATTTCTTTAAATGTAATGTTAATGCCTTGTAATCAGCTTTAATTTTTAAACAGACCCAGCCCTCCTGTCCATTTCCCCTAATTCAGGACACGTGGAAGGTAAATGGCCTGTGCTTAAACCGGGACAGCATCAGTGTGACAGCTGGAGAGCCTGTAAGTCTCAACTGCCTGAAAACAGGAATGGATGTCAAAACTCACCAGGGGAGGGGAAATGAGGAGGCCAAGGGAGATGCTGGAGATGCCATAAGGTCATCGAGAAGGTGGGAGATAAGGCCAGACGGTGCATGGCTCATTTTCTGGGTGGAAACTCAACAGGACTCAAAGAAATGCTCGAAGTGATGAAACAGCAAAGGGCTTGGCAGTGAGTGCCTACCCCCAGTGAGGCTGGCTGCCCTTCCAGGGTACCGCTAACACCATCGCTGAGGAGAAGAGACAAGTGTCTTTCAGGGGACAGCGACAGATCAAGGCAGGAACTGAGCAACTCCTGGTGTGTCCCCAGGGTGCTGCCTTCTCTCTTCACAATCAAAGGCACGTTTCAGAGCTAAAAAGCAGCCTGTAGACTTCTCGTGAGACTTGGATGCAGAACGAAGGCACAAAACCACCCAGGGGGTCTCCTTGTGCTCCTCTGACACTGCTGCCTTTGCAAAGAGGAAAAAGACCTGTGCTACATCATGAGTGCTCATCATATAAAAATGTTTTCCCCCAGGGAAATAAAATGATAGTGCCCATGAGCCTCTCTACCCCAAAAGCCAAAGTGTACCCAGAAATAACCATTCTGCATTTCCATCAAGGGTCACAAGAGGACTTACCAAGGTCCCTCAACAAGCCAATGGAAGCCCTAAAGCCAGCAGAACTCAAGGGCCGGGGCATCCACCTCCAGTCTTTTGCTCGACTCAAACCACCCAAACTGTCTGCGCCGGGTTGCGCGATGCTGGCTCCACGCAACGCAACTGCGCCTTGGCGTAGGTTGCACCCGGTTGGTTGGACTGAAGGGAAAATCTGGCCATCAATGTGGTACAAGAGGGACTTGTCTGAGTCACTATTTTTTTCCCCAGATGGTGGGCAGATAAATCCTAATCGTCAGTGGCAGCCGCCTCGTCATCAGCCCCAAGGTGTCAAACCAAAGGCACACGCAGCGTGAAGCAACTGCACCCCCAGCGCTGCCCAAGGGTAACGTAGGACAGCAGCAAAGCCCACGAGATCCATCAGGATGGGTTTTAAGGCGCAAGGCAAGCTGTGCCAAATGAGCAGAAAGCTGTGCTCGTAAGGTTCTGTGCAAATGGAGCAGCGGTCTTGGGAATATTTTGGCCCTCATCGTGCTGGGAAAGACCAGCAGCACCATGCTGACTGCTGGCATCAAACCTGGGGCTGGTGTCCCAACAGCCCAACATATTCCTCGTCACCCACACTTGGGGGTCCCTGGACAGCCAGACGCTGACATGGAGGGGTGCAGACACAGAGATAGTTGAGCTGCCTCAAGTTCCCCCACTCTGCAGGGAACTGCACGTACCTGAGACGGAATAAGCTCGTTTTAACTGAGGTTTACGCCAACATATTTTACTCAGAGTGCAACACGGCCCTGTCGCTGACAATAATTCATTCATGCACAGTAATTCATCCTCCAGGAAACACTTTTCCCTGGTCCTGGATCTGCTCAGCACACGCACCCTGAACTCAGACTCATCCACCTCAGCAATCTTTGCTGGCTGCCACCGGCCTCTCTTCTTCCCTGTCATCTGAAACACACCTGCAAAAATGATTTTCCTCACTTCTCCTTCAGATCAGGATAAAATCATACCTGTTTCAAGGTAATGCTTCATTAAAATAAAATAAAAAATAATCTGTTCCCACTGGGAAGACCCTACAAAAAGCTCGAGTCTCTCCTTCCTGGCTGTTTGGATGCAAGCAAGCTGATCCGTGCTTTGCCAAGCTGCTAGCGACTCACTTGGGTCCATCTTCTCTAAAAAGGAGATCCAAAATTTTTTTTTTTTTTTCTCTCATGTAAAAAAAGCCACCAGTTACCAGTGGATCAGCGTGCCACACCTCCCTGTCCCGAGGCATCCAAAAGCAAGAACAGGCAGTTCCCTTGCACTGGGTTTGCCCGACGCATCCCTCTGCTTTCACCCTCTCTAGGAGACAGGCAGAGCCCAGAGAGCAGGATCTCGACTCCCGCCTTCCCCTCCTGGATGTGCTTTCAACTGCAAACAGCCTGCACAGAGCCTGATGGGACTGGCAACGGCGCTGAGGCCTGGAGGTCTCCGTGCTGCTGAGAGGAGGGTTCCCCATCTCCCATCTGCGCAGCCGAGGGTGGAGACAGGTTTCCACCTGACACCTTATTGATTTCCTGCGGGAGGCTCGGCAGCCTCACCCAGAGCTGAAGCCTTTTCAGCGTTTAAACCACTTCTGATACAGAAGTTGCCAAGTGGAGCAGCTCTTCTGCGCAGCAAGTTCCCCATCACCCTAAATGCCACTATAGGCTTGTTGGTCCTACGCCACCTCGCAAGGCGTGCTCCTGTGCTGATGCCTTATTTCCTCTCTTTGCGAAAGCAGAGAGCTTGCTAATCCCCCTTTGCCCACGTCAGAGTCCTAATGCTCTCCCTGGGCTTCCGTCACAACTAGATAATCCTGGCCCACCCCCAGCCATAAGCACAGCTCCCCTTGGTTGTATGGAGAACTGAGCTTGGATTTTTTAGGATGACTGAGGGGGATGGAGAAGGGCAAAACTCGCTGTAGGCTCCTCTTAGTGCCCACTTGTACACTGCCACACAGCAGCGCTCCCAGGAGCATCTCCAGCAGCACAGGGAGGAGATACAACAGTCAAATGTGCTTTGGGGGCAGGAAAAAGAGCAGCAGTGCCACACACTCAGACCAAAGCGCACAAGCAAGGACCCACTGGGGCTCTGGCTGTGCCTAGCTCAGGTCTGTTAAATCAATTCCCCGGTCACAGCTTGGTTTCGCATCATCCACTGCCACTTCTCTTCCCAACACCAGCTCTTTCCGCTGTGCCTCCTTCCACGTCCTGTTCTGAACCCCAGCTGGAGCTTTGAGCATCCCACTCCTCTCGCCCTCAAATCAGCCCTTCAAAACGCCCCACGCTGCACAAAACCACGATAACCCCAGGCCCGTGACAACACCCAGGCCGTTAAACCGACCTTCCTCGGGCAGGGAGGCTGCTCTGTCCTTCACGGGCTGCCCTGCGCACTGCTACAGCCCTGCGCAGGTACCGCTTAGGCAAAAGCTTCATCAATATTTCAAGATGAAGCCAGGAAGCCCGTAGCCCGAGCAGCTTTCAAGCCCCCGCTCGGATCAATGTCAAACAAAAGGCTGCAGCATGAGGATGCTCCGGCGAGCGAGGCCCAGACTGCAGGCTGGCACCGTCACCTCCCCTTTCCAACGCTGATCGAGTTTCTCTCCTCCGGCCCCGGTGGGCTGGGACGGCTCCAGCACCAGCCCATCACCCGGAGCTGCTCAGAGCACACCCCGAAAGCAGCCCCAGAGCGCAGAGTTTCCTCTTAGCAGAGCATTTTCAGTTTCCAGCCAACTTCAGAAATCGGTGCTGCTACCACCCCCTTCGCTTGCTTTGAGTATTACTTTGCTTTAATGCCAGCCAATTCAGAACAAAACATCTGAGGCTCAAACCATGGGGTCATCGCTCCCAGCACCCCGACTCAGAGCAGATGCTCCAGAGCAGCAAGGAAACCGTAATGCACTTAGGTAGTTTGACACTGCATGGGAGCAGGAGATCTTGTTTCCCTTAGCTATGATTATCTGCAGCCCTTTCGCAGTTCAGACACGCTGCTGGCCTCCCTGCAAGACCACACTCAGCCCTAGTTTCCAAGACATCCACGAACACGCAGAAGAGTCGCTGCTTTTGAGCTGTCTTGGTTCTTCTGTATCGCTTAATTATTATTCAGATGCCAGAGAACGGATGGGAAAGCTCAAGATAGAAACAAGAAATTTTAAAAAGAGAATAATTACATCTAATGGCTAAAAACAGGAATGAAACACCTCACCTGACCTCAAGCAATTTTGTTAAACTACTGCCTCCTTTTCCCTACCAATAAGATGGGGATAAATTTATGTCCCTTGCAGGGAAAGTGGCGTGGGTAAGGGATTGGAATTCCTCAGAAGGGACCTACAGAAGGGTAAGAGCATTCCTAGAGAGAAGCATTTATTGGAAATATCAGCAAATGAAGACTTTGCAAGCAACACCAAGCAGGGGGAATTTGCTGGTTAATACCATTATGGCTCTGGCAGTCATTTTCCCCCCTCTCCTTCCTGCAACCAATTGAACAAAATCCCCATTTCGTCTCCTCCCGACAGAAGGGCACACGGAGCAGTTTGTCCCCACTGCATCAAATAACTGAGCACCGGTGTCCAAGAGGACGCTCCCACTCACACCCTGGGCTTCAGGGTACGGAGAAAGCAGACAAATCCTCCGCGACAGTGCCAACGCTGAAAATCCATCTGCTCTCCATCCCCAGACAGAGACAGCAGGAATGGATACCAACATCTCCTCCATCCCTAAGGGAGATATATTAGCTGGTTACGTAATAAAACTAACAGCATGGCGCTTCCAAGGACTGCCGCGCCGACAAAGCCCTTCCCCTTAATACCACCGGAGATTAGAGCAAATCGAAGAAGAGTGGAAACAAGGCGAGGGGCTGCGGGCGAGGTTTTGCACAGAGGAAAATGCTGCAGTCTTTCCCCTTAATGCACTCTAAATGCCACCTGATTTCCAAATCTGCTGGTAAAAAAAAAAAAAAAAAAGAAAAAAGAAAAAAAGCCCAGCATGCATTAAAATGTTATTAATGCTGGGTGAGTGAGGTGGAGCGACTCAGGAAGGGTGTGGAGGAGGAGAGCTTTTTTAGGGAAAGCATCCAGAGGAATCCAGACCATGAAAGCATTTTGGAAGCAGACCAAAAGAAGTCAGGGGTGCAGATCTGCTAAAGGACACTAACGTGCTTTTACAGATCTGATTAGTTGCTGGTTTTGAGCATCCAGGGTCAGATCCTTCCTTCGATAAACACGCATCACTTATTCCCCTCATGCCAGGCTGCCGGCAAAGCAGAATACAACCCAACCCTACTCTTCCCTCTCAAGATCAGCTGCATTCCCAGCTGAGAACAGCATTTTCGCTTCATTTCTGCTCCCTCTTCAGGCTGGCTGACTCCACAGCAAGAGATATCAAGTCGAACACCCGAGTAAAATTGCTCTTCCCTCCACCATCCTGTTTTTGCTGCAAACTAAATATTGACGTTCTAAAACAAGCACGCTCCCCATGAGATGAGGATTTTGATGGATGTCAAACTCGAGGTCTCATCTAGCCAGATTTCTGCTTTGCCCACAAAGTGACAAGGCAAGAAGTCATCGCTCTGCCACCCAACTGCACATGCTTGCTCCCCCTTTGAAAATTACGAGTCCACATAGCCCCATCCTCAAGGTGACATTTCTCTATGACTTCACACTTTGCATCCTTTTTTGAGCTTATTTTGACACATCTCCTTTCATTTAATCAAAATAACCAGTGAGTTTCACCTCTGAACTGGGAAAGAATGGGAAAGGCATCAGGCAGAAGTACACGGCAATTGGAGGCAGTGGACAAACACCAACCAGACACGTTCATACGTTCCAGTATCGTTGAATCTCTCGAACCAATTTCTGTTTTATTCACTACAGCTTAGTTTGAATAACTGTGGAAGTCGCCAGACTTGGCAGAAGAGACATCCAGATAATAAGTGAGAAATGCTACAGAGAATCCCTGGAACCAAGCGACTGACTATGGTGGCAAGATGGAAAATAAAGCAGGAGGCAAACAACCCGAGGCTGACCGCCAAGGGATGACTGGAAGGTGCCACCCAAGCAGAAAAGCAACAGTTGCTCAAGAGCAGCCACCAAGCATACAAAAAAAGTCTTGAGAAAGGAAGGAAATGAGCGGGTAATAAAACGCTGGTCATACTCTCTGCCACTTCACAGGGCAGCGTTTTGGAGATGAGTTTATTATGGCACTAACTAGCTGTTAGTTGACTGAGTCTGGTCCTCCCTGTGCTAGGCACTGTGCAGATACAGAGTTGGGAGCAGTCTTCCCACCCAAAACTGAGACTAAATAGCAAGCTGGCAGAAGGAGGAAAAGAGCAGAGCCACCAGCACTATGGCAGTAAACAAGAGCTTAGCACTACCATTTTGTTCTGGGCTTTTAAGTCACAACCTTGTTAGTGACAATCTGCAGTGAAGCAGAACTATTTTACTAGCAAAAACTTGACATTTCAGTTAAAAGAGAGGAAAAACCCCTAGCTAAAAGCAAAGAAAAAACCCCAAAGTAAGAACCTTCCGGCAGCCTTACCATTGGCGTCTTGGACTCCGGTAAGTGCTCCTACTGCTGCTGCAGTTTCACCAGACAGGACAATTTGTCCTCCACCTTGAAGAGTGGCTTCAGCAAGCGTGGCTACTGCGTGGGCAGCTGCTTCACTGCGGGTACAGGAGAGGAGAAAGAGGAATTAGGAAGACCAAACAAACAAATCATTTCAATAACATCCCTTTTAACCAGGCATCGTATGTCAAAGAGAACAAATCCAGAAAGGAGGGATTCTTATTGGGCCCAGATGAAGTTATCCAGAGCAGAAAAATCTACAGCGGAGGAGGAATATAGGGGAAGAAGCTGCTTTCACTGGCGTTTTTCAGCTTGCACATCTCTTAGGACATCCCTGCCTTCTTACCTTATCCTTTTGCTTAGCACTTTACTAAAAGCTTTTGGACAATCCAAGGGAGTTTCTGGTACAAAAGTCATCCTTTTGGCACTGTCACATTCCAGGTCTCTACACATTTTAGAGCTTTCCCCTTCATTACCAATTCAGCCAGTTCACCTTGCACTGAAACAGGCCCAGAGGTTTACCATTACCAGGATCACATCAGCAGCTCTGTATTTAGCCAAGACGAAGTATTTCTCCCCAGCCAAGTGGTTTAATAATTCTTTTTAATGAGTGATCTGTAGCTTAGCACAGTATTCTTGAATTTCTCCATACGAATGAGGTCAGACCAAAGGTCCCTCTCGTGCAGCAGTCCTGCTGTGAGAACAGCCAGGATCAGACATTTAGGAAGGAGTGTGTATGATCCTTCCCTTCCTACACCCTCTCAACTTGCAACGGTCGGCAGCGTATTGATTTCCTACATCAGAGACTGCATCTGGACCATCAGGTTTGATTTGTCTAATCCCCTTTCAAACCCATTTATACTTTTTGCTTCCACAACTTCCTGTTAACAATGAGTTCCATGTTTAATTAGATGCTGTGTCAAGAAAAATGGCATTCTGGTACTCCGAATACTGCTGCCTCAGTCTGGCTGGGCAGCCGTTAAGTCTGATATTGTGAGAAACAGAAAATAGCTGTTGTATTTTTGTTTTCCCCATGATTTCACAGACTTGCAGTAATCTTCCCAAGCTGAAGAGCCACAGTCCACTTACTGTGCAAGGACTCTTCCTGGCTTCCGATCACTCTCGTCCCTTCCAGATTTTTTCTGCTGTAAGACATCTGTTTGAGGGGGGTGACCAGTTCTCACACTATTCAAGACGTAGACACACCATAAGTTAGTCCAGGGGCCTAATCCTGGCTCGTTCTCTATGCCTTTCCCTACATTTCCTAATATTCAAGCTTTTTGACAGTCTCTGTGCAGCAGTGATAAAACATTCCTGAAGGACAGTCCCCTGAATGCTGCCTGAATGTTTACTGGTAGCATACAGTCCCTCATTGGGAAATATTTCTCTGCATGTGTATCACTTGGCATTTATTGACACCATATTTTATTTGCCATTTGGTTGCACAGCCAGAGTGCTGTGAGTGTCCTTCAGCAGCCGTCCAGATTTCTCCAGATTTGTTGGATGACTATTAAGCCACTTCTAGTGACCTACTGTTAGTCACAAAATCCCAAAGCCACCTCCTTCCTGCAGCTGAATCTCCTACCGTTTCTTACCTTAATGAACTCAAGTAGGTATTTTCTTTAGCTTCCCTTAGGATGCTCTTCCTTAACTGCCCTGCTCATCCGCCGGTACACCAACTGACTCAGATATTTTGCAAGTACTTCCTACTCATTCTTTCTCCTTCCCAATTTCCTGCTTAGATGCTGTACATTTTCCAACTGTATTCACTCAGGGTGTATTTTCATTTCTGAATAGCCCCCCTGTCTCTCAAAGTAGCTCTTAAACACTGCTAACGAACCAGAATATTTTCTTGTTCTGCTTTCTTACTCCCTTTGGCTAACCTCTCTTCTGAACGTGCAGCTATGCGAAGGCAGTTACACTGCAGGAAAGACAACTACAACACGGCAAACCTGGAGTAAACATGCATTTACCAGCGTAACCCTGTTTCCCAGGCTTCACACAGCACTTAGTTGAATCCATTTTCAAGGGCAATTGAGCATCTTAATAATCTGTTACGGTTGCATCCCTGAAAATAATAATGATCTGCGGCATAAAAGCTTTTTCCAGCTACAGTGTGCTCCACGAACATTAATTGGTTCAGATCAATGAATTAATTACCCACCTTCACTTTGTCCTCTTTTACTAGAAGGGCTAATACTTCCCATCCTCAAACCTAACAGAGGTTGCGTCATCCATCATGTCGTGCTGTTGGCAGACGTGCTGCTCTAGGCAGGGCTACGAAAGACTCTGCGCTCCCTCAGCAGCCATCGGAACAAGGTTCAGGGATGGCCCTTTTCAGCTAAATGAGGCATAAAGTTTCCAGAGCTGGGATAAGGCACCAGCTTTCAAGGAGCAGAGCCTGGCTGGGATCTTCCTCCAGGCAGGGGAAAGACTGCAGTCCTACAGCTGAAAGCTCCAAGGAGCATTTTGTGGCAAAGGAAAAAGCACACCTCTTCTGCATGGAAGGGTGTTGGAGGACAGACACCTAGAAGGGTCTCCAGCACTACCATGGTCAGCAGACAAAGAGGGTGACAACAAGCTGGGAAATAAAACACGAGGTTCCTCGTTGACAAGGAAGAGATCTGAGCCCTGTGCTGGGCACTGGGGAGGCCGCCCCTCGCTGAGGGGGTTCAGTTTTGGGCCCCTCACCCCAAAAAGGCCATTGAATGACTCGAGCGTGGCCAGAGAAGGGCAACGGAGCTGGGGCAGGGTCTGGAGCACAGGTCTGCTGGGGAGCGGCTGGGGGAACTGGGGGGGTTCAGTCTGGAGAAGAGGAGGCTGAGGGGAGACCTCCTGGCCCTCTGCAACTCCCTGCCAGGAGGGGGCAGAGAGGGGGGATGAGTCTCTGGAGCCAAGGCCCCAGCGCCAGGCCCCGAGGGAATGGCCTCAAGCTGCCCAGGGCAGGGTCAGGCTGGCTCTGAGGAAGGATTTCTGTGCAGAAGGGGCTGTTGGGCGTTGGAATGGGCTGCCCAGGGCAGGGGGGAGTCCCCGGGATCCCTGGAGGGGTTGAAGAGTCGGGCTGAGCCAGCGCTGAGGGATCTGGGGGAGTTGGGAACGCTCAGGGGGAGGGTCATGGTGGGGCTGGAGGAGCTGCAAGGGCTTTTCCAACCCAGATGGTTCTGGGATTCTCACTGCAATGCTGCTACAGCCTTCACACCACTCCTGATGTACATGCTGTTTGAACAGACTTATCACAGGGTTTTCCTGGGTGTAAGTGGAACTGATCCTGTCTTGAGGCACAGCAGAAACTAAATGACTTGTTGAAGGCTCTTCCATTCATATTTTCTAGACGACACTTTTTAGTTCTAACACTTCTTTTTATTGAGGATTCTGCATTTCTTAAGCTAATGCAGGAAAAGGAACAGCTCATTGCGACCTTAAGAGCTAAAACTAGCGGTGATGGGATGAAATTAAAATCAAAAGCCCATTGATGTTCTAAGTCCAGAAAAACTTTAAAAAAAAAAAAAAAAAAATCTATTGCCTGGAATTGTGCAGGATAAAATCCTGCAAGTTAGATTCTGGAAGACTGGGCTTCTTCCTCCAACCCCATGCCTAGTTACTTTAGTTGTTCTTACAGTGTCCTAAAAAGATCATTTGTTTTTAAAAGGCAATTTTATACTGAAACTACCAGTAAAAAAGGCTACTTAACCAACCTTCTGTGGCAGCACAAAAGAACACACGATGGACCTGAATCTGAACCACAAAAAGAAAAAACAGTTCTAGGTGTGTTTGTGATGCAGTTGCAACAGCAATTTGGAACTGAGGTGTTGAATGTCCCCAAGATCAAGGTCACTGCTTCAGCAATTTGTGTATATACCAAGGTCTCGGAGCTTTACTCCAACCATCAGCAGCGTGGACTTGCGCTTTGTCCTAACCCAGGCCTGTTCAGTCAACAGCTCCTAGCCCAGAATCTTGATTTGGATGAGGAAAATATTTTGTCTACACCTCAGCAGTGTGAAACTTCCCATGCTGCTGGGGGCTGATGCCATGTTTCCTACGATCCTCCTGCTCTCTCAAGCTGCAGCTGTGGTGTGCAACAGCCATTTCCAGTTTTTAAGAACAGCAGGCAAAGCTTAAGGAACTCACCAGAGCTGAGCAAAGACACTGCTTCCTGCTGCATGGACCTGTAGAGAACTACGCTGCAGATCTTGGTAACCCGAGTACAACCAAAAAGCTATCAGAGCTCGTTCCAAGATGAAGAGGCACCATTACTATTGCAGCTCATTCACCTTCTACTTCAGAAACACATTTGGGAGAAAGCCCCAAAACACTGGCCTGTGGACAAGAGACTCTGATTTCTGAAAAGAGACCATATTGCCACACCACAGGGAAATTCAGCCTTAGTCTTTTAGTAAGAAACCATTAATAATATTGAGGGAGACACAGAGCAGCATACTTAAAAGGTGCTATTAGCACATCACGACTCTCGCTTGCTCAGCAAGCTCAATTCTGTAACTGGATCCTTGCTATACAAATGAGATCATTTAGAGGGTACAGTTACTACTCATCTTTTCCTCTTTCAGGAAATTTCCATGTCAGTGTTCTATAGCTACAGTGGAAATCTGGAACTGTCCTGCAGACACCTGGACACAAGCTGACAGGAATTTGCTAAAGAAAAGCCTCTACTGGGATGGCACACAGCAGTCTTTGCACCATTAGAGTGAAAACCTAGAAGGAAATGTCATGCATGTGTGCTTCAAGCCTCCATCTCTCACCCATACCTGTTGAGTGCCATGGTAACAGTTGCTCCTTGTTGCATCTCCTGAGATGCTGCCACTGCTGCTTCTGCTAACGATGCCACTGCCTGCGTGGCCTCTGATGCCTGCGTCGTCTGGATAGTCATCTCACCCCCTTGTAGCGTTGCCCAGTTCTGCTCCACCTATGGGGAAAAGCAAAAAAGAAAGGCCCTAGGATAGGATGTTATGCCACGAATGCACAGCTGTCTCCTAAAACAAAAGGGCCAGATAGTTTCAAGAGGTCTTAGCAGAATCCTGCGCACGCTCTGATTCTGAGAGACAGGAAAAAAAAGGGAGGAAGCCTGGGATCCACCTGAGAATGTTGCTGGACCTTACAACCCTCTAGTAGCCATGAGTTGCTCTAATTAGTCCACGATTTTAGTTGCTGTTTTCCGTATGTTCAAACAAGAACCTTTGTTTTCTCACGTGCAAGGAAAGCACACCCCATAAACATCTGCAGAGCCTCTCAAGCTCCCACAAATCCCTCCTGTCCAGCCACGTCTGCAACAAAAGGGAGCGGTGTGGATCGTTGCTGTGCTCGGATCGCTGCCAGCCAGCCTGGGCAGTTTATTAAGCTGCTGCATTTCTGTGGTGCTGGAACCCCAAGCGTGGATCACATCCCACAGGGAAAAGGGCTGCGCTTGCCTCACCGTTTCGATGTGTCTGCACCCATCATTCGGGGGAACAGTCCATGTTCCTGTTCAGGATTTATTTGTACGGCACTTGTCAACTTGGGTGGGTTTGAGCCAACTGGAATTTCTTTGTGTTGCAGCAATATACTTAATAAAAGAAGATGGCAGATGGAAAGTACTCTGTTCATATACTTCAGGTACTTTCAACTCCCTTCCTTCAGACCTTTACATAGATAGATTTCATATTATTTAAACTTCACCCAGTCTCAGTCATTCATTTTCCACCTTGCCCACATTTCTCCATTTGGGACTTCACAGGTCATGAGATAATGAGTTTACAGCCACAAAATCCACCAGGATGTGAACTAGAAATACGCATTGGACCAAAACAAAACAAAACAAAAAAATCTGGCTAAGACTCACAAGGAAGAATGCTGTAGAAGGTGATGAAAACATAAGCCCTCAATTTGTTAAGACGAAGAAAGCTAATAAATCCATAGAAGCAGAGCTGGTGCAAGGCTCCCCACAAAAGGACAAGCAAATTTTGCTGCCTTTGGGCAAGAAAAGGGTTAGTCCCATCACAGCGCGGAGAGGGAGAGAGAAGCTGTCGCGCTCTCTCACTCCTCAGCTGCTGCCAATCTGGTTTTCCAGCACTTGGGTGCAGGCAGAGCTAGCACTTGTAGCTCTTTAGCCATCCCTGGCCATCTGATGTTCAACTGCTTGATTCTCCTGTGCCCAGAGCTGACCCTGGGCAGAAGGATCCAAAGCAGGGAGGAAGCAGCATTGCGAAAAGGAGAAAGGAAGTTGATTTTAGAGAAGGCAACGGCTTTTAGGAAAGATGCAACTAGGTTTGAGTGCCCAGAGAGGAAGAAGATGCAGATGGTAGAGATCTCGAGAGAGTTTGTGGAAGTCGTTAGCCATGCCAAAGCCCAAGCTGGGAAAGACACCCTTCCCACCCGTGCACAAGAACAGACATACGTTTTTTCAAATACATGGCAACACACATTTGAGTGATAAGGCAGGTCTCTACTGTGACACACAGGGCCCCGGAAGGATGCCTAATCTGTGTCAGAACAGGGATGGAATAAGGCCTGGAGAAAAAGTGGGGATGGTCCAGGTTCTTCTCTGCACTGACACGAAGATTGTGCTGCTGAGATCCTAGCAAGCATCCCTGCTCCACGCTACTCGGCGTCCTATAAACACGTCAGCTTACTCAGAGCTAACTCAGATCTTCATAGAGCAAGAGACTGCAGGACAAAAGAGTCCCTAGAGAGGCTGCCAGCAGGCTGAGGCTCTATCTGTGCAGAGAAACTGCACTCATTCCTCAAAGCAAGTTTATTTTTGTATCTTTATTTTGTCCAAGATATTGCTGGGATGTCCCGTTCATGTTAGGAATTAGATGCCTGTGTTCCCCCGATTTCTACTTGTGCCTTTGAAAAATTTCTGTCAGATCTCAGGAGACAGAACTCGTTCTTGAAAACCCTCCAAGCAGTAGCAAAGTGCTTCAAGGTCACAGCCCCGGAGCCAGGCTGCTTCACTGTGGATCTGAGAACAGGGTCTGGTGCAGCACAAAGCTGTTCCGTGCTGCCACCTCTCGCTGTGACAGCCCCATCCATGCAGAGCAGCCCTGACTTTCCCACTCCTGCAGACAGCCTGGCCTGCCAGAAATTCCAGCGTGCAAAAGGGCAGAAAGCAACCTGCAGCCCGATTTAAAGGTGGGTTTGGGGGTGATGAGGATTTAAAAAAAAAAAAAAGAAAATTAAAAAGTTTTCATAATCTTAAAGGAATGTTCCTTAAACACAAGCAAAAAAACCCCCTTTATTACTCGATTTAAAAAGTGGAAAAAATAAATATATGCAAATTTGAGTGTTCAGATCTAAAAATCCAAATGGCCCAGTTGAGTTCTGGATAGAAACAACCTTGCCAAGTTGTAAAGCAGTGGAAGAAACGCTCACAGTAAATGCAATAGTAACTCCACAGCATCTTCAGTTGTCTCTACGCTACTGTGCATTTACACAGTGCTCTCTGGGATTTACTTGCAAACCTCCCTAAAAGCTGCAGCAAAGGAACAGTCCCGTTTTGTCCGGAGACCAGTGACCAAAGACTTTCAGGATTTGCCCACAGCCATCTAATATCCTTTTCTCAAAATCTCCCAGGCATCACTCCCAAACCTGAACTGACAAACCAGCATCGGGATCCACAGCACACAGGAAATAGTAATGAAGTAGGGACACATGCACGTGTCCTTGTGTAAGTCTGTATCTGCTACGGCAGATCTCACAAAATAAATAATCTATAGGAGATATATTGAAAAAAAAAAAAGTATGAAATTCAGAACTGAGGCTTCCACCATAACTGCATTTGTACAGTCCTGTGAATGACAACAGTTTAGCACTTCCTCTACAAAATTTTACAGTCTTACGTTCACATGTGTGTTAACCCAGGCTGAGGAAGCAAGACTCTGTTTTTCGTGATAACTTAATTCTAGAAAATACTTAACTCCACTGAAGTTCAGACAGAACTGGTCTGCTTTGTGCACCATGAACACGACCCAGGCCCTTACCTCTCCATCAGTCACTGCAGAATAATTGACTTGTGCGACGGTAACTGTGGTAGGCAACTCTGAGGCATCAGCCAGCGTGGCAACTGTAGCACCAGTGCCAACCTATGGAAGTCAACAAAATGCTGTTAAACACGTTTGTTATTGCAGGAAAATGCATAATTCAGGCAAAGGGACTCTCCGATGCTCTCAGATTAAAAAGCATTGTGCACACACAGAGAATAAAAGTAATTTCAGAGCTCAGAGAAAATACGGAGCTGTCTCAAAGGGCTGGGGGATGAAATCACACACTAGAGCCACGTTAGTCTGTGGCAGTTTCCAGAGTGGATAAGGCCCAGCAGCAAGTTTTGCACAGCCCTCGTGCTAGACCCTATGTTCATGTCTCTTGTCTCCAGGCACTTGGCAAAGATTAGCTCATCCTCAATACCCCACTGCCTTTGGAAAACGCCTTTTCCTCATTTAACAGCTGGGAAAAGACAAAGGCAGGGAGGTGTGCAGCTTCGTTCCTAAGGAGAATTAAACTTATAAATGTCAGAAAGTCAATGGGATCTCAGCTGCCCAGCACCTAAAAGAACACGAGTCAAAGGGAGAATGTACCTTAGCAGGTGAGCAAACAGAACCAGCTTGGCAAGCCTTGGCGGGGGGAACAGAAAGCTGTAACAATCACTGAAACACCTTTTTTTTTTAAAAAAAACAACAAAGCAAAACAAACCCAAACAAACTCACACACTATGTTTTTATCTTCACGGTTGCAAGACAAGAACAGCCAACAGAAAATGATGTTTGAGACTTTACTAAAAACAGGATGGGACAAACCTCTGGGCCAGTTCAGTATGAGAGGGCAGTGGAGGTTTGGAGGCAGGGGCACGGGGGAAATTGAAGTGCAAATCCCACACCCACAAGGAGCTCTTGGGAAGTTTCAAGAGAGCACTTAAATTTTGGACATCTCGAACTGCCAGAACCTGCCCCCCCCCCCCCCATCAGGGAACACAGGGAAAATGGCAGCAACTCAGGCACTGCCTGAACACAGACCCTTCTGCCCTGAATCCTCCTCTGAGAAAGAGTGCAAGAGCATCCTTACTGCAGGGGACATCAGGAGGTAAATATATATTTGGTGTTTGTAATATATATGTTATACTTCAGGGGTAAGATGAAGAACAGGGGGCACAGAACTACTTAATGCTGTAGATGATGAGACATTTTATGCCATTAAAGAAAGGCAGTCACAACACCTCTCCTCCCCTCGCTCCATCCCATTGCCACCACAGGCGTTGTGTGGCCACACGATGAACAGTACTTGTTCATAAATGGGTTTGTTAAATCCAGGTCAGATCCCTGAATCGCTCGACCAAACAGCTGCAGAAATGTTTGTACTGTCGTAAGAGGAGAACAAGGGATGGGAGTGGGGAAGAGAGAGGATGAGACTGCTTCTTCAGGTGTGGGCAGACATACAGTTAAAAACAAAATTTCAGAATCACCTGAGTTGGAAAAGCCCTTGCAGCTCCTCCAGCCCAAGCATGACCCTCCCCCTGACCGTTCCCAACTCCCCCAGATCCCTCAGCGCTGGCTCAGCCCGACTCTTCAACCCCTCCAGGGATCCCGGGGACTCCCCCCTGCCCTGGGCAGCCCATTCCCCGAGCCCAGGGCTCAGATCCCTTCCCTGTCCCTGCTGGCCACGCCAGTGCTGACACAAGCCAGGATGCCATTGCCCTCCTTGGCCCCCTGGGCACACTCTGGCTCATTCTCACCCCCCCCAGTCCCTCTCTGACCGGCAGCTCTCCAGCCACTCCTCCCCAGGCCTGTAGCCCTGCTGGGGGTTGTTGTGGCCCAAGGGCAGCCCCCGGCATTTGCCCTCAGTGAAACTCCCCCAGTTGGGCTCAGCCAATTCTTGAAGGACAAGTTAAAACCAAAAAGAGTTTGCTCTGAACCACCTCCCTGACACAGGCAACTGGATCCAGAGTCAGCCATGCTGCAAACGGAAAAGCAGGAAGGTTTCACTCACCTGGATGAGGGAGACGGTGCCATCAGGGTTACTGAAGGTTTGTACCACTGTCTGTGACGGCACCAGGTGTGCTATACTGTGTGTGGTTGTAGTCTGCTGCTGTGTCTGCTGATCCTCAAACGCGTAGAGCAGGTCTTCACGCCCATGCTGCTTGTAGCAGTTCTTCACGATAGTCCGCAGCGCCTGGGTCCATGACACCTACCAGCAGCATCAAAAGGAGCAGACAGTCAGCATCAAGAAATTTTCTGGATAACTGCAGTGCTGTTTGCATGTTTGCTTTTATTGTGCAGTTTTTAACAAATTCTCAAAAAACAGAAGGCCCCAATACTTAACTCCTTTCTCTTCATCCCCTCTGTTCCCCAAGACTCAGAAATCGCCCCGGAGAGCTCTTGCATTGCTGTGCTGATGCAGAACCAGCACATCTGGCCGAGGGGAAGGGAAGCTTCTTGATGAAATCCCTTTTGCCAGCTTTCAAGGAATTCTAACTAAGGGATTGGAGCCAACAAGTAGAAAACCATCCCTACCTAAGAAAGCACCAAGTGCCACAGCACCATTTCTAGCCTCACTACACAGCCCTCCCCACCCAACCAGACCTATGTTAGCCTGCACAAGTCCTGTCCCTTGCACACCCGGACAGCTTTCCTTGATTGTGTTTGGGACAGGTTGGTAGAAACATCACCCACATACAGGATCCATGGCCATAACTGATACCCAAGACCATTTCACAGAACCCCAGAGTCCTTCAGGCTGGAAAAGCCCCTCGGGATCATCGAGTCCAACCCTCAGCCCGACTCTACAAAGTTCTCCCCTAGCCCACATCCCCCACAGCTCATCCCAACGGCCCTGAAACCCCCCCAGGGATGGGGACTCCCCCCTCCCTGGGCAGCCTGTGCCACTCTCGGACCACTCTTGCTGGGAAACATTTTCTCCTCCTGCCCAGCCTGACCCTCCCCTGTGGCAGTTTCCAGCCGTTCCCTCTTGTCCTGTCCCTGATCCCCTGGGAGCAGAGCCCAGCCCCAGCCTCTCTGCAATGTCCTGTCAGGAGCTGCAGAGAGGGATGAGGGCTCCCCTCAGCCTCCTCCTCCTCACACTCAACACTCCCAGCTCCTGCCCTGCCTCCTCACAGGATTGATTCTCCAGCCCTTCCCCAGCCTCGTTGCCCTCCTCTGCCCTCGCTCCAGCCCCTCCAGATCTCTCTGGGATTGAGGTGCCCAAACCTGGACACAACCCTCCAGGCGTGGCCTCACCAGTGCAGAGCACAGGGGGACTGTCACCTCCCTGCTCCTGCTGGTCACGCTATTACATCCAGTTCTCATTTTTCCCTGGCTCCACTGCACATCCTTGATCACAGTAAATGACCTGTGTACTTGGAGTGTAGACTTGTCTCAGACAGACAGACATGGGAGATACACACCCGCTGCTTCTGTTCCTCTGTGCGGACATCGCTGCGGACGTTGGCCCACGGAATGTCCTCAGGCCACCAGATGGGCTTGCAGCTTTCCTTGCCCCAGCCTGGTTTCCCACGACCCGTGGAATATTTCAACATCTCAGGGATGAAAGCTCGCAGCTGTGCCTGGAACAAACCACATCAGAGGGTTGAGAGCTTTTTAGGAACTCCTATCTCTGGTAGTTTTGAGGTGCATGGTACTAAGTTATTACATTTAACTTCCATGGTTGTTGGAACCATCAACTGGAGGAGGCCTGAATGCCCAAGGAAGATGGACATATACTTTACCATCTTCTCCCAGGGCTCAGCTTAGTAGCATGTGGAAGAGCAGAGACAAAATTAAGTCACAGCCAGTTACAACAATAAGGCACAAACACGCACTGTATTAACCTACTTCATGGTCAAACACTACCATCAAGGGAGCTAGCCAACCTGACAGGAAGAAAAAAAAATTTTAAAAAAAGTTATCAGAGTAATGCAGAATAAAACCACACTCAGTGTCCCCACAGGGACAGGAACTCAGATGTGAATTGATGTATGTGTTGGAGATGTTGCAAAGAGGATGGAGCTTCAGTGAGCTGCTCAAGAACACAATCTCACACATACACTTCTCCACCCCTGCAGAACGTAACACACACTGGACTAATTTTCTGAATCTATTTTTAGCTTTTATAAGAGTAGGGACATCTTTCAACCTGATTTTACTTCTCCTTAGCAGCCACAAAAAACCTGGTCAACTAGTGACTGCCTTTACCATCAGGAGACAATCCCTTAAAAACAGACTTGCAAAGCAAATTGAGCAGACACAGTCACCAACACATCGACCAAGACAGATATGTCACCGAGAGTATAACACTCGGGGTTTTACGACACATTTGGTTTTTGTGCTGGGGACTGTCTGGAGCCTCCAGAAAAGGCTGGTTCAGCTGCAGAAACAGAGCAGGAAAAGAAAGCAAGCTCATGACCACATACATCAGAGAAACCCATGTTAACTTAAAAATAAATAGCTGCATTTTAAGAACACCTCCCTGCATCTCTTCATAGCTTTAATAGCAAGTTATTTGAGCCCTGACAGTGCCACTGCGAGTCCTTGGGCCACCTTAGAGCCCTGAGACGCCTGGATGTGGAGGGCTCTGGGGCACAGCCATGAAGAGCACGCCAGGGCCAGCATCGGTTGCTGCCATGGCCACCATGTGGTCCCAGCTGGCAGAGGATCTTCTGCCATGGGAGTGTCCATTCCTCTCAGCCACGACGATCCTGCTCGAATGACGTCCTGGTTCCAGTCTGAAAATAACTCCAAGCTGCAAATAGCTCATTTACAAACTGCCTTTTCCACGTTGGCATAGGGAGTATGCACTCAAGTCCCCCGTAACATCAGTCTGCCAGAGGAAGGGAGGAATTCTTTAGAAGAACAGGAGACTGCAGATTGTCCCCGTGATCTCTGCAAAAAAGCCTAAAGCCCCTAAGCACACCGCTAAATGCACCAGGATCTGCAGCAGCTCTTTTGGACACAGGACTGCTCTTCAAAGCCAGAGCCCAACTGGAAGATGTAATGTGGGCCCTAGCTTCCACAGTTAAACAGAAAAACTGAAGTGCGTTTTGGTAAAAGGGAAATAATTTCTTTGTATGCATGATTTACTACATTGCAGACAGCTTGCAGCAGTGGCTATAGACTTTAAAGGCAATAAAAATCCAGTATAATGTGGGTCCATATATAGTTTATCTGCTGCACGCCCTACAAGAACGATCCCTGCTTAGAGAAGCAGCTGCATTTCAGCTCCCCCGCTCCATGGACATCCTGAGCCACCTCAGAGAAGCTCTGAATTACAAAGGGAGGCACAAAAAACCCCACTGTGATGCCCTTTCTCCCAGGCCAGGCCAAGCCTGTCCATGAGGCACCTTCCATTGCAGGGCCAACAGTCACCCCAACATGCTTTAGGGTCCCCGGTCGAGGCCTCATTTATCTAAATAAACCTGCTAACGGCATTGAGTTGCCTGATGCAAAACCAGTTAAAAGCTCCTTCCCAGAATCATTATCTGCAAGCCATGGTCCTTGTTACCAGATGGATTAATTACTGGTCCTAGGGAGTTCAGCAGCTCAAGCTACTCAAGGCACTTGTTAAGGAGGGTTTGCCTTTAATCCACCAGAGACACAATCAGCAGCAGTGTTACAACCTGCTCCAGTGCAAGGACTTCTCTAATTAGTGCCATAACGAGCCCTCACCCAGGCAGCTCACAGGGCTCTGACACAGGCTACAGCACCAAGACAAAGACCCCACATCTCTCAGGGCACAGCTGGGAGGAACCGGTGCAACCACTTTATCTGTAGGAGCCACGGTTCTGCTGACTCCATCCATCCACAAACCAGCTGAAAATCCAATCTTGGATTAAAAAAAGAAAAAAAAAAGGGGGGGGGGGAATAAAGAAAAAAGACAGCAACACACTCCAGCTATGGAAAGGGTTCATATAATCTCTAGTATGGAGGGTTTGAGAGAAACTATAAGAAATATTTCTTTGACACCCTTTAGTACACAGACTGAGCATCTTAAGTTTTAACATTAAGCTCAAGTCTTAGCGGGAGTGAGCTAATCCTGATTCTACCATTTCCCTCAGCCCAAAGCGCAGACAACTGCACTCCAGTGCTGGGAACAAGCTGTCCTGCGTGTGGAGCACCCAGCAATGCTTAATGTTTCTGCCCTGCTAAGGAAAGTGGTTTCTAGAAGGGAACAAAACCCATGCTGGGAATTTTCTACTTGTCCCCACAGCTCAGCCTCAAGATCTCCAAAAAGTAGCACTTGGGAAAAACCAAGTCAAGTCCATGCAGGACCTTGGCTGCTCCCCAGTATGGAAGTGGGCAAAGCAGCAATTGCAGCAAAGCACCCAGGTATTTTGCTCACTGGCCCTTTTTCTTGCAACAGCCAATTTTAGATGAAATGTTCTTTAAGTCTAAAATTAATGTTGAAACATTCAGATTAAAAAGCCAGGTATCTGTCAAGGCAGCAAGCAAGCTGTCACCACGAATTTCCTGCTATGAAAACCCACATGGCCCTGACTGAACTCTCTAAGGTCTCACTGCCAGGTTCTTTCTGGCAAGCAGGATGAAAGCGGGGTTGCCGCTGTCATAAATTCATCATGGCAAAGACGAGGCACGAGGTCAGCCTGGATGTCCTCAGCAAGAAGTAACAGCACTCAGCAGATGCATTAGTTCATGCCCGGCCACAGGAATCCGACCCAAAATTAACAGCCTGGTCATCAGTGCGAAAAGCAGGAGGTGCTGTAGGTCTCCCCGTAGGCTGGATTTACTCTTTATGCAAACCTTTCTTCTCTTCCACCCTGAAACCACGCTCAAATCATAAAGGATGAGTGAGTGAGGAGTTTTAAGGTTTCGGAGGGGCACACCAGGGGACCAGGCTGTCCCTCTCGGGATCACCACCTCTGAGCAGAGTTTGGAGATCTGAGCGCTGGACCCGGCCGCTCGTTCTTGCTGGAAACGAGGCACGAGGCAAGCTCTGAGCTTAAATTCTGTAAAAGCAGGCAGCTGCCTGCGTGACAGTTCAAAGTATACACCCACCCCTGCATCCAGTACCTCGCAGGACTCGCCACCCTTCCCGCTGCTGGAACAACAGTCCAGGACTGGAGCTCAGCTGCACAGGGAACCCGATTCCCACCTCTGGGGAGCCCCCACTGCAAAACAAGGATGCTCCAATAACCTGCTGGGAGAGCAGAAATTCAGGCTGTCCCCGTACCACACCTCTGACGTGGACCAGAAGGGAACACCAGCAAACCTCACACCAGGTGACGGGGCCCAAGCACTGCAAGATCATCCCTGCTCCTCTGTGGAGAGGATGCGACAGCCACAAACTGAGTTTAGTTACCATCTTTGGGTGCTTGGCTTCTCCTACGTACAAACGGTCACGTACATAAAGATATCTGCTGGTTGCGCTAAAGCTGTTTGCAGGGCAGTATGCAAACAGACATCAGGGTGGCTTTTGAGAGGCCCAGATAAGCTTTGTTGGCTTGTATAAGAAGACTGCAAATCACAAGGGCATATGAAGTTTAAAAAAATTCAGATTAAAGGACAAATCACCTGTTCAGAAAAACATAAACAAATTCTAGTGACCTCGGTGAGAGCTGACTGAAGCATTGACCTCAGCATTACCCAATCTCACGCCTTAATCGTATCAGCGAGCAACTGAGAACAAGTTTAGGGGCGAACTCAACTCTGACGTATAGTGTCAACGTAGTCAAAGTCCATAAAACATCGAGATTTCTCTCTGTAATGGCTGCAGGGTAAAAGCCCCACTGCAAGACATTTTTCTTCCGCACAGCCGAGGTGGGTGATGCTCTCCATTCGCAAGTTTATAGAAGCATCTTTGCTCAGGCTAGTAAAGGCTTTATTTCCCTCAAGACCACCAGGGAAGCAGAGCAATTAAAAGGAGAGTTATTTTCATCTCCTTGTTGAGGAGCTAATGCCTCTACCACCTGCCCACTGATACCTGCAGCTGCTGAAAGCAGAGGCCTCCTTTTTCCACTCCCTGTGACACACCTCTTAATTGCACTGCCCAATTTATTTTTATAAATATTTCAGTTTTCCATAGGGCTTTGTGCAACGTAGTTGAAAAAAATCTCATTTCTTGTTAGCAAATACAAAGAACTACACTGGCAGCTCTGGGAATCAAGGTTCCTACAAAAAAACCCAATGGCACCTCTAGCAGTGCAACTGGTTGCAGCAATGTAGGAATCAGAGTTATCATCCACTCTCTCAAACCAATGTATTTCAAATTGCAGTTGTGGTAAAAAAAAAGAAAAGACAGCACGGTGGCCCCATTGTTGGATGGACTAGATGATCTTCGAGGTCTTTTCCAAGCTTGACGATTCTGTGATTCTGCATTCAGTATATCCGTGTTTTGTTTCTATTTAAAGTTTGCCCACAAGTTTGGCAAGAACTATATAGTAGCTGGATGCTTTCAGCAATAAAATCATCTCCCAAGCACCACACGCAACATCTTACTCCTTGAAAATTTTGCAAAGAGAAAGACCTTCTGGGTTGTGAAAATCCACCCAGGAGTCTGCAGTCCTGTCCATTAATTCTAGTGCTCTGTCCTCAAGTGGCCTCCAGCCATTCAAGGATCTCAAAAAAGTTTTTAAAGACCTTTACAAAACATCATTGCTGTAGGATACGTGGGGAAACTGAGGCAGCACAGCACTGGGTGCCCACAACACGCAGGCACACCACAGCAGCTGAGCTAACCAGGACAGCAATGGCCACAAAGAGCATGGACTCCATCCGCAGCTCAGGAGAAAACTTCACAAAGCTGTTTTGAGTTACCACATTGTACTAAAAAGACGAGGGCTACTCCTAACAAGATACTCATTTTACCATAATGCAGCACAAGAAGACTTGAAATAAGAAGCTCTACGTTGCTACGCTGTTGCATCAGCAGTTTGCACACTTGCTGAGTGAAGGCCCCGCAGAACACGGAGAAGAAAAACCATTTCTCATTTAACAGAGCCACAAAAAGCCTGGGAACACAGGAGTGTTGCACATGGGGTGAAAAAAAAAAAAGAAAGCCCTGCCAGCAGCTAGTGCCTCGGACTGGAGAGCTGCTTCACACGTGGAAATGCAGAGCAATCAAACCCCAGGGGCAACTGGGCTCGGCCAAATCTTTGTGCGAGGTTTCCTGAAGACCAAGGCCACATCGTGTTTGGAAAAAAAAAAAAAAAAAAAAGCGCCAACCTTATTTTTAGCTTCACATGAAAAGTATTGGTATTTATCCACAGATTTCTATGGATATTAGTATTTTATCCATAAAATAGAAGCAGAAAACACTCAAGCAGCCTTTGATGTTAAAATATTTAATTTCCAGCTCTATCACAAAAAATAAACAATATGCGTTATAAATCCAGCCGAGGCCTTTGCTGAAGTGAGAGCTTGTCACTTTTACTGCTGTTTGGACAACACGTGCAACATTAACAGCCAAACAGTTGATAGATCTTTTTATTGGCCCTTTTATATGCGCACATATCCTGCGCACTGCAAATTGGGGAAGGTTTTCAGATGTGTTACCGGATTGCAACAACCTCCCCTCCTGATCTCATTCACCCACACTCCCTTCTCTCTCGTTTCCGCCCAGCACCCCACCAGCAGCAGCTCATTGTCTTTGCCCCTTCCTCAGACCCACGTGCTGTGGGTACGGGCAACTCCAGCTTCACTACTCGCCCCACGCTAGGACGGCCTCCCTCTGCCAGAGCAAACGGACGTCTCCTTCTCCTTGTTGCAAGCCCATGGCACTTTTCTTGCTGTTACTCAGCTTAATTACTACAGTGATGAGGCCATAAAGTCAGATAAACACAAGCATTTTGTTTGCCAATATAGATGAACTCAGAGCTACATCCCTGTGATCTTTTGGTGGTCTCTCATTTTATTTTAAAAGTAAAATGTTTCCATTTCTTACTTTGCCATTTCCATGGGAAACTGTTAATGACACAAAACAAAACCTGCCTGTGGACAGCTCTTGCAGATACCACCTTTCCCAGTGGCTTAAAAAAAAATCTAGCAACTAAGTTTTGTCCTACACTGTCACGGATTACGAACGTGATCTGTTATCAGCCAAGGCACAGTAGATTTCTTTGTAAAATTTTATTAGAAGCGTGAGCTTGTCTCATTCCACCTAAGTAATGAAAATAGTGTTTTGACCAGAACGTGATCTTGCTGCAGAACACAGAGGAAATCCCCACATCTTTGCTCTACTACAACACCTCTATGTATGTTGCCCAAAGCCTCCAACCTTTCCATTTGGCTACTCCCTCAGAAGAAACCGGCTTTCAACATTTAAAATTTGTTGTGGTGCATCACACTGAGTGTATCCAGAGCCTCCTGCAAAACACATTTGCCTGCATTCAGGTCCTGAACCCCAGGGGAAGGAGATTTTCCCTCCAGACAATTCCTCCCACACCAAAGAAGCTTCTCTGGAGGGTCCCCTCCACTTTCTCCTAGCAATAAGGAGGCCAGCAAAGGGAGTCCCCCACATGCCAAGGGCAGATGACTCCCTGTCTCCATGAGAAGTATCTCCCTCAGGGTCTGATTTGAAGTGAAACCATTGGCAAACTCCCCTCTGCTCCAATCCACAGCAGAAAACAGAGGAGGGAACAAAGTACATCACACAAGGAAGGTCCAAGGAGCCTAAGTCACAATGGTACTCCACAAGCGACCTTCCTGGCCTCAGTGCCTAAAAATTACTGCCAAGTGCAGAATAAATATCTTCCCTGTTCATAGTTTATGGAAGGTGACAAAAACAGCTCAAAGGGGCACGCTCCCAGCACCCCGAGCTCTAGTTCTTACCAGCATTTCTACTGTTTCACGTAGAAAATAAGCACCAATAACAAAGCTTCACATCTAACAACTATCTGAGCTGTTACAGTCCCACGGGAAAGAGGAGATCAAATGCGTCCCCTGGAGATTCAGGCATAAGCTCCACTGCAAAATAACAGAACGTGACTGCAAGATGACAAATCTCTCTGTGGTTCTGCCACGTCTGGCTGCTTACCTGGGTCATCTTGTCCACTGAGACGGGAATGCCATCGATGGTGAGGGGCGGTAACTCTGAGTTAACCTCCTGAGGCGCAGGAGCGTGCTCTGCTAGTGCCGACTCCAGGTCTTCCAGAATCATGCTCTTGTACTTGCGTACCTGTGGGGAATCGTTAAGCTCAGGTAAACAAGGTAAGGAGCACCAGGAGAGGAGAGGGCAAGGACGCAGGGCCAGCCACCTTCCCCAAGGTGCTGCAGAACAGCAGGAGCAAACAACACCACAGCTGGCAAGAAAAAATACCCACTGGCCCCAAAGACGTGGCTGCATTGAAGAGCTGATGATGAAATATCCAGTAACACTGGCAAGTGGCAGTATTTACTGGATTAAAAGAAAAGTTCTGAAGCAAGACTTATCACGGTCAGGATCTGCTTCATTTACCGTCTGGTCCGCAACAAGGTGCAAGCACTGACAGTTGAGCCGAGTTCAAATATATCATCTCTACCTGCTCCCTCTTATTTTTAATCCAGGATATTTAGCCCTGGTGAGATGTCTTAGGCAACCATTCATGCAGTGAAGACAAGACCTCAGTGCTACCCTTGTGTCCACACAGCCTGAACTCCTGTTTCCAGGGTTTTAAACACGACCTTCAGATCACTGCCAGGCTTGCGAGGCTGCCGTGAACAGAATGAGATCTGCAGAGGTGAGCAATTTATCACACAGCTTTTTCTAGAGACACCTACCACGTTCTCCAAAGGTGCAGCACCGAATACTTTAAAGACAGGATTGGGTTTGGAGGGTGAGATGCACAGAACGATGGCCTGCTGCCCCACGCGGGTGGTGTACTCATCCAGCGTGGCTCGGAGCTTCCTGGAACGGAGGCACAGAACAGTGAATAGTTTGTCGGTTGAAAGCCCTGTAGAAACACAACCCTCTGCATTCTAAACTCTCTTTCTTAATGCTATCCATTCACAAACCAGGTAAGAAACAGAGCCCCAGCTGGTCAGATTAGCCACATAAACCGCTTCTTCCTCCACTCCCGCAGGCCTGCTGCGCTCCCTGCAGTCACCCAGCAGCTCAAATATCAATTATTTTCCCTTCTTTCCTTTTCCCATTGATGTAAAAAGCAGAGAAATCACCAGAGCAGCAAAGCTAGGACAGCAAGAGTCTGCATATCCGCTCCGTCACCGTCTAAGTCTATTAATAATACAAAACTTGTAAGGTAAAGAACTTGAATGATTCAATAAAAGAGGACTGCAAACAGAGGTTATTTTACATCCAGCCTCATAGCAGTGCATTGCAATTCTCTAGTACCAAAGTCCTCCTCCAACCAGAACTGTAAGAATTCAACCTACAGCTACAGGACAGGCAAGAACCAGAAATACTGCAACAGCTCAGCACAGGAAACCCAGGTATTCCAGACACCTGCCACATCAGCAAGTCCCTTTGCAATGATCTCTCTGCAGGAAGAAAATGCTCCATCATATACTTTCTGCCTCTTGTTCATTTTTAAGCAACGCAAGAGAACATGTCAGAAATGTTGACGGAAACTCAAAAACTGCAAAAAAGTAGCAGCAGTTATCACCAGCTAACTTGAGCATTGCCCTAAGGTGACAGTTTAGTGTCTGCCCTGGTCGTTGCAGGACCCACTGTTAGCAGAGGAGATGTGACCAAAAAGCACCAACACCACCATCAGCCTCACAGAGATCCCCAAATCAGAAGTTGTAACTTCCCACTTGATCCACAGTGGTGTAAAAATCAAGCATAAACATGTTAATCGGATGAGAGTGCAAAAAAAATGATGCATTGTGTCATTATCTTATAGGTAGTAAAATGAAGTAGTTGTATGAAGGGAGAAGAAATAATTCCTTTACAGAGGAGTTTCTTTTAAAAGATATTGTTCATATTTCAAGAGAGAAAATAATTTGCTCTTCTGAAACATTGCAATAAACATGACTGAGTCAGGGAAAGGACGGAAAACCAAAATGGAGCTATAAAAGAAAGGGAGTGCACTCCCAGGGAATATTATTTAACACTAACCCTGCCCCACTTCGTTCCAGTTTGATCATGTACAAAGGGTGATGTAGGCCTCAGCAGATGAGTAAGCAGTATGAGGAAACCAACTTAATTTCTCACCAACTTTACAAGAGTTAGATGAGGAGAGAGGGAGAAAAGGCAAAACTCTGGCCATCATTACTTCGGTGCATTAAGTGTTTGTGCAGGAGGACATCAGCGAGAAACGGAGCGACAAGTACTCCAATTCCTCTGACATAACCCAATTAAATCCAAAACAGTTTAAAAACGCAATAATTGCCTTCTTCCAAAACCTAGTAAATAGTAACAGCCAATATTTACAAATGTTTTCTGGCGATGGAACTGCAGGCAATCTCTCTGGGCTTGCGGAAAGCCTGCGCAGCGACTTCAGCACCAGCGCTCCTAGGTGGCCATCAGGCGGGCAGACAGCCTCAGAGCACCTGGAATGCAACACCTGAAGGGCTACGGAAGTTTGGTGTCTACGAAGCATGTTTCTAAAGCAAAGAAAGTGTTTCAGTTCTGTCTGGCATCTCCCCCTCAATTATTCTCCCCCAACACTGCACACTACAGGCTGGGTCAGTCTTCAGTGCGGAGCTGACACAACAGGCTCTGCTGGCAAAGAAAATTCAGGTATACACACCCCTAGATTTATTCATGGGATCATTTTATAATGCAGAAAAGACTTTTTTTGTTGGGTAGATAAGTCCTTCAAGCCACTGGGATATGGCTGTAGCTCCAGATTCTCAGGCCAGCTGCTGTTAAAGCCACCACAAATATCTCACAAGGCAGTGTTACCATGAGAGATTTAACTTGTGACTAACTGCGGTTAAAACAGAATCCCAGAATCACCTCAGCTGGAAAAGCCCTTGCAGCTCCTCCAGCCCCACCATGACCCTCCCCCTGACCGTTCCCAACTGCCCCAGATCCCTCAGCACTGGCTCAGCCCGACTCTTCAACCCCTCCAGGGATCCCGGGGACTCCCCCCTGCCCTGGGCAGCCCATTCCAAGGCCCAACAGCCCCTTCTGCACAGAAATCCTTCCTCAGAGCCAGCCTGACCCTGCCCTGGGCAGCTTGAGGCCATTCCCTCGGGGCCTGGCGCTGGCGCCTTGGCTCCAGAGACTCATCCCCCCTCTCTGCCCCCTCCTGGCAGGGAGTTGCAGAGGGCCAGGAGGTCTCCCCTCAGCCTCCTCTTCTCCAGACTGAACCCCCCCAGTTCCCCCAGCCGCTCCCCAGCAGACCTGTGCTCCAGACCCTGCCCCAGCTCCGTTGCCCTTCTCTGGCCACGCTCGAGTCATTCAATGGCCTTTGTGGGGTGAGGGGCCCAGAACTGAACCCACTCAGCGAGGGGCGGCCTCCCCAGTGCCCAGCCCAGGGCTCAGATCCCTTCCCTGTCCCTGCTGGCCACGCCAGTGCTGACACAAGCCAGGATGCCATTGCCCTCCTTGGCCCCCTGGGCACACTGCTGGCTACTGTTCAGCCGACTGGCAATCAACACCCCTAGGTCCTTCTCTGACTCGCAAACAGAACAGTGGATCCCACTCGAATGGCCACGTCAGTCCCTGTGATCGTAATATCACATTAAAGATGAGTAGAGCGGCAATTTAACCCATTTCTGCGAAGCAAAACACAGCTCTTGGGTTCCAGAAAAGATGCACAAAAATCTCCCAAGCTGGGCAACTTCTGGACAGCACGTGGTCTCACCACGCTCAGCCCTGGGGACGGATGGGGGATGCAGACAGAGGTGTCGGAGCGCGGGCGGGAGTCCTTACCGTAGCAAACGCGTCTGCTGCCTCTTGCGGATGGACGGGTTGGATTCAAAAACGTGTGGTCGCTTTCGTTTTTTACCCGTTGCCACGGCAGCAGCTGCTGCCATCCCCACAGGGCCTGGAAATCAAACCACAAAGGGTGAATCAGCACACACAGCTCTGGAACTGGCCAGAAAGGATATTGCCATTGCCCACCCCACCCGGGAATGAGTCCCAAGGGCTTCCCCACCCGACCGGAGTGACCCAAACTCCCCACTGAGCTCCCCAGCCTCCAGGATCCCTCCTCTCCAGCATCAGAGGTGTATCAAAAGGCTCCAGTCCCCAGTCTAGCAAGTCCCAGCTCAGTCTCAGGTAAAAGCCACATATTTCAGTTCAGAGTTTTCCTTACAATCACATAATTAAATATTTTATCTTGTACTTGTAAATATAAATGCTTATATTTACAAGTATATTTATAAGTATAAAAATATACTTATAAATGTACTGGTAAACTCTCAAGTATGCCAAAACTTTAAATAACTGACGCAACTGAGGAGATCCTGGTGGTAGGGGAGAAGAGACCAAGCCTGTCATGAATTCTGCTCGGACACCATCAACTAGACCATCAGTAGCCCAAGGCTTTTCTTGGGGATTAAGGACCAGTTCTAATGGGAAAGAAACTGAAAATCCAGAGTTCCCAACAGCATCCTACAAGAGTTCCCTGAAGAACAGCAGGGACCACGGCAGGGCAGTGCTACTGCTTTTGTGATCAAACTCTAGACAGAGTCTGCATAAGGGAAAGTTTCATGAAGTTAATTAGAAGCAAACCAAGCAACACGCAGCGGATGGCGCTTCCATCAGTGATCTCCAGAAATGAGTGCAGGGTCAGAGTCAAACAGCTCCTGAGCCTGCATTAGACCCCTCTGACTCCTGAGCAAACCTCAGTTGCTCTGTGTGTAGTTTCTCCATATGTCAGAGGTGCAAGATCACATCAGGGTCACAAAACTCACTATATTTTTGTGTTTAACATCGATGCAGCTACAGGATCAGAAAGTTCTCAGCTACCGATCAGTGGAAGCTGGTAGATAATAACAAAAGTCACATCTGATGATAAGTTTTCTCTAGGCAGCTGCTCTGGGAGAGGGGACACTAATGGGCAGAGCTCTGGGTGCCACTACAGAGCTAGGTTTTGTTAATCAGTAACGAGCTACCTGAGCACTACCCACGGCGGGCACAGCAAGCACCACTGCATACTGCTCCAACAATCCTGTGCTTGTGAGAAATGAAGGAAGATGTTGACTTTTGGGGGACTAGAAGAACATTTGCTCTGGAGAAGTGAGGAAGGGCTACGCTGGGCTCTCGGGGAAGCCAGCCCATGCCACAAACTGAAGCCGCCTGCCCTGGGGAAGAGGAGAAGCTCCTGCCTTGGGGTGCCCACCAGTCCAGGGGCTGGAAGGACACTGGGTGGGCTCGCAGGCAGGTGAGAGCCACCAGAAGCCCCTCCTGCAATCACCACCTGGGACTGAAGAGCTTCTGTGCTAGAAGGGAAGGGGGAAAGGAAAAATCCTGCAGGAGCTGAGGCTGGAAAATTAATAAGCAATGGGTGCAGGATGCTCAGTGAGGTGGTGGAACTTCACAGGTCCAGTCAAGCACATCAAGAGTTTTATATCTCAGATAAAGGCTGATAAGGCATCTGTGAGTTCTTATTTATCACTGCATTTTTTTCTACTAGTGAGACAGATCCACTACAAGGCACATCTGGAGGACATTTACAGGGGCTTCACTGGAAGGAGTTTGTGAATCTGAAATACTTTCCAAGCCCAGATATGCCAGGAACCTTTGTGGCATCTCCTTGAGAGAGGCCTAGCACGTGAACACCCTGGCTAAGCAGGGTTTTGTAGCACTCCTGGGTTATTTTTGCTGCTGTTTATATGGCCCTGAAATAAGCGTGGTTTTTGAGATACTCAGTATTTCATTTTTTGAGGCAGCACATACCAGGGAACTTTTTTATTGTACAAACGAGTCTCTTAATCCCAATACCTTTATATTAGACACAGATAAAATGATGTAAGATTCAAGCAGCCAGAAGACCTTGCGAAGAAGTGGCTATTAAAGCCAGGGCACTAAGGAAGCATTCATGAGCCAGCAGTGTGCCCAGGGGCCAAGGAGGGCAATGGCATCCTGGCTTGTGTCAGCACTGGCGTGGCCAGCAGGGACAGGGAAGGGATCTGAGCCCTGGGCTGGGCACTGGGGAGGCCGCCCCTCGCTGAGGGGGTTCAGTTCTGGGCCCCTCACCCCAAAAAGGCCATTGAATGACTCGAGCGTGGCCAGAGAAGGGCAACGGAGCTGGGGCAGGGTCTGGAGCACAGGTCTGCTGGGGAGCGGCTGGGGGAACTGGGGGGGTTCAGTCTGGAGAAGAGGAGGCTGAGGGGAGACCTCCTGGCCCTCTGCAACTCCCTGCCAGGAGGGGGCAGAGAGGGGGGATGAGTCTCTGGAGCCAAGGAGCCAGCGCCAGGCCCCGAGGGAATGGCCTCAAGCTGCCCAGGGCAGGGTCAGGCTGGCTCTGAGGAAGGATTTCTGTGCAGAAGGGGCTGTTGGGCCTTGGAATGGGCTGCCCAGGGCAGGGGGGAGTCCCCGGGATCCCTGGAGGGGTTGAAGAGTCGGGCTGAGCCAGCGCTGAGGGATCTGGGGGAGTTGGGAACGCTCAGGGTGAGGTTCATGCTTGGGCTGGAGGAGCTGTAAGGGTTTTTCCAACTGAGATGATTCTGTGATTCTTCCCTAGCAGAGCACCCTGTGGCGTGACAAGACCACCCGACACCCTCAAGCACTGGTTGTGACCTCTGCACAAACCCTCCGTTCAGCGAATGACGCCAAGCATCCCGCTGGTTTTACCTGCTGCTGCCAGGTGGGCGGTGACCTCGTCGGCAGCCGTGGAGTTGAGGATGTCCGAGTCATCGTAGGAGGTGTCCTCTGGTGAAGATGGCGAGTCCTCATCTGCACTCAGCATGCTGTGCTCTGTGTAGGTGGCCACATGGACCTGCTGCACCTGCTGGGCCACTGCGTGGGCCTCGATGGTGGCCATGTGCTCTGTTTGGGTCACTCCGTGTTCTTCCATTAATAGCTACTGTCAGAGGAGACAAAAATCACAGGAAGGGGTTACTGACACTGAACTAAAGGAGGGCAGCCAGAAATTTCTGAGCCAGCTAGATGGGCAGGCCATGACCAAGAGGGAACAAGAGATTACCTCCCCCAGTGGCAGTGGTCTTCTACGAGAGGGAAACAACAACTGCACCAAGAGCCAGAAGAGAAACTTCAAGTTTAAGAGTTTCAAAAAATCCATAGTTCCAAACAACATGGCATAGCAGGCAGAGGCAGTCATCGTTGCTGGAGGAAAGGTCTTTAAGGATCTTGTAGCCCTGAGATTATGTGCCCCTCCCACACCCTACACATTAAGAGGCCTGATCAAAGCTGGAAATTTTATTTGCCACTTCAAGATCTAGCTTTCAGGGAAGGCGCTCGAGAGCAATACACAATCTCTCTCCACCAACCTCAGTAGCTCAGGACACAAATGAGGATGCCAGTACAGAAGTTTACTGGCAGCAAGTTGAGTTCTGGAAACCACTTTTGTTGTCTCACTTGTTTGGATTCCGGAAGCCGGCAAAATCACTACAACCCAAGCACAAATATTACATAAAGCATATTTATCTAATGCACCTAGTGGTAAACCACTGAGCAAGGTAGCAGCTTACATAGTCAGCAGGGCACTGGACCACACAGCATGAACATAAATCTGTGCAGAAGGAACAAGAGAGGAGATACACAGATATTTTCAGTGTGTGTCTACCAGACATTTGTGGAAAAGGAACAGCACATCCGTAAGATTTCAAACTACATGAGAAGAATTAGGACATCAACCCTCAAAAACAGATTCCCCAAAACCCTCTCAGGGCAAGCAGCAGAGGGAAAGAGATGACTAGCTGTAGGGAACAATAAAATATAACCTGCAAATTCTGACCCTGTAAGCACAATCATTGAATTTAAAGCTCTTGATTGACCCCCTCTTCATGGAAACCTGCTCAGCTTGTCAGGAGAGCGCTAGGAGCACGGACACAGACCACAGAGTGGTCTCGGATACGTGGCTGTGTAGCTGCTCGATGAACTCAGACAAGCCGTGGCATCACACGCAGCTTTGTCCTTCAAAAGCTTGCAATAGCTTCTATTATCCATATCATCTCATAAATACATAGCACTTTGCAAATTATCAGCGTGACAACAACCTCAGCCTGACAAAATAATCGCCAAGCTTCTACTGATCATACAAACCCACATCCTGATGAGCAAAACATGGAACACCACGGCAGGACTGATGAGACACTGGGACCCAGACCAGCAGAAAGAACTTTGTCAAGAGGGTTATTTCGACCAAACTAACCAATAGTTACACAAAGAAGGAGCAACTAATTGAGACGTGGCAGGACAGAAAGCTCCAGAGGAGAAGAGAAGACTCCTCAGTCGGAGCTGCTAACACGTGGGCAAACAGGAACAGATCAGGTGGGAGGTGGGAGAAGGTTAAAGGAGAGGACCTGAGCCTTGCTCTGAATTCAGGAAAGAGTACGAAGGGACGGGTATGACCAAGGCTGTGGAGGAAGGAGTATTTTTTGCAACAGCAGAAACTCAGAAGCAAGGAAACAGTTGCCATAGTCCAGACAACAAATGGAAGAAAAGGTAGAGTGGGGACTGACTGGTGTTTAGATGCATTTATTTCTGCCTCAAATCTACTGACCAAAGAGCCAAAATATGACAGATATTTTTTTTCCCCCCATGACCAGCTGGTTTCTAAAGGCTTGTTTCCACATGCCTCAAAATGTCTTCTGCAACTCAGTGAACTGACTATTACGGACATTTATAAAACAGCTCTTCCAAAGACAGTTCCAACTTGAAGACAGCAAAAATAGGGATGCAATTATTTTAGAGAGTCCTGTCCTCAAAACAGGACCCATTTCCCCCATTTTACTTAAGCACATTTGGTTTTTTACAGGAAACAAAAGCTGCATCTCAAACGCAGGGAAAATATTCCCCGGATAGCAGTAAGAGAAAGCTTCCCATTCAAACGCCAGAGGCATGTACATTGTTAAACAGGGGATGAGATGAACTTTCTGGTGTAGCAACAGGACCAAGATATTGAAAGGAGACTTGGAATGAGCCAAAGAAGTCCACTGAACACAAAGTCAAAACACTCATTACCGTGCAGACGTTATAACCACCAAACCATGCTGGTCTTGCCCTACTTGAGCCACACAGAGGGTGGTTGCAGTCCATCACCTCATCTGGACTTGCCCAGCCAGACGAGATGTTTGTAAACATCGTGTTATCCCTGAAATGGCTGTGGGCAGCCAGACAGCCACCCTCTTGCTCAACAGATGGTGGTTTCCCAACCACTTAGGGTTTAGGATGAACTAACTTCATGTATTCGCTTGCAAAATGATTTCATTCCTACTGCAGCCGCCACAGTAGCCTTGGTCTTCCTTGAGAAGCCAAATCTGACCTAACGACTTTGGCGTGGTTTCCCAAACAGAAATCCTGGGTGAGGAGGGGATGGAGAGCAGCCCCCAGGAGAAGGACTTGGAAGCATTAGCAGATGGAAAACTGTGAGCCAACAACACGTACTCGTAGCCCAGAAAGGCCCCGTGTGCTGGGCTGCACCCAGAGCAGGGTGGGCACAGGGCCAGGGGGGGATTCTCCCCCTCTGCTCCGCTCTGGGAGACCCCCCTGCAGGGCTGGGTCCAGCTCTGGGGCACCAACAGCAGAAGGACACGGACCTGCTCCAGCGGGGCCAGAGGAGGCCACGGAGATGCTGGGGGGGCTGGAGCCCCCCCTGTGAGGACAGGCTGGGAGAGTTGGGGGGTTCAGCTGGAGGAGAGAAGGCTCCGGGGAGACCTTAGAGCGACCCCCCAGGGCTGAAAGGGGCTGCGGGAAAGGGGGGAGGGACTTGATGAGGGGGAACGGGGTTAAACGGACAGAGGGGAGATTTAGATGAGATCTGAGGCAGAAATTGTTCCCTGTGAGGGGGGTGAGGCCCTGGCACAGGCTGCCCAGAGAAGCTGTGGCTGCCCCCTCCCTGGAAGGGTTCAAGGCCAGGCTGGACGGGGCTTTGGGCAACCTGGGCTGGTGGAAGGTGGCCCTGCCCGGGGCAGGGGGTTGGAACTAGATGGTCTTTAAGATCCCTTCCAACCCAAACCATTCTGTAATTCTATGATTTACTAATACAAAGAAATCCAGGTACATCTTTCCAAAGCGTTACCGAACCTTCCAAAAAGCCAAAACCAATTTCCAAAGCATTTGGCCCAGCTCAATTCTGTCCAGTTAACCAACAATTCAGACCTTAGAGGCCAAGCTCCTCAGGAAGTACCAGTCTCCCTCCACTGACCAGAGAGGGAGGCCACAGCAACCTGCCTTCGAACACAGGCATTGTGGGTTTGCAGCTAAAACACAAAAAAAGAGTCCAGATTAGAGAATCCCTTTATTTTCCATGTCTGTCTATGGCCTATTTCTCTCCAGGCTGTACACACTTCTAACAAGACTCACATAAAATGAACAGCCTCTACTAACAGACTAGAATGTCCACACCTACCACCAACTTCATTGTGGAGCATCAAAGCCACCTCCATTAACTGACGTCTGCATAGGGGATAGAAGCAGAAGGGAACTGTGTGTATTTAGACAGTGGCTCTCCATCCATGAGATAACAGCGCTCTCACACACAGATATTTTCTAAATGTTAGGGTGATACTGGTTTGATACTGGTTTGCGTGTCCCAGCTTGGCAGTCAGTCTGGTTACAACCAAGGACCTGTACACCCAACTGAGATGGAAGGAAGGACTTGGTCACGTATTTAATTATGCAGCTGGCTGGTATGATGGAAGGAAGCATGGCCTAGCAACTAAAAGAAACAAATACCAGGATATAGGTCCAGTACTGGAAGCTGCCCAGGTACTGAGATGACCATAGCACCAGAATCACCCTTGGCACTGGGAAGGCTGGGGAAGAGGCACATCTATATTTACACTCCCACTAACACTGCCCCAAGATATTGAGAGATTTTTTTTGTTCATGAAACACTAAGGGATCCCCCTAGAAGTTCCTAAATAGTATGGACAGGAAACTAAATTCAATCTGGACAACAAGCAAATGTTTTCAAACTTCTGTTTTCTATCCAGGCGTGGGCAAGAGGAACTCAACCACGCGGGACAGCAGAAGTGCTGTTGTGAGACTTATGAACCTACTGAGGTTATGGCTAAAGCCAAATCACCTTCAAACTCACAAACCTCCCTAAAAGGCTGCTAGAGTTAGAGGCTTGCTGTTGCCCAATGCTGTTTACAACTCAGACTGTAATATTAGAACCATTCAAAAATAGCAGCAATTCAAATACCACCAGTAAGGAAGGGACCAAGATGCTGAGGTACATTGAAGCAAACTGAAAAACTTCTGGTTGAAAAAAAAAAACAAATCAGCTGTAAACCCCTTCCAAGGAATTTATTTTGCAATCACCATAGAAAAATGGTCAAGGAGTATAAAAAAAAAAACAAAAAACCCCAAAACACTCAGCAGCCCAGGTCTTTCCCAAGCTACCATGCTTCTTCTGAAAGGGTATTGCTGTTTTTCTCAATGGAGCAACACAAACCTTCCATTAAAACAAAAAATGTATTTATCCACATGAAAATACGATCAGAACATAACTGACAAAGCGTAGTAACCTTTTAGCTCATCAGGAGACACTGCAAGGCAATGGATGCTTCCGAAACATCTTTCCTTTGGAAGGAAACCTGCTTGAATCACGAGGCACCTGATTCCACCAGAAACGTTCTTTATATATATAAAATTATTAGTAGAGTGAAACTATGCACTTCTGAATCAGCAAGCAGATGGCTGGGTAAGCAACATCAATACTCCTCCCGGGCAACTACACAAACTTAAACACATGTGCATTTGATCCAGTTTTTACACGCACACGTCCTGCTTCAGCACACAGAGCCTGGCTGAATTTTGGCATTTTGGGAACAGTTAGCTACAAGCAATGACTGGGATAATCAACAACAAGATCATCATGTTTATTTAAAGATGAAGCCCACTTGATTCAAACAAGGTCTAATAACCATCAAACTACCACAAACTCTTTCCTCTCTCCACTGCCTCCCAACCAAGAGTCCAAGCTGTAAAGTATGAAGGTCACTTGCTTCCTCCGTGGCACTATTAGATTTCCTCACTCTTTATCTTTCCTGCCTGTAGAAAAGCAGGTATAAGCTGGAAAAAAAGGCAATAAACTACTAGAGCTCTTCGGTAAACAGTGCAGCCTGCCCAACTGTGCAGACACCACCACCACCAGCTCTAGTAATTAATTTCCAAGTTGTAACTCAGATTAATTCTAGTTTAACCCAACAGGTGGCTTCATTCAGTGCAGATTTTCTACTTTTTCCGTTTCTGCGCCGTTTTCATACCTCTACATTTTCCTTTCAGAAAATTTCCAAATGTCTCCAGAATCATACACTGATGGGCACTGCGCCTTATCTTTGGGTGCTGAAACCTTTGGTAGTTATTCACATATTCAAATTATTCCCAAAGGATCCCTGATACAAGTCAGACTTTGTGGGCAAACACCCTGACTGGCAGTTTCTGCTGGTGATTACCAACCTGTTGATACTGTTGCTGCCCCAACAGCAAAGCATCTCTGTTATGCATCCAAAGGGTCTGCACTTGGATTTGAACAGGGATTCAGGCACAGGAAATTAAAGGAAAGTTTGCCTTGATTAATTTTAGAGATGAGTATTCATCCTTCCAAAAAAGGGAAGTTTATTCCTGTTTTCCTTCAGAAACCAGAAGAGTTTTGGGTGTAAGGGAACCCTAATGATATAATGATGCCTGCAAAGACATTTCCTGGTAGTTGTAGCTTAGTCCAGAAGCCTTGGATGACAGCCAGAAGTATTTTTAAAGGCATTTAAAAGTGCTTAAAAAAATATGAGGATAAAGTCCCTCTCATCACACAGTGCAGTTGCTTTATGACTGTGTCAGAGGTTCCTTTGATGCACTGTCAACTATGATCAATGGTTGTTGACACCAGCTCTGGAAGAATACCAGATGCAGGAGGAGCAAAGCAAACTAAAATAGCAGAAGCCGTACCATTCAAACCAGAAGAAAACAACAGAAACTGAACATAAAACCCACAAATCTACGTTAAATTTAAACCCACGTGGATTAAAACGAAGGCCTCGTCTGCTCAGTGTAATCTGTGGTATGAATGTAAAGAGATGTAACTTGATCAATACAAAACCATGGGGGTTATCCCACTGTAGAAACTGTCCTCTACCACCACCACCACCTAGTTTAAAGTTGCTTCATGGGTGCTTTAAACTGAGCCAAAAATAAAATGGCCACGCCAGAAAAAATGATGAGGTACACCAGCATGACTGGAAAAACTCTCTTACACAGACAGGGCTTGGACTTATTTTTATCCTTTAGACCGCTGAGGCGGTTTTACTTCAGATGCTGCAGAAGCACAGGACATTGTCTTCTGAGAGCCTTAACTTCGAGACGAGCGTTCGTCTGCTGGCATTTTAAATTACACAACCAGTTTTACTAACTTATCTCACACTGTGCCTAATTCATCCAAAACCCTCTTCAGATTAACAGTAAATAAAAGAGTCACTGGATCTCACTTCTTCAGCCGTTTCAATAATTTTGTAAGGATGCAAAATACAGATTATTTGAATAAAGACTGAAGGGCTGAGACCCAGAGTATTTTGACAGACCTGCTCTGCGCTGACGCATCCACAGCTCACTCCTGCCACGTGTGCTCAGATCCCTCCTAAGAGAGCAAACAGCGCACAAAAAAGGAGCTCAGGGAATGCAGGGGCACAAGTTTTAAATGAAAAGAGGGTACATTGAGATCAGATCTAAAGAAGAAATTCTTCCCTGTGAGGGGGGTGAGGCCCTGGCACAGGCTGCCCAGAGAAGCTGTGGCTGCCCCCTCCCTAGAAGGGTTCAAGGCCAGGCTGGACGGGGCTTTGGGCAACCTGGGCTGGTGGAAGGTGGCCCTGAACATGGCAAGGGGGTTGGAACTGGATGATCTCTAAGGTCCCTTCCACCCAAACCATTTTGTGATTCTATAAGCCTACCGTTCTGAAACGGGTTAGGAACAGCTAACAGCCTTCTCAACATCCAAACCATCAAATATAAAGTTCTCATGCTCAAGTTTTGCAGCCAGACCCTCATTTTGCTCCAGCATTTCAGCGCTCACTCAACAAGCAAACCTCTCTTATGTAAGCCAACACCATATAGCCCAAGAAGTCACTGTGAAAAAGAGTGGGTTGTCTTTCTTAGAAAACTTGCTGCTTCATCAATTAAATAGTGCTGTATTTGCAAATAATCCTGGTTGTCAGAGTTCAGGTTTCATACCAAGAGTAAGTCACTATGGGCAGAACATGAGACGAGAGTTCACCTCTATTCTGTAACAGCATCCACAGGAGTATGACATTTTATAACTCAAATGCAAGAGTTAGCAAGTCACCGACAGCAAATGGAGAGTCCAAGTCTCACGCAGCCTGCTCAGTGCGCTGTAGCACAACCTTTCCTGACCAAAGGCTTTGGGAAGGATGAAGTCCCACCCCAGCCAGCGGCACAGCACCGCTGCACAGAGGAACCAACCTTACCTGACGGACACCCAGAGCTCGAGCAGCAGCTCTGCCTTCTGCAGTGTTATATGCACGGATTTAGAAATTACACAGGAGGAAGACACACAGACACACATTCTTTATCAGAATCCACTTGATAAGTGATCAATGTCAGCAATTACTTTAACAGAGACATTAACCTTTCCAGCTTGGGGTACTGTCCCTGTACTTGTTGCAGGCTGGTCAGGTCATCGACCCCCTTCTCCTCCCAGGAACAAGACTCAGGAGAAAGGTTGCACTGCAGTGTCCTCTAACAAACTGGCCTCAAATTGCTGAAAAAAAATTTATAATGGGAACAAATTTAGTTGCTATGGGAAGCTACACTAACTAGTGAAAAAAAGAGGTAACGAGCTTACATCAGTTCACATCTCTGGAAAAAGCCAGCCAGCCTGCATCAAGCTTCTCCTCATCCTCCCTTCATCTAAACATCAGGGGAGTCAATACCTGAACCCACGAAGGTGTGTGCAGAGGTCTAGGCTGGTGTCCACAGAGGCCCAGCTCCTCCACAGCACAGACAGGTTATTTAAAAAGGCACAAACCAGGCTGTTAGCTAGCGACAGAGCCACTGAAATACAAAGAGCAGGGCAGCGAAGCAGCCTCGTGGCCTGCAAAGCCTCTCATGTAGAGGAGGGTTTGTAACGGCGTTTTCCCAAAGCCATGCCTTGTATTCAGAGTACTGTAACGTAAGCAGAAAGGAAGAGACAAGCCAACGTTGTGGCTGCTCAGTTAGCTCAGGGGACATCAGATATTCCTGGGTTTTTTCAATAATTTTTTTTTTTTTTTTTAAATTTGCTTTGGGTTTTTTTTAAATTAAGTAATTTAGAGGATGTATTTAAGAGGGCCAATTCTACGCATCCACTCTCAAGAATAATCCCTCTGGCTCATTTTCTAATTTGTTTCAAAGGAATGGAAACACTCCTGTTTTCTTTCCCAGACCATTTTCTGTTTGATCACCATAGTCAGTACCAATTCCTTATCAACAACCCTGCTCTGCACGGGAACTTGGCACATAGCACTTGGTCTGGCACTACACAGCAGTCTCAAGACCAGTGTAAAAAGGAAAAAAAAAAAAATTTAAATCTGGTTCATCATTCAAGCTGGCCACCCTCCTCATGGTTTTAACTTCAATGAAATACTGCTCCATGCTTGGCAAGTTTGAGTGTTTTCCAGAAAATGTGCAACACCTCCTCCCTTTCTTCCACTCTTTTTGTAAAGTTGACAAGCATCTGGAGTTTAATATGCCCTTAATGGATTCAAGCCTCCGCTGTAAATAAGTCGTTTGCTTTGCATTAAACAACCGACATCACACTGGCACTTTTGTTCTTGGAGGCGATTGCGGAGAGTTAATCAACAGGGCTCCTGTGATCCGGGTGTGTTAATTCTCCTGCAGCAGCTCCGTGGGCTGCGGGGTGGCTGCTGCAGCCATCAGTCACCGCCTGCTAAGCCCCTTCTTGCAGCTCTCCAGTGGGGTTCAGCCACATAGACCAGCACCTCTGCTAGGAAATGGGCCTCTAAATCAGGTTTTAGCCATTTGCTGCTCGGTTTGCTTTTCTCCCTTCCCCTAGCTCGGAGAGGAGCCATGGTGTTTACTCAACTAAAGGCTGCTTCTCCAACAACGCTGTGAGGAGGCAGTGGTGATGCTCAGCATCACTCTCGTGCTCATCTCCATCCCTTGGCCACCGCAGCGAGGCAGGAGCAGAGTTTCGCAGTGCAGGTCGCAAAGGTGCTGGCGGTGGCACGTGGGGCTTCACACACACAAAGCGTGTGCCCCGCTGAGCTGCCTTCCTCGCTCCTATGAGCCCGCCAGGGCGGGGAAGGTAGACCACATCGCTCCAGTTTATTTTAAGAACTACCAACTGTTTACAGCTGCAACAGCTCATCCGCCTGCCTGCCACAGAGACCGTGGGCATCAGTGTCATCTCGCGAGAGGGAGGGATCGAAAATACCTTTGATGATCCAGGCCAACGTGACTTGAGGGAGTTTTTTCAGTTAACCTGGTTTCATACTTCATGTATTCAATCAGATTAAAAAGCACTTCCTATGCACTTAGTACATAAGAATATTTTATTTAAAAAGCTATTTCAGACTTCCGGCTGTACATCTAGATAAACTCCAAATTCCCCGCAAAGACAGCCTGGAATAATTCGTAAGTGAAAACTGATCCAGCAAGGAATAAATCATTTGCCATTTACTAATAAAATCAAATCCTGTTTGAGTGTAATTATACCTTTGAAATTGTCCGGTACTGCTTTTTGCTATTCCGGCACAAAGCCCCCTACGCATTTTTTAAAGCAAGTACGTACATCCTGACACAGTTGGTTTCCAATCAGCAGATTTCAGTGGTTATACTAACCATGAAGAACTAACCTCATTCAGAAGCAACGGCAACACAAACCAAGAGATCGTACACCCCGATTGTCACAAGGAGCCATGACTGGAATCACTGGTGCTCATCCAGATTAAATAGTCTTGGGAGACCTGTGCCTACCCTCTGATTACAACAGCCTCAAACGGCCCGGTTCTGATAGCTCCTGGTCCGAGTTAGAGAAGCTGCCAAGCTCCAGCGGCGGGGAGGATTAGAGGTCAACCTCTAACAGAGGAGAGATGGCCAGTCTTGGCTTGGGGCTGGCCTGGCTGCATTTCTCCTCTATCTGGGCCAGCGCTGGCTGGTACCTGGAAGCCACATCTCAAAGCTGTCCACCTCCCAGCCAAGCCTGACTCACACAGGCGCAGTTCTCACTCGCAGCATTTCCTGATGATGCTGGTTAAGAAACCACTTCCAGATGAAATCTGAGATGGCAGGAGGTCTGTGCCAGCCCGTTACAACTGCACCGGCTTCTGCGAGTACTGCTTGAACCGAAAAGCCCATGGGAAAGCTCCCATCTCCCCGCACTCAGCTGCACTACGTACCAACAAGCAAGACCCAGACCTTCTCCTGGTCTTTCCTCCATGGGGACAAAAGGAATGGGATGTCCAAGTCCTCCCTAGCAGGTGGTTTCAGACTCCCAATAGCAGAGAGTTAGCTCTTCCCATGATTTCCACCTGTCACATCGTAGTGGCATCTCTCACTGCTTAAATATTATTCGTTTATTCACCTTTGGGATAAATTTTATATTGTTGTTATATAAAATTGTGCCCAGAGGGAATTAGCACTGTGGGTTTGATAAGGAAACAATGCTGTTCACCAGGGACAAGATTGATTCATATCTTCATTATTAACACAACTCATTTAAAATACACATTTAAATCCCCAAATCCTATTTTTCCATGGCTGTGGAAAAAATCCTTCCCTTGCTCATGGAGAGAATTTACTGGCCTACACCTCAATCTACTCTAAAACGACTTTTTTTCTGGTAAAGCATCTGTCACTCTGGAACCTGTGCAAGGTTTTAGATGGGACTGACTTTCCGGGACTTGAGACATTGCCTCCTGTCAGCAGCAACAACTGATACCCTGCGCAAAGGCAAGATAAGACACGCTAGTTTACACTTCTCCTATCAAGATTGAAGTGAACATCTTATTTCACGCTGGCTCACAGCCGCACGTGGATGGTTGCCGCATGTCAGCAGAGACACGATAACTCAAGCACTAAGAGGAACTACAGAAATTAGTTCTCGTTCCACAGCGTCCTCCTGTGGCATAATATTAGTATAATGATCCTTTTAATTAGGATGGAAAAAAATTCCCTACGCTACCAGTCTCAGCCTGAAAAGACCTAAAATAAAACTGATTCTAGAAAACAAAACCAAACCCCCTTCTATTAGTGTGCTCTTTTTATCAGCATCTCACATAAAAGAGCAAACACTTCACACTGCAGGAAAAACTCCACATATGGAAAGTCTGGAAAAGAAACAAATAAGATTTTACGCATATTTATTAGGCATAAAAGCTTCCTATTTGCTGCTGAAGTTTCTGCTGAAAGCCACCATTCGGTGACGTGGTAGGACATTCATTTCACGACGAATGATGCAATTTGCAACGGGTCCTTTTCGCAGCTTAACATGACATTTTTAACACCAAATGCTGGCAGGAAGCAATGGGTTGAACCAAGGATGAGGTGGTTTCAACTTGAAGGCTCTCCTCGGGCTTCGGCACGAAGGCGATGGCGAGTGTGGGGAAGACTTCACCGCAGCGCTGCACCCAGCCACAAAGGGCGAGCTGGAGCAGATGCCTGATCTCCCTCCTGCCCAGGCCAGCAGGAAACAGAGGCAGCATATCCAGAGAACACGAAGCTCTCCAGGGAAAAAAAAAAAAACAAACACACAACACTTTTAAATTACCACAGCATCTGAACTGGGCTGGACTGGCTGCCAAAGTTGCTTGCCTCAACCAGAGCAATGGCAGTCCACACAGAAAGCACAGCATGTACACAGAAACACTCCACATTTTTTTATCCTCCAAATTTTAAGCAATTGACATAAGTTAAAAAAATAACAACAAAAAGTACTACAGTGGAATCAGCATGAATGACACCAAGAAAAAGGTTAGCACACGTTCAGCGTTCGGAAACCCATGGGAAGGGCATATCACCACATCCCAGACCGTGCCAGCCAGCGAGTGTAATCCAAACCTGGAAGTCAAACTACACCGTAAAATCGTAAACCACGGGGTGGAATTCTCATTTAGCATTCCCGTGCTTCCCCCCCAGGCTCCACAGGTTTCACGTTAAGCACATGGAGTGCGATACAGAGGTGACTCTCCCTTACCAGTAACACCTGGGGCAGAACCTTCTTCCGTAAAATTTTTCGCAGGATGCGTAGTCTGACACGAGTCTAGGAAACGTAACACATGATAAATGGCATTCTCAAAAATAATACTTGTAAACTTCCACATTCTTTCATTTAAAGAACCACAGAGGAATCCCAATTTCAAGTTATTTTACTTTGTGCGCATAGCCCAGAAGTCATTTTAACAGCGTGAAGCAAGTTAGTCATCTCTAGCCAATACAGCTTTTTTAATTAACACGCAAAGTGGTCTTATAAGAATTACTAACCCAATAAGCGCAACTGCCGAGAGCGCTGCTCTTTGCTGATCGCCAACAGCATTCCTGGCACTACACAAAGACACAGCCCTCGCCCCAACAGGATTACTGCCTAAAAGACAGAGCGCAGCCCTAGCTGGCTGCATTAAGGTGCAAATGTTCCCAGTTTTAATCCTCTTTTATCAAGAGAGAGGATTAGTGGTTATGCTGGACTACCACAGAAAAACATAAAGGAAGCGTGTTTTATGGAGGGATTTGAGCAAGAGGGTGGCGATGCGACACACCACGACCTCGTCTAGACCGAGGTGCAGAGGTGTGAAGTATCGCGTTAACTGTAAGGTCCAGCAGGGATGAGGTCTGCTGTCTTCAACCTTGGCTAGATGGAGGATCACCTTAACGACTTGGTCCTCACATTGCATTAATTCAACCAGATTAGCATACGGTAAAGGCAAAGCCCTAACCATGTTTAATTATCTAACTTCCACCCTAAAATGGCAAGCCTGGCCCAACGCCTACTTGATGATTCTGTTAATGATGCAGTCTTCAGGGGGACACTTAATATGCTATGGCTGATCCTAAACCCAGGATGAGTTACACCAGTACGACTGCTGCTGGTTTTTGGAGGGTGGTGCCACTTTAGCTCGATGAGGAAGGGTACAGGTATTCAACCTGACTGCACAGAAGGTCCCAGGCAATGGACTAAGCTGTGATGAGGTCCCAGACCACACACACATACAAAAAAAATAATTCTCTCTCCTCCTGCAGTTTTATATGTTTACTCTTTCAATTAATCTGCCTTCCAATCCTGCAATACATACTGAAGCCCTCTATGTTGTGAGCAAACAAAAAATAATCAGGAACCCAGGCCATTCTGCCTTAAAAAAAAAAAATTAAATCCTGTAGGGAAAACGCACACTGGAATAGCATTTGTTTGCCAGATCTTATCTCAAATTTGGGTTGGTTTTTTTTTTTTTTCTACAGCTCTAAGAGGAAAGGTTGCACATTCACAGGTCTGCAGCCAACCTCCGACATCAACTACTGTATCTGCACTCACATGGGGAAGAATTTGGGGATTCTCCTCCAGGCTCACAAAAATTGGCATCTCCGGTTACCCTGCCATGTCCTTTAGGGCATCTGAGGTGACAAGAGTACAGCGAGCTGGGTTCAGTGCCAGTAAAAAATGGGATACCTCCTCCCCTCAGCACCTGGAACTGGGAAAAACGAAAGGATAGGCTCCCTCCCAATGGTTTCCTGTGGTTCAAGGACAGGTCTGCTCGCCTGCCCTGCGAAAGACTGCAGATGAGGAGGAAAAATTCCTCAACATAACCACTGGAAACTAATGAGCAAAGGGCCTGAAAAGGGGAAGTGTCACCTCTGTACACAACACACCAGGTAGGTGAAAAAATTCAGTGTGCAGCTGCGTATTGTGCAGGGTTAAGATTTGTGTTTTGTGGAAAAAAAAGTGCATCTACAGCCCAACTAGATCAAAGAGATTTATCTGGGAGTTATTTAAGTCTTAAGTACCTGCACGCTGGATTTAAATGCTGGTTCAAACATTTTTCTCTCTAGTATTGACGAAGAGCCTGTTAAGCAGGCCACTGTGCTCTCCAAGCCTCCTGCTTAGTCCTCAGCTGTCTTCCACACGAGCCAAACTGAACACTCAAGACCGGAGCCATTTGTGAAAAGATGAAGCAGGGTTCTAACAATCACACGCATGAGTACATCCACTAATACCCTTCTCACTGAGTGGAGTTATTTCCTTCTGTCTTAGTTTGAGAAGGGGCATAGGTCAGTATGGCTTACAGGAGTACTGCTCCACCAGCAGCTGGAGAACATCCAAGATGGAGCCGTCCTGGTTTTCCAGTCCTGACCCACCTTAAGTCAGCGCTCAAGCTGGGCTTTTCCTGCTTTGAATAGACAGCACGGTATGCAAATCCTGTGGAAATTCCAAGTTTTCAGAGTTCCTGCAATGCACAACTGTGCATTCGGTACGCTGAAAATGGACCACGAATTTTTATTTGCTGCTACATTTTGTACTTTAGATGTCTTTCACATTGCTTCACCACCACCTCCATCTACATATGCTTCTCATTATCAGGGTTTAAATATTACAGCTATCACAGGAACATACACCACTTCCTTCTCAAGCAGGAGACCCAATTTACTGGTTTACCTGCCAATTCCCATGAATACTCATGATGCAGAAATAATAAGCCTGAAAAAAAGACAACTTGCAACCGAAAGCAACTATGAGAACTTTGAATCTGCTAGCTCTTTCGAGGAAGGAAAGGGAGCAGCACTATTTGAAGTCCCTTCTCCTTCAAAAGGAAAACCAGGAGCTAAAGGATTTTCTTTGTGCCCAAGAAAGCGGCTGCAGAAGCAGCAGCAGGAGACTCTAATGGCTGACGCCAGTAATAAACTTATGGGGACAAGAATTAATTTATACACCAATCCTCTATAGAGGATGTTGCAAGGTAAATAAAGCGTGGAGATTCTGGGGGTGTGGTCCTGCAAGTATTTTTGACCCTGACTATGGGGAAGTTTTCCAAACCTCGAAGTCATCCCCATTTGATTACTTTAATTAGATGGTTATGTAATCAACAGTGGGAGGGACTCAGTTTCTTTTGGATTGCATTTCTTGGTCACGCTGGTTACAAGCAAGAACCACGCTCTAGAAATGAAAATACACTTTTCTGTTTTTCTGCTTATGTATTTAAGTCAGATTAATTTTGTAACAGTACTGAAAAAGTTGAGTTACCCTCCAAGTCGCTATCAGTCTGCAGCATCTGAGCAATCCATTTATTATTTATAGGCAATACAGACAGCACCCAGAGCAAACAGATAAAATAATTCACACATCTGCCTCACACACAGCCTCACAGATGCAGAAGGTAATCAACACCCAACAAAAATAATGCGAGCGAGGGAGCAGAGGCTAAGAGCCCAGCACCAAGAGCAGAACGCGCTGAGGAAACACCTGCTTTCATCCTCCAGCACAAAAATAGGCTTCATCACCCACTGAAAGCAGTATGGTCTCTAAGAAAGGATGAAATACAGGAAGAAAAGGAGATGCTGGACTTCTCAACCCTATAGAATCAATGCTTGGATGGAATACACCGCTGATCATAAGTGTCCTACGAGTCTTTGTATAGCTATGTCTTTCTTACAGGAGGGAAAAAAATCCCACCATGGTATTTCACTGACATCAAAACGTCAATGCGCATCAGGATGCCTATCACTCTCCTACGTGCTTCACCAAATATAGCCGCCACCTCCCCACTTTCTATCTGTCAATAGAAGGGACTCCTTCTTGGGAGTTTGGCAGGAAACTCATCCACAAAACCAGACCAGCCTGAGCCAGAAGTCCTTCCCCTAAAACTAAACGCATCAGGCAATCTCCAAAACAAAGTGGGCGTACAGCCTTGCTTACTTGGCCATCCTCTCCCATCTTCCCCCTTACTAACACTGCTGGCGAGAACACAAGGTCTGCTCCTCGTTATAAACTGTACTATTCCCCGAAAAGTTAACGGGCTCTGAGGTTTCCTAGCAAGTGGTGCCATTGCACAGGGATGAACAACTCCAGCCAACCTGCCTGCCTGGCAACTGCTTCAACCCCACCAGTTTTTGGCACAAAACAAAAGCAACAGGGCCAGAATCAGGAAAACACTGCAATTACTGAACCCTGTACCTGAATCCTCCCCAAAGCAGGATGGTGCTTGGATGGTCCGGGTTTAGCCTGGACAGGTGAGAGGTTCCTGCCACCCTGAGCACAAAGCCCTGGCAGCCTGCACCACTCTGGACCTTCAAACCTTTCTCCACACCTCACCGCTAACGGTACAGCCTTTACTTTGGTAAGTGGCGAGAGGTTCTGTTAGAAGCTGAAGTTTCAGGTGGAAGAAGAGGTAAGATGCTAGTAATGTTCAGCGTTTTATGGTTTGGAATACCTGAAAAACAGGGTGTTTGCTAGGAAATATTTACCTGGTTTAGATTCACACACAAAACGAGCTGATGAAGAGATTCACAAAAGCTGACACACAAATTCACTCTCTAAAGCAAGTGACAAACAGATTGGGGCAAGGGCGTGTATCTGCATTCAACAGTGGGAATGTGAGAAACTATTAAACTGATCCTCTAACAAACAACTGCATTCAAAACCGTAAGAGGATGGATTACCTTTAAACACAGACAAAAATTGCCCCAGCGCCGAGAGACCGTGCTAGAGACTAGGAGCCACTTGACTCCTTCACACGGAGGGTCTTCAGTGCCTCGTGAGACCTTCAGCAGAAGGAGCCCTACTGAAGATCTGGAAGAACGTGATAACCAGCAACAGAGCTCTGAAACTGGTGTGAAAACTAAACTGGAATAAGTGGAAACTTTTATCCTGGATTTTGATTTACAATTGGCTGCAGCCAGTCCTAATTTTAGACAAGCGTGTTTAACAAATGGTATGTATCAAAGAGCTAATGAAGTTCATTAGAGGAGAGCCGCATGAGTCACAACAAGTATCTGCTTCAAGTGTCACCTCTGCACAATTTTCTGTCTTTCTACTACAGTAACTACTGAAGAGTAAAAGTACGATCCCCATCATGCAGCGTAAGTTATTTAAGAAGACCAAGGGGTGTATTTTTAAATTATTTTATTAAGTAACTCAAGCACACGGTAATCAGTAATACAAAAAAATCTTACCTACATTTTTTCCCTATGGCTCTACGTCAGAGGCAGCATAAGAAAGATAAAGTCCGAGGCTAAATTTTACAGTACCTCTTGCATTGAAAATCACCAACACAAGCTGATTCCTATTGACACCATGCAATGTTCTTACATATAAAAGTCTGCATTACATTTTCTTGGTAAAAGGGATACAGGGACACGGCAGTCATGGCACTCTGCCTCCTTCCTAGAGGACACTTTTCCAGATCAGAGGGTAAGGCCAAAAAAAATAGTAATTCCCAAAGCCTTCAAAAGACCAAGAAGCTGCATGGAAACCTCCCTCAGTTGGTAAACGAAGAGCAGGTGGAAGCAGTAATGGAAATATTCCCAGAGCATATACATGCACATGGCAGCAGAAGTTTCACATGAAGTAGCCTCGAAGCAAGATTTACAATAAAGGCAGCCCCAGTGCTCCCAAGCTGGGCTCCTGCAGTCATTTGTGGTTCTTTATTTTCACCTACATGGCTGAAATCTTCCAGGCTTGAGCTTGCCAGAAGTGAAACTGGCTGGTTTAAGTCTAAGACAAGATGATTCAGGCTTCCGAACGACAGAAAAAATATGGAATTTCAACACTTGGAAGAAGTCCTTGTGCCAAAATACCTGCAGTCTGAAAGCTGACATTTGTGCAGCCGACCAGTCACGGGGCATTTATCCAGGAAAGTTAGGACAATTAATCGAAGCTCAATATTACACACATAAAACCCCTGCATGGCCAACCTTACTGGGAAGAAAAGTGGCCTTTGCTCACTGTAGCTTAATCTTCTCTGAACACGTTTTTGCCACATTCTTTTCCCAATGGAGCTACAGAGAGGGGGAACCTCCAACCGACACAGCACACGCTAAGGAACTCTTGCTGGTATGGCTGGTTTTCACCAGGATGGCTTATTTACTTCTGGGGTCAGGGGATTGTTGTTCTGCCACGCTGGGCAGCACAGCTGGGATGGCACAGTCCACATCCACAACATAAACTTGTGTCAGGATAACTCACATGCTCGTTACACAGAGCACGGCCAGGCCAAGTTACCCCCAAAGGAACATCCGTGCAGCACAGCGGGTACGGAGGGGAACGCCGCGAGGTAATGGGGTCCACAGAAAGATTCTGATTCAAGGGAAAGGCAGCGCTTGCACTGCTCCACGCCAAAAAAAAAATCCTATTGCCTACACACACGTGAACACCGCCTCTATCCAAGCTGCCAACGAACAACGCTTTACAAGACCTGTGCTTCATTCCACCTATACAACGGGAGCGTACTCCAGGCCACACACTTTGTAAAGCACAGATGCTGCTGCGGTATGTGAAACTGTGAGAGCTGCACAAAACACGTACTGGATGAGGCAGAGGGTTCCCCAACTTCCTGTATTTATGGCCTGTGCGTAAGAGCCCGTGCCTCGTTCATCGTAAAACCTGTACATAAATGATGCAAGACTGCTGAAAAACAACTGCGATACAACAAAACACAATAAAACACAACTGCAACACTCTATAAAATACTAAACACGTGTAGAAAGTTACATGAGCATATGAGATTATTTAATTAAACACTACACTGTAACACTTATCCATGATGAACGACGTTAAAACTCTGAAAAAAGTGTTAATATAATCCTGACCTTTCCAAAATTACCGTTGTCATATACTTCCTCTTTCACCCTCAGTGAAAAAAGAATTGTTGCTCCCAGTTTTACCACAGGTGTGAAAATCTAAATTTAAAAAAAAAAAAAAAAATTTCTCTCTCATCTATTTCCCCCAACATTCCGGCATTAAAAGTTCAATACGTTTTAAAAATGAGCAACTGCGATACAAATGAACCAAGAGACAAGGCAATGCTACCGCTAAAGGATGAACACAAGTTGCCATGATGTCACAAACGAAACTCTGAAAAATAACAGCAGCACACAGGCACCACAACACCGAAAATACTCTCACCATGTCCAGGACACGGGAACAGGGTCTAAAATTGTGCCTGGACAGCAGCAAGACTAACGCATTAGAGACAAAAAACAGAACAGCGATGCCCTTCCTAAGATAAAAATCCTGAATTCTGGAAATAACAAAGATGGTTCCAGCGGAAAAGGAAAAAACATAAAGCAGAGATCCAAAACTTGAAGAGGTACTCAGAAAACATCTCTCCACGCTATGAAAATTTATCTGTAGCTGCAAGAAAGCCAAGACTTAGTAACCCCACACTTAGGAAGACTTTTGAGTCAAATACTTACTTCTGCCCTGTAATTATTATTTACACTAACAAGGTCCTGAGCACCTCAGTCATGAACCAGGTCTCTCCTGAGCCAGATGTTGTATAACCCAAGAACAAAGAGAAAGGACTTACACCCTGTTTTGGGTATATTATAGGGGGATTAAAAAAAAACCAAAAAAAACAACTTCTGCTTGTGTGATTAACAGCATTTAAAACTCGCTGCCCTCCCAAGCAGCAGCCTCGCTCCTCAACTCATATACAAAAGGGCAGCGCCGGCCCAGGACGCTGCTAACACGGCATCCATTTGCAGTCCGAAAAATAAAAATGAATAAATAAATAAATAAATAAATAAATAAACGGGGGGGGGGGGGGAGGGTAAAAGGGGGGAAGAAAATAAGAAGGAAGAAGAAAAGCCCCACAAAAGGCTGCAGCCGCGGCACAACTTCCCTCCGCGGAGCGGGACGGGCTCACACCGGGGCCGGAGCAACCTGCTCCCGCAGGCTGCAACACCCGGCCCGGCCAGACGCGTGGGCCCGGGCCCGGCCCGCACCCGCCCTCCCCGTCCCTCGCCTTCGCTCCGCTCCCGCCGGGAAAAAGGGCGGCGGGGGGGGAGCCACACACACACACGCACGCTCGGTCCCGCCGGGCTCCCCCCGGCCGCGGCCGGGAGAGGCCCCCGGCGCCCCGCAGGCCCCGCGGCCGCCGCCCCGCCGCCAGCCGCCGGCCTCCGAGCGGGAGCGGCCCGCAGCCCGCCGCGGGGCCGCGCTTCCCCCCCGCCTCCACCCCCCGCGGCCGCCCGCCGGCGGGGCCTAGCGCGGCCTAGACGGCCCCGCGGCGGCGCGGAGGGGAGGCGCGGGCGCCGGAGCCGGGGGTGCCTGGGCGGCCGGCGGGGGCCCCCGCGTTGCTGCGGCTGCGCCGGGCTGGAGGAGCTGGGAGATTGCGCGGTAGGACACTCACCTCAGAGCGGCTGCGCTGCGGCGGGCCTGCGCCGTGGAGCCTCTGCCGGGCGGCGGCCGGGGAGGGAGCCGAGCGGGGACGCGGCGCGGCTCGCCCTGAGCCGCCGCAATGGCGAGCGGGAGAGGCGGGGACCGGCGGCGGCGGCGGCGGCGGGAGGAGGCCGGGGGGGAGAGGGAGAGAGGGGGGGAGGGAGGAGGAGGAGGAGGAGGACGCATGGCGTCATAGCCCGGCGCCGCCGCCATGATGAGGAGGGCGAGGGGCCGCGGCGGGCCGGGCGGCGCCATGTGCGGGAGGTCGGGGCGGCGGAGAGGCGAGGGAGGAGGCGGCGGGGAGCGGGAGGCGACGCGGCGCCATGTTGGGGAGGTCGCGGCGCCTCCGCGGTGCGGGGTGCGGGGGCGCGGGGGGGGGGGTGAGGGGGCGCCGGCGCCATCTTGGGGAGGTCGCAGCCGTGCTCTCTCCCCCCTCCCTCAGCGAGGAGGTGCGAAGGGGCCTGGGGAGACGGCGGCCGGGCAGAGGGAGCCAGCCCGGGCTGCGCCGGCCCTGCCGCCTCAGCCGAGCGGGCTGCGGTCCCAATCGTGTTTTTCTGTGGAAAAAAAGTCTTTTTAAAACCATCCCAGCCTGCTGCTGGGCCGCGGCTTTCCCGCTTGCACACCCCCGCCTACCGCCCTGGTGGTTTTTGGGGTAGGAGAAACCATATTGCTGAGCTAATCTGTCTTTTTTTTTTTTTTTTTAAAAAAAAAAGAGATCAAAATAACACATCGGGAGGCCGGTGGGGTGTGCGAGAGGCCATCTGTTTGTAGCTGTAAATCTTCGCCTGCGCCTGGCAAGGGCCGCCAGCTCGAGGCAGCTGTGGCTCCGGCACTGGAGCAACTCCGAGAGGCGGCTTGGTCTGACGCCAAGGGGACGGGTGTCCCTCCGGCTCATAAGAAGATGGTGGTAAGACCGTTAGCAGCCTGACCGCCTGCCCTGAACACCAACACACTCCACAAAGCCTCTTGTTTCCGCTGCTGCCCCACGGGTATCGAACTGAACTCGGCTTTAGCCCCATTGATTACCCTTCCCGGTATATGGAAGCTAATGATTTCTTGTAGTATCGCGTTAGGGCTCAGAGACATCTGTTAGGATCCCAGCCTTGTTCTGGGGGAAGGTGTTCACGTTTGAAGGCTGTCGCTGTCCCCAGGCAGCCTGGGTTTCACAAGAACCTGAAATATAATGAACTGAAAACACAAAGGGAAAAGGAGATGAGGGAAATAATAAAAATGGGTATAATCTGTGTTTTGTAGGAGGAAGTCTTAAGATGGGACTTGACGTCTGATGCACTGAAGCTGTCAAATTTGTCTTTCCACACCTAAAGAATGACGGAAAATACAATGGGAACAGGTGCTAGGAGAAGAGTTAACAGAAGCTGGTTAAGAGCAGCCTGGGAAGCCAAATCTTTGCAGTAATATTCCTTCATTAAGGATCTTACGTGTTTATTATGCACTCTGCACTAAAGATCTGGCAGATCAAAAATTCAGTAGACTTTTATATTAGAGTAATCTTCATTTTATTTTGGTTGGCATAAAATGTATGTAATTTGTTCCGTTTCAGGACATCAGCCTACCATCTGTGCCTAGTAGAAACCTCTTCCATGGGTATGTCATTGTACTAAAAATGATAAAATTTTTGTCATTATACTAATATCCACTACTGGGATTTTACAGGTTCCTCGGAAACATGCGGTACCAGTCCCTGTAAAAGGGGATGTGTCCTACGTGCCTGCTAGTTCACAGCACTCTGCAAATTTACTGATAGGCAGGCGAATACAGAAAATACAGAAATAACTTCATCTGATAGGTGGAATGAAACACGACCACCGATTATTTTTTTTTCTGTTTACAAATAGAATAAAGCAATAGGGTGACTTCAAGGAGCCCAAGCCCCATCTTAGGGCAGGAGCATACTGCACCCATCTGAAGAGGCAAGATTATGGAAAGCACAGCGTGGAAAACAAACGCTAACTGGCACGCCTCGTCTGCAGAGCCACCCGAGGCAATTGGCATGTGTGTCAGGTCAGCTGGGGGTCGACTGTCCGCTCCAGTTGTTGGTTCCGCAGTGCCCCTGCATTTTTTTCAGGATCTTTGCTACCACGTGCACACTCTTCTTAGCCCGTTGTGGGGAAAATAACACCTCTGCTTTTTGCGTGAATGTCATCTTAGCCTGTAGACTCAATCACTTGAGTTTTGGATGCTCTGGATTTCTGTCATTGGCCTCCCATAGGTATGAAATGTGGATCCGGGCCAAGTGACGATTTATGCCAGTTTCTGAGATGAATGTAACTTTTGCTGCAGAGCCGTGAAGGTGTTTTGGCTGGGGCTTGGGCTCCCTGAAGACAGAGGAGTGCCTTGCCAACACAGGCAGACATGTGGAGGCAGCTGATGCGGACTGTAGCAGCAGTGGAATTCCCTTGTGCTAATCAGCACTTCTGGAGCCGTGCCACGAGCACCGAGACCTGGGACCGTGCCACCCGACAGGCCTGGTATAACCTACGGTGATCCAGACTCTCCGCAGCAGGAAGGTCACTTCCTGGTACATCCTGGGAAGGCAGATTTAGAAGAGCCACCAAAAAAATTCCATAATGATAGGATGTGATAATACTGGAAGAGCTTCAGGACACTCTGGAGTCTCCCCCACTGGAGGTTTTAAGAACAGGTTAGACAAAATAGCACTCCAGAATGCTGTAGGTAGAGTTGCTCCTGCCTCAGGGAGAGGGATGGATGAGATGACGTCTCGGGGTCCCATCCAGGTGCATATTTTCAAGGCCACATGTTGCTAAACAGTTTGGAATGGGCAGATCAAACCATGGGCTTATGAAAGTGCACATTTATGAGTCAGTGGCTGTTGGGTGTGCTGAGACTGTGGCTGGCACACGTGCTCATTTTTTTTTCTACCCCTCTCAAAGCGCTCACATAAAGAGAAAATTGTACACAGGACCAAAGCCTCTCGACAGAGAACAGCACAGACATTCCTTTGGGATGTACCGGAAAGGTTCTCCCAGAGAGGCAACATTTCCCAGTATGAACAAACCAGCTCCTCTTTGAAAAACTGAGCATCAACATGTGCCTGCCCAGGTTCTCGTGGAGACCCAAACTGTGCTGTGTCGTAGATCCATAATCCTACATGAAAAGGGTTAGGAAAAGACTAATTGCAAGTACAAATGTACGTTTGGCCAACTGAAGCGTAAGGAGCCTGGCTTGCACAGCTGTGGGAATGCCAGGGGCTGGTTAGGACATGCTGTATCCAGCATTCAGGGAAAGACGGGGGAGGAACAGGGATGCACGGTGGGGAAAGAGAGCTTTGGTGACAGGGCGGGCCCGGAAAGATTTACCTGTCCACATCCTGGGTCTGGGAAGAGAAAACGCAGAAGGAATAATGTGAGGACAATGTTACCAAGTTCCCAGCTGGATGTGTGAGCTCGGGTGCTATGAGGCCACGGGAGAGAGGTCTGAAGACTATGTACAGGTTGTTTTAGCAGATCACCTTGTCTTTGGCTGGTGACTTCTGGGACAGAACAGGAAAACAGATGAGTAACAAGGAAGGATTGCCTAGGAACAGATGCACAGGAAAGCATAAGGGGAATGGGAGTGCCTGGGTCAAGTAGCTGGGCCGGCTTTGTCACATGGGTGGGTTATTACCAGCAGTGTAAGTGGCTTCTGAGCTTTGGCCAACAGCCTCAGACAGGACTGGCCTGAAAGTGCCACCAGCCCGCGTCACAGATTTGGTGTGTTTTCAGGTAGGGTCCATGCACAAATCAGAGCCCTAGGTGAAGAGCCCAAGCTCCAGTGAAGTCTTTTCTTCCACAGGAGTGTGGCTGCATTACAACCACGTTTTCAGGCATGAAAAAGTACTGTTGGCTTTTAGGGACCACAAACAGAGATGGTTTTTTCATAAGGGGACAAGACACGTGCCCTTGCTGGTGTATTTAGCACACCTCATCGAGCGGGTCAATCCAACACGTTGCTTCTGTCAGCTAAGCCAGCGTGGGTGGGAGGGAGATTCTCCAAAAAGTGTTTTGGAGACACGAGTGTAGCTTTAGGACTTCTTGAACACATCAACTCTTGCTTATTTTGTGACAACAGACATTACAACAAACAAGAACGTGTTACCTGCCTGGGTTTATATGTGAAGGCTGATCTCTGGCACGCTGGAGATGAAGGAGCTGCACGTGGTCGTGCAGCAGAAGACACGTTCCTGGCAGCGATTTTCTTCAGGGTCTGCTTGCCACAAAATGTCCTAGCTGCCTCGGAGCTAAAACATCTGCTGCCTGTTGGCAGTTCTTGGCTGCCTGTGCTTGCAAGCGATGGAAGAGGTGGAATCCCAGCCGCTTGGCATCCTGTATCATCAGGCGAGAAAAAGCGGATGGGTCTTTTTTTTTCTGTCATACGGAGTTTTTATTCTCATCTTAAGCCCGTAGAGGAGAAAAGTAACTGATTCACCCACCGCGCTGTAAACAAAACGCCCTGATGATTTAGCAGAACTGAGCGGTTTTTAAACATTCAACGGCGCAGACTGAAGGAGGGAAGAATACAGACACAGCTGCTTGGCCTTTTTCTTCTCTCCCTCTTTTTCAGATTAAAAAAAATTGCATCCATTGCTTTCCTTTAATGTGAGTCTTTGCAACAGTGATTGTTCAGTAAGGTGCAATAAACCAGATTTGTGTGGCTCATAAAGAGCCGGGCTGGTTTTCATTACTCTAGGGAGAATGTTGATAGCGCAGTGAGTTTGTTATAGGTAGCCTTGATTGGGGTCTGGCTGCCATAGCTTCTCTGGAGCCAGATTAGACCAAAGCTGAGTCTGAGTTTTGGGAGGATTCCTGTGATGAAAAGCTCTGTTAACAGTTTGTGCAGTCACCAGAATCTACACAGGTGCGATCATTCTGGAGAGCTGCTGCTGGTAGGATAGAGGATTCCTGCAGCATCCCCCAGAACCTGTCAGGGCTCTGCAAATACAGATTTCTGGTCTTTCATCTGAATATCCCCTCTCTTCAGTTTAGGTCCGTACACCTAGTTCTCCACCTTTACGGAATATCTCCTCCTCAGATATTTGTCGGCTCATTTTCACTCCTGTTCAGATACATGGCCAAGTTCTGCATACACTGATCTTGCTGGTTTTCTGCAGAGTTGTCCAGTGTTACCGTGCAACATAGGACAGGGGGAAGAGGCTGAAGAGAATACGTGATTAGCTTTAGCAGGTATTAGAGAGGGAAGAAGGCATTTTCCCATAGAATTCCAGTTCTCCAGGTTTCTTATTATTTAACATACTTGGTCTCTTGCCCAGACTGCCAGTACCTCTGTGAAAAAGATGCCTCCAGAGCTTTTTTTCTCTATTTCAGGTTCAGTGTCACGAGAGCCATCTCAAGACCAGAGTTTCCAGTAAGGCGTCTCAGGGTTCTGGTGCCATAACTCGTAACCACAGAGCTTACCTCTTTTTTTAGAATTCTTTGGCATCACCACCCAGAGCCAGCTCACACTCCTAAGTGCACCCGTGAAAAAACGTAGTATAAAAAGCGATCAGGTAGTCAACAGGTAATTTCAAGATGTGTTTTCTTGGACAGTAATAAATTATTTTAGGGCTCTACTGCCTCATTTTAAACTTCTGTTTTGGATACTCACCTGGACCAGCAGTGCTCCGAGGCAGCCTCAAGCCTCAGAAGGTTTCTCTGAGGAGCAAGGAGGGTTAGAGCAGACAGGGGATCTATGCTATGGCCTCAGTTCTCTCATCAGCAGGGAGAAAGGTCTCATGCTGTGAAGATCTAGAAGATACCCAAGATTGGAGCTGAGACCCTTCACAGAATCCCAGAACCATCGGGGTTGGAAAAGCCCCTGCAGCTCCTCCAGCCCCACCATGACCCTCCCCCTGACTGTTCCCAACTCCCCCAGATCCCTCAGCGCTGGCTCAGCCCGACTCTTCAACCCCCCCAGGGATCCCGGGGACTCCCCCCTGCCCTGGGCAGCCCATTCCAAGGCCCAACAGCCCCTTCTGCACAGAAATCCTTCCTCAGAGCCAGCCTGACCCTGCCCTGGGCAGCTTGAGGCCATTCCCTCGGGGCCTGGCGCTGGGGCCTTGGCTCCAGAGACTCATCCCCCCTCTCTGCCCCCTCCTGGCAGGGAGTTGCAGAGGGCCAGGAGGTCTCCCCTCAGCCTCCTCTGCTCCAGACTGAACCCCCCCAGTTCCCCCAGCCGCTCCCCAGCAGACCTGTGCTCCAGACCCTGCCCCAGCTCCGTTGCCCTTCTCTGGCCACGCTCGAGTCATTCAATGGCCTTTGTGGGGTGAGGGGCCCAAAACTGAACCCCCTCAGCGAGGGGCGGCCTCCCCAGTGCCCAGCCCAGGGCTCAGATCCCTTCCCTGTCCCTGCTGGCCACGCCAGTGCTGACACAAGCCAGGATGCCGTTGCCCTCCTTGGCCCCCTGGGCACACTCTGGCTCATTCTCACCCCCCCAGTCCCTCTCTGACCGGCAGCTCTCCAGCCACTCCTCCCCAGGCCTGTAGCCCTGCTGGGGGTTGTTGTAAGATTATACAACGAAACGGTGTCTGAACGTGCAGCAACACAAGCGATACATGACGTATCTTGGGGACAGCAGCTTTACTCATGGTTCCTCTTGTGCAGCAACCAGTAACCACAAGCAGTCTGGATTTTGGGCTTGCCCCGCAGCAGCTGGCCTCTTCACTGCTTCTCATAACTAGTGATCAATTGTTTCTATTCTGCCGGTACCCTGAGTATTTAGAAATAAAAGATGGCAGTGCTGGACGAGTGCCATTCTCTCATCTCTGTGAAACAGCAGTAACAGTAACAACTACAGAGAGGGAATGGCACGTAAGAGCCCACTTAGGCTATTATGTACAGCTTTTCAGTGCCCATTGCAATGTTCCTTGCAGCTAAGCACCAAACTACAGTAGATTTTACAGCAAAAACAGTTAATGGGGAGACAAAGATGAAACTCTAAAAGATGAGCTGGGAACTTGTTGGCAGGAAGACTTTCCTCTCCCGTCCCCACATTTTGCCTGAAGCTTATTTTCAAACGTACTGGTGAAGATTTTTTGTTTGTTTGTTTTTAAATCACTTCTTAGGACAGGGGTATCCTGACTTGGGAGTCTTAATTTCCATGCGGAGGCTTGTCCTGTACCAGCGCTGTGCTGCTGCCGGGGGTGCTGGTAATCCCAGTCCTTGATTATAGGACAGAGCTGGCAAGGGTGGCTGTGGCCAGCACTGCTCCAGAAACTCGAGAGTCCAGCCCCAAGGTGACGCCTCCTTAGACCAGCCGCCGTCATCTTAACAGGGCCTGTAGCGTACAGCACTTCCACAGAACGTGCTGCTGCAGTGCCTTTTGTACAGGGCTGCGAATCTGCTTGCTGTGAGATACGACTTCAGGTTCAATCTGCTTTTCTTAGGGAAATAAAATTCCCCAAGCAGTCACTGAAGACTGATTACAGCGAGTTGGATATTTATGATTTGCTTTTCTTCATTACTCAGGGCAATTTTGCTTAAACTGCGTAAGAGGCAAGGTGATTTTCCCCTGGCTGGGCTGGCTGAACACAATTACACTTGGCTATTATTAGCGAGAGTGAGCAGGGCTGAGTTTACAACTGTGCGGGAGTGATAAGCTCAAGATGACTGCGCTTCCTCTCCAAGGAACTGTCTAGCTGTGCTCCACTCCTCCACGTCTGAGACACCACCGTGCTGAAGTCAGGAGGTATTTTTGTTCTCTGAACAGGGATGCCCAAAAGGCGCAGGCCGGGTGCTTCTCTTTTAACAGAAGATTAGACAGAATGAACATCCCACACAATTTACCCTCATCATCCGAGTCACAGAATCTGTCAAGTTTTTTGATTCTCTTTGATATGGCCTTTAGCCCAAATTCCTTAGGACCCCCCCAAGCCATGACCCTGGGCTGATCACTTTGTGGAGAACTTACATTTCTGTATCTACACTAAATCTGAATTTGCTTTTTTCAGTAAAATCTTGTATATCACAGAGAATGGGATAGATCTCACTAGATGTTCCTGTACCTAAATAAGACACTCGGGGCTGCTTTAAGCCTCTGCATACATTTAATCAGAGGAATCACATCCTGAACTGCTCTTACTGTGTGAATCTAGACAACCAGTCCAGGCGTTGATGCAGACATTTAGATTTAGGGGAGATTAATCCCATGAGTCTCAGTTTTATGACTCTCGTGTAGCAACATGTGAGAAGAAAAACTGCACATCGGAGGTGTTGTCACCTTGTGCTGATGAAGCAGTAGCATTGTGAAGCACGGAAGAAAGCAACAAGAATAACAGGTTTTTAAAATGTAACATAGGAACGAAAGGCTGAAAGTAGTACACTTTCTTACCCTGAAGAGCTGAAAGGAGGGAATTTTAAGAGAAAGGAGGCATAACAATCCTCACTTCATGAAAGATCAGTGTAAAGACTGGATGGGTTGTGACTACTGGTAAGCTCCGGACTAGCACAGCTCTGCCACATGTAGGCATGGAAACAGTTCTGGAGCTACCCGAGAGCTGAATGATCCTGGGACATTTCAAGAGACACTGAATAGCTCGCCAGAGACACCCCCAGGAGGTCGCCAGTCTGAAATCTCACAAACCATTAAAACTACTTCAATCTCTTCCAAGTAAGCTTGCATCGCCAGGTTGTGAAGAACTTTTAAGACCTGCCAAAGCATTGCAACAGGCCCTAACTGTGGTTCTAGGCAAGAAAAGCAAAGTATCAGCTGCCAAAGTAAAAACTTGAAATGTTTCCTGTTCTGCTATCTGCTTTCTGGTGATGGGAACAGAAATTATGCAAGCCACACGCATAAGACAAGGATAAGGAATCAGTAAGTGTGCACATTTTTAAGAAAACAGAGCTACTCCTTGGACAGTTCCCAAAGGGCAAGCTATAATTATCAGGTACTTCCAAAATATTATATCTATTTTCAGAAGGTGCCAGGCTTCCTGGATAAAGTATCTCAGGAGCTGAAACAACAGGTGACAGAAGGACTCTTGCTTTCAAGGACACCATTTCAGGCCGTATCATTTCAGATGAGTTGGACAGCACAGCAAGCTCAACAGTTATTACTGGAATAAGACAAAGAGCCTCATGTTTAGAAAGTTGTGATATACCCCAGGGGAAGATGCTTGTTGGACTAGGTCTGGGAGCTTCAGCTTTAAATAACAAATAAAGCATTACTTACCTTGAAGAACTGAAGCCCAAGGTGAGGTTGGAAAATTGAGGTCACTAGAGGAGGCACTAATGTCAACAGTATTAGAGAAAGCAGTGATTTTTATAAAGGTTGGAATTTTCTTCTTTTCATTTCTTCAAGCACCAGATTGTTGCCAATAAGCAGATTGCAAGTCATGTCAGAAGCTTTAAACCAACCATAACTCTCCTCATGAAGCGCTCTTATGAAGCAACTGATGTTGCAAGATAATTCACTTTCCATAGAAAGGTCAGATTAAGAAAACTGGGAACATGACATCATTCATCTACATCACTTGTGATCCAGCCTTCACTTCTGCTGTCTTAGGGGCTTGATAAAATCTGCTTACAACCCAGTCAGACTCTACAGACACAAAATAGATATCCTCAACAGACCCCTCCCCTTCTCTGATGAAAAAAAATCCATATTATACACGCAGAGCATTCCCACTTGCTCCGCCACAACCATCTCTGGTCAAGGATAGGAAACTCCCAGCATCATCAGAATCAAACATCACAGAACAGAAATTTGCTCCGTATATAAACACGGTTTCAAGGTCAGCCAGCCTACGTAACATTTTGAACTGCCATAAAAATAAACTTATAGAAGCTACCACAGACAATGTCTTGTGTAAACATGAAGGGAGCCAGATTGTTCCTGCTCTGCAGTGATCAACCCAAGCAGTTGTAACTGTGTATTCAGCATGCAAAGTGCTACGGCATGTACTATGCTAGTAATTTCATCAGATCAGATGAGGATTTGGGGGCAGATTTATTCTAGAAGCATTTCTTTTCAGACCAAGAGAGGTCAAAAAAGTCATAGATAGCAAATTAATTTTTCTAGGAACAAAATACTTCAAGGAAGGAGCGGTTTGCCATAAATGTGACAAAGAAACTTCAGACCTTTTGGTCCAGAAGTGGTCACGCCTCACTCACATGGCTGTTTCCCATCTCCTTTTTATTTATAAGGAGATCCAAGCACGACTCTCTCGGCAGAGGTAGCTGTGCTGTAGATACGCCAAGCAAGGTGAGATGACCCAAGTTTAAAGTCTCTTTCAAGTGTGTTGACCATATTGCCACTGAGAAAATGCAAGAAAAACGCAGCTGCGATAATTATTGTAGCTAATTGCTTAAGCAGTCCAACTGTAATTCTAACATCAGTTTTGCAGCTTCTGGTTTAACATCTCAATATGCACAGAGAACTCTTCTCCCAGGCTGGTTATCTTTACTTCACAGAACAGGCACTTCCTATTAGATGATGTGGAAAAAGTACCCCCAAGAGATGTATGACCTACTTGAATCACCCTGAGAGAGAAAATGATTTTCTGAAGTTAAATGTAATTTTCAACTTGCACTAAACAGCATGAAGCATTTTTGCTTTCTTCATATAATCCGTGTACTCCAGTCTACCTGCTAACATTAAAAAGGGGCTTCCTTTTAGATTGTAGGAGCACTTGGCCTATCGCTTGCAATTTCAGCTATTAAAAATAGTCTTAACATTCAGCGGTAATTGCAGGTGAACTTTTAAAGCATTTGGTTCAAGAATTTCCACCAAAGAGCAAACTGCTCCCTTCATGGCATATAATCACGGCCATTCCAAGGAAGCCATTGTAACCATGTGTTGCATTAAATATTTTCCTCATTTTTCTTAAACATTTCTCTCTTTTAGTGCCAATTATAGCTAGAAGGCAATTGGGAGAAATGCTGATACTAAGCCAGTCTTTTGCATAAAAAAGATTTCACACTCAGTTTACTTTAGCTTGGTCGTGAATATATCAAACCTTAGCAGTAAATTTTAAAAAATCCCTTTGGTTTTCTCCTTAAGTCATATAGCAGTAACCTAGAAGGAACGCTGCAGACTTAAAGGACTCTATTTTATTTTAAAATAACTAAATATTTCTCACCTTTAACAAACTTATGTGCAGCCTAAACCAAAAAAAGTCACGGAAGAAGGTATTTTCTCCCAGAATTCTCTTACAACTAACGTATGGTCTGAGGCTGTTGGGGTGGGAAAGTCCTAGAAACTTCCTCTAAGGGGACATCAAAAGCGTCTGCAAGAGGCAGGACTCCCGAATTCACCAAATACCTCCAGAAAACTATCAGTAACAGCATTATTATATAGTGGATAATGCACTAGGATGTAACAAAACCACCCCAGAACCTGAAATGTAAGACATAATACTTGCGGGTGTCACGGTACCTAGCCAGCACGTCTCAAAGAACAACCATTTCTGTATGTTCTAATCTTTTGTTCCTTCTAGTCTTTTGTACGACAATTACCAGCAAAAGAGAGAAAAAAAAAAAGACTTGTGCCTTTTTTAAAAATAAAACGAGGTTTATAAAAATGACAGTAAAATGGGACTCTCTTTGTTCCTGGAGGTTGTCTGAAATGGCAGTGGGGAACCAAGACAGTGAAAAATTAGCAAGTAAGGCAGGAGTAAACCTACTGAAAACTTTATTTACATCTGTTGAGACTGTTTAGTGCCAACATCTAATATGCCTTTCAGATGAAGATGAAAATGAAAGATGAAGATGAAATCCAGCATAGGAACCTCTTCATTATGGAGACACCATTTATGAGCAAGAGTTCTCAGCTATCCTCCCCTGAAGGTGGGCAACAACAGCCAGGGCAGTTCTTAAAATGAGAAATTAGACAAAAGGATACGTGCCACTTCTCAAGCCTTTCTTAGATAGCATAAAGATCCACAGTGCTTTTCTTAGTGTGGAAATAACGTCGGAGACACCAGGCAATACAGAAACACTGACTGAAGGCAAGAGGAAAGAAGAGAAGCTGCTCACATACAGCTTGAAATATTCCAATACCAAATGTGGGGAATAATATCTTTTTTTATACTTTATATATATATATATATATATATATCCATCACTCACCATCACATAACAGTCCTGTGACTCTCCCGTCCCCACCGCTGTGCCCCACCCACAAACATGCAATCAACATCCAGTGTATTTTTAACAGGGGCTTTGGTATACAACTTCCTACAGGAAACGTGAACCTCGAGTACCCAAAGTGGTGCACTGCTCGGTCACAGCAAAACGAAGGAAGCCCTAATGCTAGAAAAATGTTAACTCCCTGCAAGCAATGACACACGTAACGCCACAAAATTCCCTCGCGCTCTGCCCATAAAGCAAAGGGCCTCTCCAGCTTGCAGTTTCCCCACAAAAAATTCTTTGTGGATTTGAGCAGAACAGGCTTTATTCATTATAAACTCAGCTTATAAATTATACACCCCAGCAGGCAGAAAAGCCCGTCACAGAATCAAACTCTTACAGGTTGTGATAAAACAGAAATATCTGCGAGTGTCATCCCGCAGGAGCAGAGACTCCCTGTAAAGTCACATCCACTTGAGCCGAAGACTCTCCCTCAGAAAGCAGCACAGCCTGCGGCACTCCGAGGCAACACATTCAAATAGAGAATTGAGCCATCTGAAGTCCAAACTTTTCTTTAGAGACATCTGTTGGTCTTTATTAACCACCAGGGAGCCTGAATTACATGCAAAATTGAGATGGATCAAGGCATGAGAAAGGTAAAAGGGAAAAATAAAATTTTAAAAAAAGTGTTTCATTTTTCAGTTTGGGATGGTTGGAAAGGTTTTCTCGTTTTTTGTCAGAGAAATGAATGGCAAATTTTCAGATACACTAGCAAGCAGAGTCTTTGTCCTCTGCACTTCACTGCTCGCCATCTGGTGTGCTCAGTTGCATATAACAATATTTCGCTATTTGTTCCAGTAACTTTTGCATACTAAAACTCTGGAGTCTTTAAATCATTGTAGCTCCTGTCTACGACAGATGTAAAAATGGCTTCGCTTTCTTGTAACCGTCGTATCCGATCAGAGCACGCGTCTGCGTGGCCTGGCACCCAGCTCCCACACTGGTCAGGTAACAGCTGCTTCAGAGGAAACCGCGCGCCGTGCTGCCATAGGTAGCTGGGGAATAATAAACTGCCCAAAAGGAAGTTACTTCCCCAAATACCTGCTCTGCGTGCAACTGCTGTTAAACTGGGTTCTTCATCTTGGCGAGAGGTTGTACTGCTCTTCAGTTCCTCCTGCAAACTGTCCCTGGGACCCCAACTGACAGTGATGGTGGGGGCCACACCATGATGTTAAGTGGTTCCTACCTCAGTGCTCAGAAACATCCATCCCCTAAAGCTCTGTGTAGTAAATATATCATACAAAAAGGGAATGATTTTTTTTTTTTTTTTTATTATTTAGCTCAAGATGCTAAATACAGAGGTCACAAAATGTCTTACTTTAGAACACTGATACTTGGAGGAAATAATTGAAGTATATGCTGTGACCAGAGCCTTCCTGGTGGGTGATGGGGAAGCAACAACATGAGTAACTGATGAGGAAGACACAGTGGTGCACAACATAGAACAACCTGGTACTGCAAACCACATCTCTGATTCAGCAGAACATGCCAGCTGCGGATTAATTAGCAAGGAAACAGTTTACCCACCATGATTTTCTTGACATGAAGATGAAGCAAAATCAGTGGAGTAGTAGTGCAGTAGCCTGCATGATGACAGTAGTTTGCCTGCAAGCAATGCCACAAAACTCTGATTTTACCTGATCAAGACCTCTTCATAAAAGGAACATTTCAAGCTGGAGAAACAACAAAAGGCTTTACAGGCCTTTATCGGTTTGGGTTGATCAGGTGATAATTGACTATTCTGCTATCCATAACATAAAGCTACCTGGAAGCTGGAAAGGTGCTGCACCTCCTCCTGCAGTTAAGTCAGTCAGAAATGGCCTTGAGAGCCACCTCGCTGCTCTGCCAGTGGGCACCGCAGCCATTCAGCCCCCAGAAACCAACTGAAATTCTGATGCGCTACGTCCTGTGCAGGTCACAGTGCTGCTTGGTGCAGAGCGGTCTTGCCTGCCCAGTCTCGTGGGTATCCTACAGAACTGGAGCATCCTCCCTCATGGTAGCTCTAGCCCACTGCAGATTCTCTTTTCCCAACTCTTTTTCCAAAATTCCAGCCCTTTTGTATTCCTTCCCAATTCTCCACAGCCTGCATCAGTTCTGGACACATCCTCACCCCTCCCAGTTACTCTGCTGCATCCTTACAGTCGGTGCAAGAATGTGGAAGCTTCACTTGACGTGCTGCTTTGCAGTTTACCAAGGACAGCGTTAAACACGTGGAGATGAAACCCTACCACAAAGCTTGTGGTCTCTAGCCAGGATGTCTGGACTAAGACTGATGGCTGTAAGGGGAAACCTGGAGGTGGGGGTTCATCATCACCTCTAACCGTGCGTAACAGCATGTCTGACAACACCTAAGCTACATGTCCAGATTTTAACAACAGCCAAAGGAGAGCTGGTGATAATTCGCTGGAGCTCCGAGTACTGCTTATCTGGCCAAATGCAGCCATTTCCTTCAGAACGAGGTGAATCACGCAGATACACAAATGGCATCGCGTGGCCCTTTGCTGATCTACAGAATCCCAGAACCATCTGGGTTGGAAAAGCCCTTGCAGCTCCTCCAGCCCCACCATGACCCTCCCCCTGACCGTTCCCAACTCCCCCAGATCCCTCAGCGCTGGCTCAGCCCGACTCTTCAACCCCTCCAGGGATCCCGGGGACTCCCCCCTGCCCTGGGCAGCCCATTCCAACGCCCAACAGCCCCTTCTGCACAGAAATCCTTCCTCAGAGCCAGCCTGACCCTGCCCTGGGCAGCTTGAGGCCATTCCCTCGGGGCCTGGCGCTGGGGCCTTGGCTCCAGAGACTCATCCCCCCTCTCTGCCCCCTCCTGGCAGGGAGTTGCAGAGGGCCAGGAGGTCTCCCCTCAGCCTCCTCTTCTCCAGACTGAACCCCCCCAGTTCCCCCAGCCGCTCCCCAGCAGACCTGTGCTCCAGACCCTGCCCCAGCTCCGTTGCCCTTCTCTGGCCACGCTCGAGTCATTCAATGGCCTTTTTGGGGTGAGGGGCCCAAAACTGAACCCAGCAATCAGAAAACAATAAACCCAGAGAGGGAGCCCTGGGTGACTCGCAGACAGTTAGGGTGATGTTACAGATATCATACTTAGCGCTGTCAGTCTTACCCTGGCATCCACTTTCTGAGCTCAGGTTTCCACCAGCGCTGCTTAAACCAGCTGGAGGTACCTCAGCGCTACTGGGGAGCATGTCCCGTCTGTAAAACACCAGCAGCTGTATGGGTAAAACAAACCCTGCACAAACTCTTCAGAGTGCTGAAGGGCAATGCTTTATTCCACACAGAACTGGAGGGTGAAGGGCCACAGCTGAAATGACAATGGCACAGTGTCACTTGCATTTGTCCCTCCATGCCTGAGCTATAATAAGAGTGTCTTTGTACGGACACAACGGCGATTATGGCAAAATATTTGAGCTAACCACTGGAGAAGTCAATATGAGTTTAATCTGAAAAAAAGTCTCCTCCTCACTGGGTAGCTTGGTTTTCACGGAGTCCTTTGCATTCCCTTTCTTTTCTTCCCTTTCTTTCTGGGGGAGCCAGGCCAGGGAAAACCCCGGAACTCCAGGAAGGCAGGGGCATTGTGACAGATGTAGTAAGCATTGAGCATGGCCGCTGGGCTGAGGAGATCCACTTCCTTCACCACCTTCTTTGCTTTCTTTTTGGAGCCTTTGCCTTTGCCACGCTTAGGTTTGCGACTTTTAGCTGCCTGCAGAGAGAAAATGACCACAAAAACCACTCAGTTCTGCAGCTTTGTTGTCTCGCTTCTGAGTAAGGATCCCAGGACATCCCGCAACAGCTGTTTCATCTTAGTCCTGACTCGCAGCATTAGCTCAGAGCCCCCTACCACAGAGTCCTCTACTTTGTGGTGATTTTATACATGGACTCACAAGCATTAACACACTTTCACCAAATCTGTATTTGCTCCGTAGGCTATCAAAATCTTTAAAGTCATCAGACCGAGCTAATTAGTGTTCCTCTGTGCTTCTCTCTGGCTAAGAAAAGGTTTGTGCTCAACAAAAACCATATTCAACTGATTTTTTTAATTAATCCATTACAATACAATCCTGAAGTAAACTAAGCCTGTGTTGTGTGTTCATCCACTACTGTGTGCCTACTTGTGACTCTGGATCATAAACCAGAAAAGCAGGTCTCCTGTCTACCGCTGTGGCCTTTTCAAGGCTCTGTGATACAGCTGCTCTTCTACTACTAGGGGTAACACAAATCCCAGCAGCAGCTCTGCCATTCTGTATGTAGGACGGAGGCGTTGCCAAGACTCACCCAAGCCCGAAAGCAGGCCGAAAAAATACTCCTGTTACCTCCAGCTCAGCCTGAGCACTCAGCCTCTCGCCTCTGAGACGGATTTGCCAGTCTGATTCACTCCCTGGATTGTTTTCTCACTCATCCTGGCCACTCCTCGCAACAAGCCTGGAGTGCGTCTGCATGGAAGATGCTGCCTCCAGGTATTGGGCAACAAAAGCAGGGTCAGGGACCCAGAGGGATCTCTCATTGCTTTTTTGCTCTCATTGCTCTTGCTGCGCAGACAGGAAAATGGTGATGGCAACGCAGAGCCAGAAGGTGGGCAGTGTCCCAGGAACATTGAGGACGGAGTGACAGCTAATCCCAGAGAAAAGGCTGGACGGGAGCATTTACACAACCTGACTGAAAGTGTTTCATCTCTGGTCTGGTGCCAAGAGCACTTTCAGTACACACCGAGTCACTTTATGCATCTGCCCATCCACTTCTGTTATTTGCCTGGTTTTGCATACAGTAATTAAACGGATCTACGCACTTCATTAGGAAGAATTAGCACAGATACAGCCAGAAAGGCACATGTAACTATCCGTTGGGCATAAGCAAGGGGAAAGTAGCATATTTTTCATGGTATCAGTTCTAAAGAGTCACTTTACAGCTCAGTACTGTTAAGTGCAAAAGAGACAAACATCTGTGCTCTGAGGTATGAGAACAGAGTCAGAGGTACAACCTTCAGAATCAGCCAGGACTGCAGTGTGAAGGAATATGTACAGGTAAAGAAAAGAAAAAAAGAAAAAAAGAAAAGATTTCTATCTATCCACAGAAGACGGACAGAAAAAGCAGAGTGCAAGCTGCAGCTGGTGGCAGATTGTTTCCTAAACCTTCAGCCATGCAGAGTGCAAACCACGTGAACTCAGACTTGTATTAGAGAAGGTGACAAGCCTTATTTGCAGACCTTGATTGGATAGAATTTGTTGAATACTTCATGTGCTGGAATGTGCATATTTCAGAGTAGATGCTTATGCCAGATTTTTCAACCAGTCACTTGAATCCCACTCACTGTTTACACGCTCCCAGCAGGGTCTCTGGCAGATTTTGTGACACAATTAGGTACCTGGTCAGAACTTGGTCTGTAGCTGATTTTTCAAAATAAAAAAGGTGCTTACAGGTAAGGAGAAACTTCTGCAGTGAGAACCAGGGAATGCCTTTTGTCTAGAGCAGCCTCGCTGCTCCTGCCATCCCTCAGCAGTAGTTACCTGACCTCAAGGCTTTAAACTTTCTCCATCGTTGTCAGCAACTGTCTTGTCTTCTGTTTCCCATCTCTCATAAAACGTGGCGTCGGTAAGCTACAGTCTGTGGTCAGCTCACACATTTGAGCCCAACCTAGAGCAGGGGCTCCCAAAGCGTGGGGAGCTCAGAAGCTACAGCACAGCACCAGGAATTCTGTCAGAAGTAACACCTCGCGCGTGTACGTGCGCATACGGCAGCGCCAGAGCCAACGCTCGGCGCACCAGCTGGCAACCCCAGGATTTCTTATGGGTTTGGTGTCATGTTGAACAGTGCACATTTCTTTTTCAGTGTGTAAAGGCAGGACTTGCACAGATCAAACCTCCCACCGTGATTTCTTGTGAGTTTTAAAACTACAGCCCAGCGTGACACCTGAACGCTCTTCAGAAAAACTGGGAAATCCATGTTTGTGCAGCATTTTCATCCCACAATAAGATTTGAGGCTTTATAGGACACATGCAAAATTTTACAGCCTGTAGCCAAGGTCAATAAGAAAAGCTAAAAATCAGAATTGGGTACACACTTGCACACAAAGTGAATTTGGGCAGGTCAGCTTCTGTCCTGCAGCCTCGGGAAGGAAACTTTTAGATATTAACTCTATTTCCTTAAAAAGCAGTATTAATGATCTTCAGAAGACTCAAACCTGTGTTACCATGGCTTTTTACTGAGCAGTGGGACTCCAGTAGTCCAGTGGTCAAGCCTTGAAGATGGACCCTGCAACACACAATCAATCACACAGTGGGTTATGTACTGTGCAAAGCACTAGTAGCCTTCCCCCCTAAACTTTATAAAGGGGGAAACGAAAAATATAAAGTTAGTCCTTTGCAAAAACAGGTCGAGGTGTGTTGTACCTAAAAGTGTTTCTTTGCCATCATCTGCGATGTCACATACTAACTGCGAGACTCCGGGACTCAGCTTTTCAGCACAGCCCTTGAGATTTACTCCACAACACAAGACTAGACAGGGAAAAGGGGGAAGCCTGAACCCCGCTCAGTGTGGGCGGCCTGCAAAAGGCGCTCGCTGAGCCCCCTGCGCTCACGGCACCGCTGCCGGGCGGCTCCAGCCCCACCGCACCCACCGACCCGTCCCCGCTGCAGGACACCCCGCGTAGCGCGGGAGGGACCTTACCTGCCGTCCGCACAGCACCCACAGCCTCCTCTTCCCCTTCTGCGGGGGCAGCAGGAACGGAGCTGAGCAGAGTCTCCCCCAGGCCCCCGCGTGAAAAGCCAACGGGTTCTCCCACAGCCTCGCTCCCACCCCCGCGCCGGGTGAGAGGCCACGGAGACGCAGCGCCCCAGAAATAAACCCACAAAGCTCAAGCGCGGCTCAGCGCAGCCCCCCGCGCTGCCTGAGGCGGGTCCCGCTCCTCGCCCTTCCGTCACGGCCACGGTCACGGCCACCAAACCCCCCCCCGCAGCCTCCCGCCCTTTACCTCCCGCGCCGCGTTGCCATGGCGCCCACGCCCGCCACCCCAGCCCACGCATGCGCAGTGGGAGGCGGGAAAGCGAGGGGGAAGGGGCGGGGCAACCGCTGACGTACCGCCCCTCGCCCAATCCGGGGGCGGGGCGGGCGGCGCGCGCTGCCTGCCCACAGGAAAAGGGCGGGAAAAGCCTTCGCGGGGCTGGGGGGGGCTGCCGCGCTCCGCGCCCCGAGGCAGCCGGCACACAAAGCGCGGAGGGGATGGTGCTTCGCGGGGTCCTGCCGTTCGGTGGGCTGTGAAATGAATATCCGCGCCGTTTGCGGGCGAGAGGCCCCGCGTTGGGAGATGTCACGCCTCGGCTTCACGGCTGAGCTGAGGGAGGTGCAGGCCGCGGCCGCGTCCTCCGCTGTCGCGCTGTGAAAATCGGGGGAGTTCGCTTTGTTCGAGCAGCTGACCCAGCGTTCTTTACCACAGGAACGTTTTAGAAAGCAGCTGCTGCTTTTGCCTCCTTTGAGAGCCGCAGGTTCGCACAGCAAGCACTGAAAGCTACACTTAATCCCGTTCGGGTGTTTTCATGAAATACGGGGGTCGGAAGGAGGAGCAGGCAGCCGAAGGGTTAATTCCAGTGCCCTGCACCTTTTTTAGACACAAGTGTTTTTTTTACAGGGCACTAATGCTTGTAAATACCCTTTTTTTAAAAAAAAAACTTTGGAGAAAAAATGGGCTGGAGGTGCCTCTTCTGCATCCCCCAGCACCCGGCTTTCGCTTGCAAAATGCTCAAAATCAAAAAGCACGAGTGAAAAATATCAGTAGGAGCTGAATCGCCTCATCATTATACTACTAAAAAATAGCTCATCGTTATACTATTGCCAAACCCCAACACATCGATGAGTCTGCCTAGTCCGTGGATTTATTTTTATCTCAAACATTAACCTCTCCAAACCTGCTCTCTGGTACATAAGCCCACAGGATGCTCTGTATCGTATTTTAAAGCTTTTCTTCCAACTCTTGACAGATAGGTGCTTGGAGGGGTTTTGTATTTAGTGAGACTTCCTAAGGAAACGGGGCTTGCCTGTCAGCCTGTCTGCAATAACTTCTGAGCCGAAGTTCGGCTGATTCCAACCAATGTTGATAACAGAAGTAATGGCGAGTTCAAATACATGAATTCCCTACACATTTCATGAAAATCATCGCCTGCGCAGAGTGTGGGAGAGAGACGCTATTAATGTCTCTGCTGAGGACATACCAGCCCCGCTCAGCCATCTCTGGGCTGTTTGGTATTTAAGGGCAGAGGGACATGAACCTGTAGGAAGACAGTTTAGTTTCAGGATGATTGATTTCAATAAAAACAAGGAAAGTCTTAATTTTGGGAACTGAAGGCTGTAAAATAAGTTTCAAATATCAGAAGGGCTCATTGTTTTAATACAATTGTAAGTACTGAAGACCAACATGTAATTTCCTTTTTTTTTTAAAAAAAAAAAACACTTCTGGGAATAGAGATGCCTTTACTTTTTAATTTGCTTATTGAACATAACAGCTGCCCAGCCTTTGTTTTCTCCCCTGGTATGAAGTTTGTACATATTACTGTCTGCTATGTACAGACATTTAAATAAATTGTCATTGGAAGGGACTCTGGGTAGAGGATTGTAAATCTGATTTACAAAAATAAACAAACATCTTTCCCACTCGTTCCCTCTTCCTGGCTGCTACAGAGACTGTTGGGTTTATTACAAACACAAATTTCCATCTCACAGAATTATAACGATTAACAAGCAGTCAGCTGTTGCTTTGGACGCTGTGAAGTGATGTGGTGGTTCGCAGGCATGCGGATTCTGTAACGGAACTTTTTTAATGCTGATAGAAGAGTGGACATGTTTGTTTATGAATGTACAAGTATTGAAGGGGACAGAAAAATCTGTAGTGATGGAAATGTTTGCGGGGACAGTATTGCAGCATGAAAATAGAAGTAGATGTAGAAAATGAGCCAGACCGGTGACTGAGTAGAGTAAAACGTGGTTTAATGAAGAACGATCAGAAGAACTCCCAGAAATGAGAACAAAAGAAGAGATGGGAACATCAAAGGTAACAATAAGAGTTTAATAAAACATGAAGAGAAGTAAAGGTATCAGTGAAAGAAAGAAGGTGGTCGGGAGGAAACTGTCGAAGGAAAATAATTATCACTAGGTATCAAAAGAAGGCTGAATGACAGGAATTGAGTGCAGCAGCAAAATGCACGAGGTGATGACTAGAGGAGGAGCTCAGGAAGAGAGAAAGCAAAGAGCAAAGGCACTCCTTGGCAAAATACAAGTCTAATGATTATCTCTTTTATCAAGAGGGGAAGGTTGAGCCAGGAGCCCAGGCTGGATGGAGAAACGAGACCAGGAAACTTCGGTATCAGGTGGGTCGTCACCCGCCATCGTGGCTGAGCGTGGGTGTCAGCGGAGAGCGAGGTGCTGCTGAGGAGGATGCTTTGAAAAGCAATTTTGAAATACGGAGTGGAAACCACCAGGCTTATTTGCCTTGAGCAGAAAGGGATTGAGTTAACGGAAAACACCATTTTATCTTTCCAAAGTAATGTGTTTGAGCGCCTGACCAGCCATTACTGCGAATACAGTGCAGGCCTCTTTCTCAAGCCAGTGGAAAAAAATTCTCTGTTGTAATCTGGACGTGTTACGTGTTTTCAAACGGTAAGGTGTTCCGTGTAGAAAACATACATCTCGGATTCTTTTACTTACCAAGGATGTTTTGTTTTTTTCTAGAAAATACCAGCCTTTGTCTCTTGTGACTGTTCTCTGTTGCTAGGAGCGGGATCCAGGAGAATGGGCGATTCAGAGGGAATTGCTTTCTGATCTGTGAGGAGTATCAAACTTTATCAAGTCTAATGAGCATGTTATCTCTCTTCTACTCAGACTATATGAAGGAGCAGCTGAACTTCTTTGTATTTAGCAGTGAAGGAGAAGGAGGGATACTGTTACCCTGTCTCTTAGGCCATTGTCAGGGCAATGTGGAGGATGAACTGTAGAGTAGAGAGGTTCCTTCCCATTTGAAAAGGTGCAGGGTGATCTTCTGTTGTTCTAGGCATGTCTGCGATTTGAGTCTTGTTTTCAGTGGCTAAGTTACTAAGTTTACTCCTATTTTTCCTTTTCTCTCTCTTTCCTGTCTCTAAGAGGCCACAGGCAGCTGAATCAGCTATTTGAGACTCAAATAGCCCTGCCAGAAGAACATTCACTGGTGACAAAAATCTCAGAGGAATCCTGATCAGAAGGAACCAAAAGAGTCAATGAAAGAAGCAAAAGACCGGGGGAGAATAGGGAAAGGCTTGGTAGCCTAGCTCAGAAAGAAGGTCTGCGGATTTTCTAAGTAAAGCATTTTTGAATGAGTCTTGGGATGCATAATGAAAGAAATAATAATAAAAAATATTTCATTTTTCCTGTGTTCAGGAAAAAATGATCTTGTCTAATTTTTGTTAACAAACCACATGGCATAAAAGAAGCAATCATGATTATACTCATTATCTTCTTTTAGCAAAAACAGCTGGCAAGAGACCAGGTTATACTATTGAGGCTAAAAAGAAGTAACAATAGTGATAAGCATGTCTGAAATATTAGATCGAGGAGACAAAATTAGCCTGTGCAGTCAACTGTTGTATTTTGTAAAGATGCTTGGACCTGGCCACAAAACAAGCTACTGTTTACACAGGCAAGGCTTTTGAAGAATAATTAAGGGAAGTTTATGCAAACTAAGAGTGTAATAAACCTGACCTCATAAAGTCACTGCTGTAGTTACAACTGGATAAATAAAGAGTGCTTTAGCTCTGGCAGCTGTCAGGCCAGGACATCTCAGTATCATGAATTTAATGGAAATATTCACATAAGAGAAAGGAGGATATTGGGTTATGGACATTTTTGCAGAGAGACAAGAAGATGTATGCTCCCAGGCAGGGACCCACATCCAAACAGAGAATCGAATGGCTGCTGAGAAGTGTGTGTGTGGGGGGAAACAGTGTGTCTTATGTTCCTTACTCCAACAAATCGATAATACTTTTTTTTTTTTTTTTTAAATTAATTGTTCCATAGGCTGTGGAATTAACGAAACCCAGTGTCACAGAGATTTGTGTTCTTTCCCTGCAGCGCTCTGCAGCAGCTCAGCCCTCTCCCCCTGGTCTTTTCCCAGCGCTAACCACAAGCCTTCCCCGTGTCCTGCGGAGCAGAGTTCCTCTCTCCCCTGCCCCAGCGCATGGGGAAGCTGCAGACTCGTCCCAGCACATCCTCCACCATCACACGGGCACTAACTGGCTCAGGGATTTCTGCCTGACCGAATGGACCCGGGCTGAACTGCCCCCGCCGTCGCCTCGCTGGGCAGTTAACAGGGTCACTCTCCACCTGGCTGCCAGCTTTCACAACCCTGAAAGGAACTCTGTATCAGCAATAGCGTGGCCAGCAGGACTAGGGCAGTGATCTGGACTTGGCACTGGTGAGGCCGCACCTCCAATATTGGGTTCAGTTTTGGGCCCCTCACTACAAGAAAGACACTGAGGTGCTGGAGTGTGTCTGGAGAAAAGCAACAGAGATGGTGAAGGATTGAGAGAACAAGTCCTGTGAGGAGTGGCTGAGGGAACTGGGGGGGTTCAGTCTGGAGCAGAGGAGGCTGAGGGGAGACCTCCTGGCCCTCTGCAACTCCCTGCCAGGAGGGGACAGAGAGGGGGGATGAGTCTCTGGAGCCAAGGAGCCAGCGCCAGGCCCCGAGGGAATGGCCTCAAGCTGCCCAGGGCAGACTTGGATTGGATATGAGGAAAAATTTCTTCACCAAGAGGGTTGTCAAGCACTGGAACAGGCTGCCCAGGGCAAGGGTGGAGTCACCAGCCCTGGAGGTATTTAAAAGACTTGTAGACGTGGCACTTAGAGACATGGGTTAGTGCTGGGCTTGGCAGTGTAGGTTAACAGTTGGACTTAATGATCTTAAGGGTCTTTTCCAACCTAAACGATTCTATGAAGGCCTGTTATCCTTCCTTCAAATTTGCATTAAATTAGCTAACCAGTTCAAAAGTTGCTCATGGAAGACTTAGAAACTAATAGCATCATTTCATGTGCTTTCTATCCCCAGAAAACAAGGCTAAAAATAGAAGAATCTGTACTGAGGTACTGAAGGAAGTGACTTACCGACAGCAAAACTTTCAGCAAGCACCCGTAGGCTGGAAAGAAAAAAAGCAAGCTCTGTATATACCAATTACAACAGAAACAGAACACTCGAGCATTCCTGGAATCGACACTCATGTCTGGGGTAAGATAACAGATGTTCCTTCAGCTGCACAGAAACCATCCAAAACTTTGTTCTGAAACTTTCGTGTTGTACATCAAAATGATTGTTCCATAATTGCTGTCTCCTAGCTGTTTTGAGATTATTATTTTATTTTTTTTTTAAGAAGCAAATCCTCACCGTGAGGCAAAGAAGTTTTAAACTGCTACCTTGCAGTTTGAGAAGTGCGATGGGGGATGGAATCCTTTCTGGTGCTGCTAGAGAAGCAGCACCCGGGACTGTCCGAAGGACGGGTGAGGGATTCTAGAAGAGCCTGTTAATATACTGCTCAAACACCTCGAGGGAAAGTCTTTGGAGTATTTGTTCGAATCCCTCGCATCTGTTTGTAAGTGGAATAAGCTTATTAAAATAGAGGTTCCCTCTGTTGCTGCTAAACTGGCATCTCAGCCCACAGCTGCTCCGCAGAGCGCTGTGCAGCCCGTAGTGAGACCAGCAGGTTTTACCAGCGTGAACTGAAACCCCTGGTTTTCAGCCTTCCAGAAGAAACCCTCACCAAACGTGGCACATCTCAACAGAAGTACAGTCTTTGCGACAAATCTGTGACGAGGCACAGATATTTAAGTTAAAAGCTGTACCTTTCTCTAGTTACCTTTTTACCCAGAGGTTTTGTATAGAGGTATATCTTTAGGACACATAAATTTTGGTGGTGGTGGTGGAAATAAACAGTAGTCAAAGCTAACAGTTTATACCACCCTTTACCACACAGACGTTCAGGTAAGACTTTGTATTTCTGTTCTCTACCTGAATAGAGTGAAGGCACTGAAAAGCCATAGAAACTTTACAGAAGCACAATTTAAATATAAAATGTAGAAAAATGTACATTGTGTATCTACCGGTTTGGGGTTTTTTCGACATAAACATTGTGGGAAAGAGACACTTGGGGCGTGACCAAAAAAAAAAAAAGTTTTGAGCTAAATACCAAGGGATTTTCTAAGTTTCTGATTCTTTAATAATTCATTCATTGCCTTTTTCCCTTGAAGAAACACTTACCTTCATCACCCTAGTTTACTGACACTAAAAGGATTTGGATACATTGACAATGCTCCCTTTATATTCACACTGAATTGTTGGGGAAATAGATTGTTTTCTGAATCACTGTGAAACAGGGAATACCAGAGGAATCCTAAAGCAAGGGGTGTAATGTGGTTAACCATAAAAAACCCCACTCCAGACTCCTTCAGTGTGGGGTCACCGTGTGAAGGAAGGAAAAAAGGAACCAACAGTGCCGGAGAGGTGTCCCTTGTGTCAGGATACATGATACCACAGGGAGGCACAGCTAAATTCCCAGCACCCTGGCCTGAGGGGAAAATTGCACATTTGTTAGAAAAATATCAGACAAAATATCACAGAGTAAATCCTGAACTTTCCAGCTCGTCCTGGGCCCTGGACCCTAGCACATACTGAAACCAGTCATATTTATATTGCATTTCTAGCACTGAAATGTTTAACAGACTCTTCAGATGTCTGCCATCTTCAGCTGGGGTTTGTAAATTCCTTTGCCTTTCTTTAATCTTGAGTTTATTTACTACCAGTAGGCTCTGGGGAACACAGGGTGCCATATTTTAGAAAGGGAGCTACAGTACAGATGCTGAAACGACTAATCCAGAGCTCTCCCCATTCTGCAATCCCTAAAGGCAGCACCACACTTCCATTACAGCTGCTATGTCTGTTTTTCATGCCTTTCTGCTTGGAGACGCTTTATTTATTTTTAAGTAACTTTTTACTTTTTAACAAGCACAAACACCGTGAAGACATCTACAGCCCATGATCCTGTTTTTCTTTTTTAGCATCTTGTAGCTACATCAGAATAGAACATCCAAAGCGTGTCAGACAGAAGGCCTGTCCTCAGCAGAGACAGAGTGGATACAGGCAGGGGTGAGAGCTGAGTTTATGGTTGGTTTGTGGGGGATGCTTTTGTCCTTTAAAAACAAAAAAAAGCAGCAAAGGAAGCATTAAAATTAAGGCGCAGGAAGAAAAAAGCTTAAGTAAACGCACGTGCTTTAGAAGTCTCTCTGATTTATTTTGAACAAAAGCATATTTTAAAAGGTGAGCGGGTTTACTAATGCTATCTGTATGAAAAACGCCTTTTACCAACCCCACGGAGGAAACTCTCAGTTTAATTCCACAGCAATAAGCACAAATCCTGTCATAACAAATACTTGTGGTTTTATCACTTGTGTGCTCGCTGTATCGATAACAGCATGGCCTAAGTGCTTGCCTGCGCTACACTAACACGTGCCTCTCTGAGAAGAGCCCAACTCCTGGTTTCATGGCCGGGGGGAGGTTAGATCCAGGACTCCCTGTGCTGGACTGATAAAATTTTGTAGAGAAAGATTAGAGCTTGCAGGCTCTGCCATAATCCCGAAGCCCAGCCTGCCTTTTCAGCGCTACCCTGAGGAGAAGGGACCCTCACCCTGCACAGGCCCATGGTCTGCTGTTCATTCAGTAGCCCACGAAGCTTTCCAGCCTGCCTGCAGCTGCCACCCTCACGCAACGCAGCTTTCCCCAAGCGTAGCGTTTGCACAGACCTTACAGAAAGTTTACAGCTTCTGTAAACTCATTCATTCTGAAAGTGACGGACTGCAGTCTCTGCGCTTTTCCTCATATGATGGCAACAAAGTGTTAACCAAAGCACTTTTCCTCCCCGCCTTAAGACCTGGCACAAACATTCCCCCAGATAACCAAAAATCTGTGTAAAAATTAGGTTATTTAATATGGCATTTACTGTCTCCTCCAGGGTTAGAAGAACTAAAGAGCAATGAAGAAAGCTAACGTTGCAGTAATTATCCTTCAAAAGCGTCCAGGTGGAGAGAAATGTGGCAATCAACCTCCACTACAGCTATAAACCCTGCACAGCTTACCAATCGTTTTAATACAAACCGTAAGAGAACAGAGTGGTGGAGGGGAGTGGTGGAAAAGGTGATGGATTACTGTCCCCAGTGAACGAGGCAAAAACTGTCAGTTGTAGAAGCAAACCTCTGCAAACCAGGTTGTACGATCCCAGTGGCAGCAAGGCCAGCCGAGGGACAAGAGGTAATGTCATCTCCTTTGGCCAAGTCAACCTGTCACCTCTGACGGAGACTGTCACGGACAGTGCCACGTTATTTCTGATTTTCAGCTTGTTCATGGCAGTAGGGTGTTTGAAGCACATTATCAGACAGCCATAAGTGAATAAATGAAAACAAATTAGGCACAGCGTGGGGCATTCGGGAGAAATGAAAACATTTCACAGTTGAGATACTCTTACAACAAACTTACATGCATGAACCAAGCTAAGAGACAGACCTGGGCCCTGAGCTCTCGTGCATGGGTGCCAATCTGCAGCAGGGACCAGCTAAGCTCACTCTTGACTCTGCCACTAGCGTGACACTGGTCGTGGCCTCTGCGCAGGGCCCTTGATACTGTACCGTCTCCAAGAAGTCAGAGGAAAGGGATGACCTCCAAAAAAGATGGCAGTTGTGTACTCGGGGGTGGCTGGGTAGACACAAAGAGCTTTGGTCTCTTTGGAAAGACTCATTTTTTTCCAGCTGTGCTTGAGAACACCCAGGTCCAAAATAATCCTCCTTTCCTCAGCCTGTAGCACCTTGAGTCCTTGTTGAGGTGGGGCCGGGGGTAAGTGAAGGTGTCGCTCTCACTGGTAGTGCAGCAGCTCCTCCCAGCGAATGGGCTGGGAAAACACCTCCCGCTCCAGCCAGAGCTCGTAGGAGCAGTGGAAGTCCTCGGGGAGCTCCAGCCGCTGTCCCAGCACGCTCTGCAGGCAGTTGTCCACTGGTGCAAACTCCGAGTCCTGAGGTTTGTCGTATCTCCGGCTGTTGAAGGCTTCGATGTTGGCTCTCAGGGTGCATTCCTCCGCCTGGAAATCCCATGGTCTGGCATCGATATCTACGTTGAAGAAGAAACAAGACCAAAGTATTGTGGAAAAAAAAAAAATCTGATCAGATTTGAGCAAAAGAAACGATGAAGATTTTACAGCAACCACATGCCCGAATTGACCAGAGTATTAGCCAGTCATTCCTAATTATTATTCCTCATCAATTTCCATAATGTATGCATTTTAATTTAAGAAATTTAAATGAAATATGTTAAAATCACTTGTAAATTAAGCAGAGGCAGAAAACTTCTGTTATTTCTGCTCTTCAGTGTGCTTTAAGGACTCTCTAGAATTTCCAAGCTCCTGCTTTTTTCAGAAAGGCCCCCCTGCTTTTACTGAAAATCTCTGCAGATGTGTGAAGCAGACATCAAGGTTAAATGCAAATAGCTAAAACCTGGCAAGCTTCTTACGAGCTACTCAAAACAAAGTTTTTCTAAAATTTGGACAAATTTAATGATAAATGATGTTGAAAATCTAATAACTGGCTGTAAGAACCATGATATTTTAAACACGTACTATTATGTAAACATGCAACATGTAAAAAACTTGTATTTTGAAAGCTGAGCTCTAAATCTACATGAAATAGTCATTCGCTCCATAAAGGATCGGTAAATTCATTGGCAAAGCTCAGCAGGGCTCAGGGAAGGGAAAGGTCCAGGCTGACTATCAACCCAGATATACAAAGATAAAAATAAACACTCCAGGAAAAACCCTTCCAGATCATGTCTCCGAGCGCTTCCCTGTCAAACAGTCCAGGTCAAGACGCAGCCTCTGCTGAGTAGTGAACTGTGCAATCCAGTGGTGCATTATGTTGCTGATTAACTCTTTGGGGGAAAGTGGGACTCACACAATAATTTATTCTTTGCATCTGTCTTAAAATTGCATTAATCCCACTAGTGCCAGATAAATTCAGTTGTCACGGCAAACCCTTGCTCCAGGGCAGGTGACGTAGGTGATCTCCTGCTATTTTGGAACACGCAGTGCTCCAGCGATTTGAGCCACCCGAGGCTGGCAGTATCCCCTAGCTCTATCCCACGAGCAGCATAGAGAACCCTGCTGCTGTACCCAACGCCACAGGGAACAGTCAGCACGTGAGAAACACAGCGGCAGGAGAGAAATCCCTGGAAAAGGAAGTCCCCAGTCTTCCTGCTCTTTGGTTTTGAGGGGAACTCCACTCGCCCTGAAGCGAAATTAAAAATACCAAGTCTAGTTTTTCATTCTTCTGAATTAATGTCATAGTGGTATCATAACTATCGAAAGCATACAAGTCTTCAAAAACCAGATGACAGCTTTGACAGTTGAGCACTAACATAATTATCATGCTTTTCCCTCTTGTAAAAAAGTTGTTAAGACTTTTACTTCTTGCCCTGTTTTGTGTTGAAACAGGAATGCTACCCAATTTTTCTGCTGAACCCTCATTAAGAAGAAGATACGTGCAGAGCAAAAATTTAGGACTGTGTAATTAAGACAAAAAGATATTTTAACACTTTCTGCAAAAAGATATTTTAATGCTTTCTCTTCTTGTCCTAAGCTTGGGTCTGTTGTTGCAGCAACTGGGTGTACTTACAAGGGAATAAAAGTATGTACTCTGACGCATCCTATGGATAAATAGATGAGGAATATCAGAAACTTCATGATGTCCCTCAAAAAATACAGATTTAGACTGCAAAAGAGCTGTATAAAGAGACTGGCACATCCAGTGCGTGCTTCAGCGTGCGGCTGCAGAGTATCCGCACTGCCGGGAGGGGAGCGCTGTTGTTCCTCAGGTGTGAGCTGCAGAGCCATCACTCAGAGTTTCACTCCACGACCATCCTACGCACGCACGCTTGGTGCGGATACCAGCACGGTTTAGTGACTTGGTGGCAAAAGTGGTTTGGGAATGCAAAAGTGCAGGTCTGGGCTTGGTGGAAGCTCTCATCCTGGAGACCCGAGCTGAGCACGTCCCATCCTAATCTGATTATTCCCACCTTTCCTCATGCAATCAATCTGTTTCCTTCTGACGGTGCTCAACGGTACCTTAAAGCTTCTGGAAAAAATCCCCAATACTGACCCAAACAAGTTGACGGGATCCTAAGAGGTCATAGGTCAAAGCACACCAAGCCCCGCGCGAGCCGGTTTCAAGGCAGCGAGGATGCTTCCCCGGCACCACTCACCGTTGCCGTAAGCCCAGTCGTCGTTCATGCGGTGCCGCACCTTCTGGTAAATGGCAGACATGGTTTTCATGTTGCTTTTTCTCCACTGGCGCCCCAGATATTTGGTCTGGATTTTCAACAGCTTGAGGACATACAGCTGCATCATGGCCTGCTTCACCTTCAGAGCTCGTTTCAGTATCGGGGCTGACTTAAAGACTACCAGCATCTGCCGAGGAATCGACACAAATTATTGCAGCGAGTTCAAGAAACCACACAAGTGTGTCTGTGCAGCTTTGGGCAATAACACCTGGGCCGTGTACGGAACAAACCCCAAGCAGGAGAATTCAACATAACCAACACTTGCCGCAGGGGGCTCGAGGGTCATAGAAATAAGTATTATTTGCAGAAGAAAAAGTATTTCTGCCTTTAAGGCTCAATCTGCGAAAGAAAAATGGTCAAATTATGAAGCAGCAGAAGCTCCAGCTCTGCCAGAAGAAACTCTCTGCAGGGCTGAAGCCCACAGCGTAGAGCTGGGGACACGCTCGAGGTGCAACGCTGGCAGCCCACGGCAGGTCTCGGGGAGACGGGACATCACCTTACCATTGTCCTCGAGTGTTTCCACTTGGTCAGCTTGTTGAGGATCCTCAGCAAGTTAATGCAGGAGAATAAATTTCTCCAGCAGAACTGGTTGTTGTCTCCAGCTTCCTGCAAAGCAGAGAAGGAAAAGCGTGAGCCCAACTGCAGCGTTCAACAGCACCGCCAGAGAAATCCTTGTGCAGAAAGTCTTTATTATTTGCACAAGTCTTATTTCCGATGGAGAGCGAGCGGCGGAGCTACCTCCTCGCTTGGGTTGTCATCATGCTGCTGACAAGCCAACATATTCTGGGGAAAAAAGTTCTGAAAGACTCGGATGTCATCAGTGTTTTAATGTGCATTTAGGTTTAGAGTAAGAGCTAAGATAAATCACATTATTCCGCCACAGGAAATATATATTGGGATAGATCTGCATTCGTTGTTTACAGTCAGAAAGCAAATTACAGCCTAGTGATCACCATTGCTTAGAGAACAGTTTTTGTTAATTATATAAATTGATTCATAAATTACCACATGCTTAGAGGACATATTACAAATAAAAGGAAATCGCCTAACAACGCAGGGGATGACAAACAGCAGCATTTGTATCAGGAGGGCAAGACTTTTCTGCAACGAAGATCCCCTCCAGCTTAAGTGCAGCTGATGTATTATTTTAAATATTGGCTAAATATAAGCACCCCCATCTCCAACTTACATAAATATTGCCTGTGGCACATCTGAGCAGTAATTCCACCACTACAGTAACTTGCTTTATGTTTGAACAGCACTGAGCACAGCAGAAGTGTCCCACAAATAACCTACTTGGGGATGAGAGCGGGAACAAGTGCTTCTTAATTTATAAACCACTTACAGCAAGCTACAGCCTTAACAACTCATGGCAAAAACTGCAGCCTGGTGCACCACCCAGGTTCTGGGCATCCTCAGGAGGAGTTTGGGGGTGACCCCACGGAACCCTTCTGTCTAATTCAGCTTTGAAACTAGATTTACCCAAAAAAATCCCACCAGCATAATACCTTTGATCTTAAAAGCAAGCACCGAACCTACCATTTCAGTAAGGTGGTAAAATGCTATTGTACATACAATTTTTAGAGGCCAACAAGTGATTCTGACTTGATTTAATTCTGGGATTTGGAAAAAGCCACTCTGAGCAAATGGACTTTTCTGCCAGTAGAGGCTATGCTTGTGCTGGGGGTCCCTGCGCACACAGCGGAGCTGGCACGGCCGAGCGGCACCGAGATGGCACCGAGGCGGTGGCGGACGCTGCGGGCAGCTCTGGGGGTACCAGCTCAGGAGCAGTGCCCGTGCAGTTTCATCTCAGTGCCCAGCCCTAATCTGCTCCCTCCGCACCAAGTAGTTTTTCCCAAAAGACCCCAGTAGAATAAGCTAACACCCATTTCATCACCAGCTGGATTTATTCGTCACCAGTCTGATGTTGTTTCTGTAGCTTCAAGTGAGAGTCTTTCCATCAGGTTTACAGAAGGAGAGAACAGGCTAAACAGACTTTAACCCCCCTTTTACCCCCGTCTCCTGTTACCCTCCCCGTGGCACCACGACACGGTGCAGCAGGGTCCTCTGCAGCCCCCACCCCAAACACGGGGAGCTGGAGGGGAGCGACGGCCCCGTGACAGGAGAGGGGAGATGGAGCCCGGCAAGAGATCCAAGAGCCTTTCCCACAACAGCCCCCGCTACCTCACCAGGACCGCAGCCACTCCTGATTTACACTGTGGGGGGACAGCAGTTACCCCACAGCCAAAGTGTTCTTCCTCTGGAGACAGCACTGCTGAACTTGTCCTGGTTTTCCACGGAAGTAAACCAAATGCACACGATCCTGTGTTCAACCCACTGAAAGCATAATCATCTGTTACATCCGCTAGGAAATGTGTTACGGCTGCGATGTTAAAATCAGTGCATCGGAGTATTAAAATAAAAGCTAAAACAACGCATAAAATGTTGGCGGAAGAAACATAAATATGTGTTCAGGCGTATGCCTCGAGTACCACGGCATGTTTAGTTTCCATCAAATCCTTACATTCATGGGTATTCTCCCAAAGATGGTAAAATTCAAGTTGGTTTCTGAATATTTTCTAATTAAATTAGTCCTCTGTGAGGCTAACATCCACGTCTGCTGGAGGAAAGCAATGTGACACTGTCGTTTAACACAACAGCTCCCAAACTGGGAACCAGGCCCTACTGGGAAAGGGTAACGGGGAATATTTTCCCTAAAGAAGTTCAGTCTTCACCTACAGCCGTAAAGCTTAGCGTGAACGCAAGGATTAGCGGGAGCCATCGGAGCACTCGGTGACATGTCACTAGATGTCCCCATCGGGCCAGGATATGCCGGCGGGGGCCTGACAGGGCTGGATGGGCACCCCCGGCCTTCAGCAAGTAGCCCACGGACCAGCACAAACCGGGGGACTGACCCGTGGATAAGGAGGGAGGTGATGTCTGGGTGCTGTCACCCCGAGCAGGCACCCAAAAGGCAGCAAGAAGCGCTGGTGGAGAGGAGCTTGGGGGAGTGGTGGAGGACCGAGCCAGCAGGCCGGCCACGCGTGATGATCCCACACCGCCCGCACGCACTCCGCAGCAGGATTTTGTATAAATTTGATCTGCTGTAATCAACTCACAGCAGGAATTTGCATTGCGGTGGCTCATCAGAAACGCCGTGGTTACAGATCCAATAAAACCAGTTTGGCTGTCCTGGCTGACCACAGCTTTGGAGGGACTCGTGAGCAACTTTGGCTCACTAGGGAAAAATCTTTATTTTAATGATTTTAACCTTTACACAGCTAAGGAAAACCACACAGGCTTGAGCTTTTAGCAGCCAGGCAACATGACACATCCCTGCCCAGACATGTTTTGGTCAGGCTCCTTCTTAATGCCTCCTGCATCATTTAGGGTCACCCTTCCCTCTGATCCCCCTCCCTGTTAACCCCAAAGCTTCTCCCTGCTCTGCGCCTGTCCGAGTCCAACCTTCTCTGCATTTGAAATATTGCAGTGATGAACCTGCCAGCACTCATGTCTCATCTGTAATCCGTATATTCACGTGGGCCGTCGCCCTGGCCCGTCTCCATAATACTTAGGCTCCTCTCCGTTGGGTTCATTCCTTAATCTACTGGCAACTTACGAAATGCAAATGCTCGGAGCAATTTAAACCTGGGACGTAACGGCCTCTGGGCACATCCTTTTTAAAAGCAGTCCCCTTGGTCTGGAGAAGTGAAAAGGAAAACTCTACACCCAACTATTTTTATGGGGTGCACACCAGCAGTGCCTCCTTCCCACCAGCTGATAAGTGGGATGAATTTTCAAGTCTGGAGGGCAAAAAAAGTCTAATTTTGGAAAGGTTGGGGGTACGGAAAAAGAAGACAGAAAAAAGAAAACAAAAATCCTTCCTCACCCTCCGGCATACAGCAATATTGGTTACAAGGGCCCTTTCTGTGCGGCTTACCAGGCTTTCTGCAGTGAGCTCGGGCAAATCATAGACTGTGCAGTGCGGATAATCCAGGACGGAGATGCTGTGGAAGAGGGGGAAGAAGGGACTCGTTAACAACCAGGAAAATATGAAAGCAGCTTTTTACGATGATCTACATGATTACGCCCAGCAATCGGTTACATCTTCCTTCCCTGGGCCTGGGGTTTGACTTGCAGTGGCAGCGCTGCCTTATGCACCAAGGAGTTTGGCAGCTCTGGCGAGCTGCGCTGGGTGCAGGAGGTGCCCGCAGCCGCAGCCCCAGCCCGCAGCCCCGCAGCCGTGCCTCCCCCCTGCATTCCCCACCGCGTCCAAACGGGCTCCCAGCCCCGCCGCTGCCTCGCCTCGCAGCTTAATGGAGCACGTCGATTCCTCTTGGCTCCGAAGCGCATCCTGAGTGCATTAATAAGGACTCGAAGGATTTGGATCCATTAAGACATGACAGATTAGTTATTCATCTGCATGTTTTTAAAAGGAAAAAAAAAACCACCCCTAAACAGATCTTGGGTTAAAATGGAGACATCTGATTACCAGCAAGAAAATGCACAATGAGGGCATCAGGTCTTTTGAAGCCCTCCAGACCTTTCAAAGCTCTCTAGACCTTTCAAAGCCTCCAGACCTTTCAAAGCCCTCCAGGCCTATTGCCTTTGTAAAAGTAGCCAATAAAAAAAAAAAAAAAAAAAAAAAAGACGTGTATATAGATGTATATACATTATATATATGTGTGTATTATATAGATGTATGTATGCATACACGCACTGATGCTATCGGCCCCGAGACATGCACCAATCTAAAAAAAGCATGCACTATCACACAGCCTCACTTCTTATGTTCCCCCTTGTTTTCCATTTTTTGTTTTTAAATCCAGCAGCTGAGCAACAAGCTGGTTTGTAACAATCCCCAAGTCAGAGGCAGTGCAGGGTGAGAGCAAAGGTCAGGGGATCCCCTAAAACAGGCTTTGTGTAAAGCGTTTGGTCCAGGGAGGGCTTGTCTGACCACAAGGACAGATGCTCCTCGCTGGTTCCTACTCACCATAACCCTAAAACTGGAAGCGCTGCGTCAGTACAAGCAGGAGAGCTCAGAGAGAGCCTGCTCAGGGCCAGGAGCCCCCCAGCTCATTTGCCACAAGTTGTCATTGTACTGACATCACTTCTGGTACTTCCCATCACTGGACTCAGGTCCATACATCTGAACGTGACAAAATCCCACAATCTTTTGCAGGGCAGTGCCTGTCATTGTTCACCATTATCTGAAAAAGCAGCACTCTGGGCTGGGCGGAACATCTAAACCTCTGCGGATCGGAGCATCCAGCTGCAAACCCACCTCATTTGACAGGAGCTAATCCTGCCTGTGAAACCTCCATCAGAAAGCAGAGGAGGGAGCTAAGTGCTCCTGGGCTATGCTTCCCCCTCACTTATGTGACAGGACCAAAAGTAGAAATGTTTATCAGCAAGAGAAATAAGATATTGCTTTTGATTTTTCCATGCGTGCCTTCTCACACATACACAACCGTACTGTGCAGGAGACAGACCAGCTTACACCTGTGGCCCAAGAGCAACAAAAAGAGCACCAAAAAGCAACAGAAAGGATATTTTCTTTGTTCCAACAGCAACATCCCCTGTGGCGCTTCCCTCCAAAATCAAGGAAATCCTACCCAGGCCTACTGAGCTGTGAGAGTTGTGCTCTTTCGGTTCTTGTGGTAGTCCAGCCAGTCCCCATACAGACTCAAAACAGGACTGGTCTTTCTCAAATCAGAAGTAAAAGCCAGTGACAACTATGCAAAACCTGAAGAAGTCATGAGATCTGAATTAGAGCTATAAAAAGTGAAAAAGACCTAGAGGACTCTCCCCCATCTAGCCTTTTTTTGAAGCTGTGGCCCACAGATGGCCACTGGCACTGGACTGCTCTCCAGGAGTCGACGTAAAGATGAAAACAAGGCCACTGTCAGCAAGGGAGATGGGGCTATGTCACTAGTCGTCCAGCAAGAGATTGGAAACTCCCCATCCAGTCCTTCTCGTTAAGCAGAAGGGATTTGCTCTCCTCCGGCATATTCCTGTGGTGGAGAGCACACTGCCCCAAAGCCGTGCTAGAGCCCAGAGGTCACTCGGTCCCACCACGTATTCACGTGTTAGGGTTCCTCATGCACAAAGCCTCCCTGCTCCATCACCTCTCTTTTCCCCAGAAGTGGCTGTACCTGTTTTTGGCAGTGATATAAGACATGATGTTTTGGTTGAAGAACTTCAGGATCAGCGGGATGCAGTTGGCAAACACCAAATGTTGGGACACGTACTCAAACTGAGGAAGAGAAGTGAAATGGGTCAACGTTAGCTGGCAGCATCACCTGGGAATGGAAACCCATTTCCAGCCAAAGAAGCAAAGCAGTATTGATGATTTGCTCTAGACGCCTCGCAAACCATCTTCCCCTTGCAGAAGTCTGCTGTATAAGGCTTGCATCACATACAGCAACTCCCACCAGCAGCAAAACTTTATTTGTCATGGAGTGGACAAATTTCTCAGCAGTAGTTTAGGAATAGCTGCACCAAATGACTGCAGCGTAGCTTTTCAAGACAAAAATCCACGGCAAAACAGTATATGGGGAAGAGGGAAGGAGAAGATGTAGCTATTACATGTGAAAATACAATCATTCCTATTGCTGTCGTACACTAACCCCAGCCCCTTTTCAAATTTCGACTGAAAAAAGTACCCTTACCTTCATACATGCTTTTAATTTCTCTCCCTCCCTAAACATTAAATGGTCTGGGTGTGTACAGCTGCCTAACGCAACAAATATCGACTGGCCTCTAAAAAGAGAGACACAAATAGCAGCAGATCCGATCCCATCCTGTCCTACCCCAGGTCCGTGCGCCAGCCGGCGAGCACAGGGTGACTGAGCCTGGAGTAGCCACCTTCTCCATCACCCTCCGCTGCTTTCTGGAAGCATCATCTCAGCCCTTGCAGTGGTTTTCAGGGTGCTCCCCGAGACCACCTTTGGCACCGAGAGAAATGACGATGGGTCTCCCAAATCCAGACACAAAAGCAGAATCGGGGGGAGAAAACCCTACAGTTTTCTCCAGACTTAGCAACAGACCTCAAGGGTCCTCCTGCCATGGAGGAAGAAATGAGAGGCGCCGTTCTGGGAGTGAAGCGAGAAAAATTAGTGAAGGGATGTGGGGGGACCCAGAACAAACGTAGGATTGTAACAACATGGGGTTTTGTTTCATTTTATCCAATCCAATATATGGATTTATATTTATCATCAGATAAATATCAGTGGGCTTCATAACACAAATGGATTTGTACCATGCTGAAACCTTTAAAAGAAAAAAAAATATAAAACACTAATTGTTTGACTTGTAGAATGGGTGGAGAACTGGGCCCAGGCCACAGCTCAAATCAGTCCTCGGTCTTTTTTTAATCAAAGAAAGCTGTCATGCAAGTCCAGTTCAGTTGGTGCCACACAAACAAAACAAAAATCGGATTGCATCCAGGACCCAGACCTCCAGGCTCTGCTGAAACTGGAGCCCCAAGAACTTGATCCTGCCGAGGGACAGAGGACTGGATTAGTTGACCCCGTGAGGTCCTACCCAGCACTATTTCTGGCCATCAGAAACAGGAAAGAGCAAAAGAGGGTCTTGTCTAACGCCCACCCCCTTCCCCCTTCTGCCAGCGAGGCTCGTGCTTGTGATACCTCCTAAATTTTAACCTGATCAGCCACAGTGTGAATTTTCCCACAAGTCTGAAAATTCCTTCCACGTGAGTGGAAACAATCCTGTCAAAACACAGGCAGAGATATATTGCAGGCAAGTCATCCCTGCCTGAGTAACCCTATACAAATCCTGGCCCGGGGCTAGGCTTCCCCACTATGGAAAAACAATCTGCAGCTCCTCCCGGAAACCCTTCCTGGAGAGGTCTTTTAGGAGAGGGTCTATGAGGACACACCAGCTTTGAGAGCAGCTTGGCGATGGCTGAGCCCTTCTCTAACGCTCACCTGGTAGATGTGGTTCAGCTTGAAGTGCTTGAGGAGCAGCAGCAGCAAAGCCGAGATGCTCTTCACGATGATCTCTTTGTGTCTGTTCACGTCAATCCCCAGTTTCATGCTCTGGAGAACGGTGATGCTGGGTTGGAGGGAGAGAAGGCAACAGGACGGTGGGTATGGGAGCAAGGAGGACTAAGGGACTGTCGAGTTCATATTCATCAGGACAGGCTCTGCAGAAACGGGGACCTTCGCTTCCCCCTGGGACTCCCATTTCCATCCTCTCCTGCCTGGCAACACCAAAATGCATTAAAAAACGGAAAAAAAATGCTGATTGCACTCCGCCAGCAATCCTGGGGGAGTGGTATGAAGGACACCTGCCATATGCTCATGTATCTTTATGATTTGTGTCAATTAGCATGATTTCATGATTCGCGTCAGTTTGCTAGCAGAGCACAGCAGCTGCTGACGGCGCTCAAATTGTTCCACTTCTGAAAAAACAGCTTGCACCGCTTTTCCCTTGGCTTTCACCCCTCTGCCCTGGTGACAACAGTAGCTTGCACACATCCAAAGAGACGTCCCCAAATCTGGAGACCCCCGAACCTATCGGCAAACCTCAACTCTTCCGATCGGTCCAAGACTTTGTGGCAAAACTGGGATGGCTTGTGGCCACCTTGTCAAGGACTTACGGCATCTCTTCAGGCAACACGTCCGCCAGGATGTTGATGGAGTCAGTCTTGGCTTTGGAGGTCGGTGCTGCAGCAAGGAGGATTTTCAGCAAAGCTATCTGCAGAAGAGAGCAGGTGTGGGGGGATGCTCCCAGCAAGGGACATTCCTTCCTTCCCCTTCCCTTGCTGCAACTGGACAACTTCAGTTCTACAGGGCTTCACCAGCCCAAGCTCCGCTCACTGTGACGGACTGACTACACCAAGGCTCAACCTCCTCTTTTATACCCTGCACAGACAGGCCAAGTCTGGGCAGCACAGCAGCTCTGGTTTAGCCTTAACTTAAGGCATCATGAGCACCTGAGCTTTAGTAGTACGGATAAAATAATGCAAGGGGCACCTGGAGCTTAATGCATTTAAATCTGTGTTCGTGTCTCCCTACAGAGTGCACGTGACCCAGTTAGCATCTTAGAATCACAGAATGGTTTGGGTTGGAAGGGCCCTTAAAGATCATCTAGTTCCAACCCTCCTGCCACGGGCAGGGCCACCTTCCACTAGATCAGGCTGCTCAAAGCCCCGTCCAGCCTGGCAACATAGCTGAATTGCAGGACATGGCATTGGACTAGATGATCTTCAAGGTCTTCTCCAAACTAGATGATTCTGTGCTTGTATTCCTCTGGGGCTGCGGGAAGGCTGCACGGGATGTCCCTGTAAGGAAAGTCATAACTTCCTTCCCCTGTAAGGAAAGTCATAACCTACAGACTCTCCACAGTTTGAAGAGCACAGCCAGGCTGACAGAGACCTGAAGGTGTCACCACCTTGTTTGCTGAGCCACGTAAAGCATGGTGACAGTTTAGTTTGGTTCCTGGCCCACCAAGCCATCATGCTCGGAGATCAGCGTGTTATCGTAATGGAAAGTTAATCTCAGCAAAAAGGACAAAGGCTCAAGGGACCAGTGAAGTCCGTAGGTTGCTTCTTGAGGTCAGAAGTGAAGGTGCCTGCATCAACGTGCAACAGCTTGCTGGCAAATACTACAGCTCACGCAGCTCAAGAGATGACACGGGGCCATCCCCAGCGCGTTCCCCTTCCTGCCTGGAGGGCAGGAGCCAGTTTTGAACTTCCACCAACGTGAAGGACTGTTCCTTGTTCCCAATCCTCCGCACACATCCTATTTTCCGACCACTGACCTCTCTCCAACCATTTGACCGTGTCCCTGGGTATCTACACCCCTTGATCCTCTGAATCCCTCCTCTTGGACTGTACTTTCCACGCAGCTCTGCTCTGGATTCCCACCAAATTCTCACCATTCAAGTCCTGAACACACCCCAGCAGCCCCGTGCTGAGCTCTGCAGCTCACAGGCTGGCACCGTTCCCCACTCAAAAGCTCTTCTTTACTTTTAGAAAACATGGGCTTACCATATACTGGGGGAGATTGTACAACATTGCTCGATACAGGATCTCACAAGGGGTTTCTTGGACTTCTTCTTCCCCCTAGCACAGAGAAACATTAGAAACAAGGGAGGATTAAGTTATTTCCAGTCCACACACTTTCTCCACTGCTACCTTTGATCAAGATACAGATTTCCAGAAAAAAGAACATCTGAGGTGTGGCCTAAGGATGATGAAGAACATTTGGATTTCGGTGATACCTTGGAAATCTGCCGCATGTCTATCTAGTGACGGGGTGCAGCAACTTCTTACCAGAGACATGGGGCACTTCTCCAGCTCCTCCTCGTTCTTGATCTGCACATCTGAGATGGAAACGTACTTGTGCTGGCAAAATAAACAGACAGAGGTAAAGCAGTGTCACAACTGACGGATGAAACAGTCAGTGATGACATCAGTTGGTGACTTCAGTAACATCCCAGTTAGGTGTACAGGTCACAGCAGATGCATGGAGAACTCATCTTGGCGGGGGACATCCCTCTGTCCCTGAAGCCCCTCACACATCATGCCTTTGGTTACTCCTCCTAAGATCTCTCTGGAAGTAAACGGAGAGGGACAATCACCTCCAGAAGGCAACCCAGGCCTTGGATAGGGTCAGCTGGCCTCTGGAGTGTCGCACTCCACATGGAGCAGTGCAGGAGGCGAGGCTGGCCATGCGTCGTCCTGGGAACAGCACAGGTCTGGGCACGTGTGTCCAAACCTAGCTCTGGAAGTCTGTCACCTCCAGAGCACAACATGGCAAATGCTCACCAGGAAGCAGCAATGCTACACCTGGGATAAAGGGAAAGTCCAAGTGCTGGACAATCTATTTGGACTTGCAGGGAGGACTCAGTTCTCCATTTTTTGCCTCAATTCTTGCAAGAAGCTCCAGAAGCTTTTCCTGTGACAACTAACAAGAAGGGACCCTCTTACTCCTTCCAGTAACTGTGTTCCAGCTGGAGGTTAGACGTGAGGATCCCATACCGCATGTGGTGGATATCCAGCCCCTCTCAAGCTGTTCAGACCTTGACTGGATTTGTCAGATTGACTTCCCAAGGCAGAGGGAGCAAGAGCTCAGACCAAAGGCATTGCAGAAGACTAAATTCACGTGAAATATTTACTGTGGGCTGAGAGCGTACATCTGAGGAACTTATAACTCACTATAGGTGCCACATCACAAAGTTTATGTGTATGAGACTTGCTGCCCTGCAATCCCCCTGTGGCTCTGGTGAACCTGGCCAAAGATTTTCCCATTTCCATGAGATCCTCATAGGTCTGATCCCACCTCAGGGCATCTGCTGAGTGCCAGGAAGCAAAAATAGCAAAGGATGAGGTTAGACAAGCTGCCTGCCACTCAGCAAGGCTTTCTGGGCTGCTTCATCCAAGTGTGGAGTCACCATCTTACCTGCTTCAGTGTCTTCACACTTTCATGGATGGGCCGTGGTAGCCCTATCAGGGTTTCGGTGTCTCTGTGGGGGATGAAAGAAGGTAAGTCCGAGGCTGGGAAGAGGATTTGGGTTTAATCCTTCCGTGTCATACAAGGTAGAAGAGGGATCCTGTACCCTACTGAATCTACTGAACGCATCCCAGATGGGTCAGGGGTTGGGAGGGGTGTTGGTGTGAGCTGCCCGCCCTCACACCTCCTCCCCAGCAAAGCCTGTACTAGAGAGGGGTGACACTGGGGCGAAGAACTGGGGTGAAATCAGGTCTCTGCGTGGAGCCATCTTGAGCCCAGCACCACACCTAAAACCGCGGATACCCTGCTGGGCCTGTGCCAGGATGACTCGGCACCCACAACTTGATTTATTCACAAACTGAATAACTGACTGCAGATACCAGATTGTCCCAGCTCCCTCCCACATCAAACCAGCCTCTGGCGTGGGCCAGGGGTCACTTATTCTGGGTTAGGTCTGATTTTTAATAGAAAGAGGCCTTTGGAGACCGGCATCTCCAAGAACATGTTTTTATAACGCCGAGTGCACTGCTACAGCCCCAGTGAAATCCAGTTCTGCGCCGCATCGTCCCAAGCATGCCTTGAGCTGGTTGAGAAAAGCTCTGCGGACACCTCCCACCAGTTAAACTGCACTGGTGGGAGCTGAGACAGACTTTGTTGGACCTACACACGTAACACTCACTGTCCCAGCGTGAATCCGATGAATTTGTTCCTGCTTGCTTCCAGAAAATGCTCGATGTCTTTCTGTCTGATGGAGCAGCAGAGAAAACAGAAACAAGGAGAAGGTTGGGAAGTAGAATGTACCAGATCACAGCCTACACTGCTCAGAAAGAACAGCAGCGTGGCACCAGCTCAAAGAAGCTTTGAGCTTTCTAGGACTGATTTCTAGAGGTCTTCATAGCAAGGTCTAGAGCTGCCATTGCTCTCACTGTGGGAGCAACGTGAAAAAAACCCATTTGTATTTGCTGTGCAGCTCCATGGGAGTGTGCAAATAAATGGAGAGGAATTCTCCATGACCAACACCCTTTTAATCACCTCCTGTGCTCCTAGCACATGCGTCTCCAAGTAGCATCTGCTCGCTTGGAGCGAACAAATGTTGTCTCTGCAGTCTGGCGGAGCACGTGCTGCTCCGAGAGCAAGCTGACATCTTGTCCACCTTGGGCATCTTTCATGAGAACTGGTCAAGGGCTCAGCACTACATGTAGGACATGAACCACGAGCCAAGGCTCTCACAGGCAGAAAGAAACCCAGCTGGATTTCCAGGCACCAGCCAGGACAAACAACAACTGTTTTTGAAGCTGAGAGTGCCAAGTTACGTGGAGCACCGCCTGTGCAGAGACCCACGGGGGATTCTTGCCGCGTCCCTGCGAGTACTGCTCTGCACAGACACGCTGAACCCTGCGCCCCCATCGAAAAGATGTATTTGCTCCTGTCTTTTAAAGATACAGGATTAAATCAAGGCTTCAGATGAACAGCAAAAAAAACCCCACATGGATTAGAGGGAAGGGGACAGAGGATTTCACCCTCTTTCCCTAATCCTCCCTCTCTATCGCATGTAGCAGAACTGGTCTTAGAAAGGGAAGGCACAACTTCTTGATCCTCAGATGTTTTTCTCTCATTTCTTACCTTCAAGCAAGGCCATTCAAGAAGGCTTCATCTGGCAACACAAGAGTCCCACTCAAAAAGCAAGAGGTGATGTCATTCACCAGTTCCTAAGATGATTCGTCTAGGGCCCTGCCCTACCGAGATCCATTGGTGCTGGTTGGGAAAGCTGGTCCTGCTCCCACAGTGCTCCAGCACATGCCTCCTTCCCAATTGGATGTCCAAAATGGGATTGCCACTTACTGACCAAGCTTGGCCATGCTTGATTTGTAAAGCCTGGGGAAGGGCTTAGCTAAACCCAGTCCAGAAAGGATCAACTGAGACACAAAAAGAAGTGGAGTCTCTTCAGCTCAACTTGCCAGAGGCCAACAAACTTGCCACAGCCTGACATTCAGCCTGCAATGATCTCCAGGACAGGTAGGGCTGGGGAGGATGGCAATGACACCAGATGGTTTTACCTGACTTTGGGGGCCCAGGGGAGCCCTTTGGGGAATGACACCCTTTCGATAGGCGGGCGCTGAGCAGGCATCACGGGGATAATGGCGTCCCGCTCCATCAGGTCCAGTTCCCCCTCGATCCCGCTGTCCACATCATCGTTCTCCTCTTCATCAACTCCTGCTTCATCATTCTTGAAGGGGTCTCTCTCATTGTAGATATCCAAACTGTCTTGCTTCATCAGGGGCTGCAGCAGAAGGGGAAGGAGAAATTCAAGTCACTCCATGGATTTCATTTCCCTCCCAACTGCTTGCACCAGACCTCTCCATCCTGGAAGGATCAAGCTCCCAGATGTTCCTCAGGTGAGGATTTACTTCCTAGCTTTTTCCACCAGAGCCTGGACAAGGAACAGCCTCCTCTGTACCTCTAACCTTGATGCTCTAGGAGGTGTGACTCCATTTTGGACCTGGACAGGCTGGAGAGGGGGCACGTGCGAACCTCAGGGAGTTCAACAAGGCCAAGGGCAAGGTCCTGCCCATGGGCCGGGGCAATCCCCAGCACAAACCCGGGCTGGGCGAGGAGGGGCTGGAGAGCAGCCCCCAGGAGAAGGACTTGGGAGGGTTGGGGGGTGGAAAACTGAACATGATAGGATGAGGGGTGATGGTTTTAAACGGACAGAGGGGAGATTTAGATGAGATCTGAGGCAGAAATTGTTCCCTGTGAGGGGGTGAGGCCCTGGCACAGGCTGCCCAGAGAAGCTGTGGCTGCCCCCTCCCTGGAAGGGTTCAAGGCCAGGCTGGACGGGGCTTTGGGCAACCTGGGCTGGTGGAAGGTGGCCCTGCCCGGGGCAGGGGGTTGGTACTGGATGGGCTTTAAGGTCCCTCCCAAGCCAAACCATCCTGTGAACTGGAAAAGGCAGGAGCACTCTGGGGGAAAGGGAAATACGCTCCCGAGCACACACTGGCTCTCTGAACGGATGATGATCCCCCGCAGAAAATCATCCTGGGCTGTGCGCCAGGAGGATGAGCCCGCTCTTACCCGCCGGCTGCGGTGGCCACGCTTCTGCTGCTGCTGCTCCACGAGCTCGATGGAGTAGGTGGGAGGCGAAGCGGCGCGCATGCTGCGCATCACCTGGATGCTGTCCTCCGGCAAGGGTGGCAGCCCCAGCTCCTCCCGCTTCCTCACTTTCATTACCTGCAGGGCTTCAAATCCTCCCAGCGTGAACTAGGGACCAACACGAGAGGTGAGAAAGCAGAGAGCAAACATCCCACCTGGATGGAATGGATCCTCTGGGCTGCCAGGGGAGCAGCGGCTTGAGGCCATCAAACTGGAGAGTTGAGGGTGAAGAAGCCACAGCACTGGTTCTTTCTCCAGACTTCTCTCCCACCCCATGTCCTCTGCATGGCTCAGCCCACCCTCATCCCATAAGAAACCAGTTGCCTTGTGTCACCCTCCTGTGCCATCCTAAATAACCACATTAGTGTTGGATTGAATCCCAGAATCCAAAAAACATCCAGGTGGAAAAGCCCTTGCAGCTCCTCCAGCCCCACCATGACCCTCCCCCTGACCGTTCCCAACTCCCCCAGATCCCTCAGCGCTGGCTCAGCCCGACTCTTCAACCCCTCCAGGGATCCCGGGGACTCCCCCCTGCCCTGGGCAGCCCATTCCAACGCCCAACAGCCCCTTCTGCACAGAAATCCTTCCTCAGAGCCAGCCTGACCCTGCCCTGGGCAGCTTGAGGCCATTCCCTCGGGGCCTGGCGCTGGGGCCTTGGCTCCAGAGACTCATCCCCCCCTCTCTGCCCCCTCCTGGCAGGGAGTTGCAGAGGGCCAGGAGGTCTCCCCTCATATAGTGGGGAACATCCAGTCTGCATCAGCATTGATTCCCAAAACGACCGGTTGCTGGAAAAAGGAAGGATTTTCACCCACCAGAAGCACCTTCCAGAGCAGGAGCAGAACCTTCTTCATAGGGAAGTGTGGAGCATGGCCACTGCAGAACTTGGTCACCATTGTGAAGAGCAGAAGAGCAAATGGCTCTTCAGTGTGCATGGGGAAACCTGGTGGAGAGAGGGACCAAGAGCATGTTCCGAGCAGATCTCCCATCCCTGAGGTCTCCAGCACAATGAAGGGACCTCGTTAGGGCACAATGAACTCCGTGACTCACTCAGCTCCATCCTGAAGGTCTCCCGACAGGTCTTCCACTCAGGGGGATCCGTCTCCTGCTCCACACGGATGTTCTCCACCATCAGGTACATGACACTGAGCAGCACCCTGCCAGGACAGCAGGGCAGGCAGGTGACACTGCCAGCCAGAGGCCGCTTTGTCCCCAGAGGCTGTCCCACAGACTCCACCCAACGTGCTAGTGGAGGGCTGAGTGGGGTACCTGAGCTCGGTGCTGTCGGCCAGCGAGATGGCCGGCTTCCTCAGGGCGCTGCTGCAGGCCTGGCTGTTGCTGCGGGGAAGGGGACGGGCTCAGTGCCAGCCACCGGGCACCGGCTGCTCCTCACCCCGGCCCCCGCCGGGCACACCGCGCTGGGGGACGTGTGGTGGCTGTGGCACCTCCCTGGTCCTCAGTGAGGAGGAGGAGGAGGAGGAAGGAGAAAGAATTGGACGAGAAAGATGGGGAGAAAGAACGTGAAGAAGATGAAGAGGAGGAGGATCAGGAGAAAGAAGAGGAGGGCAAGAAGGATGGAAGAAGAGTGTGAGGAGGATGGAGAGAAAGCAGATGAAGAGGAGGAGGATGAGGAGAAAGATGATGAAGAAGAGGAGGGCAAGGAGGATGGAAGAGGGCTAGGAGGATAGGGAGAAAGAAGATGAAGGAGGGTGAGGAGGATGGAACAAAAGGGTGAGAAGGATGGGGAGAAAAGAGATGAAGGAGGGTGAGGAGAAAGAATAAGATGAAGAAGAGGACAAGGAGGGTGAGGCAGTGCGGGTCCTCTCACTCAATCTCCATGTTGAGGAGCTCCAGGAAGGCGGTGAAGGTTCCCAGCCGGTACAGGAGGAAGCTGTTGTGCCGAGACCAGTGCAGGATGTCGCCTTCGTTATCGCAGTCTCCGAAGACCCCTGGAGAGGCCCGAGGGAGGCCCTGGTTAGGGGGGGGCTGCCTTTGGACCCCTGGAGCACACGAGACCGTCCCAGGCAGGAGCTTCACTGCATTGAGCTGACACAGCCCCAGGAGGAAGCTTCTCCCCAGCGCCCATGCCGAAGCCAGGCAGCGGATACGCGGCCACATCCGAATGTGGGGGACGTGTCCTTACCCTGTGCCAGGTAGAGGATGGCCCGTGCTACTTTGAGCCGCTTGTCCCTGTTGACCACCTCGAGCCCATCCAGCAGGCGCATGACGTAGGCCTTCTGCTGAGCCCCGTCCAGCTCCAGCCACCTCCTGCCCTGCACTGGAGAGGGGACACGACAACCAGCCGGGTGCCTCCCCGGGGGTCCCGCCCTTGTCTGGGTGGGGGGGCTGCCCCGAGCCCCGGGGTGCTGAGCCCAGAGCTGGTACCTTGAGTGTGAAAATCCTCCTCAAAGCATCTCCTGTTGGTGCTGAGCTCGGGCTCCTCGGTGTAGCTGTACAGCTCTGATGGAGAAAGGGCTCAGCAGGGACCTGGAGGAGCTTCACTCTCCTCCTCCTCATGGCCAAATTCCTTGTGGGACTCTGAAACCTCCCTCCACACCCAGCAGAGACCTAAACTCACCCCTGAGCTCTTCTGCAGCTCCACGGGGCATCCTGGAGCCACACAACGCTACCAAATTCATCATTTTCATGCCCATGTCCGGGCTGGGCTGTTCCCAGGCTCCTGCCCACAGCGATGGCACTCAAGCTGCATTTGCAATTCCATAGGTTTGGGTTGGTTTTTTTTTTTTGGGGGGGGGAGGTGGTGGTGGTCATTTCTGTCCCAATTAAGCCAGTTTGCCAAGGGAGGGACCGCAGGAGCACCCGGACAAGACCTGCCCTGATTTCACACCCAGCAGCTCAGACATTTTGGGACCTGAAAATTGGGGCTGGACTTGGAGGGACACGATGTTGTGCCTGTTCCGATATAATTCTTACCAATTCCACTCTAATTCCTCCAGTCCTGCGGTGCTGAGCAGCACCAAGAGGAACTGAAACGGTCCTGCGAGGGAGGAGGAAGGATCCCTCACAGAGAAAATGTGCTTTAGGCAGGGCTGAGACACACACGGAGCTAAAAATAACCCCTGTGCCAGTGGAGATACGCTCGGGACCCGGAGGGTTACGGGGCAGAAGCAGCCGGAGTCGCTGCCCGGCAGGAAGATACAGGACGAGGACTCGACCCGTGGTGACACCCGCGATAGAGGGTGACACTTCCCAGGCTGGGCTGTGCCACTGGGCACGCCGCCCGTCCTCCCCGCCCCCCGCATGCCTCTCATCGTGTCCCAGATAATTCGGAGCGCGGGGTAATCCCCGTGGCCCCCACACGTCCCTTTCTGCTCATCCCCAGGGAGCGAGTGGCTCTCTATTAATAAATCCCTCTTGCTCTATTACCGCAAGGATGATACCGCTCCATATCCATCCCCCAGCCCGCTCGCCCGACTCCGTGAGGGATTTTTTTTTTAATTATTATTTTTTTTTCCCCCCCGGCAGGCACCTATTAATAGCAACGCGGCCCCCAAGTGCCCCTTCACCTGCTAACTCGGCGCCGTGGCCGTCGGCATCCCCGTACTCGAACTCCAGGTTGGGGCAATCCACGGAGCCCTGCGGAGAGCGGGTTGGGGTTAGCGGGGGTGGGGGCTGGCACAGCCCCACGGATATTTCGGGAGGGAGGACGGCTGCCAGCGCTCTCAGCCTTTGCATTAGAGCTCCTCCAACGACTCGTGCACGGATGATCTTGACACGAGGCTCCAGGGCTCGAGCGAGAGACGTCCGCACGAGGCTACTTAAAATACAGCGCAAATTTGGCAGGCGAGTGTAAAAATAGCATTTCCCAACTCCTCGGGAAAGCAGAGGCAGGACTCAAAGTGCCGGTGAATATTTGCTGCATTTCAGAACCCCGCTTACGCTCCAAAACAAAGTCTGAGGTTGATTTGAAGCAAAAGCGCCCGGAAGGATGCAAACACCCCCCGCCCCGCGCTCGATCCTTAACATCCCAAATCCGACAGTTTTCGGGCCGGGCTCTGCCCTGTGGAAGGCCGGAGGGTTGTGGCTCGGCCTCCTCCTCCCCTGCGGATGAGATGAGGAACTGGAGCATGAAACTTCGCCGGAGGGTTACGGTGGGGCAGGGGGGGGTGCCCGCAGCCAGACGGCCCCAACGCTGGCATCGCGCCACCGTGCCCCGGGAAGGGACACCCGATGGATCATCCACTAAATCACCGTGATTTCTTATTCGGGGTGCTGCCGGCCGTCCCTCCTCAGCACCCGGGGCTGGAACCGATGGGCATCGTCAGCGTTAATATCCATGACCCGGGAGGATGCGCCGTGCCGGGTTTTGCTGGGAAACGCGGGTTTCTCACCCAGATTTCGCAGCCGGCGCGGTGGCTCCGGGGGTTAAAGCCGCCGCGGAATGCGGCGGAGCCCGTGCAGCCCTAATCCGCCCGGCGAGGCCGGGCCGGGGGAGAAAAGCAAACCCCAGATTCCCGGGGGGGGGGGGGCTGCGGCTCGGGCACCGTCCCCCGGGCAGGAGGGACCCTTCTGGGGTCAGTGCTCCCTGGCGGGACCCGCAGCTCCTCGGTGGGGAAGGGAGATCGTCCCGTCCTCTGCTCCTGGGGGTCCGGCGGTGGCTCCGTGGTGGCCGGGGCCATCGGTGCCAGGCCGTAGCCTGGTGGCCTGAGCCCGGTCCCGCTTGCCCCAACCCGGCACCCCCGGGCGCAGCGGGGGCAGAGCGGCAGCGGAGACGCAGCTCAGGGGGGTTGTGGTGACGTGATTCGGGCAGAGGGGGTGAAGGGTGCTGGGGGGGGGCTGCAGCCCCCGGGCCCTGCTGGGGGGGGGGGGGAGCCCAGAGCCCAGCTGGCACCCCGAAACCCTGCTGCCAGCTGTGGGAGCAGTGCCGGGGGCAGCCTCCTTGGGGACCCCCCCCAACCCCCGCAGGACCCCAAAAACCCTCAGGGCGTGGGGGGGGGGACACCCCCAGGACGCAGACCTCCCCCAAGCCCGGATCAGGCTCCTTCCCACCGCGGCCCCGCAGGAGCCCTGACCACCCCCACCGCGGTTTGGGGTGTCCCCGAGGCCGAGCAGCGGCCAGAAGGAGCCCCGGGGCGGGGGGGGGGCTGGCACTGCGCCCCCCGCTCTTACCTCGGACTCTTTGCGCTGCGTCCTGAAGAGCTCCCGGCTCTTGGGCTGCGGCGGGGGCGGCGGCCGAGCCCTGCCCGGGGCCGGGGCCGGGGCTCCCCCCGCCGCCTCCATCCTCTGCGCCCCCTCTGCAGCGCTGCCGAGCACGTGGGGGCCGAGCCCCACGCCCCGCCCCTCGCCCCGCCCCTCCGACTCACCCATTGGTCCTCCGCTCCCCGGGGCGGGGCTGGAGGACACACCCCCGCCTTGCCATTGGGCGGGGGGGCGGGGCCATGAAGGGCCTCGGGGAAGGGAGGGGCGTGATTGGGGGGGGTGTCCCCTGGGTAATGGGGTGCAGGGACAGGGAGAGGGTTGGGGTGACCCAGGGGGTGCTGGGGGACACACGGGGGGTGCTGGAGGTGACAGGTTTTGGGGGTCACGGGGTGCCCCAAGGGTCATGGGGGGTCCCTGGGAGCCAGGAGTCCGGGGAGGGGGATGCTGGGGTGTCCCCGGGGGTGCTGGGGAGGACACGGGGTGTCCCTGGGGGTGACGGGGGCGCAGGGGGGCGCTGGGCGCAGCAGGAGGTGCCGGGGGGGGCGGCCATGGGGTAACGGGGTGCTGGGTCCGGTTGGCACCTGAGGGGGGGTGCAGCTGCCCCACTGCAGGCTGCGGCCAAGGGGTCCCCATCCCCATGGCACCCCCCAGCGCCACCCACTGACCCGCGTCACCCAAACCCCCATCGCCACCATTTTGGTTTGGACTTCCCCTCCCTCCCCACCAGTACGGGGGGACGCGGTCGCTTTTGGGGGTGACTCCGCAGCCGCGGAGGCGCTGGACGCCCCGTCTTGGTGCCGCCCGTGTCCCGTCCCATTTCCCAGCCGCTGGAAAACCAAAGTCCTCCCCCCCGGTGTTTCCCTCGGGAAGCGACGGAGCAGGAGCAAGAAGGGGATTGTTTCTGCTCCCCAAGGACACGGCGGCGGGCAGAGCCCAAACACCGCGCGGAGCCCAAACAGCCCCAAGGACACGAGGCCGCCGGAGCCGCTTTCCCCGTCGGGTTTTATGGAGCAGCGGCCAGATCCGGGGACAAACCCCCCCTCCCCGCCCCAGGGCGCCACCATCCCTCACCCCCTCGTTGTACCCCACCGCCCGCCGCGGAGGTCGCTCTGGAGAAACAAGAGTTTTCCAATGTTTTATTTGTGTTTTGAGATTACAGAGTCTTTATTGCTGCTCTAATACAATCACTCAGACATTAATATTTAAAACACCCTTTTGAAAATGTTACGTTTGCAAAGTTTTCGCTTCCTCGCTGCAGGCTGATGATAGGTTTTGTCTTATTATTTCTAAAGTTCAGAACAGAATTAAATTTCCTTATACAATTTTGCTGGTGTTACCTAAATCTCCTTTTTCCTAATTCTTTAAAAATGTGTTACATTTAAAAAACAAAAGCAAAAAAAACCCCAAACAACCCATTACACGTTTAATTTAGAGATGATCACAGAATATGATTCCAGATTGATTAGGAAAGCCAAGCAAGCAAAAAGCTTACAGAAGAAGCAGAACGACATGGAGAAGAGCTTTAAAAATCAAGGTGGGAAAAGCCAGTTGGGATTTTTTTTTTTTTTTTTCTTTTTCTCTTACCTACCTGGAAGATAAAAAGGGCTTAAAAATCGGCACGAGGGAATTCACTGAGGGATGAGGACAGCACCACCGTTTGCTGCACAAGCAACGGACGCGGGGCAGGAGAGCGACTGCGTGAGCTGTACCCAGGGGTGACGCGGACTGAGGGGGATTTCCCGGGGACAGAAGCGGCTGCGGTTTGGGACACGTGTTTTCCAGAAGCTGCTTTGCTCTATGTGACCCCGTGACCGCGTTTCACCTTGACCGAGAGCAGGATTTCACGCTGTGCCTCTGCAGAGAAGAGGAGAAACTCGGGGGTGGGGTGGGGGGGTGGTGGTGTTTGTTGGTTGATGCAGACCAAGGTGCTCCAGCGCGGGGAAAAGACCTGAATGTGACATTTCAAATAGCTTGGGGGACTCTTTCCAAAACTCTCGGGATCTGGGCAAAACTCATGAGGGAGTAGAAGATTATTTTGAATTTGTGGTTAGCGATCAGTCTCCTCAAAGCTCTAATGTCTCCTCGAAGTCTCCTCGAAGTCCTAATGCCTCCTCAAGGTCTTCCTTCTAGGCTTTGAGAAATTTCAGAGAGAAATTGGAAGATGCAAGCGTACGAGGATGTTTGCTCCAAAGACAAGCAGCTTGTGGTCCAGCTGACTTCAGACCTCGGCATCAAGAGCCATGAGAAGGACTTGGCCACTGAGACCAGAATTCCACAGTTTTTCCTTTCTTGTGCGTGAACGAGCTGCCACAAAAGTGTTTTTTCATGATGGCAACGAGGTCTGCGAGGATAAAACAAGAACCTGTAGTTGATGAGAGACTCGGGTCCCTCAGGATAAAGGCTTCTGAGCTCAGGGAGTTGGGCGATTTTATTTTAGAAGGACCATGTTCTCTGTGTGAACCATAAAAGTGACTCCGATGAGACACGGAGACTTCTAAAGTCACCTTGGTAAATGTGCCGTGCCATCTGCAGTGTTCTGCCGGGATGTCCCGGGCTAAAAAAGAGTAATTATGGCAAATTTGTTCTCCGTTGGCTCTGACGCGTCAAGATTTGAGGTGACTGAAGGGTTTTAGTGACGCTGAACTCTTCCCCGCGCACAGAATCCGGGTGGGGATTACTCCGGCGTCTGTCTCATACATTCCAAGGGGATTTCCGGATTTTATCATACAAGTATCACTAGAAAATAAAACTCCAAAGATTTCCGATGAGGACTGAAATTCAGCTGGAGGAAGACCTCGCGGGGACACGGGTCCTCCCAGCCGGGATGGCCGACGAGCTCCGCTTGGGTTTGGAAGAGCTCCCCGACACGTGAGCAGCATTTGTGGGCGAGGCCGCAAGGCTCTTCGGCCGCCCCGCGGCCCCGCCGGGGACGCGACTTTGGTTGAACCTTAGGAGGTTGGCACTGGAAACATCAGCAGCAGGAAAACACCGCGGAGCTGCGACGGAGGGAGCGGCGGTGGGTCCTCCCCCCCCACGCTCTGCCCTCCCGGCTCCCGCCGCGCACTGGGGGCTGCCCCCGGCTGGCGCCCACGGCCGGACCCTTCGTTACAGCTTCCAGCAGCGTGAAGGCCAAGTTCACCGACTTGCTGGCGGAACGGACCCTGGGGCAGTTCAGCAGAACGACGAGACGTTTCTCCGGCCATCGCCGGGGAGATTCGCCGCTCCGCTGCCGAGGCGGCACCCGGCTGCTCGGAGCAAACGAGGTTTTGAGCTGCGTTGTCAGATGGCGTCAGGAATGCAAAGGCGGCCGCGCCCCGGCCGGCTCTCGTGGCTGCCAGGATCCTGCTCCGCTGGAGGAGGCGCCGGGATCGCCAAGGAAACCAAAAGCGATGAAGGTGCGACCCCGACGTCGGCTCCCGCGGCTCCTGTCGCGCGCGTCGGGCGAACGCTGGTAACTATTCCAGGTGTTTCGCAGCGATTTCGATTTCACCAGCTTCTTCCTCGCCTCCCCCATCTTCCCAGCCCCGAAAAAATGAACAACCCAAAGAGAAAAATGAAACAAACGGAAAGAAATCCACCGTCTCCCAGTCCCGCGGCAGTACGAACACCAGTGGCAGAGGCCGCATGTACAGTATTCTAATTTAATAAATAAATAACCTAAACACACTGTCTACTATGTGAGCAAGCCCGGCTCTAACTTAGGAAGCTTGCGCTGTTTCATCCTGTACAGTAGTTGAGAAAAGACTTGGGTTCTTGTTCCTCGCAATTCTCCTGGATACAGCGGCAGGAACTTAATATCTGGGGGAAAAAGAAGAGAAAATGAGGTTTTGGTGAGGGGAAGAGGCGCGATGCTCCCCCAGCATCACCACGGTGTCTTCTGGGAGAGGCAGACACCAAGAAAAGAAATGGTTTAGAAACGGACTCGGTCCGTGTCTCTTCCCCCACAAATACCACGATATATTTAGCTGCCTGCCCCTCGCTGCCAGCACGGGAAAAATTCAGCGGCGCCCGATGGCTTCAGGGACTGAGTCCCGCTGGTTTGCAGCAACGCGGGCTCAGAGACTGGGGTGGATGCACCAAAAGCGCACGAGCAAAGTGCCTTAAACCCCAAAACCTGGCTCAAACCGGCTGCGTTTATCAGGAAGGCTCCCGTTAGACTGGGAACACAAAGGGTAATGCGTATCACAAACGAAGCCAGACGTAAGGGCAGAGAGGAGCTGGTGAGCTGCACAGGGATGAAGTCTCATTGCATCCAGAAAAAGAGGCTCCGTGCACCCCGAGATCTCCTCTCAGTGACAAAACCCCCGAAGTGGAGCGTTTTGGTGCGGCGCTGCTCTCCCCAAAGACCCTCACGCCAAGGAAATGCCTCTTCCTGCAAGAAAAGGATCTGGGCTTCAACCCCCCCCGACGAGCTGATCGCTGTGCGAAGCCATTTCATTTTCAGGGTAAAAAAATGCGTTGAGGTGTTGGCTACAAACAGAAGTCTGGAAAGGGAAGCGATCCAGGGGCTTATATTAAAATTTATTCTTTTGGGGGGATCAGCCCAGCCCAAACTCGGGGAGGAGAACGATCAAGCCGCGCCTGCCTGAGCAGGCCCCGGCGCCGGGGACGAGCGCTGCCCTGCGCCATCTCATCCTTCATCCAACTTTAAAAATAAAGCTGAGTTGGCCGGATGGCATCACGCTGCCACGTGCCACGTCTGGGCGACAGCTGCTGCCAGATACAAAGGGCTCGTGTCCTGCCAAGCGCTCTGCGTCACGGCCCCGACCGCGCCGGCCCCTTCCCGGCCCAGCCGCTTTCTCTGTGACGATGGGAATTATCCAAAAACCCCAAAATATCAGGATATCTTCTCAGCGGACCGGTGGGATTAAACCCCGTCCCCTCCACCCGCCCCACCAGTGTACCCCACGCTCGGGGCAGAAGAAAAGAGCCTGAGGAGCAGCACCTGTAGTAGTTTGGTTTGAAAGGGCCGTTCTTGTTCAGTCCCAGGTATTTCGCTTGCTCATCCGTGAGTTCTGTCAGGTGGGCGTCGAACGTCGGGAGGTGCAGGCTTGCCACGTACTCGTCTGAAATTATTTCAAGCCTTGTTAGTACAAGCAGGGGGAAGGCAAGAGGCAGAGGAAGTCCCCTCCTGCTGTGCTAAAGCTGGGAAAGGCATCGCTCCTCACACCTTTATGCTCACTTGCAAGGCTGTTTTTCACCCTGAACGGGGTAAAACAAGGCTCTGATCTGCCTGGAGAGGGGAAAAGTGTTCTCTGAAATCCCCTCCTGCTGCCCTCGGGCAAGCTTGGATGCTCTGACAGTGCCGGAGCCGCTGGACATTCTGGCAGGTGACACCTAACGCTTGGGACAAGCTGCACCTGGTCTCCAAAAACACAATTAACACCAAAAAAAAAATCCCAGTTTTGCCGCAAAAGTGGGGTCAGTCTAGCTCGTCTCCTCGGGAGGGAGTTCTGCTGGTAGGACTCTTGGGTCAGGGACTACGGGTTTTTGTAGCCAACGAAAGCAGCTCTGCTGGCAGAAGCCCCCACGTGAAACCCCCCCGCACCAGCACGGCCCGGCTCCTGCTGTCGGCCACGTGTGTCAGCACTGTTTTGCCCGTGTGGGGCAGAGAAACAACACATCCAATTCAGCAAAAAGCCCAGACCCAGCGGGAAAAACTTGCTGGAAGAGCCTGAGCTTGGCAGGGAAGCAAACAGAAGAGCGCAGGAGGCTGCGCTGCCCTGTTGTCCAGCAAAACCTTCCATCTGTTCAATCTCAAAACTGACAAAAAACAATAAGGCAACGAGTCTTTACCCATTTTTTTAGGCAGCAAGTACACGTCTTGCTTGTAGCGGCCTTCGGGAGCGTTGTACAGCTCTATCAAAGCCAAAGCCTGGATGGAGAAGACACTCAGGTAAGTAAGTGCTGCCCGCTGGAGGGCACGACGCGGCTTTAGGCTCAGCCCAAGCCCTACTCGCCTGCGTGGTGGCAGTGATGGACAGGACAAAGGTGGGGACGGTGGAGCAGCTCAGGTTCAGCAGGCGGCCCTGGGAAGCAGAAACCAGTCGTTATTTTAACACGGCACCAAAACCAGTCGTTATTTTAACACGGCACCCTACAGAAGGCACAAGAACCATCGGGGAAGGGCGTCCCTGCTGGGATCAGACACCTCTTATCCCACACGCTTGGATCCCAAGGTATTGGTTGCCTTTATAACTCAATAAATTTAGAGGTGAAAATTCGATCAAATACCCCACGGGAGGTACCCTGGCGGGGGGTAAAGGAAAACACAGGAGCTTTTCTGCGTTCCAGTAACTCAGGGTTACACCGAGTCTTTCAACCGAGGGACCGCTGAGCTGCTGCGGCCCAGGAGGTGATTTCTGGACGCCCTTCGGCTCATCCAGGCCTTGTTTTCACAGAATCACCTTGGTTGGAAAAGACCTTGAAGATCATCCAGTCCAACCATTTTCATCCCCAGAAGCAGCGGGCTGCAGTTCCTGCTCCTTGGCCTGCCACTCACCTCTGCCAGAAGGACGATTCTCTTCCCATCTGGCCAGATGACATGGTCCACCTGGGACCTCACCCTCTCCCAGGTCAGCTCGGGTGTACGCAGGCTCGCCTGAAACACGGTGTTAAAGTAGTTAAAGCACTGGCCAAAGATCAAAAACCTGAACCTGCATAATAGGAATGGAAAGAGGAAGCGACTCGCTGACATTGTCCTGGGTTTATAGTTTCCTTTGGGTCCGGCCGCAGTCTCAGGCTGATGAAACCTTTATGACTCATAACCTGGAACTATTTTTATGATCACAATACATCAAAGCTCCAGCGACAACTATTGTTCAAGCTCTTCTGGCAGAAGAGGCTCCATGGTCCCCAGCTAAACTGTGCATGGCTGCGGTCACTTCGTTCCAGCGCAAAGAATTGTTTTAAACCCTGAAGTTTGGCCGAGGGATTCTCCACTGACCTTCAGACAAGACCCTCCTGGATTTCCGCTCATCTCGAAGCAGAGATGAGCAGATCTCGGTGCCGTTCGGGGAAGCACAGCGGGGTTGTGCGTGTTGGGTTGCACCAAGCCAAACCCTTGGCTGGGTCTTACTGGTGGAACAACAGGCAAGAGGAGGGAAACGGGGCTGGAGGGGGCGATTCACCCACTCTCTGGGGGAAGGAACGAGGCCGGTGGACACCAGACGCTCGCTGGAAGCCGGAGCAGTTTGTCGGGCTTGTTGGCATCCCTTGGGACCGCGGGAGTGACGCCGACACGTCCCGGTGCCCGCTGAGACGTGGGGAGAGAGGGATTATTTTTCCTCCTCCAGGTGCTTCCCACGGGTCAGACCCGGCTGCCGAAGGGTCCTGGAAGCGCCGCCCCCCCGCCCCGCGCCGCCCCCCGCGTCCCTGCGCTCACCACGTCGATCTCAGTGTTGGAGTGCCCCATGTTGCAGATGATGCAGCTGTTCTTCATCCGGTCCAGGTGCTCCCTGGTCACCACGTTCTTGTTGCCTGTCAGACGGCAATACCCGTCATAAACACCCACACTCTCTGTCCCCACTTTTTTGCCTTTTTCTGTGGGAAAAGACAGTCCCGGTTACGGGCTCCACATCCCTGACAACCCCCCCTCCTGCCTCGGGGACCACGTACCTGTGCAGGTGATGACGATGTCAACTTGTCTGATGACTTCATTGAGTTTCACCAGCCGGAATCCATCCATGCTAAGAGAGGCGGGGAAAAAAAGTCGTCTGAGAAGCAGCAAAACCGTGCCAAAAAAAGAAAAAAACCCAAATCAAGTGATTCTCAGATACTCATTTTGACTTTCTGATGCCAGGCTGGGACACAGCAACGCAGCATGCGAAGGGCCACGTACCCCAAGTCATTAGGAGGGTTTCTGGAGTCAACCTGGAGGATTTGGGAGTGTTGCGGGGAGAAGTGAAAAGAGATTTGGGGGGGTTTCACATTTTCTGTCAAGGCCTCCACATCTGCAAATCTCCATCTTCAATTGAAGCGGGTTTTTTTAAAGCTGCTACTCCTGCAAGGTGCATCCAGAAGATGTAGATACGCCCCCTCCCTGCAGAATCCTTTCTGATACGGATTTAGATCACCTTAAAAACCACCCAAACCCCACAGAAGTCTACCGTTGACTTTGCAATCCACATTTAGGCACCTACACGATCTTCAGAAGTGCTGAGCACTCAGCGAGTCTTTCCTGACCTCACCGAGCAAGGTGTGTTCAGCGCAGCAGATAACAAGGGCAGGATTTATTTTTTTTTTAGGATTTGTTGACAGTCCTCTTGAGAACTTACTTCTGCGACTCTCACAAGCTGTAAAATCGTACTTACTATTAAAAAAAAAAAGCGTTTTTTTTTCTGCTGTATGTCCCATTTCCTATATTTTTTGTCCCCCTTAGGAGAGGGCCCGCAGGGTGTTGCCTCGTGCAGAGTCAGGGAGGGGGTTGCTGCAAACGACCAGATTCACAATTAAAGATGCGGGTGCTGGATGTGCCCCTTGTGAAGGTTGCAGAGCAAACCAAAAGTTGCTCAGCTCTGCTAACTAAGCAGGGCTCACTAGTTTCCTCACTGCAGCAGCCCTCTGAAAGCTTGCTGTCAGGAAGAGGCTGCAGGTTTAATAAGGCTCAGGGTCGTTTTGGGACTCTGCTTTCACGGTCACATCCCTTCTCCCACCTTGGGACGCAGAAGCTGCATCTCTGCCCCAAAACAACCTTTATTTGGAGGAAACGAGGTCAGGTGTAAATGCAACGTGGCCGTGCGTGGAGACAGCCCTACGCCAGGGCACCGGCGTCAGCCAGGAGAGGTTCCGAGGGGCAGGTGCTCACAGAAACCAAAACACCCCTGGGGTGAGGTGTGTGCGCGGCACAGTAAAGCCTGAGTTTGCACTCCAAAGGTCGCAGCTCACTCCCAGCACCCTTTCAAGCTGTATCAGTAAAATCTTCCAAGCCGTACCGGTATGTTAAACTCCTGGCCACTGGGGTTAGGATTATGCAAGCTGGCATGTGGGATACAGATAAACTGACCCTTTTCTGGCCGTAGGAGAGAGCTGTCGGTCCCTCTGAGGGTGAAGAAGAGCGACAAACCCCTCACCAGCATCCCCCTCGGGAGGGACCACTGCTGAGTGGTTTCTGGCCATGGTTTTCCTGGGAAAAAAAACCAAAAAAAACCAAAAAAAAAAAAAACCAGCCTAAAGAAGTAAGCCAGGCTCGATGCGACTGCTTACCAGGCCTGGAGGGCACAGATCGGATCGATCTCTGTCACGTACACTATGGAGCCCATGGCCTTCAAAGCAGCACAGCAGCCCTTTCCAACCTGGGAGGGAGAAGAGCACAAGGAGGAGTGAGATGCCGAGAGCTGGGGAGGCGCCGAGCACCCCCCAGGGCCGGGGGACTGCGACTCCGGGGTCTCTTCTGCAGCCCCAGCAGGCCTTTGCAAAGCGTCTGAGCAACTCTGGCTGCGTATACTCAGTTTCTGGGTGCGGGAATTTCCTGGATTTGGAGTAGTCTAGGATCTGAGTCAGGCCCAGTTTAGCTAAGAGAGGCACTAAAAAAATATCAAAGTCACGTTGATTTTGGTCCCAGGGAGCTCTTTTCGCTCACAAACATGCTGGTATCTAGAAAGCACCATGATAACAAGAGGTTACACTTACCTCAGGGACAGTTTAAGAGTCTCTTGTAACCTTTACTCTACTTAGGAAGCTTAATAGTTTAATCTTTGAGAGTTAACGAGCTTTAACCTTTACCCAGAACATACAGTGCAGCTCGCCGGGGAATTCAGGGGAACGGTTAAAGGACCAAGGGTTCCCAAAAAATGCGATTACGCATGAGAAGATTGTCCAGTTTCAGCTCTTTAGAAAAAAAAAAAAAAAAAAGAGTCCCAGTACAGCACCCCCAGCACAGCTCAGCATAACTGGTGTTAACTGGTCCCGACAAGAACTGCCAGTGTCACCTCGAGCGAGATTCCCCCGTTTGGGGGTGAAAGCACAGGGATAAGTCAAGGTGAACTTCTCTTTTTTGACCACGCTTCAGCACATGATGCTGCGGCTGCACAACCCAGAATGCAGAACCCAGCCCCTGAATATTTTAATAGTATATTAATATTTTATATTATATTTAATATATGATGTATTAATACCTGAATATGTCAATATTCAGATATTAAAGATATTCAATATGCTTCATACTCATGTCTTTAAAGATTCAGGTTTGGTATCTGTTTAATACTAAAGAAATACACTGGAAATTAAGAAAACCTTCAGTTTTGGCAAACCCGTCAGGTTTGAAGACACCTGCAGATGCAGAGAAGAGCCCCGAGGACAGAAAAGCCCCGTCGGATAAAGCCATGCGAAGGACGTGCTGACCTAACATGCAGAACCCACGTGTCAAAAATGACCCCCTTACCTCCCCGTAGCCACAAACCACCACTTGCTTTCCTCCAAACATCATGTCTGTTGTCCTTTTAAGGCTAAGGAAAAAAAGGAAAAAAAAAAATAAAAAATCCAGTTAAAGACCAGCAGTAAGATCTGTTCTTCTCGGTTGGCTCTTCCCAACCGCCACGGTTGTGTCCCGTATCCCTGAGGGGACACAGCAATTCTGGGTGCAGAGGGGACCCAGAGGGCACCTAAAACCTGACTTTTTCCTTTGGAAAGGGTGGGTGCTACCAGTGAAACGCAACAAACAGGAAGGATCTGGGGTTTGGATCCCTTTTTTGGTTCTTTGTTTTTGTTGCTGTTGGATCGCTTTGTTTTGGCGCTCCAGAAATATTTAAAATATTTTCCCAAACTATTTTTTTCTTAATTATTTTTTTTTAAAGTCAAAATACCCCACAGAAGTAACTACAGAAGAAGCAGGAAAGTGGCGATTTCTTGCCAGAATCCCAGTGCTTTCCACAAATAAAGCTCTCCCTTCCACTCAGTTTCCTTCTGGTTTCTCCCTAAGAGTGTCCTACATTACAGGCTATTTTTAGCACACGAGTAAATAGGTTAGCAGTGCAGGGAAGGTGAAATTCCCTTACACTTCCGAGAGAATTTAGATGAAAACCACAGCAGATTTAATTGCACCTCTGCTCAGATTTCCCTTGGCCCGGTCGTGGATACCTGGGCCAGACTTAACTCAAATCCCACCTTGAGGTCCGTCATCTATCACAACTGAAGACAAGAAAATGAAGAAGATTTTAAAGATTTTAACGTTTCTGAGCCACCGAGAGCATCCACTACACATGGAACATGAAGCTCAAAGCTGGGTCCTCAACTCAAAATTTGGGGGCAACTTTTCACCGGGCAGCTGACCCCCAGGACAGAGGCTGCCTCGTGTGCCTTGAACCCTGCGGCCACAGAGCAGAGACGTGGCCATAATAAAGCAGGAAGGGCGGCTTAATTAGAAGAATTAATTCATCAAGGTGTTTTCATAGAATCACAGGATGGTTTGGGTTGGAAGGGACTTTATAGACCATCCAGTGCCACCCCCTGCCCCGGGCAGGGCCACCTTCCACCAGCCCAGGTTGCCCAAAGCCCCGTCCAGCCTGGCCTTGAACCCTTCCAGGGAGGGGGCAGCCACAGCTTCTCTGGGCAGCCTGTGCCAGGGCCTCACCCCCCTCATTTTTCCCATTATTGCTTCCATCAGAGCCCAGTTCACAGCACATTGCATCTCAGCGTAGGCTGCTCCACATCACAACTCTGTACATATTTTGGAGACCAGCTGATGATTTTGACGGAACTTTTCCAGTTTTACTGGGCAGGAAGAGCGAGGAACCACTGGCTGTTTGCAGCATCAGGTTCTGGCTCATGTAACAAAACCTTGTGGCAGGGAAGAGTCAAATACCATCACTGCTGGACTTGACGTGGAGCCCAAACTTTAGTCTTTTAGAACAACACGTGCTGGAAATGTGGGGCAGAACCTGCAGGTACAGTGGATCATCCAGAGAAGCGTATTCAGTGGTTCCTAACTCCCACGGCACTTGCACATGGTTGCAAAGATCCTCCTGCCCTTGTATGTGGACACACAGGTTTTACAAACATGAGTCATCTTCACTTCTCCTGGTCAAGATGGCCACTGCCAGAAGACAGCTTCACAACGCCGAGGTGGCAAATGAAACTCTACTACACATCCTACACAGATCTGGGAGGAGAATGTTGGAGCAGAGTCCCCCATCGACAGGGAGGGATGCGTTGGGGCTCTGAGGCACGCCGGTGCTGCCCCGCTGAGGGCAGCGGTGGTGCAGCTGAACACCACTGCCAGAGGGACTTTGGTGCAAGAGGAGACATTTCTACGTCGGCAAGGAACGGAGAACAGCAGATCGAGACTTGTCTGAACATTAAGCCGTGCAGAGTTATCAACGTGACAAAAAGTCTTTTCTCTGGAAGCAGGGCAGTCTTCTCCACGGAGGGCTCCTCCTCCACACCACAGCTACCTGGCACAGGGCAGGCAATCTTTTCTCTGGTTGTCATCTCATCAGCATCAACGTCAGTCCAGAAAGTCAAATTTGTTGTTGTTTCTGTGTTTACTCGCCTGCTGGGACCATGATCAGATGCAACAGGCCACTGTCCACCCATCTGAACTGTAAGAATAAAACTCGTCCTAATCTCACTTGGCTTTGACAAAATTTGGCAGTGGGGGTGGTGGGGACACGGACACACAATTCCACCAAGATAAAAAAAAAAGGGGGGGAGAGTTAAAAAAATAAAGATCACCAAGATTTACACCCTCTCTAGATCACAACTTCAAGTATTTTGCACAGCACCTCAAGGCCAACAGTCTCAGAAGATACAGCATGTCCCTGGGGCCCACTGATTCCCGTCCGGTCCTCGACCACAGCACCCTCGGGATGCTGCAGAGCTGCTCCCAGCCCCACCGTCTGTCTGCTGGGATTTGGGGGGGAGGGAGCAGAGGGATGCAAACACTCTTCTGCTTGCTTGGATGGCGTGTGGCTGTACATCCTGCAGGCCCCGCGTGGGGAGAGGGGGATAAAGCAGCCTCAGCGCCGTCGCTCCCACCTTCTGCACCTATTTCTGCTCAGCTGAAGGACAGGGTTTGATCCTCAGACTCAAGTCTACACTTTGGACAAATGGTGTTACGGGATGAAGTCTTGATCTACCACAATTTCTTCTATTTTCTTTCGGTTTATTGCATATTCAAAGGAGAGGATAAAAAAAGGAAACTAGAAAGGCAAAAAATGTGATGAAGCAGCTGGTTGACTCACCCCCACGCAAACAGACACAGATGGGTTTTATCCTGATGCTGCAGAGGTAAGAGGGACAGGAAGGAGCGTTGCAGCCGTACGTGAGGATTTCTGAAGTCCTCACACAGGAGCACCAGAAGCTGCAGGGCCTGAACAACACTCACCGAGAAGGGAAAACGCACCTGAGTCACCCACACACAGGGAAGGGCAGCACCACCCTGAGACACAAAGACCCAGTGAGCTCCCTTGAAGGGCACCTGGCAAGTGTCTTGTATCACTGTGGCTAATAAAATATTTGCTGTGTCTTCCAGACGCTCTGGGAGAAGACAAGACATGTTTTCCACAAAAAAAGGTGCAGAATTCAAGCGATGTGTCCCATTCATGCACGTAGCGGGGTTAAAACTAGTGAATCCAGACTTGTAGAGATGCCAACATCTTTGCTGCAAGATCATTCTCCTACAAACAAGATTCAACGTTTGTTTCTGTTTGTGTGTGAATCTGTAGAGTTTTACACACAATTGTACAATCGTCTTGGGGCCTTCTGACCCACAGAGACATCGCTGCTGTCTCAAAATGCCTTGCAGGTTCCCATCTTTGATAAAAATCAGATGGACCAGAGGTAATAAATGGTGTTTTCCTCTGACACATCAGCTGATCTAAAATGATCGAAATAGGCCAGGCAGGATCGACCCAGGGACCTGTGGGGAGCGAAGTGACCCGAGCAAGGGACGCAGCCCCATTTGGGCGGCCATGTACGTACCCGTCCAGGATGGACTCTCTGCAGCAGTACAGGTTGTCAAACTTCTGCTTTGTAACCGAGTCGTTGACATTCATGGCTGGGACGCAGAGCTTCCCCGCTTTGGACAGCTGGTACAGCCTGTTACGAAAACGGGAAGAAACAGATCAGCGGAAAAATATTTCCCGACTGTTGCGTGCCCGCCAGGTCCTTGTTTTGCTGGAGTGAGCAGTAGACATCTGAAGGGTCAAAGAAAACCTCTTAAAAGGAGCAACTCGCTTCAGGAGGAGAAATAGCATTCTCCCTTCCACAGATATTTGTGTGTTTTCCTCCCCCACTGAAGAGCTACCAGCCTGGCAAGAGGCATTTCATAAACACATCAAAGAGCAGATCAGAAGGTGCTCTAGACTCCATGCGCCTCGTAACTGTGGATAATACAACCATCCTCTGCTCTCCTCAGGATGGCAAACCCTTCAGATCCCGCTTCAGACACCATAAGGTGAGAACTCCTGTAATTCCTTGTCAAGCTCTTACAGCTCGGGACAAAGAGGAATGGCCACAGAAGGGCAACATGCACAGCAACGTGGAGCTGCTGCGATCAGCACCTGCAGCAAAACAGCCGTTTGAGCAGCAGTTGGAGGGGAATCACCGAGACACAGAGCAAGAACAGCGAGAACCAACCCAGGTGGGGACACACCAACCTGATCTCCTGCCTCTGAGAGCTGACTGAACTCCTGGCAGCAGCAAAACCACTAAAAATTAATCTAAAAAGAATCCCAGAACCATCTGGGTTGGAAAAGCCCTTGCAGCTCCTCCAGCCCCACCATGACCCTCCCCCTGAGCGTTCCCAACTCCCCCAGATCCCTCAGCGCTGGCTCAGCCCGACTCTTCAACCCCTCCAGGGATCCCGGGGACTCCCCCCTGCCCTGGGCAGCCCATTCCAAGGCCCAACAGCCCCTTCTGCACAGAAATCCTTCCTCAGAGCCAGCCTGACCCTGCCCTGGGCAGCTTGAGGCCATTCCCTCGGGGCCTGGCGCTGGGGCCTTGGCTCCAGAGACTCATCCCCCCTCTCTGCCCCCTCCTGGCAGGGAGTTGCAGAGGGCCAGGAGGTCTCCCCTCAGCCTCCTCTTCTCCAGACTGAACCCCCCCAGTTCCCCCAGCCGCTCCCCAGCAGACCTGTGCTCCAGACCCTGCCCCAGCTCCGTTGCCCTTCTCTGGCCACGCTCGAGTCATTCAATGGCCTTTTTGGGGTGAGGGGCCCAAAACCCACTACACTATGGCTACAAAGAGAATCTAAAAGCCATCTCCCTGCTCCAGACCTGGGAAGGAGAACACACTCCCCCAGTCAGTCTCTACAGACCACCTCCAGGCCTCTCCCCAGCCTCTCTTTGCCATCTGGGGAGCCTCAGTCCCCACGTTGTCTGTCCCCTGGAGATAAGGGACACGTGTTCCCCACACACACGTGTCAATACCAACCACCTCCGGACACAACCTCACTCCTGGCACAGCAACGTGGGGAACAGTTTTAAACATCGCTCTGGGTTTTGCACATCTCATCTCTCCGTATCGGGAACGATTCTAGATGCTAAAAATATTACCAGGTCCTTTTCTTGACCCCACTGGCTGCAAACCTGAACCGGTTGCTTCCTTGTTTCAAACATTTCATTTCTCTGTTCTGACGGCTTGTTTTGCCAATTATTAGGCCTAGCATAAAAGACCAAGGCAGCCACACACTGAATCTCTGCACAGCCCGTGTTTACAAAAGCCAGACCTGCCTGGAGCCCAGTCCCAGGGAGGCGGGAGGTCCTTCCCCAGCAGGGAACTCTGCCCAGGGCATCCCCCTCACACACAGACACTGCCCCTCCTGCCAGGGGTCCCAGCTGTTATCCCTCAGTGGACACCTGACCTTGGGTTACTCACTGCGGGACCCCTGGGGCTCTTTACCCCATGGCTCTGTCTGCCAGGCCCCACCCTGGGGGGAGCCTAAAGGGAAACTCACCCCCCTTGGGAAGGGCTGTGGGAATCACCCACATGTCAGCCTTAATTTGGGGCTGGGGGTTAAACCCCAGCATTTCAGGGCTGCCCACACCTCTGGCCAAACTCCCAGCCAGCTCCCAGAGCTGCAGCCAAGCCTTTCTCCCTGCAGAAACGAAGAAAAGAGCAGAGTCTGCTGCTCTTCTCCTCAGTCCCCTATTTTCTGTCACCTGTGCTATGACTTAAGCCACTGGAAGAGCAACGCTGACACCTCTCCTAACCCTGGGAGCCCCTTCTCTGTCACAATTCTGACTGACAGATGTCACTCAGTCATACTCCTGTGTCTCCGTGGTTCTTCCTTTTTGGACTCCCACCCTAACTAGAGACTCATTTTCTCTTTCCAAATCTCACTTCTTCCCACAGATTTCATTTAGGACTATGCTTCCGTCTTTCTCCAAAGCCCAGCCCTTTCTTTTTTTTATCTGCAAAATGAGGTCAGACAACCACTGCCCCTATTTCCCAGGGGGAAACACAACACCTTGTGTAGTTTTTCCACCTGTGCAATGGTCAGCAGGTGCTTCTGCTCCTCGTCTGAAATTCAGAGCAGTAGTTCCAAGTCTATTGCTTTCATTATACGAGAGATTTAAAACAGCTCTTATGGAAAAGCCAAGCCTAAGCTGAAGAAAAACCACAGACCATATATTAGGAGGTTCAATATTCAGCCAAGTCTGTGGCATCTTACAGCTTGGGAATCTTTTGCTACCAGTCCCCTGAGGCAGAAGATGCTTTTTTGATCCAAACATTTCCGTGCTCACAGACCAGCCTGTTACAGACCCGTTACCTGTGGACACCGGTCACGCTTTCCTCTACTATCCCCTTGATCTTCTTAAACATGTTGGGATATTTCTTGTAAATCCAATGAGTGAGATCTCCTCCGTCATCCAAGATCTGTAATAAAAACAACCACACAGTCACCGCTCTGAAGATGCAGTAATGCCTGCTGACCCCAAAAAGCTACAAAGGATAAGTCACAAGCTCAAATCACTCCTAACCAAGTCCACGCTTTGGCACCTCCAACACCACATCGTGACAGTTTGGGTGAGACTGTGCTGCCTGGTAGTCAGAGTGGGAGCGCTGCTTCACCGACACCGTGCTGCAAAGGCAACGGGACAGACGAACATGGCGGACCTTGGTGTTCATAATGAGACCAGAGGAAACACGGAAGATCGCTGTGGAAGCTCCTTTCTCCTCATCTCCCACAAGCACAGATGGAAAAGCCTTTGAACTGTACTGAGACATCAGCTTTTCTGGTCTGACTGCTAATGGAGGAGGATGGAGGATGGAGAATGAGGAGGACAGAGAAGGATGAAGAAGGAAGAGAATGGAGGAAGATGGAGGAAGAGAAGGATGGAGGAGGATGGAAAAGGAGAAGGATGGAGGAGGAGGATGATGAAGGAGGAGAATGGAGGATGGTGATGGAGGATGGAGAAGGAAGAGGATGGAGGAAGATGGAGGAGGAGAAGGATGGAGGAGGAGGAGGATGGAGGAGGAGGAGGATGGAGGGGGATGATGGAGGAGGAGGGCGCAGAGCTACTAACGCCAGTTATAATGTAACCACATCATAAACCACTGCGTGTTAAAAATGCCAAACCTCTTTGAGACAGCAGCTTTGGGTCTCTGCCCATTTCACCTGGCTGAGAACCTGTCTCAGAAGTACAAACCTCTCCTTTATCAGATCACGAGTCTCCCGAGCCACCCGTTTCCTCCTCCTGACACACTTCAGGGTGGCGGAGAAAGCCAGAGACTTACTGCTTTAATAAAAACATTAAAGATGAGCAAGTAAAGGTGCCCTTTGAAAAAGTGCCTTGGAAAGGACAGACCTGAAAACCATCTGGCTGCAAAAATCTAAAAATTGCAGTGAAAAGTGCTGTCTAGGAGCTTGTCTGTTCCCTGCCGGTGAGAACACGCACGTGTGTTTTCCAGCACACGGGAACACGCCTGGTAATGGCCTTGGACATGAAGGCTGTAGCTGCTAAAAGTCTAACACATACACCCAGCTACACCTTCCACGGATTGAGGTTATTCAGGTATTTTTGCAACGTGCTATAGCGTCGCCAGGATAATCAAAGACTTTAAGCCAAGGCTTATTTTCTCCCTTTCTAAGTACAGAACCTCTGATAATTACAGAAAATCTCGCTGCTAGTGACAGCCAGTGGAGTTCATTAGGAGTCTCGTTTGTGTCCTACACACCTCGTAATGAGCGTGGCCCCAGTCCCAACCACTTTGGGTCATCCCCTGCTGGATCTCAACACTCCAAGGAGGGTGCTGAGCTCTAAAAGCTTCAAAGAGGGACCCACGTGGGTACCATAATGAGGTGTCTGGGAAAGAAGAGATAAAAGAAAAAAACCCCAAACACCTGTGTTTCGCCGAGTCCTCCTGCCACCCAGGTGGCCTCAGGTGGCCCAAGTGGTGCCTGAGGAAGGTGGGAAGCGTGACAACCCCCATTAGACTCAGAATTAAGAAAAAGCAGGGAGCGGATTTCACCGAGCGGTGGGTGAAGTGCCAAGGACCTGTGCTAGCTGGGCCGGCTGAAAGCACATTGCCCTGTATTGTTATTATCCTCCTCCTCCTCCTCCTCCTCCTCTTTGCACGTTCCCTATGCCAATGCTAAAGAGCTCTGACTGAATCATCATCATCATCATCATCATCCTCTTTGCACATTCACTGTCATCATGATCATCCTCTCTGCGTAATCCCTACACCAACATCAAAGACTTTGGACCGCGTCATCACTATCAACTTTGCGTATTCCCTACACCAATGTCAAAGACCTCTGACTGCATCCTCCTCCTCCTCCTCCTCCTCCTCCTCCTCCTCTTCCTCCCTGCATGTTCCCTACACCAAGGTTCAAAACTCCTGGCTGCCAAGCCAGCCCTTGGTAACCTACTGGTGTGGCATACTGGTGGCCTCAAAAGCAAACGTCAAACCTGGGCAGAAGCGTCTCTGCTCGTTGGCCGGCAGTGAAGCTCGGTGCCTGCAGCCACCCAGGAAAAATTAACACTCTGACCATGTTCCTGCGGCAGAAAAAGCCCCATTGTGGGCCCAAAGACGACGTTCCTGAGCTTTGTCATGACACCACGTGGTGGCTTCACCGAGCCACCGCTCTGACATCCGCGGGCCAAGAGTTACTTGGAAATGCTATGTGTTATCACAAACTTTTTCTCTCTAAATTGCAGGGTTTTCACTGACGGTGAGGGCTGTGGGTAGCAGCTGCTCCTCCACAAATGTCAGAGCCCAGCACACGTCTCCCACATAGACCCAGGGACCCCCCCAGATCCACCTCGAGGGTTCAGGGGCCGGAAGTGGGGACAGGGAAGGGTTAAATCGGGCTAAGCAGCTCTCCTGGGCCAGCCGAGGTAGGAATTCAGCAGCCTGGCTCCCAGGATGTCTTCATTTCATTAATCCCCATTTAATAGGGCACATAATCTTCTTTCTAAGAGAGAATTCGGGGGGTTGGCGGTTTCCTCTTTCCTCGGAGGGCAGGAAAAGCAACAGACCCCAAACCAAGTCAGCGGAGGGACTAGTTTTTGGTGGAAGGTCACCCCAAACAGCCAACAGCAAAACCCAGGGTATGTGCCCCATATCGCTGCAGTTTTTTCACCTTTACACAGGTTATCTGCCTTTATTTGAATTCTTTCCAGGCAGATTTTTTTTTTTTCCCTCGGGGAAAAAAGCCTTTCTTTGACAAGCAAAGGATTTTTCGTACAGAAGAGGAGCCGTTAGGGACGCGAGCTCTGCTCTGCCTCTCGGCGCTGCTGCCTGACGCCCACTGAGAGGCACGATCTGCAAACCAACGCTCCCGGCTGCACTTCATCAACCTCCCTCTGGATTTCGGCACTTCCAGATCGGAGCAGAGCGTGCTGGAGTTGTCACACCTGTAAAAAACATCTTCCCATCACCCCAGGCCTGCGGGGACTTTCCTCTCTTTGGAGACGGGACCATCCTCTGACCTGAGCACCAGGAGATACTTAATCCTGCTCCTCCTCAGCAGTACTCACCCTGAATTTTGATGATTTTTGACTGATTTGGTGCATCCACATCCCCTTGGTAGGTGTTTCTCTCTCAGTGCTTTTCTCTCCAAGTAAGCAATTTCACATTGCTGCCTGCACAGAAGGGCTGTGGCTTCTCACTCCCTCAGTCCTTCCATTTCACGTTTTCTCCAGCAGAAAATCTCTTTCATGAAAGAAACTGGTGTCTCAGGGTGCCATTTTACAACCTTTTTAAACCCATCTAAGGCCCTGCTGCCAACAAACGTCTCACCCTGTTCCCCTTCCAAACTCTGTCGGGGCAACAGCCGACACTATGCGGTTGATCTTGCCAAAACCAAGCTGATTAAAATTAGCTAGGATTAGCTCAGCAACATGGTTGAAAATAACTCCCGACAGAATATGACTGGTGAAAACACAAGGAGATGGCAGGAAGGCACGGTCGGAGGCGTCGTCGAAATCCCCCAGCGGCAGCGTGGTCCTGCATCAGTTTATGCTGCAAAGGAAACCAAACTCTCAGACTTTAGTATTTTTCAGAAAAAAAAAACCAACCTCCTCTGAGCCATTCCTGTGCAGACAGAGCACTCTTCTGAAGGTCTGTTACTCCCATCAGAAAACCCAAGGTAGGGCTGGGTTTTTTTTGCAGACTCTCAGTATTTGTGGGTACCGGTTCCCAGGGAGCAGCGCCACACAGAAGCCCTGACACTGAATATTCAGATTTTTGGACATTTATTTGCACAATCAGCTCCACCAGGCCTTGCAGTGCCTACCTGGACACCAGACTGGCGAGGGCCAGTGAAGCAGTTCTGAACAGGACTCCTGGGGAGCATTTCTGATATTGTCAGTGGCTTACAGCAAGCTGCTGAACTACTTCGACCCATTTTGCTTTCTGCTAAGTAGAAATCGAGATTGCACTTCTCTTTATTGAGCTTCAAGATGTAGAAGCCTGGAAATGGAGATGCTTTTCCATGCTACTTTCATCTGGGATCAACAAGTACAAGTTGGATGGATCAATGAGTTGGATACTTATGCTCTGAATTACTCCACACGTAAGAGTCCAGATGGATTATTTCTTGCTGGGCAGAGATGGGCACGTTACCAAATCACTTTTCACAGAGAGGATTTCCCATCAGATCACACCGTGGCATGTAGGGCTGCACGGAATGTCTTCAAAGCCCCCTACGGTCGTTAATAATCATCAACGCTGCTGAAAGTTATCGCTGGTGTTTTGCTGATGGGCAGAGAAGACAAGAGACATTTCTTCCCTGTGTGGGGGGTGAGGCCCTGGCACAGGCTGCCCAGAGAAGCTGTGGCTGCCCCCTCCCTGGAAGGGTTCAAGGCCAGGCTGGACGGGGCTTTGGGCAACCTGGGCTGGTGGAAGGTGGCCCTGAACATGGCAAGGGGTTTGGACTAGATGGTCTTTAAGGTCCCTTCCAACCCAAACCATCCTGTGATTCTGTGAAACCCTTGAATTTGGGGATTCTTGTTAAGGAACGAGCTCTTCAAAGAACTCAGGTGATCGATAAAATACTCCTCCTTTCCTGAACCATCTGCCACACATTTTACATTTTGGCAAGATCATTTGTTTTTTCTTCAAAAATTAAAATGAATGTTGCATTTTTCCAAAACATTTGAAACCTGAAGCGGAAGGTGTCCCTGCCTGTGGCAGGGGGGTTGGAACTGGATGATCTTTAAGGTCCCTTCCAACCCAAACCCTTGTGTGATTCTATGAAAAAAAGGTTAGATTTGGGTTTCTACAGAGGTCATGGGCTGCCAGGAGCAGCAGCTCTGGCTCAGTCCTACAACCTGGGGACGCATCTCCTTGATTCAGGATATGAGAAAAAATTCTCAGTCTCAACAGAAGAAAAAAAATACAACGCATGTTCTAAAAAGTTGCCACCAGCACAGGGAGCAGAGTAGCTCCATCTCACTTCAGCCCTGAGGCCGGACGGACTGGAGAGGCAAATTCTACCTCGCTTCTGTGGCCGAGTTTTCCAGTTCTTCTGAAATAATCATTCAAAGAAGATCCTTTCCAATCCTGTTGTTCACCCAGTGTCCAGCGTCCTATTTCTTATCTCTAAAACCATGGACCTTCCAAATCAGGTGTACAAATCTTTGGGAATTGGTAGATCCAAGGTGTTTGGGGCTCCCCAGCAAGTATTTCTGTGCTCCACAAGCAGGTCTGTAAACACACTGATGGCTGGAGACACGTCGCAGAATCGAGAGATCTGAAGAAATCCCGGGAAAGCATAATATGCATATTCTGGTACGCTGATTTCTTCAATTACTGACATTTTTTGCGGAAATTATTCCTCAAAAAGAAGAAGAAAGCTGCTATCCTGTCTAGACTCAGATTCGTAGCTTGGGGGTGGATTTTTTTGACATTCGTGATTCTTTTTAAAGGTGACAGCAAGGAAGTGAGCAGGTGTAGACTGGAAGGGACAAAAAACCCACCTCAAACATGCTGATATTGGCAAACAAACAATACAGATACACGCCTACCTTCCACCCTCCGTTACTTTGCATCTAATTTAGATCATAAGCTCCAGGGCTCAAAACCTGTCGGGAAGCAGGATGAAAACAGCACATCTGACAGCTGCAAACTATTCCGCTCACCTAGTTTAGGGTTCTCGGTTTTCCCTAGAAACAAGGGCAGAATAAAGCAGCAAAGTATGGAGTTGGGCTACCCGAGGTTCCGTGTGCGTACGGTAAGAGCAGGTTTAAAGCGTAGAAATCACCTAAAAATGTAATTTTTGTTCTGAAACAGAAGCCTTGCGTAGATAGGGAAAATCACATCAACCAGAGGTGTGAATTTAATCGACTGTGGCAAAATGGATGCAATCTCTTTTCAGAACAGGCTGGTTTTGAGTCATTTTTTACCGGCTAGATTAAATGAGTTTGGTTTAAACTGGAGCAAGCTACCCTGGAAGCAAACTAGGCACCCAATAAATTTTGCGTTAACGCAGCTACGCTTATTTAGAAATTACTTTAACAAAAACCTTGCTTGGGAGGCAAGATCCCCATGCAGAAGTTGTTTAACCCACCTGCTCCCTGACTTCACACCTGTGAGACTGAGAGAAGTTCATTTCCCTCGCTGTGTAGCTAATTCTAAAGCACTCTGCAGGTCAACGCTGTGTTAGCACCAAGCCTTAACTGCTAAGCTCGGTCTAAATTCAGGAGGAAAACAAAGTCCAGCACTAAACTCTCCTCCTTCTCCTCAGAGGAGAGCTACCCAACGCTCCAACACACGCCCAGCATGTTACGGTCGGCCCCGGCTCACCATGTTGGGCTGCCACCCTTCGACGTTGACGCAGCGATCGATGCACCACCAGAAGTCGTCTTCAGATTCTCCCTTCCAGGCGAAGACGGGGAACCCTGGCACAGAGAGGGAGACGGGTGCTAACACAGAAATCCCTCAGCAAACCCCTCGGGGATCGGCTCTCCCTACGTCCACGCGTGATCCACCGGGCGCCCGGCACCACTGCGGGCTTGCCCGCGGTCTGATCTTTCAACATCTACCTCCTAGAAGAAGCTTCAGAGACAAACATTGAAGACACACCCTGAAGGCAGCAGACAGGAGTCAGTTTCAGCCCCATTTCTTCCTCTCCACCAGGAAAAAGCCACCAGATGAGAGGGCAGCACGCTCTCAACGATAACATTTATTTGCAAAATCAAGCTTTTGCTTCAAGTTAGATGTCCTACCTTCCTGCCAGGCACGTTAGCCACCAAATTTGAATATATTCTGATTTATAAACAATTATTATTAAGCTTCAACGAGCAAGACTGGGTAACAGGCAAGTCAGTGAGTTTGGCTCCTTCTGGGTCTCGCAGCTCTCACGGTAAAATCCTTACCCAGGAAAAACAGGATTTGAATTAAGTCACCTCCCAGTTGAGCAGCAGCACGGACAGCTTTTGTTTTGTGAATTATGTCCCCCCCAAATCCTCCCTTTCACCCCTTTTAGCCAAAGTTATGACTCAAATTTCTAGAACTGAAATCAAATTTAGCTTAGTTTCTTTTAGCAAAATAACTTTCAGGTTTACACAGCCCACTCAGCTACTAATGTGCATCACCATCGTTTCGTACTACGGGCTTTTACACTCCAGAGAAAAACTATTCCAAGATTTTCAGAGCACTGGAAGGGATTGATGTTGTGCCGTTTACCTCCTATAGGTTTATTTGAAATTTAAGAGAACGAAGGGAAAAAAACCGTAAGAGATGGTAAATGAGCTAAATACGATGGGGCAGTAAGAAAACTTTTTAAAACCAGAAAAAACAAAGAGGGTGAAGTTTCCTACCGCTCTCAGCAAGGGCAGCAGCCACTTCATTGAGAGTAGAGTAGATGTTGCACGCAGCCCATCGGCACTGAGCACCCAACGCACCCAGAGTCTCCATTAGGACCTGGATTTAAAGAAAAAAAACAACAAAAAAAAATCAGAAAGACCAACGCAAAGAGCAATATACGATGCAAAGAGCGATACACAAGCGGGATTTTCATTGGCTATTTGTGGGGAAGCTTCTGGGGGGCGCCTGAAGTTGGGTTTAAACAGCATCAGGGTCCTTAGAGAGTTGCACAGAGAATAATTTTGTGATTGCTTTTTTTTTTTTTTTTTTTTTTTTTTTACAATTTTAAATGGATGAAGTAAGAAAGAACTTCAAAGTATATTTTATATGCAGCATATATATGTGCGTGGGCGTATATAAATATGTATATATGCAGATTTCACTCAGCGAAGTCCCAAATCTAGTCAGGAGAAAGCACTCCTGTCCCATGATTGGAGGAGAAACCACAGCTCTTGAATTGCATAAGTGACGAGTGACCACTTCTCCCTGCTTACACGACACAGGTAATTCCGTTCCCTCGGCTCTCACTACTCAAGCAATGCCTCATGAATACGTGTGCTGCATCATCTTTAAGCACAGGCTCTGTTTATCTTAGAAACGCTCACAAAATCCACCATTCTCATTTTACTTGGGGCTGGACTTAGAGACTCCATCTCTATATTAACTGCTTGGGGTCTGTTTTAGAGAGTAAGCGGGGGAAAATCCCTGTCTGGAGTTTGTGGAGGGGGTCTCACAGCCGTCTGCGCCGTAATGTGCGTGCAGCCCACGATCTTGGCCCCAGCCAGTGGCTTCTCTCCCTGAGCTCTCTTCCTCAAAGCCATCAGCGCAGGCATTTCTGAAAGGCAAAATAACAAACCGCAGATCCATCAACGTGATGGAAAGAGGGATGAGCACAGAAAAAGCAGACGGCATCACTTCTTGCCCTGCTCTCTGGTATTCCTATAAATTCCTGCACCTGGGGCAGCTTCAGAACAAGCTAAAGCCTTGAGAGCAGCATCCAGTAAGTCATGGCACAGCTGAAAGGGACCCAACCACCCTCTGTGGTTTTTCCCTACTATTTAAGATGGAGCATCATCACATTTTCAAATTTCTACCTGTGAATGCTCAAGTGAGGGTAGAGAAAATCTGCTTCAGACTGAGGAGGACTCGGGACTTGCTGCTCTGAGGAGCTTCTCCAAGATCCCTCCAGCTACCTGAAGGCTGCACGGCCTTCGCTATAGATTTTTGGAGACAATCACGCAAAAGCAAAATTGTCTAATTTATTTGATTAATTTCACCCTTTCTACTGATTTTAACAAAATGAACTTGACCACAGAGTAGATCTTCAACAGTTGGTTGGTTGAAGCTACACGACGCATAACCCTCTAACTCCTTTCCACCCCACAACATCCCAGATGTTTTCCCATCTTTAATGGGAACGGTGTCAAGAAATCACCAATATACTGACCCTCACAAGAAGAGGATTCGGGGGAAGGAAGAACCCCACAAGACAGCAGAGCACAATGTGGAGCTTGCAGAACGTGCCCCATTTACCTTGTTCAGCAATTTCAATCTCCCGGCGCCCAAATTCTGCCTGCTTTATGTTTTTCACACAGAAATCACTGCTGCCTTTGGAGTTCTTCTGCTGCTTGTCTCGGGGGGAGGTCTCATCATCAGAGCTGTCTGTGTAGGAGGCAGCTGGAGGAAGAAAAGGAGGTCAGAGACAGAACAAAATGTTCCCTAAAGCCAAACCACCTGCAGTGGCAGGGCGCAGATATCTGCTGGATGTGCTTCTCCACAGGCACGTGCCAACTCCTTCCATCCTCAGCTGGCATCTCCTCTCCTCCTGACAATGACCACTGATTTCCCCACAGTCAGCTTTTACCTGCAGTGACCTCCTCACCCTTACCTACCTCTACTGCAACACCACACCGGAGGGAATTAGCTCGAGCACTGCCCGTGTCCCCCACAGGCTCATCTCATGCTCTGCAGCTCCCTGTGGCCTTCTCCCATCTCTCTTCCCAAATATTAGAACCCCAGAGTCCTTCAGGCTGGAAAAGCCCCTCGGGATCATCGAGTCCAACCCTCAGCCCGACTCTACAAAGTTCTCCCCTACCCCACATCCCCCACAGCTCATCCCAACGGCCCTGAAACCCCCCCAGGGATGGGGACTCCCCCCTCCCTGGGCAGCCTGTTCCACTCTCGGACCACTCTTGCTGGGAAACATTTTCTCCTCCTGCCCAGCCTGACCCTCCCCTGGGGCAGTTTCCAGCCGTTCCCTCTTGTCCTGTCCCTGATCCCCTGGGAGCAGAGCCCAGCCCCAGCCTCTCTGCAATGTCCTGGCAGGAGCTGCAGAGAGGGATGAGGGCTCCCCTCAGCCTCCTCCTCCTCACACTCAACACTCCCAGCTCCTGCCCTGCCTCCTCACAGGATTTAAGCCTTTACAGCTCTGAGGTAGCCAACAAAAATGCCTATTAATATTTTGAGTACTCCCAAAGCATTAGGAGTTGTAATTTAAGACAGGATAGATACAAGACCCTATTTCTTTTGAACAACGGCGTGGAGAAGGCTGCTAGTGAACAATTCAGTGATGGTGGTATTCCCAGTGCTTGGATTTACTCAGTTTCGGCGTTCCTCAACAAGGGCAGTGGCCACAACCTGCTGCTTGGGAGGCTCACACGGGATGGTGGGAAGAAAATTCTGCACTGGGAGGAAAATGCAACATTGGCACAGGTTGCCAGGAGAGGTGGTGACAGCTCTTCACCATCACAGCATCACAGGATGGTTTGGGTTGGGAGGGACCTTAAAGACTGACCTAGTTCCAACCCCCTGCCCCGGGCAGGGCCACCTTCCACCAGCCCAGGTTGCCCAAAGCCCCGTCCAGCCTGGCCTTGAACCCTTCCAGGGAGGGGGCAGCCACAGCTTCTCTGGGCAGCCTGTGCCAGGGCCTCACCCCCCTCACAGGGAACAATTTCTGCCTCAGATCCCATCTAAATCTCCCCTCTGTCCGTTTAACCCCGTTCCCCCTCGTCCTATCCCTCCCCCCTGATCAAGAGTCTTTCCCCACCCTGCTCTGGGTGCAGCCCAGCACACGGGGCCTTTCTGGGCTGCCAGCACACATTGCTGGCTCATGTTCAGTTTTCCACCCCCCAACTCCCCCCAGTCCTTCTCCTGGGGGCTGCTCTCCAGCCCCTCCTCGCCCAGCCTGGGTTTGTGCTGGGGATTGCCCCGACCCGTGGGCAGGACCTTGCCCTTGTTGAACTGTACGGAGTTTGCCCGTCCCCCCTCTCCAGCCTGTCCAGGTCCCTCTGGATGGATCCTTCCCTCAGCGTGTCACCACAGCACACAGCTCGGGGCCATCGGGGAACTCGCTGAGGGTGCCTCGATCCCACTGTCCATGTCCCCAGCAAAGACGTTCAACAGCGCCGGTCCCAACCCCAACCCCTGAGGACACCACTCGTCACCGCTCTGCACTTGGACATGGAGCCATCCTTGGAGGACTTTGTGACTTGGTTAGAGCACCACGGCTCACCTCGCCCTGTGCAGGTGATGTCCTGCTCTGAGCGGGCAGGGGGGCGAGATGACCTTGGCGGTTCCTCCCAACCAACATCTCTGTACATTTACAGACAGCTCAATCCAGCCCCTGGATTCCCCCTTTCTTTTCTATTATAAATGACCAACAATTGGACATGTATTTCATCTTCTGTTTTTCTGGATTTTTTTTTAACCCCTCCTCCCTCTTGCTCTTTCGATAAGAGGAAGAAAGATGGCAGCACTTCTCTCTGTAGTAAGGCGCCTAGAGGGGATACAAACCTACAGCAGAATCAGATCACACTTCTTGTTTCAGATGATAACGGGCAGGGACGTGCATGTGAACGCAGAATTACAGCTGCTGTCAATAACTGTCTCCCTTTCCTGTCAATGTTCTCCAAACTTTGGGACAGGCAACTAGTCTATGGCAGATGACACAGGGAGATTTACCAAAGAGCCCTTCACGGAGTTAGAAACCCCCCTTCCCATTCACTTGGATTACTAAAATCACATGTAGAGTCCGTTTTTGATTCAAGATGAGAAGAATTAGCCACCACTTCTGTTTCCATTTTATCCTGATGAGGTGAAAAGACCATTTGTGCCATGTTTTCCTCTGGAATAGGCCCCTATGTGGGAGACCAGACCTCTTTCATCTTCTAGGACTGGCATCGGCAGTCAAAGCAAGACATAAGGCTTAGAGATGGACTAGAAAGCATCACTCTTCTTTCCTTTCTGGAGATGAAACACCTGGAACGAGCCCCTTCATCCAGCTGAGCTCCCCACCACCACCATGTCCTCCTCCTCGTCTCTGGCAGGAGCCACACCTTGGGACCCAACTCAAAAGTCTCATCCACATGGTCCTCACGAAAGTGCCCTCACGTTTTTCTCCAAGTCTTTGCTCTCCAGATCATGTGGTTCTTCTAAAGTGAGCACAAGACCTGACATCAAATTATTTCTTAGAGCAGAAGAGGACCACCATCGTAGAACAGCACCTTCCATGACAGCCTCAGTGAAGTTGGCCAATACTGTGAATCGCTAAGGAATGACGTGCATGTGGGAGGGTATCACATATGATGATGAGCTGTTGGGAGAGTTCTTTGAGAAAGAGAGGTCTTTGCTGTCTTGATGATGAGCTCCCTTTCTTCCACACCAGAAAACAACTGGTTGAATATTTAGCTAGGAAACATTGCATAGTCAAACTCAACAGCTACGGGCGTTGAGTGATGTGTTGAGCGCGTGAGCAAGCTTCTCTCCCAGGCACAGCCTCCAAGAGGGAACCATCCACACCAAACATCCAAGGGCGTTGTTCTACCCAACAATCAGTACAGATTCCCAACTTTCGACCCCAGTTCTGTGCCAAAGGAATCAGGTAGCGGGAAGGGTGAGGGTTTCTTACACAGTGTCATTGGAAGAATTGTGTTGAACCCGTGATCTTATCACCACCCACCAGGGCTCCCAAAAAGCTGCAGCTTTCCAGAGGCGTCTTGACCTCAAGTGGAGATTGATACCGAAAGCCCTTTCCAAGAACCTGGAGTAAAGGCTAACCACCCTCTATCCAGCACTTCAACGGCTCTATGAGCATTTTCACGCCACAAAACCCAAACCAGGGAGTTAAACCCTTCGCCCCCAGCATGGCCATGGGTTTGCCCGTCCTGCAGCACCCAGCAAGCTGATTACTTTCTCTTCTGGCTTGCATGAAGCGCTTGAATGATCCCAAGGAAAAAAAGCTTATTGCTTGCCGCTGTCGGTGTGCCAGGCTCCCCGAGACCCGCTCGGGTCTTAATCCGCTTATGGAGGAGAATTATGCATTGCTGAAATTTCTCTGCAAAGGCTCCATCCTCAGCGGGGTGTGAAAGGCAAGTCCGACCCTGCAAACAACACGCTGATGGCAATAAATTTCTGAATTTGTGTTCACAATCCTGCAGCAGCTCTTGAAGGACCAGGAGCCTGGCTTAATAACGGAAGAACACCTTATATAATACCAAGCTCTTGTGTATCAAGGACTCCCAAAGGAAGAATTAGTTAGTTAAAGGAGGATTATTTCCTTGAAGACAGCTAATCTGTGCAGAGGTTTCTTTAAAACCATAGATCTTGGTTCTGGGAGCTGAAATAAATTCTTTTAAACAAAAAGCCCCACCTAGATGGTAGCCAGATTTTTGTATGCAGATGGTTCTTTACTGTTACATACATATAATATAGAGCAGTGCATATAGCACCATGGTAATTAAACTAATACTGTTAGTGTAGTATAAGAGCGTACTAATATATAATAATAAATTTTGCCCTCGTTTTCCTGTAAAATGAAAAGCAAGCACAGAAAGAAAAGGATTCCAAGTACCTGTAATCTAGAAATATCCAGTTAACTGATGGGACGGACAATCTCCTAGATATCATCTCAAATCACCCTAAAGTTGATTAATGAAAGCTTCCTAACTGGGGTTGGCATTCCGTAGAGCCGCGTATCATTTTAATATAAATTTTATTATCTCAGAGAACTACATGAAAATAGCAGCAGGTTTCAGGCACTGTTATCCAGTGGGAAAATTGGGGGAAAATGAGACACCTGCGGCCCATGTCCTAACCCAACAAAGACCGGGTCAGAGCCTAAATTCAGCAAAATTTAGCTTTGCTAATACTTTAGATGAGGATCCACTCACATCTGTAGTACTGGCATCAGTAAGGGCAAAAAAGGGGCAACCTGGCGCTGTTACAGCCCAGCTAAAAAGACAAAGCTCGTTTCTTTTCTGTACAATCTTTTGCTAGTTATGAAACAGCATGAGGATAAAGTCAATCGCCTTTAATTAAAGATATTACTGTTCTAATCTCACTTCAGCACCCACGGAACGCGTATGGGGTGTGTAATACACAACTCTGAGCGCGTTAGTATTCAACGTGCCGGGCTGAGATAAATCAGCTGATGCCCAAAAATCTTTGTTCGGGCAGGTAACCATTATTTGAGTTTCGCAGAAAGAACAGTTCCTGAAATGTAAAGTGGTTTGCCCAGCACAACGCCCAAACATCCCCCTTGACTCCGAAGCTGAGCTGTCGGGTCGGTGCCTTCCCCTGGTTTGCAGGAGCAGATGCTGTTAAACACCACGGCGTGTGCTTGGGCGGATAAACCACCCCCAAATGGTGCAGAAAACAAGTCACTTTCCTGGTGAGAAAAATTACTCCTTTTAAATGAAGTGGAACAACTACAGAAAACTGGTGGCTTCTGGCAAATACGGATGAGAGTAATGTCTAATTTGAAGAGTCAGAGCAGCACAGATCGTCAGGATTTTTGTTCTTCGTACTTTACAGCAACCGAAGTTCAACAGTCTTGGCTGTTTTTTAATAACAGAATCTCACAATGCTTTGGGTTGGAAGGGACCTTAAAGCCCATCCAGTGCCACCCCCTGCCCCGGGCAGGGCCACGTTCCACCAGCCCAGGCTGCCCAAAGCCCCGTCCAGCCTGGCCTTGAACCCTTCCAGGGAGGGGGCAGCCACAGCTTCTCTGGGCAGCCTGTGCCAGGGCCTCACCCCCCTCATTTTTCCCATTATTGCTTCCAGCAGAGCCCAGTTCACAGCACATTGCATCTCAGCGTAGGCTGCTCCACATCACAACTCTGTACATATTTTGGAGACCAGCTGATGATTTTGACTGAACTTTTCCAGTTTTGCTGGGCAGGAAGAGCGAGGAACCACTGGCTGTTTGCAGAGATGCTGTTTCCACAACCCTGTGTCACTGAAACGGCACCGGCACCTCCCATCATTCTGGGCAGAGCTCCTGGGGCACCTGCCTTCCCACCACCAACGCCGTGGGGAAGAGTCGCTTTGGTTTCACTCACTTCTTCAGTTGTGCCCACCACCTCCAAACCTTGGGACCTCCACACACCTCTTAATTGGCCAGAGAAGGGCAACAGAGCTGGGGCAGGGTCTGGAGCACAGGTCTGCTGGGGAGCGGCTGGGGGAACTGGGGGGGTTCAGTCTGGAGAAGAGGAGGCTGAGGGGAGACCTCCTGGCCCTCTGCAGCTCCCTGCCAGGAGGGGGCAGAGAGGGGGGATGAGTCTCTGGAGCCAAGGAGCCAGCGCCAGGCCCCGAGGGAATGGCCTCAAGCTGCGACAGGGAAGGTTCAGACTGGATATTAGAAAAAATTTCTTCCCCAAAAGGGTTGTGAAGTGCTGGAACAGGCTGTCCTGGGAAGAAGTGGAGTCACCAACCCTGGAGGTATTTAAAAGACACGTAGACGTGGCAAGGTCGTGGGTTAGTGCTGGGCTTGGCAGTGTTTGGCTTATGGTCGGACTCGATGATCTTAAAGGTCTTTTCCAACCTAAATGATTCTACGATTCTTCCCCTCCATTATCGACTCTCTGCTCCTCATTCTGCTTCTTTCGCAGGCTTCTCCCACCCCAGGAGGGCTTAATGGGTTGTTCAGACTGTGCTACTGCTCAGCCCTAAAAGGAGGATGACAAAGATCCACGCCGAGAGGTACTAATGGGATTTATCCACCATCCTGCAACTGCTCTGGGAACACAAGTCTTCTTTCTTGACTGCCAGCCTAGCAGCTTTCATTAGGAGGGAAATATAATACTTTCACAAAGTAATTAATTGCAATTGCTGATGCTTTAGCAGGAGATGCTAAGTGCAAGGGGTGGAGGAGAATTCCCCAAAGTTGCTCCAAGTTCTTTCAGCTCTGAATCGGGAGCGAACATGATGACATTAGCCAGGCTAATCAGCCTATTAGTCTTCAAAAATGACAGTCATAAATTATACCCTGCTGATTAGGTATCGGATGGAGCTGGAAAACCTGCACAAGTGCTGTATTAATCACAGACCTGTATTAGAGAAGTCTAAACGTTAATGCCAGCTTAAAACATGCTCCCCGAGACAATAATGTAACAAACGTAATCCAGGTGGCTTACAAAGTGCAAACGGAGCCTGGACTGATCTCTGGAGAGGACACGGCATCCACGTCCTGCCTGAGCAGGAGCCAGAGTGTGCCCCGGGGGCCAAGGAGGGCAATGGCATCCGGGCTTGTGTCAGCACTGGCGTGGCCAGCAGGGACAGGGAAGGGATCTGAGCCCTGGGCTGGGCACTGGGGAGGCCGCCCCTCACTGAGGGGGTTCAGTTTTGGGCCCCTCACCCCAAAAAGGCCATTGAATGACTCGAGCGTGGCCAGAGAAGGGCAACGGAGCTGGGGCAGGGTCTGGAGCACAGGTCTGCTGGGGAGCGGCTGGGGGAACTGGGGGGGTTCAGTCTGGAGCAGAGGAGGCTGAGGGGAGACCTCCTGGCCCTCTGCAACTCCCTGCCAGGAGGGGGCAGAGAGGGGGGATGAGTCTCTGGAGCCAAGGAGCCAGCGCCAGGCCCCGAGGGAATGGCCTCAAGCTGCCCAGGGCAGGGTCAGGCTGGCTCTGAGGAAGGATTTCTGTGCAGAAGGGGCTGTTGGGCGTTGGAATGGGCTGCCCAGGGCAGGGGGGAGTCCCCGGGATCCCTGGAGGGGTTGAAGAGTCAACCCCTGGTGGAGTTGAGAATGGTCAGTGTGAGGTTAATGCTTGGACTAGATGATCTTCAAGGGTTTTTCCAAATCAGATGATTCTGTGACTCTAATTTCTCCTAAAGGCCCTTTGCGTGGGAACGCAGCCACTGCAGGGGTGGTGGCTCACCCAGGTTGTCCCCATGTGGGTTTATTCAAGGACAGGACGGGAATGTGACATGCAAGCACAAACACAATGGAAACCCTGTTTTTCTGAGCCTGAAAGAAAAAGGAAGGGGATGACAGTAGGAAAGCCAACAGCAACTGCACATGAGAGTTGCAAGGAGGGATCGGAAGTGTTAAGACCATCAGAGTAACTTTTCTGTCCAACTATACATGAAGATGAGAAAAAAAGCAAGAACCCTCTCTCCACGCCTTCCCTCCGACGCTACCGACTGCACAGGAGATCTGGGAGATCCCTGCACAAAACGTGGGACAAAGCCACGGGTCTGCAGGGGGGCTGTTGGTGCCGCTGCAGCACCCACCTGAGCTGTAGCTGTCTGTCGAGGACTGCGAGATGGAGCGGGAAAGCGAACGGCGGCCAATCTTTGTCGGGCGCTTGTTGAACTCTTGCTTTTGGTCAGCAAACTGGATCTGTTAAAAGAAATTCGTAGTTCAGACAGATGTAAAAACCCAACGGTTTGATACAGACGATCAATCCCAAGAACCCAAAGCCTTGAGTAGACACCGACACCATCTCAGTTACGGGCTAAACTGCAATTCCTATTATTTAATTGGAGACAGGGTAGGCTGAACTGCCCACTTTGTTTAATTTACACTCTCCACCAGACGCAGCATCGACACACTCGTCTTTCAAATACCCTGACACTGTTCTTTTAACCACACAAATTAGAAAGTTTCTGTCCCCATTACACACAAACTCATTTTTTTATTCGTTGCAAGAGAAGCCCCGTTAGGGCCACCCAACATTTGCAGAGCTGATGCGGACACCGACCTATCTCACAACATTATTGTGGTGTGAGGTGTTCCGTATTTGCTGTACGAAATACAAAAGGTAAAAATAAAACCACTTCAAGTAACAAATACTGCTTCCAGCTGCACTCTATATTAAGGAATGTTTGAGATTAGACACATCACTCGAAGGTGCTCTAACTGTTGGGAGCACGGACACCTGGACAACACAAGTATTTACCAGGATTGTTTTTAAGAGGTGATACAAATCAAGAAATGAAGGATAAGGCATGTAAAGGGAGCGATGTGCAGATTGGCCAAAGGTAATTAATCAAGTTGCAGAGAAGGAACCAGTTACCATTTACCAGCAACACCCACAGCACCACCCCAGCAGCGGATGTAACACCAATATTTTGTGGCATTCTGCATCTACCCTCTTTTTTAATGGAGCTCATCTCATTGCAACGAATTGTTGTGGAGGACAAATAAGAACCAGCTCAACCCGAGGTGAAGAATCAAGCCTGTTTCCCTTTCAATCATCACCAAGGAATGAAGATTTCAGAGTCTCCGGCCACATCTGCCAAGCCCCAGGACCACCGGTGGGTTTGAGAGCAGTTGAGCCTGTGGTACGGCAGCGATAACTGCCAAGCCGAGAGAGAAATATTTATTTTAAGTCAGCAAAGCTGATCTGCTCCCAAAGCTTGCAGAGGACAGAAGGGATAAGTAAAGAACTGTCATTTTTATCTCCGCGCTTTTAAGGGGAAAACGGCGTTTAACATTGCTCTTTATAGAAGAACCTCTGTTCTCCAAGCTTCGTTTTACTCCTGCCCTTGGTTAAAAGAACAGCAAGAAGGCCAAATACTCACTATTTCCTTACTATAAACTCCCCAAATCCAGGTTTTCACATAAACCAAACATCTGCTGTCAGAGATGATTATTAGTGGTTTTACAGCAGCAACTCAACCCTTCCGTGCCCCGCTGAGGGGCACCTCAGGTTGAATGGAACACTTCCCTGCTCGCAGCAGCACCAACCTTCAGCTCGTGACCCCAAAAGGCTTCACGAGCATCAGACACATTTCAACAGCCACTAAAACGGCTCGGAGTCCACCTGCCTTGCCCAAGGGACACGGCGCATCTCGAAACCACACCAGCAGCTCCACAACCCTTTTAATTCTCTTTATATGTGGCTACTGGGCCATATTTAAGCATTCAGAACAGGTTTATAGTTTGAGGAAATATTTTACCTCCCAATGCTCATCGCTTTGTAAGATAAACCTTGACGGTCCCACTATGTTCACGATCTGTGCTAAATCTCGGGGAAACTGGAAACACAACTTCCACTTGCAAAGATCCTTGGACTTTGCTACGAGCATAAACTGACTTAGTCTGGTACTAAGGGGTTAAATATTTACATCTCCAAAACACTGAAAGCCATTAATTGAGGCTATTAACTAACCCTTAGGGTATTTGGAGTCGTTAGTTTTGTTTAAAGAAGTCATCTAACCAGAAGGAATTTGATCCCCGTTATGGGAACTCAAATTCAAGCTCAGCGGTTCAAGTAGAGGCACCTGACATTGCACTTGAGACGGGCTGGAGATGCTACAGAGCTGGTACCCTGATTTTTGGGCCAATAAGTGAAGGAAAAAGGTGATGGGAGTCTCAGGTGGCTAATTCAGAGTCCCCTGTGAACCCAGGTCTGAGCTGGCCCTGGGACAGCCAGCCCAAGCTGCTGGGGAGGAGGGAAAGGACCTGGGAGAGGATTTGCAGCAGCACCTGGGACCTCCTTTTTTTTTTTTTTTTCCTGCTAATCTTAAACCAAACAACAGAACGACACCAGATCAGGAAACACACAGAGGAGAAAAAAAATCCACGTCAAACTCATATTACAGCCAAGAGTTGCGCTGCGGATTAACACCTCTGATCCCGGTGGGACGGGGTCTTTGTGCATATATGCCAGTTTTTATATTCCTTTTCTAAGAAGCTGTTGGCCTGAAATAACTTCTTTTTTTTTTTTTTTTTTTTTTTTTCTTTTTCCATTTAAAACAAATCCCTCAACAGCTGAGCAGCTTCATCAAAGCATCAGGTTATTTGTGTGAAATGATGCTCTCGGCAAAGTGAGGTAGGCTGGAAGTCTAACAACGGGTGAATAATTTGTATTATAATTAACATTTTCCTTTCCCACATCATCTCTTCAAGGACGTTCAATACAATTATTTCAAATGACACAATAATATTGATAATTGCATTTAGAGCTCTCGAAGTACTTCCACATCCAAGACTGATAGTCAAGTACATGTTGAAAAGCAAAGTAAGTCATGAACCAAATGAGGTAGAACTAGAACTGGACTTCGTAATACGCCCTGCCCTCAATCCCTTTAAGGGGTTTAAACCCTTTAAACCCTGCCACAAGCCGGGTTTAGCTTTAGCTGAGCAAGGCACTGACTGCCAAGAGGTGGAAGGAAGCATCAGGAGAGGAGAACGTCAGGAAGGGGCCAGGTCAAGGCTCAGCTCTGCGTTCAGCGAGCGTTGAGACTTCACCAACGTCTTTTGGCTTTATCCTTCGAGCAACAGAGAAAGTGGGCAAGAAAAGATGCTGGAATTTGATTTATTCAAGACATTTACTGTATCCACCTTCCTGCAGTGGTAGATTCTGTATCGCATGGACACGTGAAGGGTACAAAGCGCCGGCAGGAATATGCCCGTTTCCACAACACGTCTTCATTTTCGAGTTGAAATCTCAGCAACGCACGTTCGATCCAGCCCAAAGGAGAAAAACAGACCTTGCCTACCCAGACCGAAACTCCAGTGGGCACAACGACAGGCCATGTTCCAGCCTAGCTAGAAGGATGGGCACGAGAACAGCGATTTGGTTCCGTGGTGAAGGTAACAGCCAACTCTGCACAGGGTAAAGCTCAAAGAAGAGGCTGTGAGGCCTCTGAGAGCTGCAGCTGCTTGGATTTGGAGTCCAACCCGCTGTGCAGCTACGTGAACGCCGCTGCTTTCAGCCTCCAGCAGGAAAAACACAATTCAAGCTCAAAAACTGCACCTCCAGAGGTACCAAGGGGTTAATGACTTCTAAATGCAGGTGCGTGCTCATTCCATTTCAAATGAGCTACGTCTCACTTCGACCTGGGGTTTCTACCACGAAGAGCCGCTCTACGCTACTTCCCTGAGCAATGAAACCCTCAGCATCTGAGTTTTTCCTGGGCAACCTCCCTGCTCGCCAACCCATCGACTCCGAAGAACAACCCCAGAGCAAGGTGTTTGGCTCAACGCTTCATCATTTCAAACCTCCTGCTCCTGAGAGAAAATGAAGAGAAGTCCCCCGGAGACTGGGATTTTTTCTAAGCAGGGGGGGATGCACTCAGCTCCGGAAATAAGTGACTGGGGGGAACAGCAAGGAAAGGAGGGGGAAAAAAAAAAAAAACAAAAAAAACGGGGGTAGAGAGAAACAAATGTAGTTTTAAATAGAAAAATGATATTACGGTACTAAAGACTGCCCTCACCTGGGCTTTAAGCCCCGAATCTCCGTTCACGTTGTACTTCTTCTTGTTGGGCATGACGGCACCCCCAGAGCCCTCCGCGCCGTGTCCCGCGGGGCAGGGGCTGCCCCCCCATTTATAGCTCCCAGCCCCGCCGATCCCGATCCTGCCCGCTCTGGTTTCAGCGCCGGGGTGGAGGGAAAGGGAGGGAGGGAGGAAAGGAGGGAGGGAGGGAAGGGGAACCGCTCGGATTTTCAGACTCCCTTTTTTTTTTTTTCTTTTTTTTTTGGCAGGAAAGGACCCCAAGACTTAATGAGGCGTCCCGCCAAACAAGCCCTACTTCTGTTTTATGTTGAATTACAGCGTTTGCCTGACCTCTACACAGTTAGTGGCAGTTTTTTAACGTGGCCTGGCTTGTGTGTGCATAACAATAGCTTATTTATATAACCAGAACATTTCCCTGCTCGTTATAATTAACTTGCTAATTAGGCTCTTTTTAACTTGGGTTCTCCCCCCTCCCCACTTTCTTTTTCCCCAATGTCAGATGATTACGTTAACAGAACCTCATTAGAAGAAAATTAACTAATGAGCAACTAAAACAACGATGGCATTTGCTAGATGGCAAAGTGGGTTTTAATTATGCTGGTCCCCACGCCGTCCCCTGCAGCAGCAAGTGCAGAGTTCGTCCTTGGAAGAGTCCAGACTCCAACACCCATCCTGCTCTTCCCTCATCAGACCAATCCTCTTAGAATCATGGAATCACCAAATTCTTTGGGTTGGAAGGGACCTTAAAGCCCATCTAGTCCAACCCCCCTGCCCCGGGCAGGGCCACCTTCCACCAGCCCAGGTTGCCCAAAGCCCCGTCCAGCCTGGCCTTGAACCCTTCCAGGGAGGGGGCAGCCACAGCTTCTCTGGGCAGCCTGTGCCAGGGCCTCACCCCCCTCATAAAAAATTTCTTCCGTGTATCTAGTCTCTTCCCACCTTGCAGGGACCTACTGCAGCAGGAAAAAGGCCGCGATAACCCCAGAGATCTCGTGTAGCAGTGGGGTTTGGGCACTGTGATGCTGTCCTGCCCGTGACTGAGCAGACCTGATGCAGGGTGATATTTTTGAAATTTTTATTTAGTGGTTGGAGCTATTATCCAAAGAGTTTTGTCCCTGACAAGGTACCCAAGACAATTCCCACAGAGAACCTCAACATTTGCTTCTGAAGAAGTGGGGAAGCGACGATGCATCGTCAATTGACTTCAACACCAATCCTAACTAAATATGAAAAAAAAATCCCCCCCCAACCGCTGATCTGATATAATACCGCTCTGATTTGAAATAATATTGTTCCTCAGTAGTTGTGGCTGTTGTCCAGCATGATGGGGAAAATGCTGCCAGGGAAATATTGCTCTCAGGTGCTCCTCCAAAGAGCTTTTGCAGACCAGCACGTGCCGTGATGGCATTTTACGTCTCAGTAGCAGATTGCAAGGAATCAGCTAAAAGAGTAAAAATTCCTGGGCTGTATGAAAGCAACGTCTGCTTTGTAAAGGAAAAAAAACAGAATTCCCAACTTGAACGAATCTATAGAGCAACAGGAAGATGGAACTATGGATTATTTCCAATATGGAAATATGTCAGGAAATACGAGACTGGGATTAGCACCATTTGCCTCAACTGATACTACTTGTGTTTTCAAGGTAAATTTTTCGTTTTTAACATTATTGGTGATCCTTTCCATGCAAAATCCTAAGTGAGATGCTACTTTAGTTCCGTGTAAGTTAGCTAAATCCTTTAAAGGGGGTATGAAGCTCACCTTGACGGTACCACCAAAGCACAAACTACTTTTCCAGCACATTATCACATCAAGAAATTTAAATCAAATCATTTTTCATGGGTAAAAAGAAAAAAAAGCCTGTTTTTTTCAGTGAAGACTGAGTATGAGACACTAAAATAAAGAACCTCTATTCTATAAAAATGTTAAAAATAAAGCTTTTTCCTGCCCCTCCAATCCACAGCTCGGGTATCTTCCACAGGTCTTATGTCAGTTGTAATCTGGCTCAATCTTCAAATAAAACCAGGGAGAACTAAATTCAATCCTAGTAAAATCCAAGTTATCACTATAATTTAATAAACCATGCCAGATTAAAATCTGCTTTTTCATTATGGTTGCAGCCCAACCTTACTGCAGCCTCCCTGTGTTTAGCCACGCCGTGTGCTTGTATTTTTTACTCTTTTAAAAAAATTGCTAAACAAAAACTGTAGCAGCTATAAAATCCCCCATCACTTTTGCAATGTGCAAGAATTTACCCTTGTAAATTCCCTGAACTTTTAAATTTTGCGAGCGCAGCGTTTCTTGTAGTGCTAGCGTCTTAAATTTATTCTAAGCCATGGAATTTTTTTTTTTTAAAGGAACAAAGGGAGAAAACCAACAGTTTTCTATGCGATTAAGTCGCACAAGCTCTCCGGCATTGCTAACAGCTTGCAAATCCACCTGCAACAAACCTGGGACGTAAAGAGCAAGTTACGGAGCTAATTAAAATCCATCTATTTGTGGAGAAACAGCAGGTCAAATTTGTGGTCTCCAAGAGCTGCCACTACGTGGTTTTTCACTTGACAAACTGTCTGGGGTGTCTTTTCCCAGGGGAAAAACTTCTCATCCATCTATGATGCCAAGGGATAAAATGAATTTACTCTTTTAAAAGAAAAAAAAAAGTAAAAATCACAAGAGAAATAAGTTTGCAGCTGTGACTAGAAGGGAGGGGACTGACAGGACTATTTGGATGTTCCACCAGAGCTCAGGGCTTGCAGGTCCCACAGCAAACCTCCTCCTCCTGCCCTCTCATCCCTATTCATGAAGGAAAAGCTGGTTTCCTCAGCACCCGACCCGCCAAGCCGGACACTTCATCTCCCGCTCCAATTTCCCCCGTGAAACCGGAGACGTGTTGGGAGGCACCAGGAGCTGGCGTGTGCAGGGCAGGTGAGGAGAGGCCGGCCGGCCTCCCGCGGCACAGCGCTGCCTCCCCTCGCCGTGCCCCAAATCACCCGCGACCCTCAGCTTCAACAATTCGGGCAGCTCCTCCTCTCCTAATCCACCTCCTGAGCCTAGATCATATCTCTCCAAGAAAGGCACTGTCCAAACCCATTTATTCCATAGTTTTGCATGCCTTAAATTAATATGTAATCCTGACAATGCTGCTCACTGAACCAAAACTTTAACTGGAGCACAAAGTGTTTAAGATTCCAGTTCTCCAGCCAAAAGGTCACATGGAGACCGACTCTGGGATTAACACCCAGGTTTAACCCTTTGGCATCTTCCTTCTGAAGAAACAGCTTGAGGATGTGCAGGTTAAGGCTGATTTTACCTATAGGACTTGGGCGAGAAAGGATGGAAGTGAAGAGCCACCCACCCAAGTGTGTTGGAAATTCAATCTGAAGACCTCACACCGGCAGCGGATCCGCCGTGCTCTGCAAACTCAGCGTGTTCTCACTCACGTTCAGCGTTGGGCTGAGGTTGTGTACAGTGCAAACATCAGACCGCACCCCCAAACACCTCAATTTATTACATTTTACTAGGACCGAGACCAATTTCAATCCTCAGACCTCCAAGACAACTGCTAACGACAAGTGAACCACTGTCCGCGTCTATCGAGCTGTTGCTCTCACTCTAGGGGCTGAGACCCACTCTTAGGTTGCTTCTTGAAAAAAAAAAAAAATCCTCTGTGGCCCACAGCAGAAAACCTGGAGGTAAAAATAAAATAAACTCTTCCAACACCTGAGCACAGCAGCACCTACATCCAACGCACGGCCAGAATGAGCGCGGCCGTCCCCGCTGCTGGAACTGCTGGGAGCAGGAAGGAGAAATCTTAAAAACAAGAAAATAACAAATAACTAAGCCAGGCAGCTCTGGTGGGGACAATGGGAAGGACAAGAAAGAGAGAAACCTTCTCCTTCAGCTGTAGAACAGATCTCTTGGTCCAACCCGGCTGCGGTGGTCACAGCCCCGTGACAAGGCAGGAAAAAGAGGAAACAGTTATTTCTGTGTCACTTCAACTTGCAACAAAGGGGTAACTTGTGCAGTTAATTACAAATAATTCAAAAAATGTAGGATCTCAGAAGTCAGAGGTGAAAAACACCTCACCCTGAGCCAGTGCACCATCTCTAGCAGTAAGTGCATTTATCCTTGGCCAGCATCCCACGTGGGCTTGCCCCCTCCTTCATATGCGTGATCACAGAACCCCAGAGTCCTTCAGGCTGGAAAAGCCCCTCGGGATCATCGCGTCCAACCCTCAGCCCGACTCTACAAAGTTCTCCCCTACCCCACATCCCCCCCAGCTCATCCCAACGGCCCTGAAACCCCCCCAGGGATGGGGACTGCCCCCTCCCTGGGCAGCCTGTTCCACTCTCGGACCACTCTTGCTGGGAAACATTTTCTCCTCCTGCCCAGCCTGACCCTCCCCTGGGGCAGTTTCCAGCCGTTCCCTCTTGTCCTGTCCCTGATCCCCTGGGAGCAGAGCCCAGCCCCAGCCTCTCTGCAATGTCCTGGCAGGAGCTGCAGAGAGGGATGAGGGCTCCCCTCAGCCTCCTCCTCCTCACACTCAACACTCCCAGCTCCTGCCCTGCCTCCTCACAGGATTGATTCTCCAGCCCTTCCCCAGCCTCGTTGCCCTCCTCTGCCCTCGCTCCAGCCCCTCCAGATCTCTCTGGGATTGAGGTGCCCAAACCTGGACACAACCTCCAGGTGTGGCCTCACCAGTGCCGAGCACAGGGGGATTGTCACCTCCCTGCTCCTGCTGGTCACACCGGTGCTGACACCAGCCAGGAGGCCGTTGGCTTTCTTGGCCCCCGGGCACGCTGCTGGCTCGTGTGATGCTACGACACAACCCAGGAGCACAAGCTCCCCCTCAAAAAACTGTCAGCGAAAACCTCTCCTCCGAAAACAGCGAAAGCCTCTCCTCTGAATTCCTGCAGCTCACTACTACAGACAATGCAATCGGAGATCATCTAAACCCTCACACAATCCTTCCACCTGAAATGGCTGAAGGCTTCACAAACAAGACACCAAGTCGAAACAGCATTTCTGCCTTGCGCACTCACTGGCTCCAGGCTTTCAGAAAACTTTGAAAATTCAGAATTTCCCCTTCTTTCGATCCCATCCTCTTAGGGATGAGAAATTCGTGTCCTACAACTGCACGCAGAAGTTTTTCCCTGGGTACAAGGGTCACTGTTAAATCCAACTTGTAGACTATTTGAAAACCTGAGGGTTTTACCCACGGAGGGACACACTGTGATCCCTCATTTGGCTCGCAGCGGATAAATGACTTCAGCTCGCGTTGTCGCTCGGGTCTGCAACACCCCAGATCTCCGTCACAGCTCGGATGCAGCTCTGCAAAACCAAAACGGGGCTGCTGCAGATCTCCTCCCAACCACCCCGAGCCACAGAAAATGGGAGAACTTGGATTTTCACCTGCTCTTCTGAGAAGCAGTGGAGAAGGGATTATTATTATTCGCTAATAATACATTTTTCTAATATTTTGGTTATGAGGTTAATAATAATAGGTGTACTGTAGCAAATGTAAGCCCTTGGTAAGAACATTAAGACATAAAAGGCTGTTTGAAATAATGACCTTAAAGATAATGAGCATTTTAAAGCTTAGGCTAATTATTTCTTGAAATGTGGTTGTTCACTCCCACGTTGTCCTGAGAAACCACATAAAATGCAAATCAGTCAAGTTAAAATCCTGATTAAAAACACTGCTGGAGGACATAACCCTAAGCCCTTTGTAGGTGGAGCTTGATGCCACAGCAGCTTTAAAGCATCTATAAAATCATGTATCCACGCTGCAAAAGGAAATTGCTATGGCCGTAAGAAAAATAGGGCTATTTAAATAAAGTTTCTGTCATCTGGCCCTGACCCCAGCAGAACTGAATTCATAAAGGAGAAAATTACAGGGCAGGGTAGATCCATGGAGAGAGGTTTGTTTGTTGTTTTTAAGCGGAACTCCACATTTTTACAAGTAGTACAAAAAAAATTTCCATGTTTTAAACAGGAAACAAAGTTGCGTATTACGCAAAGTTTATCACTGCTAACATGCAAAATTAATTTCCTCGCTGTTGATATAAATATGACTTAACTTGGGTGACAGCTGAAAGAATTGCAGTCTATAAAAAAAAAAAAGAATGAAAAGCGGAATGAGAAACTGCAGTTTTACAGAAATAAGATCTATGAAGCTGAAGAAAGGGATAGTGGGGGTACATAAAGTTGGATATTAAAGGGGAATAATGAAGTTTGAATCAAATCACCATGGACAGACTCTATTTGTAGATAAAGATCAAAGCAGTGAGAACAACTTTAGAGGATTACAAGAATATCAACTTTTTATTCTAGTGACCTAAGTATTTTTAGAACTACCGAGAGGGATGACTTCTGACATAGAAATGGAAGATATGAGCAGAAACCTAGGAAGATATAACAAATATCGATACAGAATTTCAGTGTTTCTGATGTAACCTGAACATTTTTTGGACCAAAAGACATTGCACAGACCCTCGGGGGACACGTAAAGCCAACCTCCAGACACGCAACCTTCTGTCTTCCGAGCACTGCCTGTGCTTTTTTTGGAGCAATGTCATTATATTTTCAGCTGCTTTGGGAATTCTTTCCACCAGAGAAGCAGAAAAAAGTATATTTTAGTATTTGCTGGTATCTATTCTAACCTCTTTAACCACCAAAATGAAGCTGAGCAGCACATGATGTCCCGAAGGGTGTCTCAAGTTGTAGAGTTTTTATTCCAACAACAGAATCTAAATTGATAAAAATTAAAGTAGCTGAAAAGATGCGCCGATCCTGATGGAATTCAAAGTCTCCTGGAACACGCTGCACTTTCTCCCACTCCTCCTCCCCGCTGGTCCCCAACTGCTATAAAAATTAGTTGTTCCTACAACCCATCTGCAAGATGGGGTGGCCCACGGGGGACCGTTCCCTCCGTCACTCGGCCGTTTTCGAGGAGGCAGCTCACACCGCAGAACGACGCAGGGGAAGGACCTCGAACAGCCCTCGTTAACATCAGACTTCTAATGACCCTCCTTCCAGCTAAACGCCATCGTGTCCTGAACGGGGAGCAGCGCGCTCCGAAGCTCCCTCCAGAAATGAAGCAGCATTTAATCGGGTGCCGATTCAAACAAGGTAACTCACTCACCATCCACTCGGGCACGTGGAAAGCCGCGGCGCCGGCGCTGCCGTCCCACTGCGCCATGGGTGACGCGCCCCGCGCTCACGCTCGCTTGGCAGAGGGACGCGGGGGGATGCACCAGCGGCCCAAGTCTTTCCCCCTGCCCCAGCTCTTGAGCTGCTCACCGCAGGCTTCGGTGGACAGATCTTCCCCCAGCAGAGACGTTCGTTAGGAGCCAGCCCCGTCAGCCAAGCGCTCAGCGGCGCGACGGGCAGCTCGCTTCCTCATTTCTGCTCAGGCTCCCGCGGCGGGTGAAGGGCTCGGATCCAGCCCGGTTTTGCAGCGGTGATTTCCCACCGAGCCCGGCTCTGCTCGACGTTTGAGCTGAGAGCAAACGAGAGCAACCTCGCCGTGGCACGGAGACGTCCACCCATGGCCCGCCTGCGCCCCCAGCCCTGCGTCCCCAAACTGCCAATACCCTGATCGATACCACACCGAGGTCCTATATTTAGACCTGTCCTATATTTATCGGTCTCCTGCAACAAAGACTCCACGTGGCACCATCAAAAGTTCATGCAACTTCAAACAAAACAGCCCCCGGATGCCTCTAATGCTGAACAGCTTCCAGCTTCCAACTCAATATAGTTAGAAATGAAGTTCCTAATCCCGTGGCCCTGCGTAGCACCAGATACATTTTTTAAAATTATTTGCATTTAGCCAGATCTCAGGGAAAAGCAGGGATGGAGCAGGCTGGTGGGGCTGCAGCTCCCTCTGCTGAGCACGCTCAGCCCTGGCTCTGCAGAAGGGGAAAGGACAGAAATGAAGATTTTTGTGGACAGGACGACTGCAGAGGGATCTCCTCCCCCTGCAAACACACATTTCCACGGCCAGTGGCTCCACAACGGCCCAGACCGGGATACAAAGACAATTTTGCCACCTTGCCGTGCTGATGAGTTGAGTTGAGGTTTCAACTTTACCGAAACCTCTCTGGTTCACTCAAAATAACAACAAATTCCACCCTCGGGAATTAACGAGGCATCTGTGATCGTTTTCCGAACCCGCTTTGGTATTTTATCAGTATATTTCCACCCGCAAAGCGAACAGGGCTGGCAGCATCTCGCTGGAGATGCTCACGGCAATCCCCCTTCTCTGCCGGGAAGGTCTGGCAGCTCATCAGCCTGCACAAACGTTTCCTCGCTTTACTTTTCTTCACACAAAGCATTTTATTTGGGGCAATAGTTGACACAAAGCTGCCTTCACCGACTTCCTCCTATTCTGGCAGCTGGGCGAGGAACTTGGCTTGTGAGCCACCAGCTTGTGAGCCACCGGTAGACACGTCCCGTCAGGTGTCGGCACACCACGATGGACAGAAGAAGTTCCCCAGTTCCCTTCCTTGCTCTGCTCTCTCATCAGGTGAACAATTTAAGCGCTGCGAATTTTGGAGTTTGCTGTTTCTGGCTAAGACAGGGGGGCAGGAGGCCACGGGTGACAACGAGTCAAAGAGGTGAAACTCAGATCTGGGCAAACACCACGCACAACCCAAGTCGGGTAGATGTATTTTGTCTGCATCACCACCTAAGCCAATTAGCAGAAACAAGGAAAAGTTTATTTTTCGGGTGATATTTTCACACTTTTGGCAAGCTCTGCCTTCCAGATTGAAAAAAGTTTCTGTTCCGTGCTGCCTTCAAGCCTTCAGGCCATTCTATTCCCATCTCCAAGCAACATTAAGCTTCACCTCAGCCAGAAAAAAACTCCTCTTTATCTAGGCACTCCCTTTGAGCAGCAGTTCAACCGGTAACGTCCAGAAGAGACCGCAGCGCCCAACGGTCCCTCACCGGGCAGATATCTCAGATGGACCCACCAGACCCAACACACCACCAGGCACGAGACACACACGTTTTACATCCCCATAGAACCAGCAAAGTGCTTCCCAGAGCACCAAGCGTCCCTGCATGCTGGCCGGCCCTGCCTCAGAGCACAGGCTGCTCCACTACCCTCGTGGCTTGAACACAAACCCCGTACCAGCACCCGTGTAATAATTATCCCTCTCCCAACTTCTTTTTAAGGTTCACCATCAGATACCATCCACATGCTCTTATAGCCAAGGCTGTTCCTGACAGCTGCTGCCACCACCAGCCCCAGTGACCTTCAGAGCCTGTTCTGCAACACAGTCATGGGCAGCCTTCCCTGTAGTGACAGGGTGAGGGGTGATGGTTTTAAACTAAAAGAGGGTGGATTCATACTAGATATAAAGAAGAAATTTTTATGATGAACCTAATGAAACACTGGCACAGGCTGCCCAGAGAAGCTGTGGCTGCCCCCTCCTTGGAAGGGTTCAAGGCCAGGCTGGACGGGGCTTTGGGCAACCTGGGCTGGTGGAAGGTGGCCCTGCCCGGGGCGGGGGTGTTGGACTAGATGACCTTCCAATGTCCCTTCCAACCCAAACCATCCTGTGATTCTATACTAAAAAGGCTCATATTGCTGTAAAATTAACCTCAGAACCATCTCATACATTGCTGGTGTCGACGGTGAGCCAGCTTTGGTTTTGCTGTTAAATGCAGGGAGTTTGGGTCATTTGAAAGACAGAACTAATCATCTATGTACAGAATTTGGCTTAAAAAGGACAGGAAACACAAAACCTTGCCAAAAATACTGCACCGGCACAGCAGACTGAAAAAAAAAAATACGAAGCCTGGCTGTTGTAGGCCCAAGGGACAAATAGTTTATTGTGTTTAGTTGTGTTTTTCCAAACCAACATTAAGAACCGACCAGGATTCGCAGTTTCAGGGCTCTCAGGTGAAAGACACAGCAGAAGCTCAGTCTTGTTGGCTTTGGTGTAAGCTCTGACATCTCCTGCTTTACTGACACCACAGACCACGGGAATGTTCCCAGTTATCACTCAAACACATCTTTTAGCCTTCAAAATACTTAAGAAACACTGACAATTAACTCTTGTCTTGCAACAAATTGGCATCCACACTGATTGGTAAAGGAATTGTAAAGGCAGCCGGTGTTTAGGAGTTGCCGCGTGGGCTGGCAAGTCTCGTTAGGGAAGCGGAGAGCGAGGTGGACTGAAAACTGGCTGAACTGGCCCAGAAGGTTGTGACTGGTGGCACAAAGTCTGGCTGGAGGCCAGTCACCAGCAGCGTGCCCTGGGGTCCATACCGGGCCCATGCTGGGCCCACGTGCATCGGTGAGCTGGGCTATGGAGCAGAGCACATGCCCAACCACGTCAGCAGGAGACAAGTGGGAGGAGAGGCTGATGCACCCGGAGAGCCTGGAGAAATGGGCAGAGGGGACCCTCCAGCGTGGGGTCCCCCCCGCAGCAGACAATCCTCCAGGAACTTCTCCCACGTGAGTCCTTCCCAGGGGCTGCAGCTCTTCACGAACTGCTCCAGGGTGGCTCCCTCAGGGTCAGACTGCTCCTGCGTGGGTCCCTTCCACGGGGTCACAAGTGCTGCCAGCAAACCTGCTCCAGCCTGGGCTCCTCTCTCCATGGGGCCACAGGTCCTGCCAGGAGCCTGCTCCAGCCTGGGCTTCCCACGGGGCCACCGCCTCCTTCAAGCATCCCCCTGCTCTGCCGTGGGGTCCCCCACGGGCTGCAGGTGGGTCTCTGCTCCCCCGTGGACCTCCACGGGTGCAGGGCACAGCTGCCTCACCGTGGGCTCCAATCTCTGCTCCGGCACCCGGAGCACCTCCTCCCTCGTTCCTCACTGACCTGGGTGTCTGCAGGGTCGTTCCTCTCACATATTCTCACATATATTTCTCTCTTGGGCTGCAGCTGTGCAGGTTTTTCTCCCCCCTTTCTTAAATACATTCTCCCAGAGGCGCTACCACCATCACTGATGGGCTCAGCCTTGGCCAGCGGCGGGTCCATCCTGTAGCCAACTGGCATTGGCTCCATCAGACATGGGGGAAGCTTCTAGCACCTTCTCACAGAAGCCACCCCCGTAGCCACCCTGCTACCAAAACCTTGCCGTGCAAACCCAATAGACCCCACAGCCCCGAGGCCATCCGGGCTGGAAAGGAGCTCTGCAGAGAAAGGCTGTGGCTGCCCTGTGGACACCACGCTGGCCATGAGTGGCAACGCGCTCTCAAGGCAAAGGTGACCACCAGTGCTTGACAAAGCCCCCAGATCCCTTCCAACCTCAACCATCCTGTGAAGTTTGATCCCATCCGCTTACTAACAAAAGATTCAGATCTGTTAAACACCTGGTTGTTGCATTTTTCATTGAAAATTCATGCAATGCAAACCTTGGAAGTTTTCACGGTATCTCAGACGAGGAATTTCAACAACACGTTTGTCGGCAAAGAACGCGCGTTATGTCCTCCTCGCTTCACGTGCTGGGCCCTACAACCTTACTCTAGCAAAAAAACCCTAGAAAACGTGGCTAAAGTGTTCTTCCCTGCCACTATTTAAGTTCTTTTTAAGTTTTAGATGAAATGAAACCTTAGCTCAGAGTAAGTAAGGGCTTGTTTTCTCCTTCTCCCTTTATGTGAGGGGTGAAGACACAGCGAAAAGACACTGAAACAAAATCTGCCTGATGTTCCTCACTGCTTGTGGGTGGTAGTTTATAACATCCGTGACTCAAATCGATGTTTATTATTTAAAAAAAAAAAAAACAAAACAACCAACGTATCAGCACTGAACTGCTCAGAAAGCTGCACTGTGCCAAGTACCCAGCTCCGGAAAAAGTGCTAACAATTAGAAAAAGCTTTTAAAAACTTATTTCAGCAGGGAGATGAAATGGTCCCCAGGCCAAATGAACCAAGGACACTCTTCGGCTTAGTAATGGCTTTCAGAGTAGAGCAAAGAACCCGATCTAACCTCAGCAAACGTACAGTTTTCAGTTACTGAAAGCTAAACAGGACTAAAGCCCCGACTGGAGAATGAGAATTAACGATTATGGCTTGAATACACAGAAATACGTGGCTTGCCATTTCTGCTGAAATTTAATTTAATACAATTTAATGACTTACTCGAGAGTTGCTGCAGCAGAAGCACGAAAACAAGCAGCCCTCAAAGCTGGGCTGGTGGAAGAACAAAGTCATGAGAAATCCAGGCAAGATGACAGGCTGCAAAAGCCCTGGCAGACACGAGGGGGAGCGAGAGCCTGCAGGAAAAATCCCAGGGTTTAAGCCTTGAGCTATGAAGAAAAATGGTAGAAAGCGGAGTGGCTTTGAGGACCGTCTGGCTTTATGTTCAGGCATTTGTAGAAACTTCTTCCAACCTGCAAGCGTGACCAGCTCCTCAGGAAATTAATGCAGACTGGCAAGAGATGACTAGGCTTTGCCTGTGTAAAAGGTGAGCTGAGGAGGAGGCCCTGCGAGGTGTCCTGGTGTCCCTGAGCTGCCGCTAACACAAACCCCGCGTCCCCATCGAGAGCTTTCGGCACAGCTCGTCCGGGACGTGCCCACAGGCAGAGCACGTCCCCTCCCTCGCTATTCCAGCCAGGCGTTTGCTCTCAGGTACACCGAAACCCCTCTAATTTCCTTGTTCTGAAATTGTTAGAATTCAAATTATCTTAAATCCCAGTCGCATCCTTCTCCCCATGGTGGCATAACCCAACCAGGCCGGAGGTGCCAGCAGCTCTCCCGCTCCTGGGTCTCAAAGCGATGTCTTCCCAAGGGAGTTATAAATTCTCCCATTTTAAAACTTTCTGCCCAGCCAACATCAGAACAGGATGTTGTATACACCTCTAACAGGAGTTAGATATAACAGAGTTATACAACTTCCGCAGAATTTTCCGGTTTCGTACAATAGCAGTTTGCCACAAATGTTCCTGCAGCCCAAACTCAGACCACAGACTGAGCATCTTGCAGGAGGGAGGCATCAAGCTCTTCAAAGACCTGAGCAGTGGTTCCTTAAACTTTTCAGTGCTCTGCGGGTACAGTGGACCAGGGAACGGTTCCAGCTCAGGATAACAACAACAGATTGAAAGATTCTTGTTATTTTTAACGCAGAGAGGTCACTGTCTGGCTCCGCGGGCAACCGTACAAGATGCTGCCTGATATGGGCAGCACCACCATACTCTCTGCTCCCTTGTTTTTCTGGTAGACACGATGTTTCTGAAACACATAGACAAATAATCCTCTATCCCATAGGGAAAATGGGGAAAAAAATAAGCACAACTAGATTTGGAAGGCTCTTTCCTTCATGGCTTTTTTGTGACACATATAAAATCCTCTCAGGTCAGCTCTCACCCTGCTCAGCTATTACAAATAATTACCAAGAACACATTTTATTGGTAACTTCCTCCCCTCTGTCAGCTGTGTTTGACCCTTCACCTTCCAGACAGCCCAATTCTTGACTATTTATAACGCTGTTGACTCTCTGAACCATCAGCTCAGCTTAGTTAAGGTGTTTTCAGAAAGTAAAGGCTGGGTTTTACAGCAAGGAGCCTCTTTGCAGGCAGGCATAGCTCCTAGTATCATCTTTAGTTCTAATGGTACAGGTATCAGGTAGAAATTTACGTTTAACGGTCTAGGTATCATGTTTATATCTAAAAAAGATGATGTCAGCTTGCACATGGCCTTCAAGGGACAAAAATTATTTAACAGCTAAAAATTTGTTAATAAACGTGTTAATGTTACCTGCCTTCCTACACAGCTGTTTCTAAAACCTGCTGCTAAAGGTCTGAGCATGTGCCTGGGGTGCTGCAGACCCGCCAGCAGCCTCCTGACGAGGACGACCATGGTGTCAGCGCTGCCACTGGTCACAACCCCGCTGCTACACCGAGCTCTACAATCCACTGACACAGCCCCATGCCCAGAGAAGCTGTGGCTGCCCCCTCCCTGGAAGGGTTCAAGGCCAGGCTGGACGGGGCTTGGTGGAAGGTGGCCCTGCCCGGGGCAGGGGGTGGCACTGGATGGGATTTAAGGTCCCTTCCAGCCCAAACCCTTCTGTGATTCTATGGTTCTATGAACCACCTCTGCCACGCTCCCCACAGACCCCGTGCACGGTACGACCTGCCTGGGCACACTCAGGAGACGTCCCTGTTCACATCTAAGCTTCTCCTGAAGCCCTCGAAAACCCATCTCTGTCTGCTTTGCTGCTTCTCCTCTGGTCATCGCCCGCTCGTCCTCCAGCTGCAAACTTCTCCGAGCGAGTTTGTTTTCGTCATCAGTTTTTGAAAAGCACAAGAGCAGGTATTAATTTCTGCAATCAGTCCTGTGAAATTATAGAGACTTGAACTTCCAGCTCAGGCAGGAGCTCCAGGTCAATCCGTGAAGCAAGCAGGGAAGGTCTGTGCAAGTAGGGGGATGAGTTTCCTCAAGTTTAAACGTGGTTTTAAAGCACTCTCAAATGGGAAGATCAGCAGCTGCTCAGCACTAGAAGTCAAATGAGTGTGTTGAAGGTGCTGAAGCTAAATAACAAATGGTAAATTAATTATGCTGTCCTTTTTTTCCTGTTTCTTTTTAAATATGGAGTATCCAGAAGTGTAGCTAATAGCAGATTGAACACAGATCCGCTTCAAAATCAGGCTGTTTACAGATGCTGCTTCTAGATTTTATCATCAGAGAAAATTTCTTTATCAAAAAATTGATTTTCCCAAAGGGCTTCAAATACTCCAGGGACGTGCAGACATCTGCATCCGAAACCATGACCCGCTTCAGGCAGACTGTGGGTATCAAGCAGAAGGCAAGGCTGCACTATTTGAATTCCTGCCATTCTTGAATTACAGCATCACCCCTGCTATAAATAATTCCAAAATATCATCTCTCTGATACTACCAGTAAAATCCAAGCTGGCTGGAGCAGAGAGGGACAAGCAGCTATCCCTGAGGAACAACCTGAAATACCTCTCCATCATCTTGGGGGCAAGAAGCCACCAGCAGCGTGGTCACACCGGCCACCTTCAATGTGTCTCCCTTTTCAGAGCATAGGAAACAAAACAGATATTCCAGGAACAGCTTGAATAACGTATTTTCTCATTAACAGAATTAAAATGTGTTCTAAGCACTCCCTGAAGAATAAAATATCTGCATTGTGTAAACCGGGTGGATCGTCAAGGAAAAAGAGGCGTCTTCTTAGTGCACCTTTGCCTGCAGGCAAACATTTACCAACTCCTGTGAGCCTGATTGTGCAGATCAAATAAAAAGGGGTAAGGTCTTCGATAGCTGGAAAGTTTCTATGAATTGAAAATGGATTTTGTCTTGAAGAAGTATAAGAAAGCAATCATGTGAGTGGGAGTTTGACCAAAGGGCTGCACATGGAGAGAACGGCTCTTCCACGGGTTATACGGTGGAGCAGCAGCTTACAAACGGCTTCTTTAGCAGGCAAAGCGAAGCTCAAAGCAGGATTATGAGACTCAACACGTGCCAATGCAGAGGTCATCCTGCGTCTGCATCTCTCACCAAAACGGCTGTCTAATTCCTATTAGAGCAAGATGAACCGGGGTCAGATCCAAGCCCACGACGGCCCTTGTGCTCTCCCGCAGGAAAAGCATCAAATACGAGTCATGGAGGACTCCCCCAGTGATACCTACGGCACAAAATCCCAGCAGGAGACTCTCCAAACCAGTAGCAGTCTTGAGAGAAGACAAAACATTCGACGTGTTTCCAAATGGGCAGCGACTCAAGGAACTTGACCTTCCAGGAGGCAGAAGAATTGTCAAGAGGCCACAAAGGAAAGAGGTGGCAGATCCGTGCGGTCCCATGTAAGGGCACGGACCAGCAGCTTCCCACGACACTGTTTTGCTTTCGTTTTTAAAACATAAAATTGGTCCTTCCTGGGTATATCAGAAAACACAAAGAGAAAAATGTTTAATTTCCCTAAGGTAAGGATGGGTTTTGGCACTGAAAAGTTGAGTGTAAGTCCACCTCCCCCCAAATTAACTACACGTTTCACATTTATTTTTCTTCCAGGGAGACGTGCAAAATTCCTAATCTGCACAGGAAAGTTAGGTTTGAATATTCTCCTCTCCCAACACCTTCACAGCAATACCTGTCACTTACTGAGACTGCAGAGTCTGCTGTAGCTGAACAAACAGCTGCTGCCTACCAGGAAGATGGGAACTGTACCAAAAAAAGGAATAATCAGCTGTCTTCTGTATGGGAGCTCTGCGCCTGTAGGAATGCCAACATCACAAACCCACAAATAACAAAAAGAAAAAAAAAAATTTTTTTTTTTTTTTAATTTGCTCTAAACCAGGAGATGAAAAGGGAACTTGTATCAGTGTGGTCTTCGACAGCAAGTTTCACTCCAGTGCGTGGATGACAAAAGGCTTGCTGTGCCTCCAGAAGATGATTAATGAGGAGGCCCAAAGAGAAAAAGCCTTTTACCCGTTTCTGAAGGCAACGACGTCATTCAGGATCAGAAACACTGAACAATTCCAGCCTGTATGTGCCTGGTACCAACAGCTTTGGGAAGCCGGAGCAGTAGGTGCATCCCATCCCTTCCCATCCCTTCGCTCTGTGTTTTCACAGTACGGCCACGTGCACGGCGGCGCGTGAGGACACGGCGGCTGCTGGGCAGGAGAGGCCCAGGGCTGGGGAAGCCCAGCAGAGGCAGCTCCTAAACCTCCGAATAAACGGCATATTGGATCAGCCTTCAAACAGTCAAATGACTGGTTATGAACACAAGCAAACTGAAAGTCAGAAAGGCCCCGTGTGCTGGGCTGCACCCAGAGCAGGGGGGGCACAGGGCCGGGGGGGGATTCTCCCCCTCTGCTCCGCTCTGGGAGACCCCCCTGCAGGGCTGGGTCCAGCTCTGGGGCACCAACAGCAGAAGGACACGGACCTGCTCCAGCGGGGCCAGAGGAGGCCACGGAGATGCTGGGGGGGCTGGAGCCCCCCTGTGAGGACAGGCTGGGAGAGTTGGGGGGTTCAGCTGGAGGAGAGAAGGCTCCGGGGAGACCTTAGAGCGGCCCCCCAGGGCTGAAAGGGGCTGCGGGAAAGGGGGGAGGGACTCGTCATCAGGGGGAGGGACAGGACGAGGGGGAACGGGGTTAAACGGACAGAGGGGAGATTTAGATGGGATCTGAGGCAGAAACTGTTCCCTGTGAGGGGGGTGAGGCCCTGGCACAGGCTGCCCAGAGAAGCTGTGGCTGCCCCCTCCCTGGAAGGGTTCAAGGCCAGGCTGGACGGGGCTTTGGGCAACCTGGGCTAGTGGAAGGTGGCCCTGCCCAGAGAAGGGGGTGAGACAAGATGGGCTTTAAGGTCCCTTCCAACCCAAACCAGTCTGAGATTGTTCTATGATTCTATGATCTACCTGTATGGGATCCACTGAAACACTCCTACAGGTCAAGACACCGTTTTACCAATTATTAGGCCCAGCAGACAGGACACAGCCAGCATAAAGATGAACCAATAACCAGATCATATTTGATACAAAAGGGTCAGTCCATGGGTGAGCGCTGGGGGTACAGACAAGTCAGTCAGATTATACATAACTGACATCAATCCCACTGACCCCAACAACGACACCGACCAACAATGGGTGCAATAACTGGTGACATGCAGTCTCCCATAGAAGGGACAGGAGACAACCAGGTCAACAAGCCCAACACATCAGACCAAGGCAGCCACACACTGAATCTCTACACAGCCCGCGTTTACAAAAGCCAGACCTGCCTGGAGCCCAGTCCCAGGGAGGCGGGAGGTCCTTCCCCAGCAGGGAACTCTGCACAGGGCATCCCCCTCACACACAGACACCGCCCCTCCTGCCAGGGGTCCCAGCTGTTCTCCCTGCTGGGACCCCTGACCTTGGGTTACTCACTGCGGGACCCCTGGGGCTCGTTCACCCCATGGCTCTGGCTGCCAGGCCAGAGCACCCTGGGGGGAGCCTAAAGGGAACTCACCCCCCTTGGGAAGGGCTGGGGGAATCACCCACATGTCAGCCTTAATTTGGGGTTGGAGTTGAAACCCCAGCATTTCAGACACTAATTATTTTTTCATTGTTTTTCTTTAAGATGATGATATACTGTAAAGGATCATTTCTCTTTCAGCATGCTTATATTTCCAGTTTTATCAACTTTTTAATTCTACTACCTTGTCAATGACATGCATTTGGAAATTATTTTAAAGTTTATCCATCTACAGAAATATTTTTGAAGCTGAAGCTCTGAACTGGAGCTTACAGTCCTGTGCAGCTCCACCAGCCTGTACGATCCTGTTACACAGTCCCCACCGTTTACCCAACCATCTCCTCTCTGCACAAACGCGACAGCATCCTTCTCTCCCTCAGGAAACAGGCTAAGGGAATAGATTGCTCAGTGTTATCGACAGCCGTGAGATACTGGGACTTCTCGGGTATTGGAAAAAATCTGAACTCAATATAAATTTTTCAATGTGGAAAATACTGGGGAGCAAGAAGTCACCCAGGCTGGATTGAAGCAAAATGAAATGCTCTCCTACAGAAATAAGTGCCTACAGAAAATATCCTAAAAATGCGGAGCCTGCCCTCCCAGCAAGGCTGTCAGACCTCCAAGGAGCGGGGTGGGTCAGGAATGCAGCCAGCACCTCCTCAGGGATACCAGTATCAACCAGGGGATGAGCCTGGCGGGAGGAGCTGAACAGTCCCTGCTCGTCCACTGGAAAGCGGGAACTCAGTGGGTTGATTTCTAATGGGGGTGTGCAACGATATCTTCATTAAATATCAGGCTTTTTCACTATTTTTTGTATTGTAACCTCACACAGGTTTAGGGCCATGAAGCTGTCTCATCTCCATTCAGTATTACGACCTGGAGTCAGGTACTCTAAAGTCCAGGCTGCAAATTTTACACCATGTTGAACGGTGGCCAAAAAACCCTCGTAACGATAAATTTCTGTTAAAATTGAATCTGGAGAAGAGAAGCAGGACAGCAGAGTAAGAAAGGCAACACCGCTGCAAGTTAGCACCTGCCTGAATTGACCAAGCACTCCTTTGAGACAAGAGTAAACCACAGTGCATCCACCCACCCCCTGCACGAACCGCCCACCGAGAACTTGATCGGTCAGAGGAAAAAAGCTACAAGAAAAAACAAAAAATTTGAAAAAAAAAAAAAAAGGCGCCCTATTATATCCATTCGCTTGCAAGGCTAAACCAGTATTTTATATACACCACCCCAGACAGACTGACCGGTTCTTTGAAAATGTGCCAAATAATTTCTGCTATCTTCATGTTTTATCCAGCGGATGTCAGCTGAATCATCTTGTTTGTCACCAGCCTCCTACTCTGTTATACACAAACATTTGCACTTTAATTCTCCTCCGTTACAACCACGGATGAGATCTGCAGTAAGGTTCACATCTGCTCCACGACACACCCTGTATCGGGATTATTTTATAGGACAGATTATTTTATAGGACAGATTATTTTATAGGACAGATTATTTCACAGGCTTCAGATACAACCAAAATACTATGCCTTTAGCAGCAGCCATTGTATATATAATATATACAGCAGCAGCCACTGTATATAGCATGTGTGTGTGTATATATATATATATATGTCTAAAATAACCATTTAATACCAGTACCTTGTAATCTCTCATGCCCCTACTTGCTTCTGAGAGCAGTTTTAAGCAAATTAAAAAGGCTTGGGTTTGCTTTTTAAAGCATGGTGCTCATTATTTTATACTTGAAGTCAGGCTCTTCAGTAATTAGATGTACCTCTAATTTCTTTCACAGCCTCTTGTCTTTCAGAGTTCAGTGGCCTTCAGAGATCAATCTGTAGTTTATTTGCGGAGACAGAAGTCTGATTACCAACCTGTCAAAACATGGATCCTTTTAAGAGCCAAACAAAGGCTTTGTGGAGCCACCCATACTAGCAACTTGTCCTTTTTTTTTTTACTGTGATCTCTTATGCTCTCAACAGCATGACACTAATGGTTATTTAATCAATATGTCTGCAGCGTACATACATGTTTTTTAAGCTAAAAGGGCTGCAGACCACTTCCAGTTCTGCCCATCGTGAGCATGACTTCACGAAACCAGGACATAAAATTCAGTACTTTGCCACAGACAAAAATGAAAATTAATTTAAAAGCTTTAGTCAAAGCTTGCTTTCTGTGCTTAAAATCCAACTATAAGATGGTTTTCTACTTGGAAAGCCTCCTATGTGGGATGGTCAAGCCAAAACGACCGTGACACTGTTGGTGAGTGGTAAACAAGAATACAAAGCCAAGAACTCCCAAAATTTTGGGGCCATGGTAACAGCCAGACACAAGCTCAGTAGCCCCTCGTGGAAGGAGCTGTAAGGACAACGTACAGCATCCTTCCCGTTGCATTAGGTCTCATTAAAATATCTTCTAGCAGGAGAGTCTTATTAATAGTGTAAAAAAGGTCCTCCTGCCAGGTGATCCGAAATAGCAAGACAGATTATGGCTCATCTGTGTCTCCTCAGCCCTCACCTTTGCAGGTTTTTAAGCTTTCTGCAGTCCGTATTTCAGGCTGACACAGCCACGGCGTGGTATTGTTCGGACAAGAATGCGAAATGTAAACTTGGGAGGGATCTGAAAATTTTCTTCGGGCTTTGACGTGTGATGGGAAAAGGCAGGTTAAGAAGTAAAAACTAAAATTAAATTAAAAATCAGGACTCCTGAGCTCTCTAAATACCAGTGCCTTACCTGACTGCCACAGCGCTAACGAGGAGGAGGTGAACTGGTGATTACACTCAGAAACAGTGAGCTCCGCCTTTGGAACAAAAATGAACACACACGCAGTCGATAAGCTCAGGGGGAACATCTTGTAGAATCTGAGTGCTGGGAAAAGACCCCAAGCTGATAAGAAACCCACGTCCTGATCTCACACCGAAGGCACAACTTGGGCGTTTGAGATGCAAAAGCTTCCCTGCTTGCACGCTCCGAGCAGGCAGGTTTGCAAGGTTTATTTATTCCTGTCTGCGTGTGTCCGGGGCTGGCTACACAACGGAGCCGGGTACGGCAGCAGCACGCAGAGGAGTGTGTGCCCCCGCGGAAGGCTCCTGTCGGGCTGTCTGCCTGCAGGCTGGCTCTGCCTCAGCACCCCGAGCGGCGGCGGGGCTGGGGACGCCGCTCCTCGCCGCTCAGCTGTCAGCAGCTGGGCAAAATGGAGTTAATGAGCAAAAGCTTTAATCACTGGACCTTGGTGTAATCAGAAACAGAGCCCCTGTGAATACGTAATGACAGGCCATCTCACCCCGACTTTCCATTTTCCCATGGGAAGAAAGTTACGGCATCTCAGAAGAGAAAAAGCCTCCAAATTGGACATTAAAAGCACCCACGTAGAAGCAGCATTCCTGGACTCTTCTCTAAGCACCAGTTTGTCCCACACGTCCTCCCCAGGGCAGGAAGCGACAGGACCACAGGAGATCCAAGAGGAGGAGCAGCAACGGCTGGAGTAAGGAGAAGAAACATGTTTGCTCATACAATATTGCTGGTTTACTAGTAAATTTACATAGAGACACACCTCGTGAGCTGAGGTACAGTTTCACTCAAGGTTGTGGCAAATAAGAGCAGATAAGAGATTTCTTATCTGAACTCTCCCCGAAACGATGAGGGTTTATCCCCGTGTCCTGGCTTAGCCTCCGCAGGTCGGTGCTTTCTCAGAGCAGAGCCAAGGGCGGTTTTTCCAGGCACTGACGCTCACCAGTTTTACTCTGCTGACGGCCTAGACCCCACCCCAGTTTAAGAGTCTTTATTAACCCTTATTAAGAGGTCCCTAATCGCACGGAGATTATAGCGCCCAGCCAAGAGCACAATCCGCAGCAGATGGATGCGAGGTCTTCACTTTCCCATGGTCAAAGCACATGGGCTCAGCTGGAACAACCGCGACCTATTTAGCCTCAACGAGTCCACACTTCACCACGGTTTGACATATTTAATGGGTATTCAAGCCAACAGACCACCGAGCCTGTCCCCCCTTTAGCACACCTAAGCCGAGCCTATAAACCTGCGTTTGGCCGTTGCACATCTTCCTCAGGCAATCCCTTTGACCGCCGACACTGAAGGTTAATCCCTTTTAAAATTTTGCCTTATAAACCACTAGATTTTTTTTTTTCCTGGCTTTAGTTTGGTCTGACTGGTCTCCCTGTAAGCACACCCTGTCATTAAGTTCCTACTGAGTCTTCTCAACACCCTCAAAAAAATCACCCTCTCGGCGTAAGGGAACTTCCTCAGTATCCCAACACCCTGGGAGCCTCCTGGGGTGCCCGGTGGGTTCATTGCTGCTACCAGAAATAAAGATATTTGCAGAATTCATCTTATCAACACTATAACCAAAGACAAGCCATCCTGCATTCATCCCCAGTGTGTAGTCTTTATTCTTTTTTAATTCCAGGTTTCCATCACAGCATTCATTCATAGCTCTTCCCAGTGTTCTTGCCCACAGTGACCTTTTTTAGGGTGACCCTGATTACCAGAACACCCTTCTCTGCCCACCCACAGCTGTGGTCTGCAAGCCCTGTACCCTACTTCAAAATTTGAAAAGATCTGGCTTTACACACAATTCTAGGGGTACAGAATGAAAACGTAGTAACGCCAGGAGTACTCTGAAATCTATCCACAATTTTCAAGCCGTTTTACATTTATTTTAGTATTTTACATGATTTTATTTAACGATTGGACCCTTCCCATTACTTGCAACTCACAGAAATCCCTGCTCCTAACGTGACTGCCACTCGGTGCCGGTTTAGCTTCCAGAAATTACAATTTATTAATTCAATAATAATAATAATTTAATCAAATAATCTTAATCAATAATAATAATCAATAATCAAATGCAAAAATAATTTAATATTTTTTACAATTCAGGTGATTTTAACCTTCCTGCACTGGAAGCAAAGTTGTAACCCAACCTAGGTAGCTGTCTTTTGCACAGGGAAGGTCTTTTTGCCATTAAGGACAAACTACTCATCGTGGGAGTTAGCCACACGAGTCATTAACTGTATTTTACTTTCTGTAGACCAATCCCAATGCCATTTCCTTGCTACCAAGCTTTGAGACAAGCCTGAAGGTTACCTAAGAGGAAGCTATAAAGAGCAGAGCACAGTAGGAATTTGAAGGATAAGCCTACTTTATTAATACAAAGTTATTGCGGGGGCAAAAATAAAACAAAAACCACTTGGTCCAGAATAAATGTGCTCTGAGAGGGAGGGAAACAGTTACTGGAAATTAAACCACCTGGTTTACTTCTTTGTACTTTCTCCAGGTTAATCAGGCCTCAGTGAAATCAAGTTTGACAAGTGCTATTAACATCCGTTAATTTACGCATTTTAATCATTTAGCATCCAGTGCAACGCAGAGCGGGACGTGTGTTGGCTACCACCAGTCCCAGAGGAACAATAGCTGTTAGCAAACGTTTTTGTTAAATGTGCTTCAGTCTACACAAAGCCATTGAAAAACTCTACCCTGCTGTTAAACGTTAATTTTTTGTCACAGCCTCCCGGTTCCAGGGGCTGACATGGGATCACCAGACTTCTCAAGGTCAGAAATATTTTACTGGGCTTCCTTCTCTCTTCATCCTAAGCAGCATCAACCCAGTCGTGTTCAGCAACGAGGCCACAATGTCCACTGCCAAATCTGGCTAAAATACAGTTTCACTGTATGGAAAATACAACTTTAACAGCAAGAGAATCATTTTAACCATCAGATTTATGCCCTTCTTTTTAAGATAGCTGGATTACCCTAGAAAGCAAAACCAGCAGCATGTTTCGATCAAATGTATAATGATTTTCTATTCTGTTTTCAAATGTATAGTGATTTTCTATTCCATTTTGTTTCCTTTTTTCGTTTCCTACCTGTGGCTCTCAAGGTCTGAGATACAAACGCAGCAGACTCACCTCCGCTGCAATCTCCTGTCCTATTACTCAGTAAAACACGCAGCAACCCACGCCGAGTGACTTATTCTAACAAAATCCAACTGGAATCAAATTGAAAACGAAGGTGTTCTTTATCCTTTGAATTATTAAGGGGCCATTATCAAAACCTGCGTAGTCGAGAGCCCCATTAACATTCTCACAGAGCCGTCAGCCCAGGAGGAGCAAATGGGAGCTGTGACTCACACCAGTGCCACGAGGACTACAGAAAGCTCAGACGAGCTTAATAAATCCAGCACTATAAGCACAACAGAAATCAGAAGTGCAGGTAAATCAATTAGGCATTCTTCATGTGTATTAAAAGATCAAGAAGAGCATTTAAATACAGGCGAGATACTTAAAATTAGACTAATGAGGGATTACTAACAATTCCTCTCAAACCAGAACGCTCTGACAGTTTAAAAGGCAAATGCTTTATTATTTCATACGTGGGCTTAGCATTTACTCCCACACTTGGGAATGGGATACACGGAGGTGACAGGCGTTTGAAAGATGTGAAATTCACGGCGTACGGATTGAGAACTCTAAAGGAAGCATCAAAATTCAGTGAAGAAACTTTCCTTCATCAATATTTGGAGAAGGATAAATTGAGATAGACAGAGAGGGAGATAGATAGATAGATAGATAGATAGATAGATAGATAGATAGATAGATAAAAATACCAATCACATTGATAGACAGATAGATGGATAGAGATAAATAGATAAAAATATCAATCACATAGATAGAAAGATAGAGAAACAGATAGATAGAAATATCAATCACATAGATAGAAAAATAGATGGATGGATGGATAGATAGATAAAAATATCAATTACATTGATACTACCATCACAAAACCCCAAATGATTTGGCCTTCTCGGTAACAAAGCCAACACACCCTCATATCAGCTAGATTTAACGAGAAATAGTAGATTTATCTTTGTAGCCACCCTTCTGGCAGCAGCCCCCCTTTAGCCCTTCTCTGCTGCCCTCTCCCCACGCAGACCCGGCTAATTGCTGTGATTATAGAGCGGCTCTCATTTGCATCCCGCTGGAGGACCAGCCAGCAAAGTAAACCAGTGTGCGCTGTCCCGACACATGACTTTGGGCTGCCGGGGCTGGATGGGTTGTGGAGGCAGAGAGAAGACAACTGACAAAGTACTGCCTGTGCTCCGCTCAGCGACAGCGTCGCTCCCAGGAAACAAATCCCTTCCAGAGACTCGGTTTAGCAAAATGAGAACCGTCGCCTCTGCGGCAGAAAGAAGCTGCCTCCAGAAGCTTTGGATGATAAACTTGTTTAAAGCTTCCATGTCGTACAGAGTTGGAAAGGATTTTCAAAAATAAGCTCCGCTGTCAAAGCTACTCATCTCCCACCAATTTATTATTATTTTTTAAATAAACATTAGGTCCCAGAGGCATTTCATGAGCATTTTAGGAAACACTCGCTGCAACAACTGGTCCCAAAACCACACGAGGCTTTGGCCCTACACAACCTCGGAGGGAGTACTATCAGTTTACTACAGACCCACGCTGAAGCAGCAGCGGGATGAGTCTCACCTGCCCTGGCTGCCATAACACCAAAGTCAACCACAGTCTGTTCAAAACCAGTTTTTACCCGAAGAACCCCACGTGAGGCTTCTGACTGCGCGTGAGCGAGCGGCACGTCGCCTGCAGATGCTCCAGACGTGGAGGGTGCCGACGACTTTTAAGCGACGGCTCATTTCCAGAGTGATGACGAGACAAGACAACAGAGTCCAGACGCTAACGCTGCCCTTACAGAAATGAATAAACCATAAACGACACGTTCTAGGCCGTGTAAGGGGATACTCCTGCAGAAGATGAGATGTCAGCACTATAAATCTTGAATGACCCAACAGGATATTCAGTGTTCAGGCCCCACACGTTTGTCAAAAGCAGCCGCCACCACGCAGAATAACACTGGAGCAATAATTGGCTTAAGGGAGCTCTAATGACATTTTTAAGTCGGTTAACCTTTACCCTCTCAGTTTAACCTCGCAGCTAATCCCTGCAGGTGAGCACCACCTTGTAGCTAACCCAGACGTTTGTTCCTGCGGGTCACTCCTCAGTTGTGTCTCGCCCCGGCACGGCAGCAGCTGTTCTCGATGTCACTGGGCTTTCATCACACACCGCAGAGACGATTTAACACGCAGTAAGAGTCGGCAGCAAGCGACGCCGACAGCAAGCGCTTGTGTGCGGGCAGCAACGGTCAACAGAGTTATTCCTTGCTCACAGGACACAAGGAGCAGCCTGCTTCGCAGGGCTGCAAGAAATCCCACCCTTACCCAGGTGCCTCGTCACACGTTTCACAGAACCTCAGAGTCCTTCAGGCTGGAAAAGCCCCTCGGGATCATCGAGTCCAACCCTCAGCCCGACTCTACAAAGTTCTCCCCTACCCCACATCCCCCACAGCTCATCCCAACGGCCCTGAAACCCCCCCAGGGATGGGGACTCCCCCCTCCCTGGGCAGCCTGTTCCACTCTCGGACCACTCTTGCTGGGAAACATTTTCTCCTCCTGCCCAGCCTGAGCCTCCCCTGGGGCAGTTTCCAGCCGTTCCCTCTTGTCCTGTCCCTGATCCCCTGGGAGCAGAGCCCAGCCCCAGCCTCTCTGCAATGTCCTGGCAGGAGCTGCAGAGAGGGATGAGGGCTCCCCTCAGCCTCCTCCTCCTCACACTCAACACTCCCAGCTCCTTCAATCGCACTTGATCCATTTTCTTTGCTTAACTCGTGACTTCGATTCATGCCGACATCTCCCCTTGGGAACCCAAGTTCCCTCCTGCCCTTCACAGAGGTAGAGTCTTTTAGGAAGGAGAATTAAATCAGGAACCCAACCCTGCCTCTGACCTCTGTCAGCCAGGTGAGCCCAAGCGTCTCCAAAAATGAGACCAAAGAAATCTCAGTATGGATTCTGTCACTTTAAAAGTCTGTAACAAATAATTTTTCTAAGTGTTTTTTCCACTTCTCCTACTTCTGGGGTATTTCTTTATTAAAAAGAGAAATTAAAACACATCCCAGGAAAGGACAAAAGGGACAGAGAAGCTGTCATGTGCTCCTCACAATTACTTATAAACACCTAAAACTTTCTTATTAAAGCAGTAAGAAAGCCTTAAACTCTTAAAACTTGTCTTAAAATTCTCCTATTATTTTAACAACATGGAAAACTGGCTGTTTCCTCAGGATCACTGTGCCTGCTTTAACAAACTAAATGTGATAACGAGGGGGCACAAGGCTTGCAGACAGGGGTGCCCCGAAACCTGAAACTGCTTAATGAAGTGCAACCAAGTAGTAAGCATGCCCGGTTAGTAAGTGCTGAGGTAGGTAAGAAAGTGAATGAGCAAACACCTGTCTTAGAAACCAAACTGAGATTTACAACACACAAAACCTCCCACCTCCAGCGACAGAAGAGGTATCAGGATCTGAGTAAGGCAGCGCTGTGCTGTCACACAGCTGAGTTCACACATGAGTTTAAATGAAAAAAAAACCCCACCCCAAATCAACCCAAAACCAAAGTAATTTGCCCCATTTGCTTCACATTCCACAGGGGAAGAAAAAAAACATAACAATGAACGGAAACAACTTCACTTCCGAAGCACAAAGCTTCGTGCCTTCTAACTTCTTCACAAAAATTAAACTAGAATGAAAGTAAAAATCAAATTTAAATGAAAGTTTACAATTATAACGTTAGGAGAGAAGCTTCCCTGTTTACAGCGGAAATTCTGGCCTGTTAGTGTTGAATTGGCACATGAGATAATATTCCTCAGCGGAAAGCTCACGCTGCTCAAGATGAGAGACTAGTTCAGGGTTTGGTTTGGAAGATAGTCCTTCCCTTTTTTTTCTTTTTTTAAATAAACTCCAGAGATTGCATCACTGGACAGCATGATTCAGCAGGATCAGAAGCAGGGGAAAAAAAAAAAAAAAAATCCAATCCTGAAGCAAGCAAACCTCCTCCTGTCCTCCACGTGCCTCCTCTCCCATCGCGCAGTAACTCATACTCTACACAAGCACAAGGGCTCCATGAACGGGTCACGGAGCCCACAGTCGCCCTCCTCACGAGGCGGGCAGGTCAAGGAAGACATTCAAGTAATTCGAGGAGTTGTCACTGCGTTAAGAGTTTTCAGTTCTTTTGATCGGGTCGCACAGGATTTCTGGTTAAAAACGCAGCCATTTCGGGTTTGCTGGGGCACGGAAGAAAAGCCAGAGCGCGTGTGACTATCGAAATTGTGATGGATCCCCTCCCTCATTCTGCCACCGCTGTTATTTCCCGAGTAAAGGCTACGCAAGGAGCTGAGCGGAGGAGTCAGGGCCGCCCTCCCTCGCCGGACAATCCCCCCTTCCCCAGCGCCCAGAGCACGCGCGGCCGGTCTCGGCGCCGTGAGGCTTTGCCCGGAGCAGCCCTGGGAGTCGCTGCCTCTCGGGAGAAAGGGGGGAGCGTGTCGGAGGCTGCAAGCTGGCAGGGAGCGACACGTGTTAACATTTCACTGCTTCGAGGCAGATTTAGTAACGCGTGATGCCGATTGCTCCGAGTCCTGCGTCGAAGATTGCTTCTGAAAAATGCGAGGGGCTGGGTTTTAACGAAGCAACGATTCAAAACCACCTTCCTGAATACACTCCATGAGCAGCTTAATCATCAGAAAAAAACAATCCTTTACTGCACCGCTGTTTCCCAGTCCTTCAGCATCAACAAACCACTAACTTTCCCAATTTTTAGGCCAGCACACGAGTTTACAGCCAAGCCTCTACCTGGAAACGCCAGCAGGAGGGCTCTTCCATGGACCACTTACCACATCACAAGCACGAGACCTTTGAGAGTTACCTTCCATTTTAAAGTGCTTTTTACACTTCTTTTCCATTTGCATAATCCCCAACAATATTTCAAGGCAGGTGAGAAAAGTGCAATGTAAGACTCTTTTCAGTGCTTTATAAGAAAGGTGGGGACAGAATTTTTAGCAGGGCCTGTTGCAATAGGACAAGGGGTGATGGTTTTAAACCGATAGAGGGAGATTTAAATAAGATCTGAGGCAGAAATTGTTCCCTGTGAGGGTGGTGAGGCCCTGGCACAGGCTGCCCAGAGAAGCTGTGGCTGCCCCCTCCCTGGAAGGGTTCAAGGCCAGGCTGGACGGGGCTTTGGGCAACCTGGGCTGGTGGAAGGTGGCCCTGCACCATCAAGGTGTTAATTTTGACATTATTAAGGAATCATGGTCTTTAAGGCCCCTCCCAACCCAAACCAGTCTGTGATTGAAGTTAAACCCAACCACATTAGATTAATGACTACAAAAAAGGAAACATGTTATCAGTGCACCAATATGTTCACTTTTCATAGTCATCTTCCACCCAGCACCAGGAGTCTGCAAACCCCCAAGTGAAGCACAAAAACGCCCATGGACTTTTGTCACAGAACCCCAGAGTCCTTCAGGCTGGCAAAGCCCCTCGGGATCATGGAGTCCAACCCTCAGCCCGACTCTACAAAGTTCTCCCCTACCCCACATCCCCCACAGCTCATCCCAACGGCCCTGAAACCCCCCCAGGGATGGGGACTCCCCCCTCCCTGGGCAGCCTGTTCCACTCTCGGACCACTCTTGCTGGGAAACATTTTCTCCTCCTGCCCAGCCTGAGCCTCCCCTGGGGCAGTTTCCAGCCGTTCCCTCTTGTCCTGTCCCTGATCCCCTGGGAGCAGAGCCCAGCCCCAGCCTCTCTGCAATGTCCTGGCAGGAGCTGCAGAGAGGGATGAGGGCTCCCCTCAGCCTTCTTTTCTTCAAACAAAACTAAACAGTCCCAGCAGCGTGCTGCACGAAGGCAGCTCCTGAGAGCGCTTGTAATTTAGACGTTACATAGAGAGTTACAGCTGAATCAGGGATTGCAAGGGAAATTCTGGTATCAACACTGCTGAGACTCCCCAGTCTCGGTGCTGCTGGTGGTGTTTTAGCTCCCAGAGGTGTCAGTCAGGTTGAGAACTCGCTGCACACCACAGCCAAATGCAGCAGGTACGTGGCTGCGTGACCCAGAGTATCCATTTCCACATGTCAACGTGGGACAGCTACGTTACACGCTTGGAAAAAAAAAATCAGTAGATTCCTTCCAGCTCTTGTAGATAATTCCCCTAATGCTCCCATGCAGCAAAAAATATTGTACAGTTGGTTGCAAGCACAAGGGACCGTAGCTGAAGGGGGAGACCTGATGCGACAGACCAAAGGTTCTGTGCCGGGTTGATGCTGTTCCCACACCCCTGACAGAGCAATATTTAAAGATTAAAGAGCCGTGCTGAGACCCAGACCACTCTGAACATCTTTAAATCAGAAACTGTTCTCGGCTTTCACGCCCATTTGAAGCTAAAAGCATGTAATAATTTAAGGGATAAATAATAAGCAAAGCTTTGCTGGTTGTTTTCAGAAGTACTTTGCGGCCTTTTTCAGGGCTTTCCCTAATCCTGTGGTCCCCTCAAATCTGGTTTTCTTCCATCTGCTTTCCTCAGGGAAACTGTCCCCTTATCTACTAACACATACAGAGTTATGAAAGAAATCGCTACAGAAACCAAGCACATGCTAAACATCAATTCTTAACCAAAAAATGACTGACGAAAGCTAACTGCATCCCTTCACTTGCATGGTTTTCATTCTAATGCATGCTTCATTTATGCACAGTTTCCTTGTTTTTATTGAAAAGGTGTTAAAAACCACAATTTTGGGCAGATTTGGGGATGCACACACTTCTGAGGACAGCTGAAGTGCTGACGCTACCACCTCCAGCCACTCACTCCTCACCGCCCCAGTAACAGGCAGCAGCCCCTCCAGTCTGCCCAGTGAAATATTTTTGGGTGTTCCTAATCTGATTTAGTCAAAACGAGCTAAAGTGATTTCTGTAGCAGATTACTGCTGAACCAGCTCCTTCTGCCATATGCCACCAGGGTCAGGAGAAAAATATCTACAGCCTTGGATGTTGTATTAACCCCAGAGCAGTGTGGGGAGACAATGTGAGTCACTGGCGGAATTTGCAGTTTTTATAAAAAGTGAAAATGGGAAAAATGATGGAGGAACAGCACACATGAACACAGCGAATTAACATGCATGGCAAGAGTTGCAGCATTAGTCATATTCTGCTCGAGAAGGGGCTATTAACTGGAATATCTATCTTAGAAAAATCCCTACACAGCTGCTACTTTATCTGGCCCAAACTGTCGAGATTCTTGTCTTTTTATTTTTAAAGTGGGTATTTTATATAAGCAGACAATTCTGAAACCTACATAATTTTCAGACTTTTAGAATTTAGAATCTTATCATTGATTAAAGGGGTGGCTCAGACGGATCAATGGAATAACTCGAAGGATCTCCTTGTGGTAAGCGTCGAGATTCCGCAGAGGGAGGGATGACGAGAAGTGGCTGCCCTGCTTCTCCTCCCAACCCGGAGGAAAACGAGGGACACAGTTTGCTCCTCCGAAGCTCAGCCTGTCCCAAGCCTCAGTTCCCTCACCACAACCTGCACATGGGCACGGAAGGGGCAGAAGGAAAAACTCCAGCTGTATCACCCCCTCTTCTCTCACGGGGTGCTGCAGAGCTACAGCCGCTCGGACACCGGCGGGAGGGCAGGACTGGGTCACCTCTAAATGTATTTTTTTAAAAAAAAAAAGGAGCTCCTTAAGAATATCTTAAATAGACATCAGGGAACAAAACGTGAGGCTGGAGAAAATGGATGATTTGGCAGTTTAATAAAGCGCAACAGTGGTGGCAAGCGATCCGTCTGCACCTTCCTCTGGCAAAACCCTGCCTGAGGAGGAGGGTAAAGAAGCTTTTCACAATCCACGTACCGAACATGAAAAGCTTCAGAAATGTTCCTCATCTGCATGCAAAACGACGTTTTCTCAAGCACTAATCAGTCAGAAGCATCTCTCGGTTACATTAGTTATGAATACATTTATAACTGGTTGTGCCGGAGTACTTTGTTACAGCTGCTGAGGGATTAAAAAAAATAAAACAAACACTCGCTACACCCTTTATAACTTCCCTGAGCATTAAACACTGGGTGCTGAATATGACAATTCTTAGTTTTCTAATAAGGCGTGTTTCCTTAATAATGTCAAAATAAGCACCTTGACGGTGCCGAGGATCCTCTCCCGGGCTCTCTCTAGTTACCGTCATGCCCCTTCCCTGCCCAAGGCCCTTTCTCCCAGTACAAACACACAACTGGTCTGCTGGTTCTCGGTTGGGTTGGGGTTTTTTTACCTCTCTCCCAAATCTGGGTTCTGAAAGAATTCCCTCTAGCATACCTCCCCCTCCGTCAAAGTCTACAAGATCACGTCACTGAACAAAATCTCCTTCCTTTTTCTTTCCTTGCTTTTTGGGGGGGCAGAAGGTGTATTTTCACTCTACTGCTTCCAGCAGTTTTAGAGCTTTCCCCATTACAAGCACAATGGATTTTCCCATCAGTTGGGGTTCTGCCTTGTTTTCTTCCATACACCATTTTTCATATTTCTTAGGGGGGAAAAAAAAATAAAAATTAAAAATCTGTTTAAGATACACAAGAGATGGCTGCATGGTGCACTACCAATAAATCTAGTTTGAGAATCTGTCTCTGGTTTAACGGGCAGCTGAACTTCCAGCCTCTGGCCAAGTCACTCGGTTCTCTGCATTTCCCCATCCATAAAGCAGCACTAACATCATAATTTCCAAGAAAGTGCAAAGCTGAAGTCTCTGGGAGTTTGGCACGGCTCAGAGAGCCTGAGCCCTTTACAACAGGTGAGGCAACCAGTGTCACCAGAGCTGAGCTTCGGGGCCGTCCCCATGTTCAGCGGCGTTCCTAAGAGCGTGCTTGGAAATGGGATTTTCTGAGTATGGCAGAAGCAAAATGGAAAGGAGCAATTTAAAACCCCAAAATTTCTAAGTAACACCAGTTCTAATAAAGACCGTCCACGCATTTAAATGTAACCTCGTGAGATAATGGAAGAAAAAGTCTGAAGAATCAAACGTGGGTGTGCTTAAAAAAAAAAAAAAAAAAAAAAAAGGAGAGCCTAGTGAAAAGTCCAAGCTAATGGAGAACGTAGGAAGAGGTAATCAAGACTGCCTTCGGCTGCCTCTGCACAAAAAGGTTAATAACTGAACCATTCGGAATCTCAGCAAGTTTCTGCCTATAATTTTCACGATGGCAGAGTATGCATCTGACATTTATAAGCTTGACTAACGTTCACACTTGAGATAAAAAGACTTGCAGACCGATTCAAGGTCTTCAAGAAAAGGCTGTTGAATTATTCGTAATACACACCACAAGGAAACGGTATTACACAAATATTATCACTCCGTAACCGTCTTAGAGAAAAATCGGACTTAACGTCGCTCCTGGCCCAATAAATGTTCTGCCCTCTCCAGCAGGGAAGCACGCAGGGCTCCACCCGCCCGGCAGAGCGCAGTGCCTCCAGGACTCAGCTCTGCACTGCAACTTGCATCAAGGTCTAGAAGATCTATGCCAAGAATGGTATAATGAGATATTTGAGCTCAGTGAAGATCACACCACGGATCTCAGATGCACCCTAAGCAGAACCCCAGAGTCCTTCAGGCGGGAAAAGCCCCTCGGGATCATCGAGTCCAACCCTCAGCCCGACTCTACAGAGTTCTCCCCTACCCCACATCCCCCACAGCTCATCCCAACGGCCCTGAAACCCCCCCAGGGATGGGGACTCCCCCCTCCCTGGGCAGCCTGTTCCACTCTCGGACCACTCTTGCTGGGAAACATTTTCTCCTCCTGCCCAGCCTGAGCCTCCCCTGTGGCAGTTTCCAGCCGTTCCCTCTTGTCCTGTCCCTGATCCCCTGGGAGCAGAGCCCAGCCCCAGCCTCTCTGCAATGTCCTGGCAGGAGCTGCAGAGAGGGATGAGGGCTCCCCTCAGCCTCCTCCTCCTCACACTGAACACTCCCAGCTCCTGCCCTGCCTCCTCACAGGATTGATTCTCCAGCCCTTCCCCAGCCTCGTTGCCCTCCTCTGCCCTCGCTCCAGCCCCTCCAGATCTCTCTGGGATTGAGGTGCCCAAACCTGGACACAACCTCCAGGTGTGGCCTCACCAGTGCCGAGCACAGGGGGACTGTCACCTCCCTGCTCCTGCTGGTCACACCGGTGCTGACACAAGCCAGGAGGCCGTTGGCTTTCTTGGCCCCCGGGCACGCTGCTGGCTCCTGTTCAGCTGCTGGTCAGTGAGAACCCCCAGACCCTTCTCCCCCAGACAGCTCCAGCCACCCCTCCCCGAGCCTGTAGCCACGCAGGGGGTGGTTGTGGCCCAAGGGCAGGACCTGGCACTTGCCCTTGTTGAAGCTCATCCCGTTGACGTTGGCCACCAAGCCAACCTATGCAAGCCTCTCTGCAGAGCCTCCCTGTCTTCGTGCAGATCGACCCTCCCGCGTCACTCGGTGTCACCCGCGCACTGACTGATGATACCAGTGATCCAAGCAGTGGAACAGACAGCCGTGCCTCCATCGGTTCAAACCACCTGGGAATTCTCCAGCCCTACCTGAAAGCAGCTCTGCTTATGCAATATTAGAAGCTAAATTTAAACGCAACGAATAGTGAACAGAGACATCACAAAAGATACAGATCCCTGTCTGGTTAACCACAGTAAGACATACCACAAATAGGAATGCAGAAATAATTCCCTTCAGCTCCGCAGAGACAGTACCTCAAAGCCAGAGGTTTAATTAAGTCAGGTCTCGCACGGTTCTGCTGGAGAAGGGAAAGTGCAAGGCAGGCATTTGTCCCACAGCCAGGGCGAGAGGCCGGGCTGCATCGACAAATTACGCCAGGGCTGTCTGAGCGCGCAGCAGTTCCTACCGGGAGTCACGGCAGGCTATTCTGGGTACACTTCGTGTAAAAGCCGCCAAGTTTTTTGAACTTATTCTTAGGTGAAGTTCATCTGATACGGGCAGATGGAGAAGCCAACTTTCTGCACGTCAAGGGTGGTGGAAGAGCTCAAATGGAGCAAACAAACTAAAAAGAATCTGCCCCGTTTCACTGGTGTTATGGCACGTAATAAAAGCCAAGCGTGTGACTCCGAGCTAACGACACTTCGCAGCGTTTCCATGTGCAGAGACATACAGGCCTTTTCAGGGACTGCTTTCAAAATTTGGGATTAGGTTTTCAATATAAACTGGACTGAGCCAGATGAAAGATTTGCCCCCAGAACACTGATCTGAACTGTGTTCGGGGTCAAGCTCACATTCACGCTCATTCTTTTAAAAATTATATATACATTAAAAAACAATAATGTATTGTTTATAGAAACAAAGCAGCTGGTAGATGCCAAGACCAACAACAAATGAGATAAATTAGCAGGCCTTTAGATTAAAACCATCGAGAAACTGAAGCCAACAGGAAAAAAAAAAAAAAAGCCTAACATTTCACTTGAAACCTCTCATTATAGCAGCAAGAATCACATGAAGCAAGAATGTACCGTGTCATGCCCAAAGGCAGACTTGCAAGACACTGCTGCACTAGGCAGAGGAAAGGAAGGGGGGGAGAAATGACACCCAACTTATTTTCAATACGTAGCGGTGGGATCAAAGCACGAGCGGCAGAGCTAACCCGTACAAAACTTCAGCCTGACATGGGAACAGTCGGCGTGGATTTGCACAGTGCTGGGCTGTGAGAGCTGCGGTAAAGACAAACCCCAGAACGTGCTTTACAGACACAGGTGAATGGTGCCCAGGCTAAGAGGGCAGAGAAGGGAAAGGAAAATCAAGAGGAAAAAAAAGCCCAGAATACCGTGGTGGCATGCTGAGGGGCCCCTCGAGTTTTCCCCAAGTGCTAGATGCTGTGTCATCTACCACTCAGCCGACACAGGAACTTGGCTCAGGAACAGACTTGGTGGATATGGGGAGAAATTTCTGCCTCAAAAGGGTTGTCAAGCGCTGGAACAGGCTGCCCAGGGAAGGGGTGACGTCACCAGCCCTGGAGGTATTTTTTAAAAGACGGGTAGACATGGTGCTTGGGGACGTGGGTTAGTGGTGGGCTTGGCAGCGTTGGGTTAACAGTTGGGCTCGATGATCTTAAAGATCCTTTTCCAACCTAAATGATTGTGCCAGGCAGCAGGTTACGATCATCGACGCTCTGCCCCAGGACAGAGCTGAAGGAGCTGCTGCCATCTCCAAGCTCTTTGCAGACACAGATCCCATCAGCCAAGCCACGTTTCACCTCCACAGGCTCCACCAGGCATCTCCATGAAGCTGCATTAGTCTGTGTCACAAACGGTTCATTGACAAGGAACTGCTGGTGAAGGGGATGTCTGAAACCACTCCCGTGGGCCGCCCTGCGGGGGAGAAGCAGGGTGAGCTCTGCGGAGGTGGGACGTTGGGCCGTTTCTCTTCCCATCCCTCCTGTTGTTACCCAGAGACAGAACTTGCTTCTCTGCACAGGCACAAGCCAGAGAAAATGAGAACCTTCCCGAACAACCTGTAAGAACGGCTGTATAAAGGCAACGCCCCACGTGTGTCTTTGTCAACCCATCACCTACGAGCCAAGCTGGCCGCTCTGCGACAATGTGGGATCGAAGGGTGGTGATTTCCCCTTCTCCTACCTCCTCCTCTCTTTTCTCTTTCCTCCTTCTCTCCCTCACATATATTTACGTGTACAAGTTTTGTAGGAACTGAACTGCCATCGGTTGATTGTTGATGGGTCTCATCACCAAAGTAACTGTCCCTGAAGGAATAAAGACATCAGTTGATCGTTGTCAGATTGTCTCCATTCACTCACTAAAGCGGTCAGTTACTGGAGTCACCAGCACAATCGTTCCTCTGAGTCACTGCAGCTCTTCCAGCACAGGGAGCTCTCAGGGAATTCCAAAGATTCACGGGCAGTCCGGACTTTTGGGAGCTGGGGCTATACCATTTACTCTGTCAAAGGACCTTTACAGCTGCATTTTCTAAGAGTCTTCAGCTCCTCAGATGGGTTACCTGTTAAAAAACGTCGAGTGGACCTTCCCTGCAGGGAACAACATACCCTTTCCCTCTTCTGGATTTGCACAAAGTCAAAAAAGCAGATTAAAAAGCCAAAGAAAAAAAAAAAAAGGGGGGGGGAGGGTGTCCTAATCTTTGGAGCAAAGGAAAGCAACAGTGATAAGCAGCTGTCCAACAATAGCAGCACTAATTTGTTATTTAAGAGCTGTGAACAAAGGCAAGTTACAAAAGGTATTTTGAGATTTTTATCTAACTTTAAAAAAAAAAATATGAAGTGCTACAGTGACTTTTTTTTTTTTATTTAATAAAAATCTAATCAGCAGGCCTCAACAGTTCCCTGAAAAAGCGGCTCAAACTGCTTTTCACCCCCATTGTCCGTGACTTTTCCAGCAGCACTTGCTCTGGCAAGGACCCCGGGACGCAGGCAGTTCAGGTCTGTATTTCAGAGTAACCTCTCTAATTACACCTCTCAACAGTAGCTCTTAATTACACTCCACTCCTGAGCTCTTGTTTACTCAACTGGAGCTGCAGCAAGACCTTTACAATTCACTTTCAAAACCAAGCTGCTACAATGTTGTGCAAAGGTTCCGCTTTCTTCTTTTCAGCCCCCCAAAAACCCGCCAACAGATCAGGCTTTGGATATGTGCTGGGGCATCCTTTAAGTCATGTCTTCCACGTTTACACCTCACACAAGGTTTGTACTTCAGTTTAAGTCTTTAGGATCCACCACAATGTAAAAATAATACTTCCACATGGAGAAGCACAACCAAAATGGCCAAATCCTTTAACAAAACACAAAATTATTCTAAAAATGCATTTATAATTTCTCTAAGGCACTCATAGGATATGATGGGCTGTAATCTAGATCCCAAAATTCTCTACACACACACGTACATGGAGTACCACAAGCTGGTCGCAATAATTTACCTTCTCTGAATGGTTTCTCTTTAACAGAGACACATTCCCTCCTCCACAGCCACGCTTCATTTATTGCTGCTCTGAATTTCTTTAGAAAAACACTATTTGGGGGGCTTTTCACCACTGATGTCCACCTGAACATCCCAACCTCATCTAAAGCAGCCTGTGAAAAGAAAGGGCAGTGATCCCTTCGCATTCCCAGCCCAAAATCCAACCCGGGGCGACTCACTGTTCCCCCTGAGTGAGTGTCCCCCGTTTCTCCAGAGCCCTGCCGAGGGCAATCTCTGGAAATTACACCATAGACCTGGTTTGGGTCTGAAACATCTGCTGAAATCCTTCAAAAGGAGAGAAGGATGAAGCAAGAGAGTCTTCTGCTTCACCCTGAAAAGAGGTTAATGTGCCAAGTCTGAGACTAACTTCATGTTTCTCACCTGATGGGGAATAATTTCTTACTTGAACCAAGAACGTGAAAACAAAATTCTACAGCCAGAGTTTTTAGTAGTAGGCAAATCAGGCACGGCCGCTTGGACTGTAAGAAGAAAGTCTCTTACCCAGCCCAAACATCACCTCCTACCGGGGTGCTCTCTTCAACAGGTGATTTCCTCATAATTTCTCTGTACTCAGCTAAAGAAAGGGAAAGGGTTCACATCTGCCCAAGACTTCAGCAATCCCATATCCCTGCTACCATGCTGTTCATCTACTGCCCAATTTCCCCGAGCCTGCTTAACCCTTCACTTCTAACTAGACTTCAAAAATTTAATTTTCACTAGGCAGATCCTCTTTGTCCTTTCCCTGTACCTGGGGACCCTTCTCCCCACACCTAACCAACACGCCAACCAGGCTCAGTCCTTACAAATCAGTCACTGCTAGGTTCCTATTTTTTTTTCCTTGATAAGCTTCATCAGCTACTGCATATGTACCTTCCAGTACAAAAATGCTAATAGTTTAGCACAATAACCCAGTTGAAGTATTGAGCTCTAATAAAAAGCAGCCTTTAATTGTTGTATAAAAATGACCTTGTGCCGGCTCTGAGTCTGCAGCCTCATGTGGTTCACAGAATCCCAGAACTATCTGGGTTGGAAAAGCCCCTGAAGCTCCTCCAGCCCCACCATGACCCTCCCCCTGAGCGTTCCCAACTCCCCCAGATCCCTCAGCGCTGGCTCAGCCCGACTCTTCAACCCCTCCAGGGATCCCGGGGACTCCCCCCTGCCCTGGGCAGCCCATTCCAACGCCCAACAGCCCCTTCTGCACAGAAATCCTTCCTCAGAGCCAGCCTGACCCTGCCCTGGGCAGCTTGAGGCCATTCCCTCGGGGCCTGGCGCTGGGGCCTTGGCTCCAGAGACTCATCCCCCCTCTCTGCCCCCTCCTGGCAGGGAGTTGCAGAGGGCCAGGAGGTCTCCCCTCAGCCTCCTCTGCTCCAGACTGAACCCCCCCAGTTCCCCCAGCCGCTCCCCAGCAGACCTGTGCTCCAGACCCTGCCCCAGCTCCGTTGCCCTTCTCTGGCCACGCTCGAGTCATTCAATGGCCTTTTTGGGGTGAGGGGCCCAAAACTAAAGGCCTAAAGCTGAAGTTGCAGGCCCTGAGCCCCACAGCCCCTTCCATCAGCTGCTGGGGCTTCATTTTAAGCAACCTCAGCCCACCCTGTCCTGTCCGGTTCCAACTCCTGCGTTATCTCAGCATTATCTGGCTCGTTCACAGCATTACAACTCCATTCGCTGCCTGCATTGCTGGGATGCAGGTGGATCTCAGTTGCCTGACAACACGATGCTACACAATTTATCTGTACACATACCAGCCACACACCCCAAGACAGTCTCAGTGTCTGGAAGCAATTTACAGCCTGGCTAGTCCGTACCGCTCCAAATCCGTTGACAGGGAAAAAGAAAATCTGCAAGTCCCATTAAAAGTCGAAGCAAGTTTCTGTTCCCAACATTTACAGACAAATGAAAAAAGGTTAATTGCACTGAGGGGTAAATGTTTGTATTTTTAGTGGAAAGAAAAAGAGGAGAGATGAATGTGAGCTACAGCACACCAAATACCCTGCCTCTGAAAAGGGTTAAACGTGTAATTGTGCACTTTAAAAATCCTCTTTTAGCTTTCGTGTTTTGAATACTGGAGGAGAAGCAGAAAAGGCTTTGCCTTTTGGCATTTCCTTAAAATTTCATTTTTAGACCCACTTTAAGACTCCACTTTAAGACCCAGGCATTTCAAATTAGACTTTAAATCTTCGCTGGGTTTCAGAGTCAGTCAGTGAATCTGCCCAACTGCCCCAAAGGGCCACAAACTGCTTCAAGTGACACCATTCCCCTGTACAGGACCCAAATTTTGGTCAGTGTTGCTTCCTCATCTGTGAAACCACCCATCTCCACCAAACAACGTACAGGATCGAGGGCATCTACGATGGAAGAGACAGCCGGGCTGCTGCAAGAGAAGTTAAACTCTGCTGTACACGCTGGTCAGATTTCAGCACTTTCCTAACACGTGAAAACCTTTTATTTTAGGTAGGTGTTGCTCACAAGCACCATACTGATGTGAGATCCAAGAGACAACACCACTTGTTGCAACACGAACAGACGCAAATGTCAGTTTTCAGTCAAGATTTTGTACATGCGGCGTTAAAATCCAACCCACTGCAGAAGAAGTCTCCAAGAAATAAAGCAGCTGTGCAAGACTGATTAAAAAAAAAAAAAATTGCTCCTTAACCCAAATGTTCCTTTCCAACCTCTTGAGTTCTATCTTCATATGAGTACCATTGTCTCCTCTTAAGAGCTTGCAAAAAATGAAATTTAAAGGAAATGCCAAAAGGCAAAGCCTTGTCTGCTTCTCCTCCAGTATTCAAAAACTCCACGAAAGCTAAAAGATGGCATATTCATTACAAAAACACAGGATGGAAGGAAAAAAAAAAAAAAAAATCACCTCCCTGCCTCAGTCTCTATCAAACTACGCTGTTACAGTTGTTTTCTGCTGATCAGCATTTTCTCCAAGCTTTGGGTAGGAAAAAAACCTGTTATCCAAGAGCACAGCTGTAATAGTTTGGCCATAAAAAGAATAAAAGAAATAATGAAAGTCTGAGAGTGCTGGCCTTGAGACAAAAGTTACTAAAGCGAATGGGTGCAGCATTACCCATAATTACGCATCTTCAACAGTTTAAAACTCATTTTAGAAATCTGCATTGTCACTCCCAATTTAGGCCAAGCCCCAAATCTAGATTTTGCTTGAAACAAGCTAGTAATAATAAATACATCACACCTGCCCTAGCTTCTAGTGAACCAAGCATTAAAATGTTTGGTTGTTTGGGGTTTTTTATCTTTTAGAGTATTAGAAATCCCAAGCCAAGGGATTCTGCTCGCAAAGGAAGGTACTGAAATCTGCTATAAACCATGGGGATTTGCTGTGCAGAACGAAACGAGGACAAAGATTAAAAAAAAATTATTCTCAAGCTTATCGAAAGCATTAGAAGACATTTAGAAGACACCCAATGAAGAGAACTGATAAAGTTGTACAGTTCGATTTGCTGCTGCGAGGGCAACCACGGCCTGACCCTGGCACCAGCCCGACCCTTCGCAGAAGGGGTTGCACCAAGGAAACCACTTTGCTTCTTAAAAAAAAAAAAAAAAAAAGAGTTTCTTGAATCCATAATTCCATAAACAGGGACCGTGAAGCTGTGGGAAGAACATGCTAACAGGTGGGAGGGTGTCCGCGGCGCGGGGGCCAGCCCCCGAGGAGGTGTGGAACTCCAGCCTGAGAGAGGCTTCGCTAGCTAAGCTCATCTCAAGGCTAGAGGAAGCCAAAGGGAGGCTCCTCTGGCCCGGGGGGTATCGCTGTGGCCCTGCCTCCGCCAGCGCTGGTGCTCCTCTGCTCTCCACTGACTCAAACAACTAAAACACCAAAACCCGTGATGTTTCTGGTAGCACCTTCCGTGACGGCAACAATAAAAAAGCAGTTGCTATTCGATAATCTGAGCACACGCTGAGTACCAACTGCAACAAAACCACTATCTAACTCAAGGGGGTCAAGACATACCACCAACAGTCCTTATTTCTATATTTTGTTTGGTTTCTGGACCACGAACAGAATGTTCTCCAGCCAGATGTACACAATCCTGGGAAGCTTTCCTCACTTTTCTGCTAGACTTGAACCACAGAACACACCAGAAACCACCAAAAACTCCGCCAGGGCTTGATCAGTCGGCACATGGCACTGTTTGGGATTAGCCACACCAGCTAGTTATCATTGATGAGAACACCCCCAAACACGTCCTCAGGAACAGTTAATCCACTTCAAAATTTCTTCTACCTTAGTAAAAGGTGGCTTAAAGGCAGAAAAGCTCTAACACAGTTTTATTGGTCGAGCCACTGCATTTAGTAAGCGTGCCATCTTTCCAAAAACTGAAAAATTCTCCAAACGGTTCTTTTTACATCTTGTTTTTATACTTTGGCTGGTCCTTCAGGTAAGGAAAAAAAAAAAACCACACTAAAAAGCTTCGCAAAACTTGTTTCCACAACACTTCACATTTTGAATTTTGACAGATGTCAGATGTTTGCTATACCAGACATAAAAAATTTATTCAATGTTATTTCTTTTGTTCATTTTTAACTGAATTCAGGGCGCACAGCAAGGTACAGGAGAGCAAGTCCACTGTGGGCTGAGCCTCCCAGCGCTGTTTTTTGTCCACCATCAGAAGGAAAACTGTGAAGTATCACAAGCAGATTTCAAAGTTAATGAATAAGCAAATACTTCCTAAAGCCATTTACTCGTGTTTGTAGATAACAATCTCACTGCGCTGGTTTCAGCTCAGTTATGCTTTTGAAGATTGTCTTTGTTGCCACATTAAAAAAAAAAAAAAAAAAAACAAAAACCAACCAAATGCTTTTAAAAATATCAAATTATTTTATAGCAAAGGGCAAGTTTTATGGTTAAGGCATCGGAATACACAAAGCACGACGTAGGAGAGACTGTGGTCTGTACTGCCGGGCTGAAGAGCGTGCCCAGCAGTTATATTTATTGCAGAGACTCTGCACCTCGGTGCTCAGAAGGTTCTGCCGCTGCATCCCAGCCAATGCTCGGATGAAGACATGAAATCTAACACCTTTTTAATCCAATTGTGTAAAGCAAGCCTCAGTTAGAATGGTTTACATTAATACACATCCTCATTCTGGTAGGACTGCCACAGCCGTTAAGAAATCCACAGGGTGAGGTAAGTCATACCAAGTGCCCCACTTCCCTCAAGAGGTGCTTGCTTAAAGTCAGCCCTACAAAATGCAAAGCTGTATTTTCATCCTGAATAATTTAAAAACCAAAACAATATTTGGACAAAAAAATGGGAGCCAAAGCAAATAGTTGATTTCTCAGTCTTCTCCTGGGGAAAAGGAAGGCTGAAGCTTGTTTAAAAGGCACCTATCTGCCCAGCTTTACATTCAGCTTTCCAGTTAATTTGGGGGAAGAGACGAAGGTCAAGACAACAAAAATTAAGTTAATGGCAGTTTTTTCATCCTCAGGAATAGCCGGTATCAACTCAGCTATTAAATCCTTTGATTTTTCTTTTCCTAATACCCTGACAGTCATTGGTAGGACAGAAAGTATTTCAGTTAATGAGATTCTATCAGCCCCAACTCATTACTCTTCACCACTCTACTCTCATTTATTTACTTTACCAGCATCTTCAGTGCCAAATAGGAACTAGAGAGGAAAGTGCTCAATGTGTTTCCATGTGGCACCTGAAATAGCCCAATCACTGGTGTTAACTTGAGAAAAGTTAACCAGACTGGTTTCAGAGAAGGAGATTTAAAATCTATTTTGTGAAACAATATCTGCAAAAGTCATCTGAAGTTGCTATCGTGAGGCAATATTTGCAACCCGAGTCTCCAGAGAGCACCGAGGGGAAGCAAGTTCTGTAGTCAGGTAATCTCAAGATGAAGAAACCTTGCACCTCTACTGAAAAATCTGAAAAAGGTGGAAGTTCATCACTGTAATATCACTTTTTTACACTGAAAAACAATTCATAGCCCAGGTCGTCAAGGGATTTTCATTCTTTTCTTCTGTGGGTACATGTTTCTGATTATTACTCTTGATCTGCTTCAGTTACCACAACAATTATCTACACCCAAAACATTATTAATAGTTGGTTCCTTGCTCTACTGGTGAAACACTGGCTGCACAGATACAGAATTTAACGTATTCTTCTTAATACAAGAGAGAAAACAGGGAGTGCCCTCAGGGAAAGCACCTCTCGACTGCTTGGGCAAGAAAGGCTGTTTCTTGGAAGAAACTAATGGACAACTGTGGTGGAAATAGAGAACAACCATGTTGGAAGGTCAACCCAACTCAACGATGACCCAAACATCACAGCAAATAACGCAAACGGACACTGGAGTAAGAAGGGTTAATGGTGCTGTAGCACCACAACTCTTCAAACAAAATCCCTCGAGCTTACAAGACTACAAAGGGTAAGGGTTTTGCTCAATCACTCAAGGGGACAAGGGTTAAAAATCCATCCACCGATGTGTAGTGAGAGGAGAACCCCACGGCTCTCCCCCGAGGGCCTGTTCTCATGATGTTCTACAGCAAACACACGCCTGGCATTGTCAGAAATTTGGGAATATCATCAAGCACAGACTGAGCAGCAAAGGTCTGCAAAACATCAAGCCTTAAATGAGTAATTAACATACTATGCACAAAATCTTACAGCGCGTTTATCACTATAGTTATGTGCTTGCCAGTAACGTCAGATTTCTCTGAACGTCTGTCAAGTTTGTTTTCATCTTCTTCCCAAAGAAACGAATCTTGCCTTTGGCACCATCATTGTTTTATAGAGTGGTTCTGTAATTCAGATGTTGCTGAGTATGGGAGTGGGATTTTAACAAAGATGCACAGGGAATAGCATGAAGTCAGATGCCCATCAAAAGTCATCCACCCCCCCCCCCCAAACCATCCTTTCCGATAATAAAAGGATTTGACAGCATCAAAGCTGATCAAACGCTCCTTGGAGAATTCCAGGCAGAACTTTATAGACATCTCAGCACCAGGCTGGGGAGCACCTTGAAGAAAAGGATCAAGACCCTAAACCTGATTTGCTGTTTCCTAGAGAGCTGATAAGCAAACTCGGTGCTCTCACGGCGGGCTGCGGTTCTGCACAGCTACGGGGCAGCATTCAGCATCAGTTGGAACTTCCTAGGGGTGAGGTTTTACATCCAGAGAAAAACCTGTCGGCGGAGAGCAACGAGAGCAAAAATTACTGAAGCCCTGGGTCTTGCTGTGTTAGAAACCCCAGCTGCCTTCCTGCACCGGGGCTTATTCCGCTACTATTTTTTTTCAAAGAAACCACAACGTCAGGTAGGCTTTTGAAAGGGTAGTGTAAGTGCAGCTTACACAGCTAACGCAGCCTCCGTGCTCTAAGCTCCTATTCATCATCTTTCTATTTATCATACCGACGCGAAACATTTACAAAACAGTCTTCAGTGAACACGGCCCATTAAAAAGAACTGCAAAGTCATCACGCTTCCAGGGATAAATAACGTCTTCTGGCAGGGAGCTAATGCAGGATAATACCTTGTTTTCTGTAGCAGCTTTGCCTCAAATAAAATATACGGTCTTGATCAGTAGCAAGATCTTGCACAATCTTCTCCCTCTAACAGTTAAAGCGAGCTCTGGAGCGATGCTCCGCTCGAAATGAGCCTCCGTGGGGCAACATGAGAACGGCTCTGGAAAACAGAGACAACCAAAAGAGTTTTCCGATCCAGAGCTCTCCCTCTTTATCTTTACCTTAAAAACCTTACGGGTTTTCACCCTCTTTACACATGAAAAAGCCCAGCAGAGACATTCGGACAACACCAACAGCCTCGCTCCTGTTGGTCTTTGGGACTATCAGCAGTTTCCAGGAGAAAGGCCAAGTGCTCCAGCAGACTCTGGGCATTTGCTCCATGTACCAGAGATGTGGATTTTCTCTTTTAGAGGCAGCAAAAGGTCGTCTGGCAACAAAGCTAAAACTAGCCCTTGAACCCATTACCCCAAACCCACATATATTTTTAGCGAGTGGAGTTTGTCAGCTTCAGTGGGCAACAGGGAGAGATAAAATTATGATTTCGGTTTCCTATTACACACATCAGTTATAAATGCAGACAAAAATGATAAGGTTTATTATATACTGGTAGCTATATATTACAATAGTCTCTGCAAAATGTAATTTTCAAAGGCAAAGATTTATAGAAATGCACATGCCGACAGAAAAACAAAAAAGATAATCCTACAACATAACAGCTCAACCTCCCTCCAAGATGCAAACGCCATTACATACGAACGCAACTACGGAACAGAAACGTGCCCTGCTCTCCTAATAAGAAGTCCAATAAATGGCAAAAATCTGCCAGTTGCCACAGAGATAGTTGGATTTTGTTTTGGACAACACTGAAAAATCACCTCTGCCAACATCACATCCTAATGCCTTGTAGAGATAAACAGGAAAGGTGTGTTGGAGGGGACCCAACCAAGATTGCCCTGCTGTCACATGGGGAACGTCGCTGAATTTCTACACACGTCATCTCAGTCCTCATCCTCTGCCAGCCTCCCTGAGAGATAACACTACGATGCCAAACTTTTGGAACACAGGGCAATTTTTCAAACCTTCTCGTTGTTCTCATGAGGGAATATCGCCTTTCGCCCTGTTGTGGCAGCTATCTCATGCAAGTTGGCTTTGCAGATAATATCAGACAACAGCTTGGGTTGGAAGGGACCTTAAAGCCCATCTAGTCCAACCCCGTGCCCCGGGCAGGGCCACCTTCCACCAGCCCAGGTTGCCCAAAGCCCCGTCCAACCTGGCCTTGAACCCTTCCAGGGAGGGGGCAGCCACAGCTTCTCTGGGCAGCCTGTGCCAGGGCCTCACCCCCCTCACAGGGAACAATTCCTGCCTCAAACTAAAAGAGGACAGATCTAGATGAGATCTAAAACCATCACCCCTTGTCCTATCGCTACATGCCCTTGTACGAAGTCCCTCTCCAGCTTTCAAGCTGACAGAACGTATGAAATTGCAGTCTTTAAAACATAAAGAACATCTCAACAAAATATCCCGCAGCCATCAAAACCAAAACTCTTCCTGAAGGCTCTCCCAGTGCTACTGCCCACCACCATCTTCCAGAACTTAAGTTGCCTCCGTTACTGCACAAGCAGAAGGAAAACACACCACAGGACAGTCAGCCCGCAGGACAGTGCCAGCATGGTCAAAATGGGAAGAAAAAGAACAATTAGAGAAACGTCATTACTCATTTTTAGGTGACAGGAGGGCCAAGCAGCTGATACAATGAGGATCTGGAAATCTGGAAGTTTTTAAAGAAGCAAGAGGGTCCATCTCAAGAAGAATCATATTTTGGTTCAGAACTCCATTAAAAGAGTATTTTTGCTGCACGGGGCATTTTATTGAGCGTGCTTTTCACTCACCTAGATGTGCACATGCAACCATGGCTTCAGGGGGCACAGGTAACTGCGACACTAATTCTTTAAAGGTTTTCCTAGAGCTGTTAACCATTGGTTACCGCGCCAGCGTGCGAGTGTATTTAAGGATTATTTAGTTTATTTAAGGATTTCTCAGAACGTGTGCTTTTCTTGGAACACAAAGGCAGAGCTTAAGCTCTTCTTCCCCTTATTTCTCAAACCTAAATATAGGTGCTGCAGAACGTAAATTCCCGAGTCCCCGAGCTTTTCAGCAATTGTTTGACATTTATTAGAATACTCCAACGCTCCAAACCTTCCAGCAACACCCCTTCAAGGCTCAAATACAATCACTTCAACTGTATAGCTAAGATTTCTTAAAGCAGTTGATATTAATAATTCTTCTACGGTTTAATAACTCTTCAGACCAACAAGTTCCTGTCCTCCTCTGTATTTTCACCATTACAAGCCGCAAACCTTTTGCTGAAGCAAAGAGGTTCCTGGAAATACACAGAAGAGAAATGAATGAGAACCACCCAGGTCATCACCATTAATGAAAATCAGCTGCACAAGAGCAGATAGAAACAAATAAAATAGAAACAAATAAAAATTAAACTCAGTGTTGACCTTTCTCTTCATTCACATCCTCTCTCCATGTTGACTTCTCTCTCCCTTGTGTGCGTGGCTAAATGTTCTGGTTACTGCTTTATACTTTCAACATATTTCTGTCACAGAAAAAGTGGCAGAAGACCATAAAAAAAAAAAAATGGGATTACTGCATATTTAACTAGAGGTCTGTCCTTTAAATTCAACAGGTGACCAACAAACCACCGTGCTATATTCTTCATGATTTTGTGTTTTGACTACTTGTGTCGGTCCACAACCAACCAAGCCACACTTTTGGGCCAGATCTTCCGCTTGCAACTCAGCTTTTTAAGACCATGAAAGCTTTTCTAGCTGTATTTGAAGGAAGAATTCGGTTCAAAATCTTTGTGCTTTTTTAGATTTGTTATGTTTAAGCGTGCAGGTATTGCGTGCTCCGTACCGACACGCTCTGAAGACAGTTTGGGGTTTTTCTGTAGCGTACAGCCACCTATTTACGTAACAGTTTTCGGAAAACTGATTTTAATGAGAGCTTCAGCTACAGGCTCTAATAACTGCATCTGTAAGGCACGCATATATTGAGTGTGTAAAATAGCTATTGCATATTGAACAGAAACCTTTTACAAGAGATGACTAATTCTTTCTTCTAAAAATGATTCCCTTAGCATGGAGGGAACATTTATGGCATACTTACAGACTTCTGAAGGTGGGGTTTACATTGGAAATACTGATTGAACCATCAGAGTCGAGACCAAAGCAGCAGACGCTTCTGTAACAAAGCTACAAACCTCATAAAAATATTTTTCTGAAGTCAGCATCTGCTAAAAAAAAGCCATAGATGAAGCTGATATACCTACAGAGAAAACCCGTTTCTCTACATGTTTGCATAAGCACAAAAATCTGCTAAAATGAGAGTTTGGAGGTTTTTTTCCCCCATTTTCTCTTCAAGTTTGTCAAAGTCTCATATTTCAGGAATGCTAAGGACAGTATTTTGCCAAGTCATCAGCTGGGAGAGTGAAACAAGAAAGGAAAAGAAATCTCTAGGCTCAAAAGACCTGAAATACCGGGCGCGACTTTGTTCTACTTGGATTTTATAACCTAAAAATACAAGATCAGTAGAGCAGTATATCTTCTCTGAAATGTCACTTTTCTAGTAAGCATATCCAATCTGCTGGAAACTAACGCTCCACAGCTTTGATCACCTCCTGATGGCACCCCAAACACACACCGCACTGGCAGGAGCTGTGGGTGCCCATTCTGCGGGTGTCAACTGCTGCTTTAAGCGACTCTTTCCTACACCTGCGTGAAGGCTCAGGCCAGAGGAAAGGCTGGACGATGGTTTGGGTTGAAAAGCACCTTAAAGCCTATCTAGTCCAACCCCCTGCCCCGGGCAGGGCCACCTTCCACCAGCCCAGGTTGCCCAAAGCCCCGTCCAGCCTGGCCTTGAACCCTTCCAGGGAGGGGGCAGCCACAGCTTCTCTGGGCAGCCTGTGCCAGGGCCTCACCCCCCTCACAGGGAACAATTTCTGCCTTATGTCCAAGAATCTCTAGGAGCAGCTTTCCCTGCAGACCTCAAAGGCAGAAGAGCCAGAAGTGTCACATCTCAGCACAGCCTCAGGAAGGGCAAGGCTGCAATCTGGAAAACTGCTCTAAAGGAAGAAAGAAAAACCCATCAGAGATGGCAGTCCTGGTTCCAGTTTTTCAACAATATACTCTATAAACCACCTCTCGCCCAATACCAACTCCTTCCTAGAACAGTTTTATTAGGGGAGGCTTATGTATTTTTTCTACGTTAGGAAATAAAAACTTACCAAAGGCCAAAAAATCTTGTACCTATCTGTGTCCATCTTAAGTAACATCACGCACCCCAGGCCCTCAACTTTAGTCTTAAATTGTCTCTGGAAAAAAAAAAAAAAAAAAAATTCTCTTTCCTAAGGAACACAATCATTTCAGAACACAGATGAAGGGAAACCATAATGTGGTTATTTCCAGACACCTCTGCTTTGCATTGTAATTGCATTCACAGGCTTTTGACACTCCAAATTAGAATAAATGAAAAATAAATAAAGGAGGACGTACAGTTTGTGTGATATCACACTGAGCCAAGCCAGCTTCACGTCTCCTGTAGCATCCTGAAGACTCAGTGCTGCCCCAGCTCCAAATAAAATATTCCCTTTACTCCTACTAGTTTCTTTAATAAAATTTTAATTACCCTGAAGGCAGTTACGGCTGCATACAAAGATGGATGCCTCATAATTAATATAACAGAACTCCACGACTATTGTCTAGCCACATTTTGTAAGTCTGAGAAGGTTCTATTGGGCAAAAGAGTTTGGCAGCCACATTTTTATGTTTTATTTTCTTAAATGGCTGCAAGCGTCAAGAAGCAGGAGCATTTATCACCCCACAAAACCCCATGTGACACATGGGCAGGCTCCTTTCCTAATTGGAAAATTATTTACGTCCTGCTTGTGCTCTCTTAAGAGTCACCTAGGAAAAGCAAAGGCATTACTGTCTTGCATAAGTGCTCTGTGTGGCTTACGCACGTGGGCTCTTCTACAGTTCACAGCCAAGCTGCGGGGCTGATTGATGATGATAACCAATATTTGCAAATGAATCCAAGAAGAAGCTTTAGAAATTCATGGGTGAATGGAGGAGAATAAAATTATATGGAGAACTACTGGTGGAATTATGGAAAATGGATTACCGGGGTTATTTTCAGCGTGGAATATCTTTAACCCCTACTCTTATTTAGAGCGTAGCAACTTCCATTTGGAGACTTTAGATGACCAAGTTGCACAATAAGTTCCATCGTAATGACAAGCATTCACATCACAACCCCCGAGTGGTCTCTGTGGCACTTTAGTTGCCAATCTTGACAAGGTTAAAGTCTAAACAGGGCAAGAGGGGGGAAAAAAAAAAATTGAGGAAAAAAAAAAAAAAAACCAACTCTTCTATTCCCCTGTATTTACCAGGTAAAAATAAGACACAGTTCACAAGGATGCTTAATTTACTTCGTAATGATTTGGTTAATATTTTCTATAAATTGGACAGAAATTGAGAGACAAAAGTAAAAACCCAACCACACACAAACTACTGAGCAAGGAATGAGCTTTTCTTTAGAAACTTCAATGTGGACAGGCAGTTAAAAAAAAACAACAAAAACACGCACAACACAAACTCCTGCCTGTTTAGGTAGCTAGAGAGAAAAAGGAGAGAAAAAGTGACTTCTGACAACTCCTTCAGGTTAGCTATTGTGAATATCTTAATAAAACAGAGCTATCTGCAACCAAAGGAAAACCAGCAGCAGCAACCTGGCACTAAGATCTAGAAAAACCTTCAAAACCACAAGCGGTAAAGCCCAGACCACTAGAAGCAGAAATTGCCTTTCTGACAGCTCATAACTTAAGCTTTTTTTTTTTTTTTTTTAAATAAACAAAACCCAAACCCATATCAGATTCAGAGAAGAGTAGAAAACAGACAAGATGATGTTAAGGGTGTAGGCAGGCCTGCCCAAGAGAAGGTGGTGTAGGCTAGGTCTACCAGCAGGCCACGTCTAGAGTCGAGGCTACTACAACTAGATCCACATCTTAAAAATCATTTTAAAAATCCTATTGCCCTAAAAATGATTCTAACATGGAAATAACGTATGGAAGAAGCAGGGACAAAATGGAAATGCCAGCACTGAGTCAGTTATTAAGGTAATCTCTCTCCAACTACTTCAACCCCCATAGACACATTTAAGAGCTTCTGCTTTGCTGCAAATGGAAACAAAAGTGCACGCGCTCAGAAGAGGGGCAGTTTTGAATTAAGGTGAAATTAAAGCAAAGGCAAATAGCTTAAGGCATCTAGAGAGCTCATCTGATGCCCTGTCTTCAGAAAACCATCCATCACCTTTGCTTTGCACAGCATGACTCCTGGTCGTTTCCGAAGGACACAGCTCATGTGGTTTCTATCCAAAAGGACTGTTTTGCTTAGCTCCTTCTCACCGGGACTGTGTGTGGTTTCACCCCAAACACGGACCAGATGTAAGGAGACCTGGGTGTTAGAGGACGCTTCTCAAGGGTGACCTTCGCCCCGTCGCGTCTCGTAGTCGAATGGGTCGTTCTCTGAGAATCAGCTTCTTGCTGAAGTACCTTGTTCATCAGCTGCGAATGGAGAAGTGTCACCTTCAAGCCTTACCTGGCTTTTCAAAACGCCAGAGCGGTGATGCCCTGCGATGCGCTGGCCTCTTTCACAGAATCAACTAGGGTGGAAAGGACCTTGCAGCTCCTCCAGCCCCACCATGACCCTCCCCCTGACCGTTCCCAACTCCCCCAGATCCCTCAGCGCTGGCTCAGCCCGACTCTTCAACCCCTCCAGGGATCCCGGGGACTCCCCCCTGCCCTGGGCAGCCCATTCCAACGCCCAACAGCCCCTTCTGCACAGAAATCCTTTGCTCCCTTCCACCCCTCCATATTCATGAGACACACAGACACCAGCACACAGGCCTAAATAAATCTAGCTCTAAATAAACCTTCCTACCTGCGGTGGAGCACCTGATTAAAGCGGTTCCAAAGATCTGGATTGTTTCCACTGACAGCTCAGGGTTAGACAACTCAATCCTGTTCTTCCAAGTCCCTGGGAAAGTCAGACCCCCAAAGCATGCAAAGCTCTGCGTCTCCAGTCCTAACTTGCAGTATGCCCCAGCAAAAGTTTCAGTAAATTTAGGTCACCTACTCTGCCTTAAATCAGCTGTGAATTATTTTAAGACCCTCATATTAGATGCCCCGTGTATATCAGTGTCCATCTGCGTACCGAGACCGTAGACAATACAATTCCTTAACACAAGCACGGTCCCTTCTGTGAAACGATGATGCAAACCTCAGTGGCATTAAAAAAGCTGAAATTTGCCACCTTTATTCTGCCTGACATAGCAGGACCTGAGCAGGTCTCTGCTGGGTACTCTTTCAGAGTCTGGTATTCTTCTGCAGATATTTGACGATCTAAATGCATTTTACATGGAGAAAATAAACAAAAGGAACAGGATCGGCGAAAGCCTCAAGACGAACAGGGGGTCAAAATCTTTACAGTGACTGACTCAAGCTCCACTCTGATCTATTATAATGTGCTTGAAAGGTGCCTTTTAAGTGGTTTTTCTGCTCTTGTTCTCTCCATTTTATTTGTTTCTGAAATACATTCTCTCACATTTCTTCTGTTCAAAAATTCCTCAGAAACTAAATAAAGACAGTGAAGTTTGACAGCTCAAGAACTTTACATGAATTTAAAAGCCATCTCAGAACCGAGTCAAGGCTGAACTTCTCAGGTAAGAGGCCAAAGGAAGCTGCGTGAAAAGTATTTCAAAATTTTGACATTCACCTAGAATATTTTCCTGATTCTTTCTCACACAACTTGAAACCAGATTTGTCTAAGGCCTGCCATCTGATTTTGTCATCCTCGTTGAAGAGGGCTGGGGTTTTAATTCACTCCCAGTCAGCGGGGAAACCATAGAGACTGGCGTCAAATGATTTTATGGTCATTTTAAAGTCAATATGATGGACAAAGTTATGAGGCTGCTTGATCCAATCCAGCAGCTCTGTGGCACCAGACAGGAAAGGTTCCTCTTCCTCCTCACTTCAGCCTTCCTCCTCCTCTTCTCCTGACCGTGTAGCACTCAGCTCTTTGTCCAACAGATCCTTCTGTGAACCCATTCAGCTCAGCCCAGCCCCACCCGCACCCTCCCCACATTTTTTGCAAGGCTACCTAGTAAAAATCAAGAAGCAACAAAGCAAGGAGGAAGGGTGGGGAACCACACAAGTACAAGTGAGGTCCCTTTTAGGCAGCACTAAGTGGCTGAGACGACTCAACAGTCTTGTCTATGATGAAGAGGGAAGGAGGCTCTCGCTGACCCAAGACAGTGGTTATTCTGCACAGATTTCTACCTTGCCTTTTTGCCCGAGGTCACCATTCCCACAGGAGACTCAGCAGAAACTAACGTTTGCCAGCGCTTCAGCAGCATGTTGAGTTAATGTAAAATACAGGCAACATCAATTTAATGTATTGGACATGAGTCACAGCAGCTAAGACACATCCACTCTTCCATGATACCTCCAGCAAGCGAGAGGGATGGACAGTTGGAGGCAGTCATGTCTCTCAACGCTTCACTAAGGAAGGCAAAGCTTATCTAACAGAAAAACACAGATGCCCTTCTCTTGCTATGACTTCAAAAAGAATTTTTTTTAAAAAATCACAAGCAAACACCCCCCCTCCAAAAAAAACCCAACCAAAACAACCAACCTCTTTCCCAACCCATGTTAAAGAAGCCCTGAGAAACCACTGAAAGAAAAGAATGAACCTGATCTCAAAGACAAGGTCATTCGATATAATCCATACACTTTCCTCTGCTGGATGAAGATGAAGGATAAATTCCAAGATATATTCAAGGCTACTTTTTTTTTTTTTCCTTCAAACTTGTCTGGGGAGATTCTAAATTCCACTTGATGCAGGTGTACAGTTGTGTGTGTAAATCTAGACCAAGGCTGCTTCCCTGCAGTTCAGTAACGAGATTAAAGTGTCCCCTTTAATCAATGCCACCAGCACCAACTTGCTGCTCCTTTAGCAAAACGACAAAGAGCAGGAAACGAAGAACAAATAAACAACAGAAAAAGCAGCTCAGAATCCCTAAAGCATAAAAACACCATTGTCTGGGCTCGGTTTTGGCCAGGAAGCTTAGCAGGTCCGTACACACCTACTCAGTTTTGCCACTGAGGAGAGGATCCAAAATTCACATCCAAAAATCACTTGATGAATCAGGCAGAGTGTTACTGTCCAAACTCCAGCTCTCCCTCGTGCCAGTTCCTAACACATGCTTTTGTCTGACTTTTCATGTGACAGACCAGAGAAGCAGCTTTTCTTGTGTTTTATAATCACTGTCCTAACAGCTCTGAAGTCAGAGACGACGGAAGATGTAGCGTGGAAGTCGTATCACGAAGAGTGTTGACTGAAAATTCTTTACATGTTCAGGCGGCCCAATGACTCATTCGTGGTCATTTTGCTGCATCTGCCGCAGAGAAACCAGAAAATGTTTCAGCTTATTTATATTAAAAATAAAAAGTCGAGGAAAAACAAAAAGCAAAGCACAGAAAGTTCTTGGTATTTAGAGTTCCCAGGCAGCATCTTCACTGTGGTGACCAGATAACCAGTTGCCTAACCCAAACGCCTTCTGCGGACAGTGTCTGGGCACCACCTTCCTGTAACCGTCAAAGGGCATGAAACTCAAAATAATTCTTTCATCAGTCCAGCAAAGCTGTGTGCTGCACAGCGTATTGCAGAGGCTCTGCACTGTCTCAAAGAAACTGATTCCACTTTAAAGAGTCCCACAAAAATTACATTTATAAGCAATAAATTTCAGAACTTTCAGCATTGGAGATTTATGCCAGACACGTTATGGATGTTTGAGTCACCACCAATTTAAAAAAAAAAAAAAAAGTAACGGGTTTATAAACTGTTTTTCATTTGGGGGGCTGTTTAAAAGCTCAAAAGACATCCTGGAACAGCGTGAGCACGGTGCAGCTGGGAGCTAACTCTCTCTACACGCAAATGCTCCTTCCTACCCTCTCAGGATACGTTCACCCTCCCCTTGAACTCTCTGGATGTGCGGAAATGAGCCCGAAGGCCGCGCTGGACCGGGGTGTGGAACGGGACGGTGGAAGAGCACGGGTGTGAGAACGAGCGGGTCGGCTGGCCGGCGTCCAGGCAAAGTAAGAACAGGCAGGAAGCAATCTGGAGCGGGGAATAATCCAGCAGAGACACACAAGCGTTTCAGGAGACGAGAGCTGCAAAGGCACGAGGAGCTCCAGCAAGATGCCAGACAGAAAGTTCTCCTGAAGCATCGAGGGATTATCGCTTCATCTATCTTGCAAGTGCAAGGGGTCTTCAAGCAGGCTGTACAGATCCAGCACAGAGCACGGGATAAACATTCACCCACCCTCAGATCTGCTCCTAAGAGATAACCGATACCGTCTCATTTTGTAAATAAGGGTACAGATAGCTAAAGGTCATCCTAAACCCCCCAGACAGCAAAGTTCAGGGAGACACGTGAAGATTTTCTCTTCCTCTCTTCCCTACTTCCCCGTTTCTGAAAGCCTCTCCCTACCCCAGAGATTACCACAAGGTTTCTATCCTGAACAATGAGAGTTTACAACTCTTTTTTTATTTTCTCTGCCATTTGGGTGAGAACCTGTGCTTGCACATCCCGCCTTGGGCCACAGCGAAGCACAGACCACAGGAAAAATCTGTCCTGCAGAGCATTTCACAAGTCAACTGAACAACCCAGAAACAAAAGGCTGTCAGTGCTGCACTCAAGGCTCGAGAACAAGCCAGGAAACCAGTGAAGTGGGTTTTTTTTGTGGAAGCCTCCTTCCATTAGGAACTGACACTTCAGCCCTTGTGTGCCTGCTGGTGATGAAGAATGAACGATCCCAAGCAACGCCCTTGAAGCAGCTCCCTTCACAAAGGCATACATCAACGTAGCAATTCTGGTTTGCTTCTCTTTTTTCTTTTTTTTTTTTTGTTTGGTTTGGTTTTCTGGGGGCTGAAAGCAACTTCTGCTTCCCAGCACTTCTGCTCTTTGGCCATCTGAAGGCATCTGGAGGTCTCCAAACCCGTGTACATGCGCAAGTCCTCATCTGCAGTCAGGCAGCTTTTCTCCAGCCTACATAAGCACAGACTAACCACCAATAAGCCTTCTGGGCTCTCTTACGTGTACTGCCTTTGTCTGATCTTGTTTGTTTGGTAACCACAGAAACAGTTTTTAAAACTAGATGAGCAGACACACAACCTTCAGAGACCAAAGCTTCAGGCTTTGTTTCCATCTAGAAAGACCCATTTGGCACCCACTCATCTGCTCCTCTTTGTGAACGCTGTCGGATGAAGGATGCACTTACCTCTCAAGATGCTTCTCGCGCGGGCGCCCCACACGCAGACCTGCTTTAACAGAAAATGTTTCTTGTTTTCCTGCGTGACAGCTAGCCAGCTCCCTTCTGAAGGCTCCCTGCACTGCTGCGGACCCCCAGAGCCACTCAGACACCCCCCAGCTTCAGATATAATACAACCTTATGCTATTTTACAGAAGAATTTGTTTACCAGCAGTCACGCAGGCGTCATAAAACCGAAGCTGGGACATGGAGATTGCAGCATGTCACACGAGAAATGCCATTAATAACAGCCTGCTCTCCTTTAACCGTGGCTTCCCCTGCCACCGCGCTCTTCTGGCACCCGTGTCGTGCAAAAAGCTGCTCTTCCTATCAGTAACGAAGCAGACTGCAACCATGCAAACACATCCATCTACAAAACATCACTCGTTCCTTTATTACTTTTCAGTTCAAAATCGTTCTCGTTGCTGAAGACTCCCCAGAGACCTATTCCAGCCTCCTCCTCTTCCCCACCAAAGCAACTGCCTTATCCCTTCCCACAACCCAGCAACTCCTCTTAAAACAGCCTTCACTACACAGATGGCTTTTCTGGACTTCTCCTCTACCTCTCGAGCAACGGGGATTTAACATAAAAATTTCAAGCAAGATTCAAAACTAGATTTTTTATTTTTTTTCTCCTCCTCCTTTTCTTTTTACTCCTACTGCTGTATCAATTTGGACCGTATTCAGCTTAAACATTATGGGCTACAGGCTGCACGAAAGGTATTTACAAAAGAAAGTTTGCGAGTGAAGCATTTCCTGGTGACAACAGCTTCGTTATCGTGTCCTTATGGTGTCTTTACACCCCTCAGGAACAGAGTTTCCAGCAGAAACACACGAGCCGGCACACGGTGGGGTCCTGTCCTTGCGTAATTTTCAGATGTGGCCTGCAACAACTCCTCTGAAGATCAGCAGAAAGGATCTCTAAAATATTCTCATCTGACTTGACAACTAGAAAAAGGGAGAAGCACAAGCCAACATCCCTGAGATAGCAAATGGTGAAGGGTGGCAACCCAGGGGAAAAAAAAACAAAACAAAACAACACACAAACACAAAAACCTCCTCTTTCCCCCCTGCCCTTTCCTTCTCTCTCCCTTGCTTCCTTTCCTCCAGATGTTGTCTGAGACACAATTTATCTGTTTGAAAATCCTCTGTTTCAGGCAGACTACCAAACTAGCTGTTCCACAAATGGAAGAACTTAAAAATGGAAGAATTTAAAAATTAATGGAGGAGTCACCAGCAAGAAATATTGGTCAATACAGAAAAGGAAGAATGAAAGATTGAACAGGAGCTGCTGAATGCACGAAGAGAAACGTCGGGGTGATTTTTCACTTAAAAATAACACAAAATGCACATAAACAAAGGTAAAAAAAAAAAAAAAAAACCACACAGGAAAAAAGCTTAGGGTTTTGAAGGCGCAGCATAGCATTACAGCAGCTCAATACCCCAAGGTTTTCCTGAAAATTCATACAGCGACTAGCTTTTTTACCCCAGCTTTGGCGTTTAAGGATGCCCGCACCGTTATTCCTCTGCTCTCCTGTGGTATAAACATCTGAGGCAGCTGTTGCCAAACGCATCGAAATAACAGCACCGAACCACACTGGTAATTCTGCATTTTCGCAAGAGCCAAAAGCTGGGATAATTAGCTGGAATTATAGGAACCGATTCTCCACACAACCTAAAGGAACCATTAAACGAGACAAGAGTTGGCTGCGCTCGCCGCCGCGAACCCACATACGCATTGCCACGCTTCCTCAGAAAACTTCAAGGATTTGGTACACGCCGAGCTCCGCGCTCCCACTGGACTCAAGAGCTGAAATATTACGGAAAGAAACGCTGAAGAAATGAATATGAGGGAGCTAACAGGTTTTTGCTTTTCAGAGAAAAAGCAGCGGGTCAGCGAGGCTAAGGGCTCACAAAAGATGCACTCAAAACCCGATACGGTCACGCCGAGTGCCGGGGCACTCAACATTTTCCATCCCACGGTGCCGCGGCGCAGGGCGGGAATGAATGCAGCCGAGGTGTACACACGGACGCACACAGCCTCGCTGCCCAAGGACGCCTATTTTAATTATAATGGTTGCCACGGTTACTTTAATTCCATCACCGCTCCAAGTAGTCTCACAACTCCGACTCCACACCGCTAATCAGGAATCTTGCATAACATTAGCACAGAATAACCCAATTTAAACTAACTTCAAAACCTGGATTATTGCAGAGGATGTTGACATAAAAAGAAGAAAAAAGGGGGAAAAAAAAAAAAAATACACTGTTTTGTTCAGGGAAACGCATCTTCTGTATTTGTCTCCAGCAAGTGCTCTGTCATCTTATCCACGTGGAAGCTATGGATGAGCCCAAGCCAGAGCAGAACCAAAATTAAACACTATTTTTACTCAAACACGGTCCTCCAAATTTTCTTATAAAGGAAAAATTTTTTAAAAGTACGATGCTGTCATAACAAGTCCAAGATGCCGAAAGAACTACTCCTAGTTATTGGGAGAAAAAAAAAAAAACAAAACAAAACAAAAAAAACCACCACAACAAGGCAGTCCTGGAGTATCAAGGATGGAAAGTTTGGTGTAAGAGCCTACGAGCTGCAGGAAGAGGTTTCAGACTGCAGCTTCTAAGTTCTTTCTTTGACCACTGCCCATAGCTTGACCAGCAAAGTTGTGTGGAAAATACGCCTATAATTTAAACACAGCTGTAATAAGCAAAGCTGACCTTAGTCTAGACAAAGAAACTCCCTGAAAGCTATTCTAGTCTTACTTTCTGGGCTTTAGCCTGTAAAATTAGGCACAGGGTATGGATCTAGCTAGTGGAGAAGAGACAAACACTACGTGGTTCCATCTGTGGGCCTTAAGCAATTCAAACACAAGCATCTCTGCGTAGGGCAAGTTAAATACCCCCCACATTAGGATGTAACCGGCAAAAAAAAAAAAAAAAAAAATATCTCTTCCCACTGCACAAAGCCAGTCTGGATCCTTTCTCCAGGGATTTTGAAAGCAGGAGACTGAGGCCTTCCACAGGCATCCATCTAGCTGTCAACTACCAAGATAATAAAGCCAAATGTAAGTTTTTCTGCCCATTAAAATACAAATTATTTTCTTCTTCACTTAAGTTTTTTCCCCTTCATAATCTCTGCTCTCTGGAATTTCCCCTGGACATACAGAATCCATGTCTGCACGGACACTTCACTAGGTACAACAGGATGCAGCTCCACTTCTTACCCTGGGAAAGTGCAGAAGACATTACATTTCTCTTTCCCAGCCTTAAATGGCCAAAACCCAGCATCATTCCCCAAGGCAAACCAAAAAGCAGCAAAATCTGACCTTCAGTGGTATCAGCTTTGGTGAGCCACCCTGCAGACTGTTTTCTGTAGTTGCATACGATCCTGCATTAGCTTTAAAAGGAGCAGTAAAAAGAGAAATTTTTCTGCTGTTTACAGTATCTCGTTAGAGATAACGTAGACACAGAAGCTGCATGCCCAGTCCTCAGCTCCTGAAAAAATTACCAGCACAGCCCTAACTGGCTTACGCCTGGGGAACCCTTTGAGATCTAGTTTGTGCCGCGCTCTCATGGCACTCCTTGGACTTAATTCCTGCAACGGAGGCTTTCAAAAAGATTAGCTACTTCACAAGGTCCCATAAAATCCCATTTTCTACAACGTCTCCCACCTCACGTGGCTAGGGATGAATCACATGGGTCAGAAACCGCACAGATGACGGAGGAAAATACCTTATCGTTCGATAAAGGAAGCAGAGAGGTGAGAACCGTGTGAGCTGGCAAAGTCTGCCACGTGCAGTGTAACACCTCCAGTTAGCAAACCTCGAAGAAGAAATTAAAAAGCATTTCTAGAATATGCAGATACCACTAATTTGACCTGAATTTCAAACACCGACGGCGCTGGGGAGGTTACCCAGTAAGGCAGGACACTGCTCTGGCAAGGAGATGCAACCGTAGTTTAACAGACTTCCCCTCCCACAAATTCTCGTATTGAAGCCTAATTTGTTCTGCTTGTATTGTGCTCATCTGTGCATTATTTAAATGCATTACAAAGCCAGACAACAAAAATCAGGGATAGTCTGGTATTCAGCACTTCTTCCACTATTTATTTTGTTGCTTGGTTATTCTCCTCTCCAGAGTTTTTTCCCCACCAGCTAAAATTCACGCTTGTGTTAGGAAATAACGATTACGGCAGGAAAACTGAGATGGTAACAAAACCACCACCCCCACTCTTGTATTTAAGCTTGAAATAAGATTTCCCATGGAAGACTGTAGATATTTCAGCAACACTTTAACAGCAGCGTTTAAACCACCTCAGTCTAAAATACCTTCACCCTAAGCCGCGGCTCTCCTGCCATCAGTCTCAGTGGCAGCAGGTTAGATCTCACCATCCATCAGAGCACAAGAAATGGATCACAGCGGCGTTATTAAAGCACAAGTAGAGGAAATAGCTAATATTCGTGCAGAGCTCTGGCATGCTATTAGTGCTTTGTGACCGGATAGCTAGGAATCTTTCCTTTCTGGCTGCGTACAGAATCATTTCTAGCTCTAACAGGTAAATTGGGATGACTTTTAATACTTGATCCAAACCCAGAAAAAAGGAAACTTGTCTGGGAGGATGCAAGATCTAGGGTACCGAAATAAAGTCACTGTTTTATGACAAGAAAGCGTTGTTTGTTTGGCCTTCACAGCAGCCCAGAAGACCCTGGGTTCTAGAGAAGGAAAAGAGCTGGATAAAAGCTGACAGGGCTTAGAAAAGCTGACAGGGAAGGCGAGAGCGTTAGCTGCTATTCCAGCCCTGGGGAGCTGCGTCCCGACACCAAGAGCGCAGCGCTGCCAGTGCTCCCAGCAAACCCTCCGCCTCTGCCTGCCCAGGCACTGCCTACCCAAGCCAAGACCTCCAGTCTCCATCTCCTTCGGTTTTATATTTCTGTGTCGGAAAAAGGCTGAAAACAGGTTACGTGAGTGCGAGAGCAGAGCAAGCTGCGTGCTGCGAAGGGGGTGTTACCGTGTCACCACCCCTTGCCCTCGTCGGGCTCCCGCTGGCGCCCAAAGAACGACTTTAGGAAGGATAAAGGGCAGCTCTGCAGACGATCGTGCCGGCCTCCTTCAAAGCACAAAGGCAATACGGAAGACGTGGCTCCAAACAAGCCATTGCTGCACTAACAGATGTCTGGCATCAAGGATGACACTAGGGCACTGACTTCCAAAGGAGAACAGGAGGCTGGGAAGAGGTCTGAGAATACAGGCGAGTCCTTGGTGGAGCGGAGACGAGGACTCGTGCATGGCTGCAGAGAGCCACGGGTAAGGCAGCAGGGAAACACCTTTGCAGCACTATTCTAGAGAGAGAGTAATGGAACAAGGCGATATTTGCCAAAAATCGGGTGAGGACACGGTAAGTGATAGCCAAGAGGAAAGCCTGGCCTGGCTTTGGCTGCATCAAGGGCCTCTCCAAACGCTACCAGAGACTCTTCCCGTCTGAGGGACGGGTGAAACCTGGACACGGACAGGCAGGGGGCAGAGTCAGCATGCACTCAGGCCACACCGCTGCCACCTCTGTGGCCAAAAGAGCCATCTCCACCAGCATTACTTAAAGGAACTGAAAAGTTACAGTCAGCTACTGAGGTCAAATAAATACTCTGTTCTTCCTGAAGGCCGATAATTCTTTTCGTCCTGCCTCTTTCAAAATGCTGAAGACCAAACTAGGTTCACTCTAAAGCTTTAAAAATTAGTCCCTAAGTTTTCCCACAAAAAGATCTTAAAATTACACATTTAAAAAAAAAAAAAAAAAAAAGACACATAAGACAAAGCCACAATGCATGTTTGCTTCTTGACCTCTCCACTCAGCTTTACAGAATTAAACACCTTGGAATGTGTACAGAAATAACAAAACACGGGATTTGACACCAACTGGGATAATGTCTTGAGGCTGACTTCATTTTCAGGTTAGTGGGATTCAAAAGATAATCCATTTCTAACGGGTTTGCAGGCCGGAGGATGGGCTGGAGTCCAGGTTTAACTTCACAAAGAGAAAGCACCACCTTACAGACAACCAGGGGCCCAAACCCTCGCCCAGCTTACCTCTCGGACCAACCTGTTTGTCTCTCGGCCCCTCTCCCCGCTGGTTTAAACCACAGCAGCGTGACATACCGCTGCTGCGCCTCTGGACTTTCAAAAGCGGCCTCACAGAAGATTAATTCTCAAAACAGTAACAGCAAATGTCACAAAGCCCCGCGAACTTCTCACCTTCTCAGCACACGTAACACACGGGAAAAGCAAGCACCCACCTTGCAGCACCCAGGCCATGAGGAAAAGTGACAGTTCCCCAGCTATCGACTTGCTGCTTCTCAGGCTGTTTGCCTGAACTTGCCAAGTGGCTTATCACAGTCCAAAAATAAAAAATTATACAAAAATAATACGTGCACTCGGTATCTCTGAAATATCACCCCTTGCCTTCTGGCTTTTACCCCGGTTCGTCACCTCTACAACCCACCACTGCCTCCGAAGCAGCCAGGGGAAAGCTGAACACACGGCGGGAGCACACGAGCATTTTCCTTTCTATCCCATCTTTCATCCTGGGAAGTCAAGTATCAGCCTCAATGTACCGGCTAAAAGCACATAAAAGTAGTAATACCTCATGCACCTGAATCAAATCTTTGAGAGAACCAACTACTTTTTACATTACTTGAAAACAAAAAGGATTTTTATTATCGACTCTTGAATCTCACATGCCAACAGCAGACAGCAAGACTGAAGTGGGATTCAATGCCAGTGAAGAGCAGAAAAATTACAGCAGTTTAGCATTACAGAAAGCCACTTCAATTAATACCTAACTGGTTGGGGTGACATACTGGAAATTATGGCAGCAATCTCTCATCCCAGAATGTAGAAGGTTGGGTTGGGTTTTTTTTTTTAAAAAAAAAAAAAATCCACATCAAACACACGTTAGTGCATTCCGCAAACAATAAAAGTGATCTTAGATACTGAAAAGGATCCAAGCAGATTTCCCCACCTCCATGAAACAAAAGTCATAGAGAGAACACCAAATCTGAGTCAGCAAGCTTTGGGGTAGCTGGAAGGAAAGCTGGCTGGGAACAGATACCAGCATGAACTGCAGTGAGCTGTTCCCCTAAATTGCTCCTTGAGTCATTTTTATGAGAACAGTCCATTCCCTGTTTTTTCCTCACATAACTTCAGGATTAAACATTGATCACTTCACCTCTGTGAAGTAAATAACAAGCAAAGCTTCCTAACTGTCAGATGAAGGCATGTGCATGCTACTTCTATTTTTAAATACTGGGTTTTGGAATAAAATTTGAAATAGCAGTTCAGCAGTTCTGGGTAGCTAACTAATTTTTCAACTGCCTTCCCTCTTTTTTCTGACACTCATGAAAAATGCAACTGGCTGCCTATTTAAGGCTCTGTCAGGAGAAAAAAATAAAATAAAATACCTGGAGTTCCAACACTGCCACCCCTGCAATTTAAAGTAAGGTCAGCACAATGCTGCGTTTGAACGTTTTGCATAGCAAAATGCTAAAAATGCTACTAGAAGAATATTAAGGCTGGAAAGCTGACCAAAAATAGAGAATCCCAGAATTAAGGTCGTTCACTCAGCCTGAAGTCACACATGCTGCAAATAAACACGTGCACGTACACACTATTGCTTCCAGAACCTGTCCCCATCAGCGGGCAGAACACGGTTTCGGGGTTGGACTTTGCTGAGGCTTTGCCTCTCCTGTTGGGAAGCTGCAAAGGCCACGGGGAAAGAGGCAGGAGACTTCAAGAAGAACGAGGGGGGTTGGTTAGGCTGTTAAAGGCTGCCCTCCGTAATTAAATTCTGTCTTTTGCTTTGCCAGTGGCTATAGGCAAGTCTCCGCAGGCAGGTGCAGACAGACTGGAGCTGAAGGTGGGTGGACAGAAGCCAGGTCCCGTCCCGGAGCTGCACGGCGGCTCGGCGCAGCGCTGACACATCCCCAGGAGAGCAGGGCTCGGAGTGACTCACGTCGGAGCGACTCGGCGCGCGGAGCGAACGCGGGGCCGCCGGCAGCTGCTGAGGCACGTCTTCAGCAACGCGAGGCAAGACACCCTCAGTAAACTCTTCACATCTGGCCATTAAGTGTGAGATCATCGTCTTTTCACGGCTCGCGACGCAGAACTCGGAGCAGCGCTGAGCCCTGACAGCTCCAACCCCAGCCAGAGGGATCCGCGCTTCAGGAAGGGAGCGCAGGGCAGTAACGACACAAGACATCGGAGGGAAAAAGGTCAGATCGTCTCACTTCATAGTGGAAACCCCAAATATACAAGCGGTCTTAATTTCAGCGTGTAACGCCCCAGCTACAAACCCGAGATGAAGCTGGAAAATACCCTACAGAGCGTGCCAGCGCCACGGTGAGCTCCTCAGGGGTGCAGAGGAACGTTCATTCTCAGCTCCCGCCCCTCCTTGCTTATTCTCGAGCTTTCCAACGTTACATCTGCAGAAAAAGCCTTTCACCTCAGGCATAAACCAAACACAAGCGTGACCATGTCATTCGATTCTCAGGAAAGTGCCTGCAAATGTCATCCACTTCAGGGAACCGTTCTGCTGGTCACCGAGTCTTCTGGAACGTCACACGGAAGCCTCTGCTCTCTTTAACAACCCCTTCACCTGAGACATCTGTGCGTGTTTCTACTATAGCAGAAGTAAAAAATATTTCAATAGATATTTATCCAATTATACAAATACGTTTTCCAATAACAGCACTATAACAAATTAAAAAAAAACCCAACAATGAAAGGCTCTCTCTGCAGCACAAACTGTATGAAAGCTCATACTTTGGGAGAAGCATCATAAATCAGGACAGCAATTTAATCAGCTTCAGGTACACTTTTGCAAACGAAGAAGCAACAACGTCTGATCAATCTCAGCACTCTTCATTCTATGAACTGTATTTTGGAGTAAGCGCAGACCAGATGAGCTGCAACTACGAAAAACGTGAAGTTTCAAAGTTTTGTAAGGAAGCCAGTAGTTCGTCAAGAGCTCCGTCTACAAGGCTCGATTCCTGCTTTAGGAATAGCTGCACGGTTTTTTGACGCAAGAAAAATGCCAAGCCAACATACTTTGATAACATTGGCCTTCCCAAAATATAACCAGAAACAGAATTAAAAAAAAAAAAAAATTCTAAAGGTGGTCAGTACACAGGTAGTGGGCACAAGCACTCCTGTGAGCAGGCACTACAGCGTTTCTCCCGTCAACGGAGTAAACAGAATTTACCAAACCTTCACTTCTCTTCACCTCAGCACGGTATTTCGTTTTAATCTCGAGAAGACTGCTTCTAACAGAAGACAAGATTGCTGCCGCAACTAAAAATACGAACAATTTTTCCCTTCCTCTTTGCAGCCTGCGTCAGTGACTGACAGCGACTGCTCCTACGGAATTTCGGCGGTAAGGCTCCCCACCTTATGGCTTTGTATTTACAAACCTGCTATCAAGAAAGACCCTGAACTGGTAAGAATCTGATAAGAAGGGAAGAAGTTAACTTAATTATGGCTTCTCCAGACTGAAATTGAGGCATTTCAGTGGGATTTTTTTGCTGCAAACGCTTCTAACTGCAGACCTGAGCACAGAGGATTGTGTGCAAGAAATGTTCAAAGCTCACTTTATCCTTAATTCACCCTTTTCCTCTCAGTCAGTTCGTTGCTCATTTGAAGCCCTAGAACCTAACAGTTTTGCTGGGACATAAAGCAAGCAGCCTCCAGTATTTTTAATTAGAGGCTGGACCTCATTTCTCAGGCTGTCTCTCCTCCATTCACCACCCAGGTTTTGTAGCTTGCCTACAGCTCATCTAGGTAGGAATTTAACGGGACTTCAAGGAGGATGTTTCCCTCACGTGACTGAGGTTCTACTCTTGGACCTCTGGCTCGAATCTGCAAAATGGAAGAATAAACATCAAAGAAGAAAATTAAGCGGCTAGTTTTTGTCCCCTACCGCTGCAGTAGCTCTACAGAACGTTTGGAGCAATTCTTTCAGTCTTTCGTATTCTGCAAATTTCACCAACGCTGCAGGTCATCCAGTCACAGGGAGGAATCTGCCTATTATCTCTGCGCTAGCTGGCGGATTGCTTTCTTTTTCGTTTCACCTCCATCTCTTCCTTGTTTGAGTTAAATCACCCCATTGTTTTACAATTCACTAGACCGAGTTAAAAAGAAAACCTAAAAGGTCAAACATGGCTCCGAAAGTCGTAACGGCTTTACCTCGCTCATCTTTCAAGCGCCAAGTCAGGGCCAAAGCTAAGACTCCGCTTTTAGCTGCTCGTAAATTCAAATACCAGGTTTCTGTCCCTCCAGGACCAACACAAAGATCATTACTGTGTTTCAACATTTTTCACACAAGAAAGCAACAGAGCTACAGTGCCACAACCTCCTGGCAAAACGCAAGTTTGAGGTACCCTGAACCGCAGCCCAGCTTCTCATCTCCACGTCGTTATGTTTTATAACCTGCCATCTCCCCGCGTTCACAGCCATTATTTTTCCATCACTTTTCCCCCCAATCTTCTTTTATCTTCTCTCCTGTCCCTGAGCCTCCATCCCAAAGGTTGACGTATTGATCTCTGTACACAGTTCCAAGCAGTCGCACGCAGGCACCTTCTAAAATTAAACCGCACGCATTCACAGGGAGACAGACCCACGAGTATTCTACGTAACAGAAGAATATGGCCTCCAATGACAAGATTTTACTAAACAGCATTCAAACCACACTCATTACCAGCAGCACTTGGGAATTCAGCCCCGGGGGAAACATTTATTACCTAGCATAAGCGATCACTAGGGGTTAGAAGGAAACCGAGAAAACAGAAACCCAACGCACGAGCACGTAAGAAATCCTTAACGCACCCCCAAAAAAAAAAAAATAAAAAATCCCCCTGCCCTACAGTGGGAACGTCACGAGGAATTTCCACACGTTTACAAGGGAAAAGCTGCGCTTTCACGGCAGGCAACAAAATCTGCTGGGAGTCAAGGTCAGAGTCATCGTTTAGACAAGCCACATGAGAGTCATTTATAGCCTTAGCAGAACAAAACCTCCCCTCGCCGCTCACCAGTCAGGTGATGTGCCAGTCTAGCGAGCACCAGGCATTTATTTTGATGTAATCCCTCCACCGGAGAATTTTACAGCGAGGAGTTTGAGAAAGGTTATGCTCAAGCAGCGACATTACACAAGGATGCGCACCTCGTTACCGTACACCTCTACGCCCTGCGTTTTCTGCTTTGCCCAGAGACAAAAGCCACAGCTTTCTACAGCCGCTGGCACTGCAGAGGCGGTGGAGCTCTGGAGAAACAAGCTGTGCTCTGCTCTAGCCCACTACATGAATCAACAGCACCGACAAACCGGCAAATCAATCCCTTCCAATCCCGAAATCCTCCTTTTAATGCTGCTAAGGAGCAAAAGGACACAGCTTGAAATTCAAGGAGTAAGCCGAGCTTTCTGTACCGAGTGGCTGAGACAAAAAAAAAAATAACCTTTAGGTTTGTAAATTGGTATATACTTAACATAAAAAAAAAAAAACTTCACAGCTACACAATTGCTGTCATTTAAACTTCCCAGTATGGTGTACAAGCATTTACTAAGCCTCACTTGCCAAGCAGTTAAGAATCATTAAACCAAGAAGTGCATCTGTTTATGTTCTTCTCAGCTCAAGAAAGAGGGGCACAGAGTTGTCATTACAGGGCTAAGATCACCCAGCTAATCAGTCGGGGAGTCTTAATTACAGCCCTTTACCGGCTGCCACCCCACGCACACCAACGACATTTGCAGAAGTGTTGCGACTTTCGGCCGCTTGGATCTAGGACTGCCCTAAGAATTAACGCAAAACATAAGCGGCTGCCACCCCCCCGCAAAGCCAACAACCGATCATCTGATCACCAAAACACCATTCACGTCTAAAAGTGTAAACAATTCCTGTGAGTCAGGGCCCTGACTCACATCCCCGGGTAAGTTTAGCCCGGGACACCTGAAGCGGTTACTCAGCGCCACGGCTCACCTCGCCGGGCGCGGGACGGCAGCACGAACCCCGCAGCTCCTGAGTCACCCCGGGCAGCTGCCGCCCGCTCCCCCTCACGCAGACCCGCGCCACCGCCGAGCCAGCTCAGCACCCAGCCCCGCCGGAGAGGCCTCTGCATCCCTCCCATCCCCACCGACCTGCTCGTGCCGCTTCTCCTGCACCGTTCCCGGCTCTTTTTGAGCCCACAGAAAACCAACCCAATTTAAAGCGAGGGGTTTTAGTTTGAGCTGCCTGAACTGTCTCGTCTCGGAGCCACGGGAGAACCTGGCAGGAGGGGAAGGGGAGAGGGCAAGGACCCACAGCCAGAGGCAGGAGAAGGTCTGGAGCACCCTCGAAGCTCAGGCCATCAGTCTCAGACACAGGGCAAAGACCAGCTCACCAGCCCTTCTCAGAGGCCGCCAGCGCCAGACAAGCAGGGGCCGGCTAAATCTACCTGTGGAGACGCACGTAAAGGTCACAGCCACATCCATTAGTCAGAGTTAGCTGTAAAAGTCAAGTCCAATGTCATCTCCCAAACGAGGTCTTCCAGCCATTGCTCAAGAGCGCGGATCTACAGCAAGAATCCAGAGAGAACAAAAACGTGATTACAGAGATCTTCACCCAAATCCGACCGAAACCACCTCTGCAGGTGCCGTGAAGACAAGCCCCGTGTACTTGACATTGACCTCTGGGTCCGCAGGAGCGCCAGCATGTCTTGTACCAGCAGGTGTGCAAGACTGCAGAATCAGGGCCCCACATCAACTGCAACATTACAACAAAATGAAGCAATCGCCTAAATAAATAAAAACACAAACTCGCAAGGTTGTTAACACTTGCCAGTCCAGGCACATGCGCTGTCCCCACTCAATCAAGGTAAAATATGAATTAGCCCATCTAAAGGCAGACAGGCGTAAGTAAAATACTAAACCACCATAAAAAATAGTTCTAAAAGGAGAGTGGTATTTGAGGAAAGAACAGTCACAGCTATTTACTGGGAACTCTGTGCTGGTGTCAGAACGATGAAATAAACATTTGCTCACACATTCAAGAACGCATGGTAAAATTTCAAGGAAAGGAGAAAAAAAAAAAAACGACACACACACCCAGAAAAAACAGTACTTTTAATATATAAACCAGTCAGGAAAAATCTACTGAGGTTTTTTTTTCTTCCAGGCAAACACTGTAAGAACTACAACTTGTCTCCCTACCAAACTGATATAATCTCGCTTATCTATTTTAAATAGCCCTCTACCTTTATTTCAGGTCCTAAAGCAAAGTTCTACTGGATCTGACTAAAAAATTTATCTGCTTCTTTTAGACTTATTTTTGTGCTAAACCTTCTTTCAACAGATGCTTCGGCTCCGCATACCCAATTTTTCAGTCACAGGACTGGGAACAATTTTATGGCTACCAAATCTGGTGTTTTATTTAAATAACACGACTTCCTAAGGAACGGCGGAAAGGGCTCTGGATTTGTAAATCTGGTAAATGAAATGCCTAACAACCTCTCAAAGGCTCTGGAACGCACACACTGAAGTCACTGGAAAGCAACAGTACGGGGGGGAAAAAAAGAAAGAGAAGGAACAGTATGTACTCCCAGATACCCTCCATCAACACATCGCGCTTCCTTTAGCAACCAGACAGATTGTCAGCTCCTAAACAAACTCATCACCCAAAGCAAAGGCAGCCAGCTGGGGAGTTCTGCTGCTCCATCAGCTTCCTGGCTGTTCCTCCGGCATCCAGGTTTCTCCTGAAAGCCTGGCATCCTTTGCTCCTCTCTGAGGAGGCATCCTCTGCTGCTACTAGGAGTATCCAGGGGGAACGATGCAGATTGCTCCAAGCTGTTTCGGATAACGACCATCAATACGCCCCTTCCCTCCCAGACTTCCTGATGCAAACGTGTCTAACGCGGCGCTCCTCTCGCCAGACAAGAGCTGGACTTCAGGAGGGGGGGGGGGGGTGCAAGGAGAAACATCTTCTTGTTGTTAAGAGAGGAAAGGGATAAGGGAAGGGTTTAGAAGTATTAAGCACACTTGAGGAGAAATATGGATACCTTGAGGGTTCATAAAAACGAAGAGATGGGGTTAGGATGTCAAATGGAGAGGGGACTGAAGTCACAATCTTAGTGGAAAAAATGTCCTTTGCCCCCGTAGCAAGGATTTCTACAGGGATGAAGAAGCCCTTGATCCTCCCCGGGGGCAGACCTCGCCTCACAGGGATATGCCTCTTCCCACCGCGTCTCCAGGAGAGACTCCCACCGCAGGGAAGCCGCAGGGATTATGGAGACAAACGCCCTCATCCCGGGCCTTCCGAAGGGAGAGGAAATACCAGAGCAACAGCGAGAGAGGGTGGACATCCAGAAATATATAGATTAAGGTTTCACCCCAAAGTTTGGCGAGTAGGGAGGTTCCTCTTTAACAGAGACACTTCTTCCTCTACAGTCCCAAAAAGGTTCTTGTGTCCGTCACGGGGGAGAATTTCCTCTCCCGAGCTTTCTGAAGAGGGCTTTTCCAACCCAGGTGGTTCTGGGATTCTGAGAGTGGACTGAAGTGCATCTATAGGTGGACGTTGGATGGGTTGGATCATCTGTGTGTGCAAAGGCATGGGGATGTCTATACATGACCCACACGGGGCTGCCTGGGTGTGTCTGGATGTGTATGTGTCTGGAGGATGTCTGCAGCTGCAACGGCCAGGCATGGGCAGATGTGCAGAGCACGTGGCACAGGGGTGCCTATATGGACAAGGGAGCTCCTCTGCACCCACACGCAGGCATCTAAGGGGAGCACGGGTGCCTGCGTGTGTATATATACACCCACCCCGGTCAGTGTGCGTGCAGCTAGACATGTATGCACACCTGTACGTGTACATGTGTACTGACAGGAACATGTATGTGCACCTGTTTGCACGCACCCCTACAGATACCCAACAGTGCAAACTTCACAGAATCATCTGGGTTGGAAAAGCCCTTGCAGCTCCTCCAGCCCCACCATGACCCTCCCCCTGACCGTTCCCAACTCCCCCAGATCCCTCAGCGCTGGCTCAGCCCGACTCTTCAACCCCTCCAGGGATCCCGGGGACTCCCCCCTGCCCTGGGCAGCCCATTCCAACGCCCAACAGCCCCTTCTGCACAGAAATCCTTCCTCAGAGCCAGCCTGACCCTGCCCTGGGCAGCTTGAGGCCATTCCCTCGGGGCCTGGCGCTGGGGCCTTGGCTCCAGAGACTCATCCCCCCTCTCTGCCCCCTCCTGGCAGGGAGTTGCAGAGGGCCAGGAGGTCTCCCCTCAGCCTCCTCTGCTCCAGACTGAACCCCCCCAGTTCCCCCAGCCGCTCCCCAGCAGACCTGTGCTCCAGACCCTGCCCCAGCTCCGTTGCCCTTCTCTGGCCACGCTCGAGTCATTCAATGGCCTTTGTGGGGTGAGGGGCCCAAAACTGAACCCCCTCAGCGAGGGGCGGCCTCCCCAGTGCCCAGCCCAGGGCTCAGATCCCTTCCCTGTCCCTGCTGGCCACGCCAGTGCTGACACAAGCCAGGATGCCATTGCCCTCCTTGGCCCCCTGGGCACACTCTGGCTCCTGCTCAGCCGGCAGCTCACAGCTATACATCCCCTGCACGTGCAGGTACGCGTTGCACTCACCTATAGCTATCACGTACAGGCACCTACATGCACGTACACATCTATATCCGTGTGCGCATACGTACCAGCATGCACTGTGTAAGCATGCACACCCACATCTACGTACTTACCTCCACACGCATGGGTTCACACGTACACGAGTGGGTGTATATACACAGGCAGAAGGACACTGGGCTGTGTGTTCATGCGTAAGTACAAAAGTGGTTGCAAACACACACGTAACCAGCTATACGCACTCCCGGACGTGTGTATATACCTCCGGGGTACGTATAACTAACCCAGCGTACACATCTAGAGGTTACACACAGGAGCACGTAGCACAGCTGCAGGGCAGACGCACACTTGGGGACACGCTCCCAGCACACGCCTGGTGTGTACCGGCCACGTCCCCAGCACACAGCGTGCACCCAAGGACGGGGCACCCCGGCCAGCCGCCTCCCGGGTGAGTGTGCACCCGGCATCCGGATTCTCCCTCATGCACCCACACGACGGGCACCTCTCTGTATGTATTTTACCCGGCGCGTATCGGTATTTCCAAGCGATAAACCCCGGCGACACAAACCCACACACGCACCCGGGAGCTCACGGACCCAGCACCTGCGTTTCCCACCCCACCCCGTCGGGGGTGCAGGGGGGGGTACCCCCACCCAGCGCGTACCCACGCTGCTTGGCGGACACAAGCGTGTGCCCACGAGGCTGGCACAGCTCCGGGCAGGCCTACAGCCGACACGGACCCACCGGGCAGGAACACGCCGGTCACACGTGTCCGTGGGCACATCCACGGCCCGTGTCTGCGTGTGCTCCGGAGCGGACAGGATCCCACCCCCCCGGAGGAGCGTGTCCCCAACACGCAGCCACCCCCACGGGAGCACCGTGTGGGGACCCCCACGCCGGGCCGGTCCCTGCCCGCAGGGAGGCAGCGCCGTGTCCCCAAGCAACGTCCCAGTTCCCCCTCCCGGTGTGTGTGTGTATGGGGGGGGCTGTCCCCGGTAGCGGTGCGAGGTTCCTGTTCACTCCCCCCCCACGCCGGCGGGTGGGTGCCGGCCCGCGGTCCCCCCCCGTTACCTTCTTGACGGTGCGCGGCGCCTCAGTGACGGTGCCGTCGGGGCTGACGAGCGCCTCGGCCGCGGCGCCGCCGCTGTCGCCGCCGTCGCGGTGCCGGTGCTGGGGGTGATGCGGGTCGCTCCGCTTCATGGCCGAAGCCTGAGGCACCTTGGCGGCACCGGGAGGCAACCCGGCGGCGGACAGCCCGGGGCAACCGCTCAGCGGAGGCCGCTCGCCGGCGCAGGAGGGGGCCGGGGCCGCCTCACGCTCGGTAACCGTTAACGGGCAGGCGGCCACGCCGTGCCCGGGGGGGTGAGGGGTCACCGGCTCACACGGCGGCCCCGCCGCTTTATCCATGGGGCCGCTCAGCTCCTTCAGCTCCACGGCGGGGGCTGCCACCTGCACCGACATCGCCGCCGCTGCCGCCGCCGCCTCCGGCTCCCTCAGGGACCGCCCGCCCGGCCCCGCCCCTCGCGGCCCGCGGGGCATGCCGGGACGTGCAGTCCTCCCGCCCCCCGCCCCGCCCCGCCCGCCCACTCGCCTCGACTACAACTCCCGGCAGCCTCCGCGCCGCGCCCCCGCACCGCCTTCCCGCGGCGCCGCGCGGGGGCACCTGGGAAATGTAGTCCGGGAAGGGCCGGCGGGCGGGGGGGGCGCCGCCGCCGTCCCGCTGCCGGCGGGCAGAGGCGCGGAATGGCGGCGCCAGGCCAAGTGCCCTCCGCGCCGGCCGGAGCCGCGCACTGGCTGTGGGGCTGCCAGCGGCCTCCACACCCTCTGCGGGCAGCCGGCGCAGCGCCTGACCTCCCTCCCTGTGGCGAAGTTTGTTGTTTGGTTGGGTTTTTTATCACGTTTTAGTGGAATTTTCCGTGTTTCGGCCGGTGCCTGGCGCTGGCCTCTGCGCAACCCCCAGCGCAAGGGGCTGTGCCAGGCTGCGCTCCCCACGCCCGCTGCTCCGCCATAAGCGAAAAAGCCTTGAAAATGAGGGGCCGAGACGTTCTGGCAAGGCGAGCACAACATCTGAGAGCCTGGAAACTTGCTGTCCTGCCAGGTCCTGCGAGGCCACAGAGCCCCTTTCTTCAGGGGCCTTCGCACAAACAAAAGCCAGTAACGAGCCGCGTTTGTCTAAATCAAGGTCTTCAGGAAAGTTCCTCTTAGGGAATGGGAATTCAAACCCATCCTTGGTTTGGGATTTTTTATTATCATTATTAGGGTTAGCGCAGTGTCTCTGGACACAAGCCAAGGACTGCAGCCAGTGTGTTTGGGGCTGTGTAAACGCAAACGCAACGATCCCACCTCGCTCGAGGGGTGGGAGGTCACATCCAACATGTTGGGCCTGTTGGAGGCAAAAGGACAGTTTCTTGTTAGCCAAGGGGATGTGATGGGCCAAGCAGGAGGGATAGGAGGAGGCTGGAAAATGGAGAGGCACGAACGACTGCAAGCTGGAGTGGAGTTTCAGGATCCACCAGAAGTTAAAAACGTGCAGGACAAAACAAGTGGCAAGATTGCAATGACTGGGAGAGTTTCACATTCACAAGTTAACACCCGGCGCCTTTGAGTCACTCGCAAGCCCTGGGTGAGCTTGGTATTTGTTATGAGGAACAGGCAGAGGAGGAGCCCACAGAAAACCCCCCAAAATCAAGAGGCAGAGGAGCAATGGAAGTAGAGGGGCAGCAAAACCTCAGAAGCCAAAGGAGGGTTTAATGCTTGGAGAGAAAAACCTGGTCAGCAGCTGATGACACGCTGAGTTGGTAAAAACTCACTGGGGACAAGAGGAAAAATGGTTTCATTATATGCAAGGGTGACAGCTGGACTGGAAAATGCCTCTGATGGAGGCGAGGAGAGAAGGGCTGTAAAGCATTTAATAGGCTCCGAAGGCAGCCATGTACCAGAGGCGGAGGAGAGGACAGCGGGAGGAATGTGTGAGGGGGGTTGATGTTAAAGGCAAAGAAGCACATTGTGCGTGGAGAGGGCCGGGGAGAAGTCCCGACTTCGTTGAGCTAATGCCGTTTCCTTACTGAAGTGAAATCAGAATCCGCGTGCGGGTTGCACAGCACGTTTCTCCCTCTCCCTCAGATCAGAAAACTCGGTCTCAGGGCAGATTTCAGTCTCAGAAGGGGCCTTTGAAAACAAAACACTTTGAAAGCTGCTGTGGGAGGGATTTGAAGTTGTAGCAGATGAATATCCCTCCCCTCGGATAAACGCTGCCTGTTTTTTGCAGCCGTAAGACAAGAGCAGGCTCCATGCAAAGCCCCCAGCTCCTGCACCGCCGCGGTTCTGCTGCCGAGCGGGGCCTGTGCTGACCTCGCGCCCAGGGCAGAAATCCTCCAGCTGTAATAGTCTCCTGGTGCTGCAGATCCCACAGTCCGACAAAAAAACCCAAACCCAAACGTTGGGTTGTTTTGCATGCGCCTGACCTGGGGGAAGCTGCTGATGGGGCAAAATCCTGACCCTGAGGTCGGTGCTTTGCGCTACCCGCACCCCAGCTGCGCATCGCCCACCTCACTCGGCGTAGGATCTTCACCACACTCGCCTTTTACAGAGCGCGGCCCTGAAACAGAGTTACCCACAGGGATGGCCTTTTCCCGAGAAAAAAGTAAAAGTCATTTACTAATCTCAGGGCACCCAAACACCCCAGCGCTGATCAGATGTGCCGCTGTCACATCAGGGCGCAAATCCTGGAGCAAACCAAAGATACCACAGTTGTGGTGGGGATCCAGCAAACCGTGCAACGGGAGCGACGTGGCAGGCTGTGCTTGATGATTTTGTCTGGAAAAATGATGGACATTGGGAGAGGAAGGGAGAGGTGATTTGGTTACGGAGGACGGATCGGCTCACAGAACCATCTGGGTTGGAAAAGCCCTCGCAGCTCCTCCAGCCCCACCATGACCCTCCCCCTGAGCGTTCCCAACTCCCCCAGATCCCTCAGCGCTGGCTCAGCCCGACTCTTCAACCCCTCCAGGGATCCCGGGGACTCCCCCCTGCCCTGGGCAGCCCATTCCAACGCCCAACAGCCCCTTCTGCACAGAAATCCTTCCTCAGAGCCAGCCTGACCCTGCCCTGGGCAGCTTGAGGCCATTCCCTCGGGGCCTGGCGCTGGGGCCTTGGCTCCAGAGACTCATCCCCCCTCTCTGCCCCCTCCTGGCAGGGAGTTGCAGAGGGCCAGGAGGTCTCCCCTCAGCCTCCTCTTCTCCAGACTGAACCCCCCCAGTTCCCCCAGCCGCTCCCCAGCAGACCTGTGCTCCAGACCCTGCCCCAGCTCCGTTGCCCTTCTCTGGCCACGCTCGAGTCATTCAATGGCCTTTTTGGGGTGAGGGGCCCAAAACTGAACCCACTCAGCGAGGGGCGGCCTCAACAACAATCGAACAATCGGGGCTCTGTGCCAGCGGTGCCTGCGAGAGAGGTTAAGGCTGGCTTCTTCCCCGCGCAGGCAGCAGACGGTGAGAGGGATGGAGACGGGCTGCCTGGACGTAGGTGTCGGGCACCTTCGGAGAAAGCGGCCTCGGAAAGGCAGGAGTTCTTTCCTGTCTGAGCTGTGGCTGCGTGTAGATCTGCATGGGCACTAGCCGGCCTCCTCGTGGCAACGATGACAACAAACGACAAAACGGAGGCAGAAAAGGAGTAAAAGCGCTGCGGTCTCTCCCGGAGCGGTGAGCGCGGGCTCGGCTGCGGGCTCCGGCGTGGCAATGCCTCTTTCCCCGGGACGGCCAGGCCGTGTGTGAGCACACCCTGCACCGCCTGCGGTGCCGCCGGCAAGGCCCGCCTGCGGGATCCAGCTTTGGAGGGACGGCGCGGCGCGGAGCCAAGGCAGGGCACGGGCAGACGCCTGCGCTGCCTGCAAACCGGCGTACCTACACCCCCACAGGGAGCCGATCGTAGCCCAAAGGCGAGAGAAGAGCGAGATATGAGACCCATGTCAGACATTTTGTAGTCATCTGTCCTCTTTGCTCCCCTGGCACGGGATAACCAGAGTCAGAGGGAATCCCAGGCAGACACGGGTGTGCTCTGGTGCAAACACCCGCGCTTTGACCCCGCACAAAGAAAACTCGGGTTTTTCTCCACCACAACAGCTACAAAATCAAGCGTGGCCGAGCCGTTCAGCTCATGAATTGCCGTGTGGCCCTGAACTCCTCCGTCCGGCCACGCCGCGCCGTGGGAGCGGCTGGCAGCGTGCGGTGCTGGTTACCGCCTCAGCAGAGCCCCGACCCACTTCACGGTCTGGATTTACCCATTCCTGTGATGTTTAATCCTAAAAGTAGCACTGAAAAACGGAGCTGGATTAGCGAGGGAGGGCAGGGCTGCTCGGCACGGATCCTCTCTGCCTCCCTGATCCCAGCAACAAGCCACCGAGCGCCGTGAGCGGGGCCAGCACAGAGCAGGGCAGTTTCACCAACAGCTGAGCCTTCCAGACATGAAGAAAAAGGGGAAAAAAAATAGATTTATACGTGTGTTTTTCAATTCTTTAAGATTAATACCCTACTCTAAGTCAACAGACGCAGCAGTCACCTTGCCGAGATATAGATAAACCCAAACGAGAAGTCGATACCCTATAATATTGTGTAATTACCTTAAATATTATATTATATAATATCGGTGCTCATTGTACCTCCCGTACTACAGATAGAAATTGAAGATGATTCAGCCTCTCCCCGCCTAATGGCATTTGGACATTTGATACAGAGCAATCCAATTTTACTGCCGCTCTTAATTTGTTCTGCCAACGTCCCTGCGACCGCCCTGCGCTAGCGTCGGTTTCATTCATTTAATTACAGCAACGGCGACCAGATGGCCGGATAGCGCCCACATTTGTCCCCCCGGGGCTGAGTAGTTAAACATATTCACAGCAAATATTATCCAGATTCTTTGAAACACCCCCTGCCTTGCCCTGAATGCTCTCGGGGCCGGGGCGGGGAGGGGGGGATGTTCAGGGTGACCCTCCACGTTTTTATCTCCAGCGCCTCCCGAAACCCACTTACACAGGGTGGAATTCCTCTCCCTGCTCGATTTTCATGAAATCTGTGCAGTTTTTTACCTGCGACTCTGCAGCCTCTCTGCCGAGCACGGCTGAGGACTTGTGTGCCCGGGGGATGCCTGACAGACAGACAGACAGACAGATGCAGAGGCATGTAATCGTATGAGCCCCATTTCCTTAGGAAATCAGCTTAAAATAATAACTGGAAGATATTAAATCTGTTTCACAATGGGAGGGCAGGCAGGGGGAAGAGGAAGGGCTCTTTGCTCCTTTGTAATGTAAAGTGGGGCCTGAAATATTGCTTCTCACTGAAAGGGAAAAGAATAATAAATACGAGGATGTTATTTACGTGTGACCATTTGAGCTCTTCCCTTTCTTTCCTGAGGATACTCCACATACAGCTGGGGAAATTAATTGGGTTTGGCCAGCCGAGGAGCTGAGCGGGTGACGTCTGGGTCACCGAAGGGAGGAGATTTGTCCCTCGGATCCTTAAAAACTCCCCAATAACCTTCCCCGATGCTGCTGGAGTCGGAAGGAGAAGATGCTCTTGGGGAAAGGTTCAGGGGACATGGTGCGGGGAGCAGGAGCATCCTGAACCTCAGGGAAATGCCCTGGAGCCGAAACGGGAGGAGAGGGCAAGGCAAAGGCATCTGCCTGCCTTTTTAGTCTTAATTTTTATTCTTTTTTTTTTTCCCTGCAGAAGCCGACCCCAAGCAGCGTACGGCACCACGAGCACCCACGGCGGTAAGCAGGAGCACCGGCCGCTTTGGGGTGGGGATGTGGGGTGCCAGGGCAGGATGCTCCAGGCACAGCATCAAGTTGGGCTGAATTTATCCCGTAACAGGCATTTCACCCCTTTTAACCAGGATTTTTTAATCACAACCCTGTTTAAACGGTGGGTTTGGGTGGTTGCGTCTCATTTTTCCTGCTAGAGCAAAGAGCTGGTTCCGTCTGCTGAGCCCCTTGCAAGAAAAAGGGGGAGATTTCCCAGGATAAATGCTTTTTCCTTCCTAAAAACCCACTTTTGTCTCTGTACGCCAAATCGAGGGGGGTGTTTTTGATGCCTGAGAGAAAACACAGGGGATGCGACAGGGTCAGGATGTCTCCTGTTGCTTCCAAAATTAAATATTTTAGGTTTTCATGTCAAAATAATGTATCATTTAGGAACAGCTGCTTCAATCCGTTTTTCTTTTTAAAAAAAGCAACCCACAACCCCAAAATATAGATAAAGAGGAAAAAAATGCCCAGAAAAATAAAATATAGATAAAAGGAAACATTTCATTTCACCCCAGACGAACCACTTTCCTGCTGCCCACCCGTCCCAGCACAGAGGGCAGCGACGGCGTGGGGCCAGCCTGTCCCCTCACCAAAAACCATCGGGAAAACGCAATTTTCACTGGCCAATTCCACCCAAATTTCAGAAGGGCCCTTGGTCTCCGGGAAAATGCAGTTTTCACTGGCCAATTCCACCCAAATTTCAGAGGGGCACTTGGTCTCTGGGAAAAGCAAGCACCCGGATGCCTCACACTCCCAAGCAAAATGAAAAAAAAAAAAGACACTTTCCAAAAGCAGTGTTTGTCCCCAAAAAGCCCATCACTGCCCCGGTGGGACCCCGCTCCGGCCAAGGCACCCAGCAGCACCCCAAAACTGAGTCAACCCAACCACAGCTTTGGGGATATTTAAGCCCGTAGTGCCATCTGCTGGCAAAGGGCCCCCCAAATCCCCCCAATTTTGCTGCCAAAACCCCACGAGTGTCCCCCCCAAAAAGGTCCCCAGAGCACCCGCAGACGTTGCCAGCCCCTCACACCCACCTTCTGCAGGCAAAACTGCCGGGGTGGGGGGGTTAAAGCAGTTTAAATCTGGTTTTAAGCAGTTTAAAGCCATTTTTAAAGCACTTTTAAAGCAGTTAAAAGCTGTTTTTAAGCAGTTTAAAAGCCATTTTAAAAGAAATTGGAACCCTTTTAGGAGAAAGGACCAAACCCCACGATGTTTTCCCCGCACTTGATACCTCCCCAAAGAGTCCAGGGCAGCCGCTGGCAATGGAAACTTGGCAAATTTAATACTGATACAGGAGGGTTTTGCTTTACACAGCAAAAATTAACCCGTGGAGGTCACCGGGATAGCAAGAAAGCCAGGAGCCTACCGGGATTTAATAAAAACATGTACAGGGGTAACGCACAGATACAAAACACCAGCAGGGACTGGAGTCCTACCTCAAGGCTCAGCCGGGTTCGCTCTAACTTGGCGTTTTTTTCTTAAAAAAAAAAATAAAAAAAGTCTGCTCAGAGGGTTGGTGCACCCAGGCAGCAAAGGCGACCCCAGATTGGGGTTTTAATTTTTTTTTTTTTTTCATTCGCATCATGGCCGTGCACCCCAACGTGGCCAGAGACCACCGCCCCACCATTTTGGGTCTGGTTCAGCTCTCTGGGGAGCTGGAAGGCACTTTGGGACCCCTGAAAAATAGGGGTGCACCCCACAAAAAAAATAAACGGGTGCACCCCAGGGATGCTGCTGCTGCCCCGTGACGGTGCGGGGGGGGACAGCTCATCCTGCTCGTGTCCGCGGAGGCCGTGCCCGGCTATCACGTCTCAGTGTATTATACAAAGATTAAAAAATATAAAATTCTTTAAAAAAATCACCAGCCCTATTGGCACAAGTAAGCTCTACGTACCATCTCGCCGCGTGGGTGGGGGGCAGAGGGGGCGTCGGCGGGTCCCAGCACCCTGGGGCGCAGGACAAAGCTCACCAAAGTGTACCCTGACCTCCGCTCGCCCGCCGTCGCGGCAGGGCCACCCGCGGCCCTCGGGGGCCAAGGCGGGGTGTCCCCCTTAAACCTCTGTGGGACCCGGCGGGGTTTGTCCCAGCGACACCCCGTTTCTCTTCTCTCTGCGCTGATGGGGTGGCGGGGGACACCCCAAAATCCTGCCGGCGTCTTGCATCGAGTCTGTCTGGGCGATGTAGGGGGGCAAACGCCGTCCCCCGAGAGGAGAAATCGGCGGTGGCCCCGCACAACGGGGTGGGCTTCGGTGTCCCCATGCAGGTTGCCCGTGGTGGGGAAGGCGTCCTCATCCCCCGAGGTGTCCTCACCCCCCAAAGTGTCCTCGTCCCGCTGAGTTTAAAAGTCCGAATCGGCGTCCAGCAGCTCCGCGTCCACCAAGTTGGTCCGGGAGTGGATGGGGGCTAAGCCAGCCCGTCGGCTTTGAGTCCTGGCCCCTCCGCTGCCGTGGGGCAAGGGACCGAGGTCGGGGGGCCAATGCGGACCCCCGTTGTGCTGCCGTCGCCCGGTGCTGGGGCCGGGGCTCTCCTCCTCCTCCTCCGGGGAGCCGCTCTCGGGGCAGAAGGGGTTGGTGACGAGGTGGAAGACGTTGGCTCTGCGGCGGCCGTCCCAGGGCCCCCCAGTGAAGGCGGCGTCGGGCTGCCCGGGAGGGAGCCCCGGGAGGACATCGGGGGTGAAGGCGACCAAGTAGGGCTGGGGGGGCAGCCGGGGCAGGCGAGAGACGGTGCTGGGGGCCAGGGGGGCCGCGGAGCCCCCCTGGCAGCGCTCAGGACTCGGGCACACCTCCTTCTTCTTCTTCCTCCGCTTTTTCTTGCGGCTATTGCGTTTTTGCAGCTCGGGGGAGACATCGGCTTCCACCAGCCAGAGGTTGGCCCTCTCCTCCGGCGGCACTACGGGACACGGGGGGGTGAGCGGCCGCGTCCTGCCCGGTGCTCCCCCCCCCAGTTCTACCTCCCCACATGTCCCCAACACCACTCAGCCCAGCTCCCGTGTCCCCCCCCCATCCCAGAGGTGTCCCAAACAGTCCCCAAGGACTTGCCAGGTGTTGCCACGGGTGTCACGGAGATGTCCTGGGGCAGGATAGCCCCTCTCCTGGCCACCATCTTGGTGACGTGTTGGGCCCACGCCGAGGACACATCGGCCGAGGGCTCGTTGATGTCAAACGCTAAACCGGCTGCAACGACAAGGGGGGAGCTGAGTCAAGGGCAAGGGGGGACAGCGGGGACTTTGGGGGGCTGTCACCTCTCCTGGGCACGTACCCACGGGCCCGTCGTGTGAGACAGTGTGCATGCTGAAGGACAACTCCTGACCCGGGTCACGCAGCAGCTCCTTGCGCTTGGAGAAGGCCTTGGCGATCATCTTGCTCTTCTTGATCCTCTTGGGCTGGTCGTCACTCTGTCCCGTCAGCCTGGGGACACAGCAGGTCAGAGCAGGGACAGGGAGACCCTCCCCTCCTCTGGACAGGGACACCCGGGGGCTGGGGACCCCGGGGACCTGCAGAGTGGGAGAGGTCACCCCGTTCCCAAACCGCTGTCTGCTGTGAGCCTACAACTCATTCAGCTAACGGACAAAAATTTGGGGGACAACCTCCAACATCTCAGGACGTTGGATGGGGCAGGAATGACCCCCATGGAGCTGCGGTGACATCCCCGGGGTCCCACCTGCACCAAGTACGCTTCCAGATGAGCAGGGTGGCCTTGGTCCAGACCCAGGTGCTCATGGAGACGCCAGTGCCGAACATGGCGAAGAGGTTGATCTTCTCCACCAAGAGACTCGGGCGGTTCTTGATCTCGCAGTCCGGGATGGGCTTGTTGGTCTGCGTGGCGATGGTGACGTTGGCCTCGCACCTGCAGGGACAGAGATGGTGACCATAAGGAGGGGGACGCCCAGCGACAAGCGGAGGGACGATGCAGTGGCAACGCTGGAAGGGGGACACGGGGTTGTCCGCTCTGCGACGTCCCCCCAGCTCAACGCGAGGTGCTGGGACGTCACCAGCGTCCTGTTCGCCCTCCCATCCCCGTCCCACTCACAGGACGTATTCCCGAAAGCTGCGCTCCCACTCCGCCTGGTTGAAGAAGTCATAAAAGTGGCAACCAAAAGTGATGAAGACGAAGCCAAAGGCCAAGAAACCGAAGATGCCTGGAAGAGAAGCGGGACATCCCCAGTTTAGCCAGACCCCAACGACACCGAGACAAAGATGTGGCACTGGAACCGTGCCACTGTCACTACAGCTTTGTCCCCACCGCCCCCCAGGAAGGTGGGATGGAGCTGTCTGAGTTCAGGGGCCAAAATATCCCCATTCCTGCTCAAATTGCCATGGAAACGGTGGCGACAGATCCCCCCTTACCCAGCCGCAGCATGGTCTCGTTGATCTTGCTGGCCGCCTTCTCGCTCAGCAGCCCAGGGTGGTTGCTCTTGATGGAGAAGAGCGTCATGACCCCTGCGGTGGAGGGACGAGGTGATCAGGGTCAGGGGGACACTCACGGTGTCCCCGTCCCCGCGGCGCAGCCAGCCCGCACCTACCCCGGATGAGAAAATAGCCCCCCACGATGAGGACGAGCCCGATGGGCGCCAGGACAAAGCCGGCGCGGTAGCGATAGTTCTTGTACCCAACAAAGCAGATGCCGCTGACGGAGTCACCATCCACCTGGGAGAGACGGGGACGGGGTGGAGGGGGGGGTCACATTGGCTGCGGCCACCCCTCCCCGCCAATGTCACCCTGGAAGGGAACCACCAGGCTACGGGATCGTGGCCCCGTTACCTGCGCCACGGCCAGGATGGCCACGGTGAGGACGAAGGGGATGGACCAGGTGATGAGGTGGAAGTAGGAGGTTTTGCCCAGCAGCGGCTGGTACGTGGTGCCCAGAGCCTTGAAGGAGGTGTGCCAGGCGTAGGTCAGCATGACGAACCAGATGACACCCGACATCAGCGAGTAGTAAACGATGACGAAGATGATGACACAGGAGAGCGTCTCGTTGGAGCTACAGGGAGAGGTGAGAGAAGAGCATCATCAACCTCCATGAGGGGACACGGAGAGGAAGATCTCTCCTATCCCAAGTGGAGGAAGGTCTCTCCCACCCCAGGAGAGGAGGAAGATGTCTCCTACTCAAGAGCAGAGGAAGACCTGTCCTACCCCAGGAGCGGAGGAAAATCTCTCCTACTCAAGAGCAGAGGAAGATCTCTCCCACCCCAGGAGAGGAGGAAGATCTCTGTGACCCCAAGAGGACCCTCCATGCTCCCAAGAGGCCAGGAAACGCCCGAGAGCCCTCCTTGGTCTCGGGGACACCTCTTGGCATGTGGCCGTGGTGGGATTGGGATGAAGGTGACACGTACGTGGGTTCCCCCAGCCGCATGGTGCCATCAGCCCGGCACACGATCTCGTCACGGGCGCCATCCATGAACTGCGCCAACCACCCGATGCTGCCCACGAAGAAGCAGGCGTTGACGTAGAAGAGGATGACAGCGGGATAACGGTTGGAGTTCCTCCAGTCGGCGACGAACGTGGCCTGGCGGGGAGGAGAACGGGACAACTTGGTGCCTGGTCCCCTCATGGGGACACCTCCCATGTCCCCCCAGCGCATCTCACCAGGGTGAAGAAGGTGCAGAAGATGGTGACGGAGCTGAAGGCGGCGATGTAGACGTGCATCTCGCGATGCTCCTTCTCGGTGAAAAGCGGGTTCTGGCACTGGATGCCGCAACCTTCCACATCCTCGTACCAACTCTTGGGGTTGTCTGTCCGCACCAGCGGCGCCTCACACTGCCCCGAGCTGTTGAACTTGATGTTCTGCACTTCATTCTGCCGCAGGAGGAGAAAGAAGGAGGCTGTGAGGAGGAGGAGGAGGAGGCACCTGCACAGCCATGCTGCCAGTGTGGACATCGCTCCCCCACATGGGGCTGGGGACAGGCAGTGTTTCGCTGCTCTCCTGTGGGGATTTGGAAAGGATTCACAGAACCCCAGAGTCCTTCAGGCTGGCAAAGCCCCTCGGGATCATCGAGTCCAACCCTCAGCCCGACTCTACAAAGTTCTCCCCTACCCCACATCCCCCCCAGCTCATCCCAACGGCCCTGAAACCCCCCCAGGGATGGGGACTCCCCCCTCCCTGGGCAGCCTGTTCCACTCTCGGACCACTCTTGCTGGGAAACATTTTCTCCTCCTGCCCAGCCTGAGCCTCCCCTGGGGCAGTTTCCAGCCGTTCCCTCTTGTCCTGTCCCTGATCCCCTGGGAGCAGAGCCCAGCCCCAGCCTCTCTGCAATGTCCCGTCAGGAGCTGCAGAGAGGGATGAGGGCTCCCCTCAGCCTCCTCCTCCTCACACTCAACACTCCCAGCTCCTGCCCTGCCTCCTCACAGGATTGATTCTCCAGCCCTTCCCCAGCCTCGTTGCCCTCCTCTGCCCTCGCTCCAGCCCCTCCAGATCTCTCTGGGATTGAGGTGCCCAGACCTGGACACAACCTCCAGGTGTGGCCTCACCAGTGCCGAGCACAGGGGGACTGTCACCTCCCTGCTCCTGCTGGTCACACCAGTGCTGACACAAGCCAGGAGGCCGTTGGCTTTCTTGGCCCCCGGGCACGCTGCTGGCTCCTGTTCAGCTGCTGGTCAGTGAGAACCCCCAGACCCTTCTCCCCCAGACAGCTCCAGCCACCCCTCCCCGAGCCTGTAGCCACGCAGGGGGTGGTTGTGGCCCAAGGGCAGGACCTGGCACTTGCCCTTGTTGAAGCTCATCCTGTTGACGTTGGCCACCGAGCCAACCTATCCAAGCCTCTCTGCAGAGCCTCCCTGTCCTCGTGCAGATCGACCCTCCCGCGTCACTCGGTGTCACCCGCGCACTGATGGTTCTGACTGTCCCCCCCGCCCCCGTTACCGGGCACCCCTCGGGGAAGCGGTCGGGCGTGCACTTGAGGAAGTCGGGCCAGCCACGCTCGCGCTCCACGATGGTGCAGGGGGCGCGGGTGGCCTGGCAGAGGGTCTGGCTGGGCAGTTCCACTTGCCCGTCCTCGCACTTGGGCATGTAGACGGCGCAGAGCAAGGGCTGGATGACATCCCAGCAGCGCGGGGCGTTGCGCAGGCCTGCGGGGACAGCGCCGTCACCCCCCTCCCTGCGGACACCCCTCACCCCCTGGGACATCACGCGGGGCACAGCCCGGCTGGGGTGGCACACGCGGCACCCAGACCCCCCCAGCCCCGTAACACCCCGTGCCCGCCCCAGGCCCCCGCTACGCTGCAGTGCCCCGCTACAGTGCTCCCCCTCTATAGCGCACCCAGCCCCAGCCCCTCTGTACCGCACCCCCTCCATGCTGCACCCACACCCGCTCCCCCAGTGCATTTCCACCCCGGCCCCTGCTATACTGCTCCCTTCTACACCCCACCCATCCCCAGGCCCCCGCTATAGTGTTCGATGCTGTAGCCACCCCCGGGCCCCCACTATACTGCTCCTCTCCGTGCTGCCCCCACGCCCAGGCCCCTGCTATACACTTTTCTATACTGCCCCCACCCCCAGGCCCCTCTATACCATTCCTCTCTGCACTGCACCCACCTCTAGTCCCCTGATAGACAGTTTTCTATACTGCCCCCACCCCCAGGCCCCTGCTATACTGCTCCTGTCTATACTGCCCCCACCCCCAGGCCCCTGCTATACACTTTTCTACACCGTACTCATCCCCAGGCCCCTGCTACAAAGTTTTCTATACTGCGCCCGCCGCCAGGCCCCTGCTATACACTTCTCTATACCGCACCCATCCCCAGGCCCCTTCTGTGCTCTCCCCCCCCTCCAAACTGCACCCAAGCCCCCCCTACACCGTCCGCACCTCCCGTCCCCCTCCACAGTGCTCGCCAGCACCCCGTGCCCCCCCGGCCCCCGGCCAGCGCCCGTCCCGGGCCTTTCCCAGGCTGTGTGTCCCCGCCGCCAGACGCCCCCCGTGCCCCCCCGCTACACGGCGTCGGGCCGGAGGGCCCCGTCCGTACCGGACCAGAGCAGGAGCTTTCCGTGAGCCTCCTCCTGCGAGGCGGAGTCGGCGGCCAACAGCGTGGAGGTGGCGGCGTAGGGCAGGGCCGAGCCCAGGCAGGCACCGTAACGGAGCCGTTCGCAGGGCGCGGGCCGGCGGCAGCGCTCGGGAACGGCCGAGGCGTTGAGGAACGGGGCGGCGGGGCAGCGGCGGCCGCCCAGCGCCAGCGCCATGCCCAGCGCCAGCGCCCACCGCCACCCGCCGCCCTGCGCCGCCATCCCGGCCCGCACCGGCGCTAGGCGGGCGGCCCGGCCCCGGCCCCGGCCCCCGCCATGCCCCGACGCCCTTTGTTGAGCTCGCCGGGAGCGGAGCGGGGCCGCTCCTCCTCCTCCTCCTCCTCCTCCTCCTCCTCCTCCTCCTCCCGCAGCGCGGCCCGGCCCGCCACGGCCCCGCGCCCCCCGCCGGGGCGGGCTGAGGAGAGGCGGCGCGGCGGGAGGAGCGGCCGGGGGCAGCCCGCTTCTGAGGCGAAAAAGTGGCTTTTTGTCAGGAAAAAGTTCTCTTTTTTGGAGCGGGAAGGGAGAGGACGAGTTTTTGAGGGGAAAAGTGGACTTTTGTAAGGAAAAAGTTCCCCTTTTTTGAGTGGGAAGGGAGAGGACGAGTTTTTGAGGGGAAAAGTGGACTTTCGTGAGGAAAAAGTTCGGGGTTTTGGAGCAGGCAGGGAGAGGACGAGTTTTTGAGGGGAAAAGTGGACTTCTGTGAGGAAAAAGTTGGTTTTTTGGAGCGGGAAGGGAGAGGATGAGTTTTCGAGGGGAAAAGTGGACTTTTGTGATGAAAAAGTTCTCTTTTTTTGAGCAGGCAGGGAGAGGACGAGTTTTTTAGGGGAAAAGTGGACTTTTATGAGGAAAAAGTGCTTTTTTTTTGGAGCGAGCAGGAAGAGGACGAGTTTTTGGGAGGAAAAGTGGACTTTTGTAAGGAAAAATTCATAATTTTTTGAGCAGGCAGGGAGAGGACGAGTTTTTGAGGGGAAAAGTGAACTGTGAGGGAAAAGTTCCTTTTTTTTGGAGCGGGAAGGGAGAGGACGAGTTTTTGAGGAGGGAAGTGGCATTTCGTAAGGATAAACTACTTATTTTTGGAGAGGGCAGGGAGAGCACGAGTTTTTGAGGAGGGAAGTGGCTTTTCGTGAGGAAAAAGTTCGGGGTTTTGGAGCAGGCAGGGAGAGGAGGAGTTTTTGAGGAGGGAAGTGGCTTTTCGTGAGGAAAAAGTGTGGGTTTTTTTGAGCAGGCCGGGAGGGGACAGGTTTCTGAGGAGAAAGGTGCCTTTTTTGTGAGGAAAAAGTTCCCTTTTTTTGAGCAGGCAGGGAGGGGTCAAGTTTTGGAAGAGAAAAGGCTTCTCGTGAGGAAAAAGTTCCTGTTTTTTTGGAGCAGACAGGGAGGGACGAGTTGTGGAGGAGGAGAGTGGCTTTTCGTGAGGAAAAAGTTCGGGGTTTTGGAGCAGGCCGGGAGGGGACGAGGTTTTGAGGGGGAAAGCGGCTTTTCATGAGGAAAAAAGTTCCTTTTTTTCTGCTGTGGGCAGGGAGGGAACGAGTTTCTGAGTAGGAAAGTGAGGATTTGAGGAGAGGGGAGCGCACTCGGGGAGGGAAGGGGGTTGTTCTCCCGAGGGGAGCTGCTGGAAGCGGGGGGGGTTGGGGGGGGGGGAAATACTGGATTTTCTGAAGGGAAGGTTGGTTTCAGGGAGGAAGAAGTCGCTTGGCGGGGGGAAATGTTGCTTTGGAAGGGGGAGGAGTCACGTTTTTGGAGGAGAAAGTTTGTTTTTTTCGGGGAGAAGTTGGATTGGGGGAGAAGAGGAGAGAGATTTGGGACGGGGAAGTTGGTTTCGAGGGGGTAAAAGTCACTTTTTGAGGGAGAGAAGTCGGGTTTGTGGAGCATAGAAGTTATTTTGGGGGGGTAAAGTTGCTTTTTGGGCACTCACTTTTCGGAGTTGTTTTTTAGGGAGATAAAAGTCACTTAGGGGAGAAAAGATGGAGGGGGAAAGTTTCTTTTTGGAGGAAAAGTTTTTGTGAGGGAAAAATCACTTTTTGGTGAAGAAAAGTTGCCTTTGGGGAAGAGAAGCCACTTTCGGTGGACAAAAGTTGCTTTTGGGGGACAAAGGCATTTTACTGGGAGAGAAATGTTCCTCTTGAGGATAAAAGTCACTCTTTTAGGGGAAGAGGTTACTTTTAAGGGGAGAAGTCCCTTTTTGAGGACAAGAGTCACTGGGGGGAGAAAAGTTACTTTTGGGGGAGGAAAAGTCCGTTTAGGGGGAATAAAAGTGAGTTTTGGGGGGAGAAAAGTTGCTTTTTGGGGACAAAAGTCCCTTTTGGGGGAAGAAGTTTACTTTTGGGGGAAAAAAGTCGCTTTTTTGAGGGGGAAATTACTTTGGGGGGAGGAAAAGTCAGTTTGGGGGGAACAAAAGCCACTTTTGGAGGGAGAAAAGTTGCTTTTGGGGACAAAGGTCCCTTTTGGGGAGAAGAAAGTTACTTTAGGGGGAAGAAAAGTCAGTGTGGGGGTACAAAAGCCACTTCTGAAGGGAGAAAGTTGCTTTTTGGGGAGAAGTTACTTTTTTGAGGGCAAGTTACTTTTGGGAGAGATCAGTTTGAGGGGATAAAAGCCATTTTGAGTGAGAAAAGTTGCTTGGGGGGGACAAAAGTCCCTTTTGTGGGGAGAAGAGTTGCTTTTTTGAGGGGAAATTACTTTTGGGGGAGAAAAAGTCTGGGGGGACAAAAGCCACTTTTGGGGAGAGAAAATTTGCTTTTTGGGGACAAAAGTCTGTTTTGGGGGAGAAAAGTTGCTTTTTTGAGGGAGGTTGGTTTTGGGGGAGGAAATGTCAGTTTGGGGGGACAAAAGGCATTTTTGGGGGGAGAAAAGTTGCTTTGGGGGATAAAAGCCAGCTTTTTGATGGGGATGAAAGTCAGTTCGGGGTGGTGGAAAAGCCGCTCTTGGAGAGAAGCTGATTTTTGGGGGAGAAGTAGCTCTTTGGAGGGAAATTTTGGGGTAGAAAAGCTACTGGGGGGGGGGCGGGGAGATCCCTTTTCAGGGGGACGCGTCATTCTTTGGAGAAGCGATCGCTTTTTGGGGGAGAAACGCTTTTTTGGGTGACAAGCTCCGTTCTGGCAGGGGAGCAAGGTGGCTTTTTAGGGGCAGAGAAACTCCTTTTTGGGGGAGAAAAGTTCCTTTTGGCGGGGGGCGGGAAATGTGTGGACTTCTTCAGATGTTGCTCCTTTTGGGGTGAGAAGTCTTTGGGGGGGGGGGGGAACGTCACTCTTTGGGGCACAGCAGGGGGACCATTTTCTGGCTGGAGGGTGCTGGAGGGGACCGGGGGCCACTGTGGCTAACGCTGGGGCAGGATCAGGCCAGCGTGGCCACCGTGTCCCCGAGAGCCCTGTGCCACCGCGGGGGGGAACACGGGACGCGCACACAAAGGGCCGGCGCTGGGCCGCATCCCGTCTCCCTCCGCGGCGGGGCGGCGCGAGGGGACCACCCAGCCCGAAGAGCAGAAAAAATAACTAAAAAAAAAAAAAAAAGAAAAAACACAAAAAACCCCTCCACCCACAGTTTGCAACGGCTCCAAAAAGCAGCAGCGACGCCGGGAGCCCACAATGCTGAGGGGGGGGGGGCAGCAGCCCCCCCCCCCCCCAGCTCTTGACACCCCAAAATCTTGCAGGCTCTTCCCTGGGGCAGATGAGGAAGCTTGGTGGGGGCTTCTCTGCTGTCTACTAGCTGGTTGTGCTGCCCCCCCACCTCCTTCCTTTTTTTGGGCCCCGAAGCCTAAATCTGTTGTGATGGCAGGGGCCAAGGCGATTGTGTCCCCCCCGCCACGGGGACAGCAGGCTCCAGATTTTGTCTCTCTTCTCTCCAAAAGTGAAGGGTAATGTCCCGGGGGGGCACAGGATGGCACCTGTCCCCTCCTGCACACGGGGCTCAGCACCAGGGAGGGGGAGGACGATAGTGACGGGACCCCCACCCTCTGCTAACGAACCCCCTCCCACTGGGGTCAGCCCTGCGCAGGAACATCCTCACAGTCCTTCTTCTTCCAGGGTGGCCAGGCCAGAGGCCGCGTCCCCCCGGGGTCACAGAGATGGAGCCCAGTGACGGGGGCAACGTCCCCAGTTCCCACCTCCCCCCCCTGGGGTGAAGGCTGTGTGGATCAGGACAGGACGGACAGACGGACAACAGACAGAGAGCGGTTCACCAACGGTCAGTTCCGTCCCCCAAACGGCGCGCGGCAGCACGGCACGTCCCGGCAAACCCGGCACCCAAAGTCCCCAGCACCCCTCTCCAGGTGTCCCGCTCCAACCTCCCTCTATTTCAGCAAAGCCCCTTCGGCTCTTCCGAGGGATCCGGGGTTTGGGGGAAAAAAAAAAAAAAAATCACCGTTGAGGTCACGGCTCCCCGAGCTGCTGCCACACTGGGGCCTCAGTACCAGGGGTCTGCCCGGTGCTGGTGGTTGTAGAGCTGCAGCTTGATCTGGTCTTTGATCTGGTGGATGAGGATCTGAGCCAGCAGGATGCCCACCAGCTGAGGAGAGCGGGAGGTGAGGAAGGGGTGAGGAAGGACAGACGGAGGCAAGGAGGAGATAAGGGTGGACACAAGGGATGAGGAAGGGGGAGAGGGAGGGAGGACAGATGATGCAGGGAAGAGATGAGGAAGGACACATGTGAGGACGGACAGATGCATGCAAGGAAGAGGTGAAGGATGCAAGGATGGAAGGATGGACAGACATGGGGGAGAGATGAGGAAGGATGTGAGGACAGACGGACACGAGGATGGATGCAAGGAAGAGATGAGGAAGGATGGGCACGAGATGAGGAAGGACAGATACATGCACACGAGGAAGAGATGAGGACAGACATAAGGAAGAGATGAGGAAGGAGGGATGCTCGGAAGGAAAGACGGATGTGGGGATGGACGCATGTGAGGAATAGACGAGGAAGGACGGATGGACATGAGGAAGAGGTGAGGATGGAACGAGGGAGGACGGATGCAAGGAAGAGATGAGGAAGGACAAGGGAGAAATGAGGTGAGACGTGAGGATGGATGCAGACACACGTGAGGAAGAGATGAGGAAGGACGGACGGACACAAGGAAGAGATGAGGATGGACAAGAGGAAGAGAGGAAGGACGGAGGGAGGCCAGCTGGCCACGGTACCTGGGGGAGGGCCAGCCCCAGGGTGATGCCCCCCAGCAGCAGCAGGTTGCTGTGGATCCAGCTGCCCAGGGTGTCGACGCAGCCGCTGGTGTAGATGACGGCACCGGCCTCCAGGTAGCCACGGGCCTGCACGCCCCATCCGCACTGGGTGTTCACCACGGCCTGGGAGGGCACAAAACCCACCGGGCTGGGGAGGTCCCTGCTTTTTTGGGCGGGGGGGGGGAGGGGTAAGTGAACAGGAGCTCAGGTGTCCCCTTCCTCTGGGCCCTTGGTGTCCCCAGCCTATCCCTCCACTGCTGGGTCCCCTAAACCCCCCCAGCCCCCACAAGGGACAATACCTGAGCGGAAGGGGGGTGGTGACAGCGTTGCTGCCTGCTACCCCCCCACCCCACACAGGGGGAATCAGTGCCCCAAACCCCACTGCAGCACCCCCAAAGCCAGCAGGTGGTGCAGGCTGCCACATGTTGCTGGTGGGTTCCCTCTCACAGAATCCCAGAACCATCTGGGTTGGAAAAGCCCCTGCAGCTCCTCCAGCCCCACCATGACCCTCCCCCTGAGCGTTCCCAACTCCCCCAGATCCCTCAGCGCTGGCTCAGCCCGACTCTTCAACCCCTCCAGGGATCCCGGGGACTCCCCCCTGCCCTGGGCAGCCCATTCCAAGGCCCAACAGCCCCTTCTGCACAGAAATCCTTCCTCAGAGCCAGCCTGACCCTGCCCTGGGCAGCTTGAGGCCATTCCCTCGGGGCCTGGCGCTGGGGCCTTGGCTCCAGAGACTCATCCCCCCTCTCTGCCCCCTCCTGGCAGGGAGTTGCAGAGGGCCAGGAGGTCTCCCCTCAGCCTCCTCTTCTCCAGACTGAACCCCCCCAGTTCCCCCAGCCGCTCCCCAGCAGACCTGTGCTCCAGACCCTGCCCCAGCTCCGTTGCCCTTCTCTGGCCACGCTCGAGTCATTCAATGGCCTTTTTGGGGTGAGGGGCCCAAAACTGAACCCCCTCAGCGAGGGGCGGCCTCCCCAGTGCCCAGCCCAGGGCTCAGATCCCTTCCCTGTCCCTGCTGGCCACGCCAGTGCTGACACAAGCCAGGATGCCACTGCCCTCCTTGGCCCCCTGGGCACACTGCTGGCTCCCACTCACCTGGATAGCAACCAACACCCTCCTGGGGTGCTCAGCGCAGCCTCAAGGGATGGGAGGAGAGGTGCAGAGTAAGGGGGCCCCTGAGAGCACCCCGGGGTGTCCCCCCCAGCTCTGAGGACACCGTCCTCACCTGGCGGGTGTCCCGCAGGCAGCAGGAGAAGGGGACGGAGCAGCGCTCCTGGCTGGGGTTGGCGGGGGTGCAGTTGAAGTACATGTTCTGGGACCAGTCCTTGTAGGAGACCCCCCCGCAGCAGCTGAACTGTGAGGGGGGACACACAAAGGGACACTGGGACAACAGGCAGTGAGTGACAGCCCCCCCAGACCACCCCCCCCGCACCCCGTTCACCCCAGCGCCGCTGGCTTTAGGGACAGCCGCTTCCAGTTTTAGTAGGCCCTACGTAAACACTGTCCCGTTGTCTCCAATTTTTATCCAGGGATTCACCACGAACATCGAACCCCTGGTGGAGGAGCCGCCAGACACCCTCACCCCATGGATTTAAAGCGAGAGCCACGACCTCCACACCTGACCTGTGAGTGGGGACACACGTGACACCCCCCGCACCCCTGGCTCCCCACACCTCCTTCTGCCCGAAGTCGATGAGGTTCTGCAGGTCCGGGTCGTCCCGATAATGCACGATGGCGGCGTTGACAATGTCACTGACCTTCCCACGGGCCTGCGGGACGGGGACAGCCAGGGGAGGACACACACCGGCAAGGTTGTCACCCAATGGGACAGGCTGGGGGTCACCCAGACCCCCCCCCGCAGCGCTGCTCCCCCTGCGCCCCGGCGGTACCTTATCAGAGAAGACGAAGCCCAGCACGCCGGCCGCCAGCTGCAGGAGGAAGACGATGGTCAGGCAGACGGAGAACTGCGAGGGCGAGAGGAGCGTGATGGCGGCAGAGACACGTCATGGGGACACCCCGGAGCGGGGACACGACAACACGACACCCACCGTCACCGGGCACTCACCGCCTGCAGCAGGCAGATGTTCTCCCGCAAGGAGCCGACGCAGCCGCAGAAGGTGATGAGGAAGATGAGGACGCCCACCGCGACGAGCAGCACGGCGGGATCCACCGCCAGCCCCGCCAGTGCCGCCTCTGCCGCAGCGAGCCGTCACCGCCACCCGCCCGGTGGCACCCCCGAGCCAGCACCCCCGGGCCCCCCAACCTCACCTGTGTGCTTCAGCAGCCGGGCGTAGACCCCCACCGCCACCGTCGCCACCGAGATCATCTGCGGGGCGAGATGGGGGCGGTTGAGCCACCTCAGAGCCGGACCCGCTGCCTCAGTTTCCCCTCGGCAGCCCCGCACAGACCCGATGGCGGCGGCGCAGGTAGGACAGAGCCCCCAGCGCGTCCCCCCCAGCACGGGGAGGTCACCGCCGTCCCCACCAGCCCTTCCCCGCTCTGGGTGGCCGAGCACGGGGACGTTGTTTGTCCGAAATGAGAAACTTCCTCAAAAAAGAAGAGATTTAGAACGTGAGCAAAGCCCTTGAAAAAACCCGACCGTTGAAAAAAAGCCCCAGGACCTTTAAAAAAAACCCAAAACCACAAACCCCAAACGCAAAAAAATCCAACCCAAAAGCAAAAAATTCCTCAGAAAACATAAAAATCCCCCCAAACGCATAAGACCACTTCTCCAAAAGACATTAAAATATCCTCAAATAAATTAAAAAAAAATCCCCTCAAAACATTAAAAAAATCGCCCTAAAACACATTAAAAGAATGCCCTAAAACACATTAAAAGAATTCCCCGAAACACATAAAAAATACCTCCCCAAAAAACATTTTAAAAAATCCTCCAAAAATAATTTTAGAGTTCGCAAAAAAAGTTTTAAAAATTTTAAAAAACCCAAACATTTAAAAAAAACCCCAAAAAAACCTTTTTAAAAAATCCCCAGAAATATTTTTTAAAATCTGAAAAAAACATAAAAAAATATACCAAAACACATTAAAAGAATTCCCTAAAAACCACAGAAATTCCCGGGGGGGGCGGTGTTGGGGCTCGTTCCATTTCCCCCCCCCCCCAGCGATACGGGGGTCCCGGTGTCCCCCCGGGGACGCCCCCCCCGGCACTCACCCAGAAGAGCGTGTTGAAGAAGAAGAGAACGTACTTCACCGCCGGGCTCACGAAGGAGAAATCGTCTCCCTGGGGCCTCGCCATGGCCAAGCCGGGCCCAGCTAAGCCGGGTCCAGCTAAGCTGGGTCCAGCTAAACCGGGTCCAGCCGCGCCGAGCCCCGAGGCCACCGAGCCGCTCCGCGCCGCCGCCGCGAGCGCCGCCGAGCCGGCCAGCGGCCCGCCCGCTCCCTTCGCCGCGCTCTCATTGGCCGGCCTGGCTCGTTCTGCCTTCCCATTGGTGCGCCTCCCCGTCGCTCACTCGCCGCCTCCCGGTGTGTCTCCGCCGCACCTGTCCGCCGCTCCCCCTTCCGCCCTTAAAGGGCCAGCGCCCCCTCTTTTTAAATCACCTGATGAGCCAGTTCGGCTCATCCAAAACCTGCCCGAATCGCGCTCTCCCTGCCCCAGAGTCCCCAGCCGGGGCTGTGGTTACATTTTGTAATAATTAGCATTTCTAATTGATTTCTGCCTTCGGTGACAGCCCTTGGAGGGACGCAGGGACACAGCGGGGATGGCCGTGGGGACAGCAGGGACACGGGGGAGCCGTTTGTCCCCAAAACGCCCCCACCTGGGGAGATTGGGGCTTACCCTGCAAGGGCGCGGCCAAATCTCTGACCCCAAATGTGCAGAAATCACCCCAAAACGGGCAGCGCCGAGTCCCCATCCCCAGCAACCTCGGGGGAAGCAGGAGCCCCAAGACCCGGCAGTTCCCCGCTCCGCTGCTAAAACCTGTGAAGCTGCGTAAAAAATGGCAAGTTTGGGGGATTTCTTTGTGTTCCCCTTTATTTCTGCGTGTCCAGCGGGACCCCCCAAAGCCCACAGGGAGGAGGAGGAGGGATCCTTCCTCCACCCCATCGCTCTGGTCCATCCCGTCCACGCTCACCTCGTTCCCATTAATTACAGAATCAACCCGGGTCGCGAGGAAGCGGCGGGTCCCTTCCCGAACTGGATTCAAGCCTCAAATCCCATTTTTTTGGATGAATTTTTGCCCATTTTTTTGCATCACGCTTTACTCATGGCCCCTGTGGGCAGAGGCAAGAGCTGCCATCTTGTGCCATCACCACGACATGGTCCCCTTTGCTCGGGGGAGCACCACCTCCCAGTTATTATTATTTTTATTATCATATTTATTACATTTATTATTATTTCTCTTCTAGGCCCGGGTCCATCAAGGCTGGAAAGCCCCGGGGAGCCGCTGCCGGCCCAGGCCCAGCCCTTCCTGGAGGCAACCGAGAACTTTGGGCAGAGGAACCGAAACCAAAAATCCCCTCCTCGCTCTTGGGGTCACCGAGGTGCCACCGCAGCCATGGAACCCAGCCTGTGGCACCGAGGAGCCACCACTCGGCCACGGGGGTTGCTGTGGCCCCGAAAACACCGTGGCTGATGCCCGTGGGCCACTGGAGAGTCCCCTTGGGCAACCTGTGAGGGCATGATGGGGCTGAACTCTCCCGGGTCCCACCAAAATGCCTCTGCCCCGGCGGTGAAGATGAAGGTGCCCACGTTGGCCAACGGATGCACCGTCCGTCTGTCAGTCTACACGTCCGTCAGTCAGAGCTGCGCGTCCACCCATCAGGTCTACGTGTGGTGGCCTTTGTGGCTCTGGTGGTCACGGGGGTGGCGGTGGCCCTGGTGGCCACACTGGCTGTGATGGCTGTGGTAGCCCCGGTGGCTGTAGTGGCCAGGGTGGCTGTGGTGGACGTCATGGTTGTGGTGGTTGTAGTGTCCGTAGGCACTGGTGGCCATACTGGCTGTAGTGGCCGTGGTGGCCATAGTGGCTGTGATAGCTGTGGTGGCCGTATTTGTGGTGGCCATTGTGGCTGTGGTGGCCATGGTGGCTGTGGTTGCCATGCTGATTGTAGTGGCTGTGGTGACCGTGGTGGCCGTGGTGGTTGCAGTGGCCATAGGTGCTGGTGGCCATACTGGCTGTAGTGGCCGTAGTGTTTGTGGTGGCCATGGTGGCTGTTGTAGCCGTGGTGGCCGTGCTGGGATGGGTTGGTGACAGGGACGAGGACACGCAGGGGGTGTCAGGGAGGCCCTGGTGGCCCCCTGCTGAGAGGGGCAGGAGGAGGACGGGGTGCGTGTGTGTGTACACGCGTGTGTGTGTGTGTGTACACTCTGTGTGTGTGTACACTCTGTGTGTGTGTGTACACTGTGTGTGTGTGTGCACGCTGTGTGTACAGCGAGGGCTGCGCGTGGGACGGGGACACGGGTGGGGACACGGGTGGGGACACCCCCAGGGGACCCGGGGGCTTGTCCAGAGGCGAGGGGGCGTGTCCACGCGGGGCGTGCGCCCAGGCAGAGCAGAGGGGCGTGGCGATGGGCGTGGCGATGGGCGTGGTCACCCCGTCCCAGCCGTCGGCAGCGCCGCCCAGCGGGCGTGGGGGTTCGGGCGCGCACGGGGACACCCACAATCTCCCCCCCCCCAGGGACCCCCGTATCCTCCCGGGAGCCCCCTGTCCCGTGTGTGTCCCCCCCCGCGGGGCGCACCGGGAAGGAGGGGCCCCACGCCCGCTCCGGACTAACGCGCTTTATTGGGGGAGCGCCGGCCCCCCCGGCGGGTTTTGGGGGGCACCGCCCCGGCCCCCCCGCACCCCCCGCTGGGTGGAGCCGTGGGCCGCATCCTGCGTGGGGCCCTCAGGCGCTGGGACTCTTCAGGTCGCCCAAGGCCACGGTTCCTCCTCCTCCTCCTCCTCCTCCTCCTCCTCCTCCTCCTCCATCCGCGGCTCCGGTCCCCTGGGCTGGACCCCGCCGAGGGGGGGTGTGGGGGGGGGTGTGAGTCGGGTCCCCCACGGGGGAGGGAGCGGTGCCCCGAGGTCCCCACGCAGATCCCCACGCCAGTCACCGTCCTCATCCTCAGTCACCATCCCCGTCCCCCTCCTCATCTTCATCTTCATCTTCATCTTCATCCCCATCCGTCTCCTCATCAGCCCCATATTCATCCCCATTCCCATCACACCCCCATCCTCACGCCCCCGGGCACCCGCAGCACCCACTGAGCACCCCCAGTACCCACCTGGGCACCCCCAGCCCCCCCCCGGCCACCCCTAGCACCCACTGAGCATCCCCAGTACCCACCTGGGCACCCCCAGCCCCCCCCTGGGCACCCACAGCACCCACTGAGCACCCACAGCACCCACCTGGGCACCCCCAGCCCCCCCCTGTCACCCCCAGCCCCCCTTTGGGCACCCCCAGCACTGCTTTAAGCACCCCCAGCACCCACCTTGGCACCCCCAGCACCTTTTTGAGCATGCCCAGCACCCACCTGGGCACCCACAGCCCCCCTTCGGGCACCCGCAGCCCCTCCCGCAGCGGCAGCCCACCAGGACGCCGATGGCCACAGCAGTGAAGGCCGCGGTGAGCGCACACACCACCATGAGCATGTCCGGCTCCGCGGCCCCAGGGACCCCTGCGGAGCAACCAGTGGGGACGGGGGGGACATGGGGACAAGGTCCCCAAATCCTCCACCAATTCCCCTGGGGGACCCCCAGCCCCCCCGTGGGGTGCGGGGTGAGCGGCAGCACCCAGGGGATGGAGGATAGGGGGGAGGACACCCCAAAGTGTGTGTGTCCCCCCACCATGGTGTGCAGGGTGAGCGGCAGCACCCAGGGGATGAAGGATACGGGGGGGGGGGACACAACGATGACACCCCCAAACTGGGTGTTGTGTCCCCCCCTCGCCGCTCACCTGCCCGGGGGGCTGCAGGGTGAGGGACAGCACCTAGAGGATGGGGAGGGGGACACCCCAAAGTGTGTGTCCCCCCCCATGGGGTGCAGGGTGATCGGCAGCACCCATGGGATGGAGGATGGGGGGACACCCCAATCTCTGTGTGTGTGTGTGTGTGTGTGTGTATGTGTGCGCGCACTCACCTGCCTCGGGGGGCTGCAGCGCGAGGCTGCAGAGGGGCTGTGGGGCGCCGCCCCCCCCCGTCTCGCAGGAATAATTCCCGTAGTCGGGGTGGCTGACGTTGCGCAGGAGCAGGCCCAGGCCAGTGGCCCCCGCGGCACAGAGGGCCACCCTCCCCCTGAAGCGGTTGCCCGGTTCCTCCGGCGGGTGCCACCCCGGGCCCGTGGGCGGCGGGTGCTGGCCCAGGCGGTGCCTGAGCACCAGGGCCGGGGGGTGCTGGGGGCCGCCGTGGTGGGCGCAGCGGAGGGTGACCCCGCGCAGGGGGCCCCAGGGCCGGGGGTCGCAGGGCAGGCAGGTGTCCTCGCCCAGGGCCGCCCGCACGGTGACGACAGCGGGTACATCTGGGGGGGGGGGGGGGGGGGGGGGGCAAAGAGCGACAGCGGGGTCACCCCTTTGACCCCCCCTTTAATGTGGGGAACCCCCAGGACGGGGGTGTTGGGGCGGAGGGGGGGGGGGGGCGAGGCTGACGGTGGCTTTTGGCGTCGGTGCCAGGAGCCGCCCCGTGAGTCACCACCCCCCCGCCTGCCCCCCCCCGCCCTGCGGGTGCGGAGGAGTAGGAATGGGGGGGTTTGGGGGTACCTGCCCCGGTGAGGAGGGGAGCCAAGGCCCAGAGCGCTGCCACCGGGACCGGCACCATCCTGCCCGTGTGCGGAGCCAACGCCTGGGCACGGCGCTGCGGGAGACGGGTCACGTCAAACACCGGGGGGACCCCGAAAACACCCCCCCCACCCCCCCCGGACATTCACCCCACCCGGGGGGGCGGCTCTAGGGCAGAGAACGGGGGCTGCCATAGGGCAGGGGCAGGGGCTGCTATAGGGCAGGGCTTTGGGGTGCTTATAGGGCAGGGGCTGGGGCCGTTATAGGGCAGGGATCGGCGGCTATGGGGCAGGATCTGGGGCTGCTATAGGGCAGGGGATGAGGGTGCTATAGGGCAGGGGGTGAGGGTGCTATAGGGCAGGGGCAGCTATAGGGCAGGGATCCGCGGTGGCTATAGGGCAGGATCTGGGGCCGCTATGGGGGATCTGGGGCCGCTCTAGGGCAGGGTGCGGGGCGGGCGTGGGGCAGGGCGGTGGGGCAGCAGCCCCCGGGTCCCGTCCCCCCCCTCCCGCTTCCCCGGGATGTTCTGGGCCCCGGCAGCTCCCCTCGGCCCGGGGAGAGATGGCGGGGGGGGTGCGAGGGGGTGGGGGGGGACACAGCACCCCCCACCCGTCCCCGCGCCCCTCACCGTGGCGTCCCGGCTGCCGCCCGCCCGCCGGCACCGCCACCGGCCCCCGGGACCGCCCCGGCGCCACCGCCCCGCCCCGCCCCTGCGCCGGGAACACCGCGGGGAGCGGCGGGGGGGGAGGCGCCGGCCCCGCCCAGCTGTCACTCACCCAGATGTGCCCCCCCCAGATGTGCCCCCCCAGCTGTGACTCAGCCGTGCCTCGTAAATCCAGCTGTGACTCACCCAGCCGTGCCCCACACACCCAGCTCTGCCCCATCCAGCTGTGCCCCTCCCCACCCAGCCATGGCTGCCGCCGCCCCACTGCTGCCCACGGGACAGCCCGGGGGCGCCCGGGGCCCCCCGAGAGCCCGGAGCCCCCGCGCCACGCTAATTAGCGCTAATGAGGGGGGCACGGGGGCAGGAGGTGACCTGAGCGGGAGGGTGTCCCCCCGTGACACCCCGGACACGCGGGGCTGGGGGAGCCCCGGGGAACCAGCTGCGTTCAAAAGGGACCGAATATTCGTGTGTGCTTTATGTTCGACACAAAACAGCGAACGGGTCTTAACTGCCGTGTTCTCTGCAGAGTGCCCACGGGCCTGTGTCGGGTACCAAGTGTATCGGACTTGTGTACAGAGGAGGTAAAAGTAACGCTACAACGGAATGTGCTAGTATGGAAAATGAAAGAAAAAAGAAAAGAAAAGAAAAGAAAAGAAAAGAAAAGAAAAGAAAAGAAAAGAAAAGAAAAGAAAAGAAAAGAAAAGAAAAGAAAAGAAAAGAAAAGAAAAGAAAAGAAAAGAAAAGGGAGGGGAGGGGAGGGGAGGGGAGGGGAGGGGAGAGGAGAGGAGAGGAGAGGAGAGGAGAGGAGAGGAGAGGAGAGGAGAGGAGAGGAGAGGAGAGGAGAGGAGAGGAGAGGAGAGGAGAGGAGAGGAGAGGAGAGGAGAGGAGAGGAGAGGAGAGGAGAGAAAAGAAAAGAAAAGAAAAGAAAAGAAAAGAAAAGAAAAGAAAAGAAAAGAAAAGAAAAGAAAAGAAAAGAAAAGAAAAGAAAGAAAAAAGAGAAAAAAGAGAAAAAAGAGAAAAAAGAAAAAAGAAAAAAAAGAGAAAAAAGAGAAAAGGAAAAAGAAAAGGAAAGAAAAGAGAAGAAAAGAAAAGAAAAGAAAAGAAAAGAAAAGAAAAGAAAAGAAAAGAAAAGAAAAGAAAAGAAAAGAAAAGAAAAGAAAAGAAAAGAAAAGAAAAGAAAAGAAAAAAGATATATCTCGCTCTCTACTACACAGTACAAAATTACCCCTAGGGAAGTCCGTAGCTATACGTATTTTCCAAGAATAAAGCAAATATATGTCTATGACAAGTTATTACGTCATTCCAGGTAGGGACATGTCTATAGAACACGTACAAAAATGGTCCGTAATATATTACGTATAAAAGGGAAAGTACTTGTATGTTTGTATTCGATACAAAATACAGACTATTATTATTCTTACAGGCTATACAAAATATAAAATATTAATATAATATAGTATAACGTAATATAATGGAAATAGAACAGAACAATTTTCTCTCTCTCTCTGTCCTACAAGTCACTACAAAATTCTCCTAGGCAAACAGCCACGGGTAAAAGAGGGGGTGTGCATCTCCACAGCAGCGCTGCGGGACACAACTCGATACCGCGGCGGTGGCAGAGCCCCGCCTGGGACACGAGGTGTCACCCCCACAGCGCCGGGGACAGCCGCGTCCCCCGGGGGTCCCCGCGGGGGTCCCTCTGGCCAGGACCCCCCCGCACGGCCGCTCCCGCACAGAAGCTGGTTTTGGGTCGAGAACGTGATCTTTTTTTACACCTTTTTGCCATGGGCGTTCCAGGGTCCCGCCGGCTGCTCCCACCCGGGACGTGACCATTGGGGGGTCCCACCAAAGCGGGGGGACGGGGGGGATCACCCCTAAATCCCCGGGGGTTCACCTCACAGGTTCCTGGATCCCACCAGACACGAGGACTCAGCAGCTTTATTTCCATTAATTGCTTTATTAAAATTGCTATCAGCTGCTACTCTCATACATTACTATTACTCTGAGTGACTGCTATTGTCTACTATCCCTCTAGTATAACATACTACCAGTATTAGCAATTACTAACTGTACCAGTAGTGGTAATAATACAAATAGGAATAGTAATAATACAAATTATAGCAATAACTATTAGCAAAATACTAAACAAATTACTAACAGCAAAAACTATTAGTAATCTGTAATTTTTTAATTAATCACTAGAAATTACTATTATACTTGCGATGAGTAAAGGAAAATGGTACCACAACTTACTACAAAATTACTACCCAAAAACCAAATATTCAATATTCAATATTCAATATTACTAATTATCCCAAATAACCACCAGTAAATCAAGAAGGGTACTTGTGATTAATTAGCTCTATGCACGTGTCTATTTATGTGTTTAATTTTGAGGTGTGGCCACCATGTTGAGGCATGACCACCATTTTGACGCATGGCCACCATGTTGAGGCATGACCACCATTTTGAGGCGTGGCCACCATGTTGAGGTATGGCCACCATGTTGAGGTATGACCACCATTTTGAGGTGTGACCACCATTTTGAGGCATGACCACCATGTTGAGGCATGACCACCATTTTGAGGCGTGACCACCATTTTGAGGTATGGCCACCATGTTGAGGCATGACCACCATTTTGAGGCATGACCACCATGTTGAGGCATGACCAACATTTTGAGGCGTGGCCACCATTTTGAGGTATGGCCACCATGTTGAGGCATGACCACCATGTTGAGGCGTGACCACCATTTTGAGGCATGACCACCATGTTGAGGTGTGGCCACCATGTTGAGGCATGACCACCATTTTGAGGCGTGACCACCATTTTGAGGCATGACCACCATGTTGAGGTGTGGCCACCATGTTGAGGCATGACCACCATGTTGAGGCGTGGCCACCATGTTGGGGCGCTGGCTTCTGCTCTCCCAGCCGGCCGGGTCATTATCGTGGTGTCTCTCTTCTGGGCTCGTTGAGGACATCCCTGGCTCCCCGTTGTGTTGGTCAAAGATGTGCCGGGTCCCCAGGCCAGCGGGAATCCTGCTTGGCTGGTGTTTCTTCATGGGTGACCTCTATGGCTGCTCCAACGCTCCATCCCTTGGCCTACGCCTCTCGGGGGTCACCAGAAGTGGGACCACAATGTCCCTGGGGACACCACAAGTGGGACAACAGCATCCCTGGGGCATCTCCAGCCTCCTGAGGCATGGGGCGGAGGACACCCAGCCCCCCAGGGCCAGTGCTGCTGTTGTGCCTCCCGTGAGGGTTCCTCAAGACTCGAGGGTACCGTGCCCGGCGCCCAAACCACGATACGGCGAGTTGGTACAAGATACAACCCAACCCCCGCTGCCCCGACAGCCAGAGAGCGGATGTCACCAAACCACGCCGTGTCCCTGCGCCTGGGTCTGGTGGCCAAGGCCGTGGCCATGTGGCCACTGGCATCGGCGGTGGACCCCGAGCAGGGCTGGCTCCCGGTGGTGTGCTGCTCATTGCCATTGGCGTCCTACTTGATTTGTTCAGATTCGTTAGTGGAAACCCAGTGAGTAACATTTATTAGCACACAAACACCTCCAGGCTAGACGAGAGTCTCCGCGCTAATTACGTCCACGGCGATGGTTGTGTTGGAAGTTAATTATTACATTTTTAGACAAGGACTGAGACGAGTTACGGTGCCGCCATCTGCCCGCCGTGAGGATGGGATCTTGTAGGTGCTGGTGCCACTAAGCCAACACGCCCAAGGTCTTCAGCTGGTGGGCCACCACCTTGGCCCAAGGGCATCATGGCTTCGGCCAACTGAGCACTGTGCGTTGGAAGAGCAACTCAATTTCATTAAGGACTTAATTGGATTGGCCAAAAGGGATGTGATCTGTACAGCCAGTTACGTCTTCTGGGGCACATGTGTCCTGATCATCGTTAGTGCTCAGCCAACCATTGCTCTGGTGAAAACTAAGACCGGTTAAATGATCCTATCTTTGGCAAGTCATATTATTAAGATGCCGTGTCAGATGCCAGAGTTCCAGATTATCAGAAATACCATTTGTAATTGGGGGTTAATTATGAGAGGTCCAGGAGGTGTCCAGGTGGGGATCATTAGGAGCTGGTGTCCGTTTGTTCCGTTTACGTCGAGTGTGATTGTGCTGCGGGGTGTAATTACCCGTTTACGTCGGGTGTGATTGCGATGCGGGGTGTAATTATCGCAGCTCCTCTTCCCCACCCAGGCCGAATTTCTGCCCTGGGGTATCGCAACGCTTCAGAAGGCTGCGGTTGATAATTTGGGGTGTTGGGGAGTCATTACCCCAAATGAGGTTGATACCAGGATGCACTGGGGGCAGGTTCTGCTCACCACCCAACTTCACCATCTAACGGTGCTGAAGAAACCCGACAACCCGACCCGTTACCCGCCGGAGAAATCGCGTTTGTAAAGTGAACAATGCGGTTGTCGTCCCCCCCCGGAGAAGGGAACGGGCATTGTCATTGCTAGATGTGACCTCGTCATTAGACAACAGTTATGAGAGGGAAAGGAAATTAAAGGAGTTTTCCCCCAAATCTTTCTTAACCTGGTACTCCTGGTTGCCCACACATTGGTTTTCACAGAATCCCAGAACCACCTGGGTTGGAAAAGGCCCTGAAGCTCCTCCAGCCCCACCATGACCCTCCCCCTGAGCGTTCCCAACTCCCCCAGATCCCTCAGCGCTGGCTCAGCCCGACTCTTCAACCCCTCCAGGGATCCCGGGGACTCCCCCCTGCCCTGGGCAGCCCATTCCAAGGCCCAACAGCCCCTTCTGCACAGAAATCCTTCCTCAGAGCCAGCCTGACCCTGCCCTGGGCCCATTCCAGCGCCCAACAGCCCATTTTGACTCGAGGATTACTGTGATCGGGACGTGGATCCAGGGGACACAACCGGGGTGAGCGGCGTTCTGGCTCCCCACCGCTCGGAGACGCGTTGCCCTGGTGGTTGAGCATCTTCCATGTGGAGCTTCAAGGAGACTTCTGGAAGGAGAAGGGTCTTACTGCGGATGATCCGCGCGGACGGTTTATCCAGCGGACGCGTGATGATCATCATTCACACCCGAAGCTGAAGTGACGCCACGGCGGCCATCCGAAGCGAAGACCAGTCATGGTCTACTGGTCGCCTAAAGCAGCGCCCACGCTGTCAACGTGACGTGTCCACCCGTGATTCAGGCAGGGACTGGTTGAGGTTTGGGACTCCCTGGTCCGGGGGGGGCAGGTCCTGTGGGTCAGCCCCTTTCCTCAAAAAAAGAGAAACTTCCGTGGGGCTGAGGCCACGGGAAAGGGGGGTTTGGGGCAGCCCTGTGAGCTGGGGGGGCTCGTGGAAAGGCAATGCAGGATGGTGCTGAGTTATCCTGGGGGGACAGGGGGGGACAAGGGGACTCCAGGGGCTGGGAGGGAGGTGGGGAGGGGGAGCGGGATCGCCCTGGGCTGGGCTGTTGGGACCAGTGGGAATAATGGGGCATACTGGGGCAGGCTGGATAAGGGGACTGGGGGGTGATGGGACCCCAGTGGGATGGGGTAATGGGACTGGGGGCGGCCATGATGGGACTGGGGGGGGGGTGATGGGACCCCAGTAGTACAGGGTAATGAGACTGGGGGGCAGCGGAACCCCGGTGGGATGGGCTAATGGGACTGGGGAGCAGTGGGATCCCAGTGGGACAGGCTGATGGGACTGGGGGAGGCAGTGGGACAACAGTGGGACAGGGTAATGGGACTGGGGGGGCCATGGGACCCCAATGGGATGGGATAATGGGACTGGGGGGCAATGGAACCCCAGGGGGATGCGCTGGTGGGACTGGGGAGCGATGGGGCCCCAGTGGGATGGGGTAGTGGGACTGGGCGGTGATGGGACCCCGATGGGACGGGCTGATGGGACTGGGGGGGCGACGGGACTCCCCCAGACTGGGCTGCAGGGACGGGGGGGACTGGTCCCAGCACGCCCAGTGCAGCAGCACCGGCAGGAGGTGTGTAACGGTCCCCCCTGGCCGGGCGAACGGGGGGGTACTGCGGCCGACGGCGGGGGGGCCGTGGGCTCCTTCCCGCCGCGGCGGGCGCGTCCCTTCCGCGTGGGGCCGGGCCCACCCGGGCCGCTTTCCCCGACGCACCCCCGGAAGCCCGGCGGGACCGTTCCGGGCCGGGCCGGTGGGGTAGGGCGGGCCGGGCCGGGCCGAGCCGGGGGGAACAGAACGGAACGGGGAAGAGAGAGGAACGGAAAGGAAAGAGGGGAAAGGAAAGGAGGCGGAACGGAAAGGAAGGAAGCGGGACGGGAAGGAAGCGGAACGGAAGGGCGCGGGGTTGTTTCCGGGGGGGAGCGGCTTCGCGGTTGCACCGCCCCGTCCCGGTACCGGAGCGCGCAGGGCGAGGAGATGGCGGCGGGCGGCAGCGGCGGGCGGCGCTGAGGCGGCGGCGGGGCGGCCATGGAGGGCGGCGGCGGGAAGCCCAGCCTGCAGGTGGTTTACCAGGCCGTGCAGGCGCTCTACCACGACCCCGACCCCAGCGGCAAGGAGCGGGCGAGCTGCTGGCTGGGCGAGCTCCAGCGATCGGTGAGGCCTGCGGAGGGACGGGGGAACGAGCGGGGGGGTTCCCCACACCCCCCCCGCTCCTCCGGGAGTCCGGCCGCGCCCTGCTCGGCGCCCGGGAGCCCGGCGGGGAGGCCTGGTCCTGCCGCGGGCCGCTCCCCGCCGCTCCAGCCGGGGTTATTGGGGTGACACCGCGCTCCGGGCGGCTTCGGGGAGCCCCAGGCCCGGCCTCGGCCAGCTCTTCCCGCGGGTTTTCTTTCTTTTTTTTTTTCTTTTTTTTTTTAATAACAGGAAAGGCCCGCTGACGTGGTTGGCGCAGCCCTCACGGCGGCTTGGAAGGAGGAAACGGCTCCGGGAGGTGTTGGGGGGGTAAAATTTGGGGCTCGTCACGACTTCTTCCCGCCGCTTGAGCTGAGGGAGCCGGCGGGCAGCCCGCAGGCCCCGCCCGAGGGGGGGGCATGGCCCCCCGGCCCCGCGCCGGCCGGAGAGGCCGAAGGCCCCGCTGGCAGAGCCCAAGCCCCGCTCCTCCTTCCCGCAGCCCGTGAGCGACGTGGCGAGCTCCTTCTGCCCCAGACCTCCGCCTTGAGACTAAATCCGGGCGGCAGCGCGCGTTTGGTGGCCTCGCATTGTCTCGCTGGCAGCAGATTTGTCCCTCCCGGCAGTGAGGCTGCCCGGGGCTTCGCTCGCTCTCCTCTCCCGAGCCCATTGTTTCTCCTTGGCGTCTTTTGTGCGGGCGCATCGCTCCCTGCGCGGCTCCGGTGCCCTTTGTGCCACCCGTGGTATACAGACTTTTCCTCCTCTCCTCTTCCCCCCCTCAGTCTTCTCCGGCTGCTGCTGCACTTCCCAGGAGAGCTCTGATTCGTTTTATCTCACGTGCTGCAGCTTTGGGAGGAGCAAATCTCCTGCCCTAACCCCCCCCCCCCCCCCCTTGGTCTCTTTTACCTCAAAGCCGGGATCCCGCAGGGAGTTCCCCTCCTCGGTGCCCTCCCAAGCAGGTTTCTCTGAGCTCCCTTCAGCCCCGTCACCTTCCCACCAGCTGGTAAATCTTTAGGCCATTTATCGCCACAAACTCATATTTTTCACCTTTTTTTTTTTTTTTTTTTTTTTTTAAATTTTACCTAAGCACACCGCTCAGGGTTATGTCCCTGGTTACCACGAGAGTTGGCCGCAGCGTTTCTTTCTGCAGCTGTTCTGTGAGAAAAACCCATCCATCGTGTGGGGGGGTGTGGGGGTGTGTATTTAGACAGTCGCTGCCCTCATTTGCCCCCCCCGTGAGGGGGCTTTGCCCTTCAGAAACCTCCTGGGGAGACTTTGGGTGCTGTGTTTTTTCTTTCCTCAGCGCTGCTCGACGGCAGGTCTGAGCCCTGCCAGCCCTGCTCCTGCCCGTATAAAGATCTTGTTTGAGTTGAAAAAGGGAAATTTATTATTTCCGAGATGATTCCTCTTCCAGAAACAACCCAAATCTGTGGTGGCAGCAGCAGCGGGCGCTCGGGGTTTGCTGGTGAGGCCTGAGGGGGCCAGGAGCAGTCTGAGGACTCCAACCTCTGTGAGTTAACGATGCCGCAGTTAACGCGGAGGATGACAACCGTTTCTCAGGGCCCTCAGAAGAGTTCCTGGTCAGGATCTGGGGCAAGAGGGGAGGACTGGGGATGGGCGAGGGATGCAGCAGGATGAGGAGGATGGATTTCACCCATAGTCTGCGCCGCGACGGGAGCCTGAAGGCGGCTCCTCTGCGTTCGCCCGTGGTGCTCTGCCTGCCCACGCTTGGTACAGAATCCCCCAGCCAGAGGAGAGCTTGAAGCATTTGAGACTTATTTTTAATTTCTAATACCCCAAGCACCCTTAAGGATGGGGTCTCTCTGCCTGTGGAAAGTTCTGGGGTCTGTTTCGTTCTGCTGAGGTTTTGTGGGCTCTTACCTGTGCTGTCCAGGTTGTTTTTAATATAAACGTTATATATTTTAATATAAATGGCGTGCGCCCTTACGTGGTTTTAGCCTTTGTACGAGGCGTCTCTGTGCCTCTCCCCTTGCCTGGCTCTGGCTGCTCAAGGACAAGTCTCCCGCGGCCAAACAGCTTCTCTGCGCCGCTCCTTTTGTCCTGCCGCGCAGAGAAGCGCGTGTGAAGCGCCTCAGCTCTTGTGCCAGAAAACAACGGGGATCCCTTTGCTTTTCAGAGGGGAATATCTCCTATCTCTTCAGAGAAATGCTTTCAGAAATCCCTTCCCAGCCCTGGATTCTTTTAAACCAAGGGTGTTTTAAACACCAGTGGCGAGCTGGCTCAGCTCCGGATTAACACCATTTCTCTTCTTGCTTATTTGGCCCCGACCCTTTCAGAGATTTATTTGCCAGGTCTAAGGATTAATTCCAGCTATTTCCCAGACCTTTGGGTGCTCTGGGGCACGGCCTGAGTTTGTTCGGCCTGCTCCGCTTGTTTAAACTACTCTTGGATGAGTTTATTTCAACTTCCAGGCGCAAGCCGGAGGAAAACGCGCGCTTTTGATAGCCTTAACGTCGTAACAGATAACAAATGTGACTGGCTCGAGGCCTGGGGGCTCCGCAGCCCCCTCCTCCTTGTTGGGAGAAGGTTAACGACTGCGCGTGCTGCGGCGATGGTTAACGAGGCAGCCTGGAGGTAACCCTGTGGTGAGTGGGAGCCTGCAGGCCCCGGCCGTGGTAAAACTGCCCCAAAAATTGTTGTTACTGGTGGGTGTGGGGATGATCTTATGCTGCTTCTTGGCAACTTCTCCCTGCAGGCACAAGGTTGTCTGGTCCCTGTGCTGAAATGAGAGCTGGTGGTGAGAGTGGTGTGTGTAATCGAGGGTGTAAAGCTGCACGTAGCTGGTGGCTGAGGGCTCATCGAACATAATTTTTTCATTTAAAAAAAATAAATAACAGAAGCTTCGGCGGCTTCTTTGTGAGACAGGCTGGGGGATTTGTGCTTAACAAGCAGTACCCGGCGTGCCGTGGGATTAGCGCTGCCCGTGGCCAAGCCGAGTTTAAAAGCAGAAAACTCTTCTAGTGGTGGGTCAGAGGAGCTGGGACGCCCCAGTGAGAAGTTTGGTGATGAATGGTCACGGGACGTTCGCTGGGGTGAGCGCCTGGAAGGTACCTTGGAAAGGAAAGGTCTTGCTGCAGCTTTTTTGGTTTTTTTTTTTGTGTGGAGAGACTAAACTTAGATGGTTTAAGTAGCTGCGTTCCTCTGGGCTCAGGAAGGCCGACACAAATTGCAGCCTTGGTTGTAGCAGGAAGGCTGTTCCTGAAATGAGGACCTTTCCTCCTAATACAGCTCATTAGCCATTGCAGCAGGCACTGCTGAAGATGCAAGTACTCATTATTCCTCTATTTTACACATTTATGTAGAGAGTTTATCTAGGTAGGACGTGGAGGTTATCCTGCCACCCTCCATCCCCAGAGCTCCGTGCCCTTTGCAGAGGAGGGAGCTGAGGCAGCAGCGAGCGAGCTGCTTGTCGGGCTGTAATTTTTCAGGGAAAGATTGAAAATCCAAACTCCTTTGCTGGCTTTCTGCACCCTTCACCCCTTCTTCTCTCTCTTGAACGAACGCGTTCCAGAGGGATGTGGCGTGTGAGAGGCATCAGCTTCATTGAAGGTCCAACCTTGGCGATGGGCTTCCAGTGAGGATTTTGTGTCCGGTGCTTGACATAAAAAACTAAAAGCAGAGAGTGTGGCAGGTTTTGGTGCATGACTTCTCTCGGTGGGTTGGTATGGGATGTAACAGATTCTCCACTTTAGCTCTTTGCTGACTGTCAACAGAGACAAGCCAAAGCCTTGGCATGTCATCTAGTTGATCCCCAAAGCAGTGGTGCGCTGACCAAGTGCTCATTTATCACTAATATTTTGTCGTTAAGGCCTCCTTCTATCTCGAGCTGGATCAAGTCACTTGGTTTTAATAACCTGAAGGTCCTTTCCTTGGACTCCCCCGTTCACAAACCATCTCCGTGCAGATGACACCCATCATCGAATATTTCTTAAATATTTGTTCTTTGTCGCCCGTCAACAGTTTGTTCCTGTTTGATGTTTGAGTGGTTGGGTCTCGCTTGGTCATGTCCCATTTGCTGCCGCTTGGGCTGTCAGGATTGGGCAGCCCCCTTTTTTTTTTTTTTTTTTTCATTTCTGGAGTTGCGATGTCATCTTAAGATCTTGCCGTTTGCCAGGGAAACCATCGTGGGGGTGAGAAGCTGAAGTGTTGGGTTGCGCGGGCCCGAATCGCTCCGCGGCGCTGCCGAGAGGCATCGGCGAGTCTGCTGGTGGTGATGGGCTCGGGTGCTTGGGCTTTGCAGCATCGTTTCTTGCCTTTGAGCTGATAATTATTTCAGGGGGACGTTATTTCACACTGTGGCGGAGCGTCTCAAGGAGAGTTTTGAGCTTGGCTGCGTCTTGGGCAGCACTGAAGAGCTGGGCTCTAGGTACAGGTTTACCTAAACCGCAGAAATCGAGGATCGTTTAACCAGCAAACCTACACTGCATGTTTGGAATCGCATAAAGGCTAATTCCATACTAGTTGGGCTTGCTTTCGTGCGGAAGAGCCGTACCAAATGTAAGGATTAAGCTCGTTTAAGCGGTGCTCAGCTTCCTGGTCCTGGTGCTTTAAGTGTTTCTTCCTCAGCGTGTCTTTGGCGCGGAGCGTTTGTAAGATCCGCGGCGCGGGTGGGCAGCCCTGAGCTGGCGCCTTGGGTATTTTTTCGTTGTGGATTAAGTGTGGGTTGTTTTGTGATTTAATGTTGATTCATAAAGTGCTTTCTAGGAGGTGGAAATTATACGTGGCTCGTAGCCAGACAGGGTTCACTTAAGTGACTAATTCTGATACGGATTTCCTTTGATCTGACCCTAAAGTTAATTTAATGATAATACTGGGTAGAAATATATCCCCTAATTAAATTTTTAAAAACCCCAAACAAAACACCTTTTACCAATTGAAACCTGCTGGAAATAATTTTGGAATCCTTTCCCTAAACATTTTAAGGGAAATAAGATCTGGCTGCCCTTGCACCCCGCGATCGGTGCAAGGAGAGGAGCCCACGAAACGCACGAGGAGCGGCTCGTCTCTGCAAGGAGAAGACAAGAAGGAGCTCGCTGCCTTCTCCCTCAAACTGTCCTTGGCAAGGAGGCTTTAGCCTGACCCAAAATCCGTGATTGAGATTACCAGCAAACTGGGAGAAATCCCCAGACTGACAAGAATGCTCATCACTAGTCACCCAGTAACCACATACCCAAGGGCAGCGGTACTGGCCTCGATCTGATGGGTTTTTTTGTCTATTGAGCCACTTGGCCAGTCGTACTGGGCAACGCTGTGTGAGTGGCTGCTGCGGAGGGACGGCTGGGAGTCTGTTCTGGCACATCTGAAGGAAACGCAGGGTTAAAAGTGTCGCTCCGGAGCAGAGCTGCTCGCTCGGAGAGCACTGCTTGCCCTCGCCAGCGTGGGAGTTGGCCTTTCCTCCTGCGGGCTGCCGGGCCCTTGATGGATTTTTGGGAGGTGATGGCATCTTGACAGAGCTTCGGAAGAGGATCTGTGTGCCCGCACGCTCAGAGGAGACCTTTGTGACCCTCTACAGAAGGGGCCGTGTTCGTTCCCCGGTCACTGAGATGCTCCCTGTGGGGTTGTGTTTATCCTGAGTCCTCTACTCCTGCTACTCCTGTCTTTTTGAAGCATTCAACACTACGTGTCAAGAAATTGGCCCATATCTGGCCAAAAACGATGGGTAGAAAAGGCTGTGGAAGAGAGAACGATGTGCCTTCTGGCCTGTCAGTGGAGAAGGCAAGTTTCCTGAACAACTTGGTAGCCACCAATGATAAGGTGGCAGCGTGGTGGGTGGGGAGAGCAGCAGACGTCCCCTTCCTTGATGTTTACCAAGGCTTTCAACATGGTGTTCTACAGCGTTCCTGTAACCAAACTGGAGAGAGACGGACCTGATGGTTGGGAAACTCCCCATCACAGGGCTCAAAGTGGTCAGTGGCCACCTGAAGTCCAGCTGCGGCCAGTTATGAGGGTCGATAGTACTGTGGATGCTGCTGAACGTCTTCATTAACCACCTGGATGATAGGGCAGACGCAGCCTCAACAAGCTGGAGGGTGATAGACTGGAGGCTGGGCTGCTCTTCAAGGGACCTTGGTGGGTGGAGGAACGGGCTTACGGGGGCCTCAGGCAGTTCAGCAAAGGCCGATTCAAAGCCCTTTCCCCGGGATGCAAAAACCTCGTGCAGCAGGTCAGTCTGGGCCGGCCGGCTGGGAAACAACGTTGTGGTTTGGGCTTTAGGAGACCGAGATGCCCCTGGGCTGCGTTAAGATGGATAAACCCTGGAACACAGACCAGGATTGAGGGAGGTCACCATCCTTGGAGACATTCACAACTGCCTTGAGCAAGCTTGGCTTAAGTTGCTGCTTCTTGGAAACCTTCAGGTCTGCTCCTTCCAACCTTAGAGTTACGCCATGGTTATGAGTTTTAGGTTTTTCTGCTGTTTTGTCAAAGTCTTGCTTGCGACGATGTAAAGTAGTACCAAATCTCTGGTAAAGATTGCCTACAGGAGCAGATGAATCACGGAACGGGCATGAGATTATAATTTTGGGGAAAAAAGTGCAAGTTGAACACGTTGGTGGAGTTCAGGAGGAAATGCTGCCTCTGTGGCAAGGTTTTACCAAAAGGCCTGGCATGTGTTTTCCTTCTGAGCTGGAAACTCTCGCTTCTCACAGCACCTGCAACTCACAGTTCATCTTTGTGCTGCTTTGGTATCCATCTCAGACTGGCGTCAAATAGGCCCCTTTCTTCCTTTATTTGGTGTGTGGAAAAGGAGAGGAATTTCAGGGATCTTTGTTTGGACCCTGTCACCAGTCCTGGCCTTGAGGTGAAACCCCCTCCCCAGCCCACAGGCTGCCATTCCTTCTCTCAGTAACAAACCAAAGTCTGGCTGGCAGGTTGTCCACTGGAAGATGCCAACCTTTACCAGCCGGTCTTAAGTCATCTACACAGAACCCCAGAGTCCTTCAGGCTGGAAAAGCCCCTCAGGATCATCGAGTCCAACCCTCAGCCCGACTCTACAGAGTTCTCCCCTACCCCACATCCCCCACAGCTCATCCCAACGGCCCTGAAACCCCCCCAGGGATGGGGACTCCCCCCTCCCTGGGCAGCCTGTTCCACTCTCGGACCACTCTTGCTGGGAAACATTTTCTCCTCCTGCCCAGCCTGAGCCTCCCCTGGGGCAGTTTCCAGCCGTTCCCTCTTGTCCTGTCCCTGATCCCCTGGGAGCAGAGCCCAGCCCCAGCCTCTCTGCAATGTCCTGGCAGGAGCTGCAGAGAGGGATGAGGGCTCCCCTCAGCCTCCTCCTCCTCACCCTGAACACTCCCAGCTCCTGCCTTGCCTCCTCACAGGATTGATTCTCCAGCCCTTCCCCAGCCTCGTTGCCCTCCTCTGCCCTCGCTCCAGCCCCTCCAGATCTCTCTGGGATTGAGGTGCCCAAAACTCTTCAAAGTCTTGCTGAGCAGTAGGCTTGACTTTGAAGACATTTGTGGCCTTATGGCTCAAGCCAGCCTCTGTCTAAAAAGGATCCATAAAATTTCAGGCTGTGTCAGGAGCTCGTCTGGCCGGTGCTTCAGCTTCCATGTCGCTGGTAGATTTGTTCTGCAAGTAACTCTTCTGCAAGCTGGGGTTGAACGGACTGGACACTCCTTTTTCCCAAGTTGCCTTCTCCAGAAGGAGTTACTTGCCCTTGAAGGTTTCTGGCTGGAATGAGCGACGTTGAGCTGTTAGGAACTATCTCCAACGTTGGCCTTTTACTTGTTATCTCCTTCTCCATACTAGGAGATTAAATTCTGATGGAACTTGCTTGTTTCTAGTGACCAACTGGTTTGGGAGGTTGGGGAGCAGGTAGGGCCCCCGCAGCTGCCCGGAGCCATCCACACGTCCTTTGGTCAGACGTGCGTAGCCAAGCTCCATGAATTTTTCTTAAATTTACATCTTGAGTCTTTTGGTGCCTGACCTTCTGCCCCAGGGCTGGTAGCTGTGTCCTCCTGCCTAAAATCCTTCCACCTCTGGGGCAGCGCCTCCTCCTCTGAGCAGAAGAGGCAACATTACACAGGTTTGAGACCCGCTTATGGTTTCCAACCCACCATTTGAGGTCCTCTTTGAATTTCCCTCTAGCTGCAAACCGCCCAGCTCTTCTCTCCAGCAACCACTCGCCTTGCCAGCTCCATTTCCAGGCAGCTCCTGGGCTGAGGCTTTTTGAGCCGAGGTTCTTGTGTCAAAATACATTTGTGTAAGAGCTTGGCTGACATCGAGGTGAGCACTGGAGAGTGGCCTTAACCTGGGGGCACGGCGCTGCTTCTCTGGAGAAGCTTCACGAGGATGGTTTGGACTCCTGCTCAATTGCATTTTTCTTTCCCCTTCCTTGGAAGAAGATTTTTATTTATTTAAAACCCACTACTCTCATGCTTTGTTCATCAATCCTGATGCTTCTGTAGCAGCCTCCTGTCCTCCACCCCTCGGGATCCCCGCGCTCTGGACACCCCCAGCATGGTGAAACTCGGTGGGCATCAGCCCTCTCTCCTTGCACAGAAGTGATGGAACTGCGGAAAGCAAGCAGTAAAATGATGACAAATACTTTTTTTAAAAATTATATTTTTTGCAAATGTTTCCAATTATCCTTTTCTGGGGTTCTAACACTACGAGTTCGCCGGAAAAAAATCCCTGCTCCTCTACCCGTTTGTTAAAATTGAAAGAAATGCTGCCTTTTATTTATTATTTTTTTTGTGAGGAGGGTTTTTTTTGCTTTGTGTGAAGGAGGTCCTTAGGCTCGCCTTGTTTACATCTCTGTCTCTTGTTGTTACAACCGCGTAAACACCCAACTCATATTTCATCCCGGTGTTAAATATCAGCCTGCAAATATTCTGCCCTTTAGCGCTGGGTTTTGGCTTTTATCTGCCACTAGAAGCTGGGTGCCTCGAGACAAAGCCCTGTGGGTGGGTGGAGATCGTCGGAGCTCAACGACGGGGGCTTGAGCCGCTGTCTTGGTTTACGCTTGTCCTTTTATCGCTCAGTTTTTACATCAAAAGTAAATTTTGAGCCCTGGGATGGAGTCAGATAGAGGGTAAAAGCCAGGCTTACTCCTGTGAGGAAGAGTGGGCGCAGCTCGATCCCCGCGGACTGGAGGGAAGGTGAACTTGAGGGCTGTCGAGATGGGGACGGCGGCTCGTGGTTTGTTTCTAACGTTTCAACGGCGCTCAGCTCCTCCCTGGGAGCTGCAGTGTGTGTCTGCAAGAGTGTGTTTGCTTCGGGACGGTGAAACAGCCTCAAATTTCTGTGAAAGTCCTTTCATGGCGTCGTATCGGAGCTACTTATACACGATTGGTGTTGGGCCCCGAGTATGACAGTCTAGAGCCTTTGCTCTGGAAAGGTCTGCGTGGTGGGATGTAGGAGAGATTCTGCAACGAAAATGAAAGATAGTTTGAGTTGGAAAGTGGAGATTGGATCAGTATGAATTGATCAGGTCCTGGGGGGTGTCGCCTTCTGTGTGGCCAGGGAAGGGGGTGTTGTACCCCAGGCTGGGTTAGTTCATCTTCGTGGATCTCTCTGGAAATCCAGTTGGAGCTGAGCCTCTTCATAAAGTGAAAACGAGCAACGAGCCTTTATTTTCAAAACTTCCAAGACAGGCTGAATTATAGGTGCAGAACAACCTTTCCTGCCCCATAGTACTCCCGTGTTCTCAGCGAGAAGGCGATTTTTATTTTAAAAACCAAAAATCAACAGGACTTGAGGCGTTTTGCCGAGCTCCTCCTTGCACAGTCCGATGGTGATGGTACGTTGTCTTCCTTCCCACAAGGGCTCCTGATCTGCAGGATGCTCTTAACTCGCTTTTTTTAGGTGTGGAGAGTTTGGGGTTTGACTGCCACATCTGGTGGCCAACGCTAGAATCTAAAATCATTCTTTTCTAATGTCTTTTGTTGTGGTTTAAGCCCGGCTGGCAGCCACACGCCCTGGCAGCCAGACACCCCAGGGGAGAGAGTTGGAGGGGTAAAGATAAGGAGACTTATAGGTTGGGACAAAAACAAGTCAATAATTGAAATAAAATTAAAATAATAACGTTGATGATGATGATAAGAGAATATACAAACGATTAATGCACGATGCAATTGCTCGCCACCCGCCGACCGATGCCCAGCCCGATCTTGGCAGAGAGAAGATCCCAAACTACAATCCCAGAAGCGAGCCCCCCAATTCCCGGCCAGCCCTCCCCAATACGCTGAGCGTGATGAGACGTGACGTGGAATATTCCAGGGGCCAGTCTGGGGCCGGTGCTCTGGCTGAAGTACGCGGCTGCTGTCTGGTCGTTGGCGAGACCTGTTCTTCTTTGCAGTGTTTGATGGCTGCAGCCAAACACTAAGAATTCATTTATTTTCCACCCTGACGTTTCTTTAAGTCCTTCCTTACCTGTTCTGCCGCCGTATACATCTGTTCTTGCTACAAACTACTGCAGAGTTGGGTTTTTTTTATTCCTATATATTGACCGACAGTCCAGGTAATCGTCGTTGGAGCTGTCTGAGGGCACCCGAGCCAACTTCTTTCAGCTCTTGCAGGCTTTAGGTAATTTCTGACTATGCTGCAGGAAGTTTTGGCCACGCAAATAGCTTCTTTTAGTACCGTCAGTCATTAGTGATCACAAAACCATTAATAATTTTGCCCTCTGTTGAATCAGCAGCTTCCAGACTGTTGCATTATCGCTTGCGTAGCAGCGCTGGGGCTCTCCAGCTTTGATTTTTTTTTTTTTTTTTTTTTTTTGGTGTGTTTTTTGGTCGGATCTCCTTACACACTCGCTGTTGAGTCCCCGTTTCTGCCGCTGGGTCCCAATTGTTCAATTCTAAACACTGTGGAAAAATATGTGCCTGTTAATCCAGTTGAGAAAGTTTTTAATACGAGTCGCAGAGGGTCTGGTGTGATTCTAGTTATTGTAGTAATTTAGTTTCTTAAGAACGGTTTTTTATTTATTACTGGCTTGGGAATTAGTTGGTGAGTATAAATAAATCTGTAGGGACGTTTCTGTCAGAAATACGTCCAAATTTTTCTTCCTACCCGTTTTGAAGTTTTTACAGGCGAGTTACATGCCAGCAATAGCTGGAGTTATTGGGGAAAGGTTATTTAACAGCCCGTGGTCAGAGAGGCGGCTGGAGAGGAAGGATCAAAGCCCGGTAAGAGCAAAGGAGCTCATCTGAAAGGAGCCAGCTCCAGAAAGACTCCGTGACCATCCCAAGCGGTGGCTTCAGAGCCTGGTGAGTGCCTGTTGAAGCAGGCCCAGCCGTCTGTCCGTCCGTGGGCAGCCCCGGCCGTCTGTCCGTCCGTGGGCAGCCCCGGCCGGCCGCCCTCCAGCCAGATCCAAAGGTAAAAGCGATTCACTGCCTCAGCCTGAGGTCGGAGACAAGGACAAGCAGCCGACCTGGCGCGTGGTCGGGGCGGGGACTGGCGTGTCCCACGGAGGAAACCCGCCGTGTCCTGCTGAAAGCTGGGCAGAGGGAAGGTCTCTGCTGGCCTCTGGATGCGGCAGGGGGGTGAGTGTGGAGCCGTCGCCACACGCCTTTCGGGGCTCTTCCCCTTGCGTGTGTTGGGTTGTGTGGGTTTTGCTGAGGTTGAGCTAAATGGAGGAAGGGAGAGGAGGAGGGAGAGCACCCAAGTGCTGAGCATCTCGGGCCACTCTGAGGGTCCCTGACACACGTTAGTCTCGTGTCGGGGGACTTTTGGGGTTGACAGTCAGCTCAGGTCCTACGTTAGGGCCTAAAATGGCCGTAGAAATCTCTCCCAGCGAAATTTCAGGGAGTAGATTCCAGGAGTTGGGGCCCTGTGCTAATACTGGCTGTAAGGAAATCACAATTTTACTTTGCCCCATGCCAAAGAGACTGTTTTTATCCTTGGGAATGAGACTGGATCACGCTGACCTTGACCTGAAATCTTGAACAAACCACTCGTGACCTCCCCTCTCGCCCCTGCGCCATGCTGTGGGACCCGGGCATGTGATTAGTTTTTCTTTCAAGAGGAATCCTTTGAGTCTCTGAGCGGCAGGAGCTTGACACGGAGTGAGGAATCGCAAAGATTCGATTTTCAAGCGTGTTCAAAGCCGAATGTGGGTTTTGGTGGGTCCCGGGGCCGGCAGGATGTGTGCTGTGCCACGCTGGGGAGGGACCGAGCTGCCAAATTCATTTTATATTTGGGAGAATCCAGGCAACGAAGTCGCATCGTGCAATTCTAGCTGGTGTCACACTGAGGGTGTGAAAGAAGTTGAGGGGGGGTTTAGTCCCAGAAGCCAAGAAGCTGGGACACGGGAGAGCTCGCTGAGCCGCCGCACTGGGACTAACCCTGTCGGCCTAACCACTTGGCCTCTTATTTCTTCTTGGCTGTGTGGGCTGGACCCGTTTCACCGACTCAGGATCGAATTCTCGGTAGCAGATATGGCTCTTTACTCTGAAATATTAAATGCAGCTGCAAGACAAGGCTGGACAGACTGCCTTTAAAAAAAAAAAAAAATAAAGGGTTATTTAGCCATTGGAACAACTGGCCAAGGGTTCTGATCGATCTCCTTTGCTAAGAAGGCTGAAATGAGGGCTAGAAGTGTTGGGGTTTTTTTAAAAACAGAATTTATTTCGCACCGGATTTAATTCAGGGAAATCCTGTGGCTTAAAGGATGTTGGAGATGAGGGCTGCAAACCCATCTCCTCTCAGGTTGGTTCAAGCTCATAAACGCTCACCCAAAGTTCCACTTGAGGGTCTAAATCTGTTGGATTTTGTGGTTTTTAACCACGCTAAACATAAGGGCCGTCATCTTCCTCCGTCGTCTTCCTCCGTCATCTTCCTCCGTCGTCTTCCTCCGTCGTCTTCCTCCGTCGTCTTCCTCCGTCGTCTTCCTCCGTCGTCTTCCTCCGTCGTCTTCCTCCGTCGTCTTCCTCCGTCGTCTTCCTCCGTCGTCTTCCTCCGTCGTCTTCCTCCGTCGTCTTCCTCCGTCGTCTTCCTCCGTCGTCTTCCTCCGTCGTCTTCCTCCGTCGTCTTCCTCCGTCGTCTTCCTCCGTCGTCTTCCTCCGTCGTCTTCCTCCGTCGTCTTCCTCCGTCGTCTTCCTCCGTCGTCTTCCTCCGTCGTCTTCCTCCGTCGTCTTCCTCCGTCGTCTTCCTCCGTCGTCTTCCTCCGTCGTCTTCCTCCGTCGTCTTCCTCCGTCGTCTTCCTCCGTCGTCTTCCTCCACTATATAGATGTCAGCTCATTTTTAACGCCGCCTTAAGTTCGTGCAGTGCAAAACTTCTCAAGTTCAGTGAAATTCTTATTTTATTCATCAGTCCATCTTATTTTATCTCTCCGTGCTTGTGCTGGGGGTGGGGTGAGGGTAGTGCCGAGGTGCCCTTGTGCAGAGGGTGCTTGAAGTCTGAAAAATTAAAATATCCAAGAACAAGGTGGGGGTTTTGACATCAGCCCGGATGCACTGGGGATGTCTGTGCGAGCTCTCCTTTGATTTCCAGAGGTGTTGACGCAGGTGGGCTGCGTAACCTCCTGCACTTCACCAAACCGAACTGGATTTTCAACAAAAAACCCTTATTTCTGTCACGGGGTATCAGCCGCTGTCGTCGTGTGGCTGAATCGCTGAGTCCTGCTGTGCTGGGCAGCCCAGTGCTTCCCTGGTAGATAATAGGAGCTGAGCAGTAGACGCTGCCCAAAAAGCCTTTTTTTTCTTCTTTTTTTCCCCGACTCTCAATGCCTAAATGTAAGTTTGGGAGGAGAAGTTTGTGCCTGTGAAGGGCTAGGGAAGGTGACAGCCTGGATCTGCTTTCCCATGTGGATGTTTCCTCCAGGTAGAGCAAGGGGTAATGGCTTTTTTTCCCTGGGATTTCTGTTTATAAAGTGTTTTTCTAAAAGGCAAACAGACAGAATCCTTTGTACAGTAGATACTAATATATTTAATTTATTTAATTGTTCCCCTCGCTGTGCTGTTGGACCCGGATAGACTCTAGATGTATCTATAAAGTCCTCCTCTGTGGTGGTGGGGGGGTCCTGCCTCACTGGCCGTTAACATGAGGCTTTTGGGGAACTTCTCTTTTTGGGGTGTGATGTTTTTCCGGCTGTAACGTCGGTTGGAACTGTCTTTCATCTCCCCTAATGAAAAAAATCAGAAATATCCACCATCCTCCAGTCCCATGACCTGTTCACCTTATTTTCAATCAGAGGTATCTTCTGGAGTCCAACAGAGTGATTTTCATAGGGACTGTAGTGATAAAAACCACAATCTGGTGGGTGTTGGACGTGCTGACCTGTTCCTTCGGGTGCCCGTGGCTGGCGTGGGTCAGAGGAGGGGGCTGAGGCGCTCCATGTTACTCACACGCACGGGGTGGCGAGTGTGGAATTGATGACTTCAGGCTTAAATATGCACAGAAATTCAGATTTGGAAAAATGAAACATTCATTTTGATTTTTAAAGAAAAAAAAAACAACAACCAAATGATCTTACCAAAATTTAAAATGTGTGGCAGATGTTTCAGGAAAGGAGGAGTATTTTATCGATCACCTGAGTTCTTTGAAGAGCTCGTTCCTTAACAAGAATCCCCAAATTCAAGGGTTTCATAGAATCACAGAAGGGTTTGGGTTGGGAGGGACCTTAAAGACTGATCTGATTTCAACCCCCTGCCCCAGGCAGGGCCACCTTCCACCAGCCCAGGTTGCCCAAAGCCCCGTCCAGCCTGGCCTTGAACCCTTCCAGGGAGGGGGCAGCCACAGCTTCTCTGGGCAGCCTGTGCCAGGGCCTCACCCCCCTCACAGGGAACAATTTCTGCCTCAGATCCCATCTAAATCTCCCCTCTGTCCGTTTAACCCCGTTCCCCCTCGTCCTGTCCCTCCCCCTGATGACGAGTCCCCCCCCCCTTTCCCGCAGCCCCTTTCAGCCCTGGGGGGCCGCTCTAAGGTCTCCCCGGAGCCTTCTCTCCTCCAGCTGAACCCCCCAACTCTCCCAGCCTGTCCTCACAGGGGGGCTCCAGCCCCCCCAGCATCTCCGTGGCCTCCTCTGGCCCCGCTGGAGCAGGTCCGTGTCCTTCTGGATGGATCCTTCCCTCAGCGTGTTGTTGGGCAAACATGCTGAGGGGGTGTTTGACCCCACTGTCCATGTCCCCAACAAAGATGTTAAACTGATCCCGACCCCTGAGGACACCACTCGTCACCGCTCTGCACTTGGACATGGAGCCCTTGACCCCAGCTCTGAGTGCCACCGTCCAGCCAATCCCTCATCCCCCCAGTGCTCCATCCCTCCAGTCTCTCCAGTTTAGAGACAAGGATGTCATCTGGGACTGCCAAGTGCTTGGCACAACTCCAGGTAGATGCCGTGCTGAAGAGCTCTGGCGGTGGCCCCGCTGTCCCTTGCTGTGGTTTGGGGACCCTTGGTGGCCCAGCCAAGCTTTCCTTGCCCAACTGGCTGTACTCTCCTCCCAGGCTCTGTGCAGTAGGTGCTTCAGCAGGTCCAAACGGTGCCTGGGGTCTATAGAGCTTGTCCCCCGTGTCCCCCTGTTCCCCCATCTCAGTGAGGTGAGGGTGGCACAGGCTCAGCCTGGTGGTGCCCACTGGTCCTCTGGCTCGCCCAGCGCTCTCCCTGTGGCTTCTGACCCCCCGCAAAGGGCAAACCCTTCAGCCTCCTACCAGCCAGGCGGGCGTTTGCTGCCTCTCCGAGGCCAGGCAGGCGATGATTTCCCTCCTTGCTGGCTCCCCTCCAAGCTCTTCGGCGCATCCCCAGTCTGCTGCGGAGTCACCGGTCCCAGTGGGTGCTCTTAGCTGGGCCCGGCAGCTTCAATCTTGCAATTACTTACCGTTAGTTTGATCTGGAGAGACCTTTATCCAATCCTTTTTCCATTTGGCCCTCACTGAGGTTTCGCCAGTTTTATTGCTGTGTAATGGGTGCAGCAATTACCCACCTTTGCTCAAAAAAGTCACTTTCCTTGCTGCTTACTGCAAGGGTGGGCATCAGATCTGGTCTTGAGCCTGCCATCCTGAAGGGATTGTGGTGACTTCCCACAGGGGATCAGGGACAGGACAAGAGGAAACGTCTGGAAACTGCCCCAGGGGAGGGTCAGGCTGGGCAGGAGGAGAAAATGTTTCCCAGCAAGAGTGGTCCGAGAGTGGAAGAGGCTGCCCAGGGAGGGGGGAGTCCCCATCCCTGGGGGGGTTTCAGGGCCGTTGGGATGAGCTGTGGGGGATGTGGGGTAGGGGAGAACTTTGTAGAGTCGGGCTGAGGGTTGGACTCGATGATCCCGAGGGGCTTTTCCAGCCTGAAGGACTCTGGGGTTCTGAACTGAGGCCGTGAGCATCCCCGCCAGGGCCAGGTCTCTGCTGGAACCTGATTCATTCCTTCAGCTCCTCGGGTGGGTGTCACGGCCCCGACACCTTCGTTCTCCCCCCCTGTGGTGTGGACTCTCCTGGTGAAAATTCCAGGGGTGTTCTGGGGGAGAGGATGCGTTTTTATGGGCGGGGGGCATTTGGGCTTTCTCTTCAGCCTGCTGGTACGTGCCGGGTTGGCTTGGCGCCACCCTGCCCGCTCGCTGACGCCGCCGGCTTTGTCCCCAGGTCCACGCCTGGGAGATCTCCGACCAGCTGCTGCAGATCCGCCAGGATGTGGAATCCTGCTACTTCGCGGCGCAGACCATGAAGATGAAGATACAGACTTCCTTCTACGAGCTCCCCACGGATTCCCACGCTTCCTTACGGGACTCTTTGCTGTCCCACATCCAGAACTTGAAAGACCTGTCACCGGTCATCGTCACCCAGGTAGGTGCCGAGTGGAGGGCTGGAAGGAGCCGGCAAGTCAGAGAGGGCTTAAAGCCTGGACTGCTTAGTCCTGACTTACTGTTGAGCCCAGCTCGTGTCACAGCCCTGCTAGAGCTGTTCCTTACGTAATGGCCGGCTTGGGGGAGGAAGAATAGATGCTGCGGGTCACACTGATGGTGGCCAGCTCCAGGTTTTGTCACTTCTGAGGTGAAGCCCTCAGTTGCTTTTCCTCCAGCGTGGAGAGCAGAGAAGGTTGATGCCTGCAGCCAGCCTGGTCATGTCTCCCAGTACAGAATCATCTGCCCTCCTTCATTATTTGGCTACTTTAGTTAAATTGAGTATTTTGCCCTCCTGTTTGCTGTTAGGAGAGGCTGAGAGGGAAACGGCTCTTCCAGGGCTTTTCCCCGCCGTTCTCCGATGGGGACAGAGTGCCTGGGGGATTCCTCCCGAGGTGCTGGCGTCTCCTCAGAAATCCCCTCCTTCTCCCCCCAGCACTCCGTTATCCACCCGTTCCTGCGGCCCAGGGCTGCCTGACACCCCGCACGCTGAGGGGAGGTTCTCTGTTTGAGCCCCTCAGCCCAGCAGAGACTATCACCCCATCGCGGCGCTGGCCGCCTGCAGGTCACCCCTGGGGGGGCTCCCGCACACCGCAGGGACATTGTGAATTAATCTCCTGCCTCTGCAGGCTCAGAGTTACCTGCCAGCCTTGCCGAGCGGTGCTCTGACAGTCACAGCACCCTTTCTGCTGTGCTCTTGGGCAGATTTCATCAGTCACTGTGCTTAGTTGTGTTTTTTTTTCTCTCTTCCCTTTTCAGCTTGCTTTAGCCATAGCAGACCTTGCCCTGCAAATGGCTTCTTGGAAAGGCTGTGTACAAACACTGGTTGAAAAGTAAGTAATTGTTTATAGCCTTAAACTCGAAATGGTTCCTTCGGTGTTGAGTGGGTGGACCTGCGTGGTCCAAAAAAGGCACACAGCAGCAAACGGCCCAACGGTACAGAAGTTGGGTTTTTTTGATTCCCTATTTAGATTCATAATTTTGAGTCCCTGTTAGTTTGAGTCCCCTTTTTGATTCATAATTTTGAGTCCCTGTTAGATGTCTTTTTTTGATTCAAAATTTTGATTCTGTTTTTGATTCATAATTTTGATTCCTGGTTTGATTCAGCATTTTGATTCCGTTTCTTGCCTCATCATTTAAAGTGTCTCGGATCCTGGCAGGGAGACGGGCTGGAGGGAGAGGCCTGGGGCTCTGCAGCAGTGTCTGGGCTCACTCCCATGGCTGCAGCTCTCCGAGACTCGACGATTTCCCTCATCCCTGTGTCTGTTACGGGCTGATCCCTCCTCCCCCCCGGCTTTGGCACAGGATGGAGCCGCACATGAGCCCCCGCTGTGGGGTGTCCCGAGGTGTCCTCTCGGCTGGGGCAGTCGGGCCCCATCTCCGTGCCACGGGGCTTTGTGCTGCCCTGGGCCACCGAGGGGGGATGCCACGTGCTGAGACCCTGCTGAGGGGGACCCTGGTATTTCCTTAGCGGCAGAGAACTTGATTTATCTGGGCAGCAGCACCTGGACTCGATGTGCTCATCAACCAGCAAAGCTTCTGCCGTTTTTCCATTGAAAACCTTGAGCCAACCCGCTGAGGGAGGCTCTGCCCTCGCAGCCGGGCGCTGGGGCATGTTCACCTTGTTCTGGTCACCTCCTCGCCAATATTGTGTTTTTCTGCCTGTGCGTGGCTGTCCCCCGCCTTCACACGCCGCCCTTCCCGTTGTTTCAGGTACAGCAATGATGTGACATCGCTGCCCTTTCTGCTGGAAATCCTCACGGTGCTGCCAGAAGAGGTTCACAGCCGATCCTTGCGCATCGGAGCCAACCGCCGGACCGAGATCATAGAGGATCTGGCCTATTACTCCAGCACAGTCATCTCCCTGCTGGTAAGGAGAGAGCGCCACGGCCCAGCCCTGCTCAGCGGCCCAACAGCCTCGTGCAGCTGCTGCTTCCCCTCCACGTCACCGACCCGCATGGTTCCGGGTTGGTTGTGATCAAAAAACCGGTCTGAAACAACCTGATTTTATACATTCCAGTTCCAAGCAGATCAGAATCCCAGCCAGGTTCCTCCACTGCGTTGAAATGGGAGCTTGTTGTGGAAATTTAACAACTTTCTCATCCTCTCACCGGACAGTCTGTGTGAGGACTGTGGTGTTTTAGCTGGTGGTACGGAGCGGGGAGGCTTCTTCTGGCGCTGTGTACTCTAAGTTCAGGAAAAGATCTTTAGTCTCCTGGATTGTCAGTCCTGTAGTTGGCTAGGACTGGATTCCTGTGCAGGCTGGGGTTAGTTTGGGGTTATTTGAGGGTTAAGAAATTATTTCAACCCCTTATGGGTGTGTGTAGAGCTCTAGATCATCTCTGGATTCACACCTATGCGTGTCTCTATCACTTAGAAGAAAGACTTTCAGGTTCTTAGTGATTTCTCTCTCTTCTCATGCCCCTTTCAGACATAAATCCAGGCCTAATTTCTGACCATCATATGATAAGCTGAGATGATGTGTTAAGCTGCAGGTCACCTTTAGGATTGGCTGAACAAGGAGCCTGTAGCTGAATCTCCAGGTGGTTCTTCAAAGATTTCCCTGTTTGGAGACTTCTTCTGGCACTGTGTACTCTAAGTTCAGGAAAAGATCTTTAGTCTTCTGGGTTGTCAGTCATGTAGTTGGCTAGGACTGGATTCCTGCACAGTGTGGGGTTAGTTTGGGAATATTTGGGGGTTAAGAAATTACTTCAACCCTTTATGGGTGTGTCTAGAGCTCTAGATCATCTCTGGATTGACACACACATATGTCTCTATCTCTTAGAAGACAGACTTTCAGATTCTTACTGATTGCTCTCTCTTCTCATGCCCCTTTCAGACATAAATCCAGGCTTACTGTGTGATAAGCTGAGATGATGTGTTTAGCTGCAGGTCACCTTTAGGACTGGCCGAACAGGGAGCCTGTAGCTGAATCTCCAGGTGGTTCTTCCAAGATTCCCCCATTTGGGGAGCATTCACGCTCTCTGAGATTGTTGTGGGCCCCCAAACAGGACAGGCTGGGGGAGCAGAGAAGCAGCGTCGAGATGAATTGCTTCAGGGACTGAAAAACGCTCCCGGCTGGCTCCTGCCTTTCCAGAGAGACTTCTCACATTCTTCAGCGTTGTTTGGGCGCCATAAATCCCCCAACCTGGTCCCTGCTTCAAAGGGAGCATGTGCCCCAGCCTCTTCCTGCTGGTGTCTCCCCTTTCACGCCGCTTATCCAAAGAAGGGAAGGATGGTGTTGGTGTTCCCTTCCCGCCGGGCAGCGGGATGATGTCAGCCTGCCCCACCTGCGCCCCGGGGCTCCTCCCGCTGGGGGCTGGGGGTCTGCGCTCCCCCCGTCTCTCTTCCCCGCTCCTGCTGCTGCTTTGCTGGGTCAGTTGGGGGCTGTTGAAGATGAGAGGAACCTCAGCCTTGAGGATCCTTAATGCTTCATCCACACGATCAAGTAAAACCCCGTGTTTTGCAGTGCTTTTTGGTGCTGTTTCCCCACGCTGCGGAATCGCAGCCCCCCTTTGCTCTTAGGCTGTCATTATTTCCTTATCAATGAGCAGAACTGAAGGGCTTTATTTTTTTTAGCTGTGACAACCTTCTCTCCTCCTCAGCAGACATGTCTTCGTGTCCCTTCCCGCTCTACCGTGCAGCATCTTTGCCCGTGCCCAGTGCTGTGCCGTGCAGAAAAAGGTGGAGGGCTCTGAGCAGAGAGAAGGGGGTTGCCCTCCCTGGATCCGAGTCCTTTATCCCCTCCTGCCCCTCAGCTCTTCCCCCCCGCACATCCCTTCCCTCTCTGAATCCCCTTCTCTGATGGGACCCAGCACAAACCCAACCCTCAGCACTTTTCCTTTGTTTAATTTGGAAAAAAAGGTGGAGTAGAGGTAAAAAGGGCTCTTTCTCTCACCCCAAAACCTTTGCAGAAGGCCCCTCGTTCTGTTTCCATGCTGCTTTTTGTGGGTCTGCGCTGAGGGAAGGCCCAGAGAGTGTCAGGAATAGAGACACGAGCGTGGCAGGTGCTTCTGGTGGATGTTCCCTGTTTGTGGGATGTCTGGCTTTGGCCCTTCCTGTGGAGGCCTGGGAAGGAGGATTCCTCTTCCAGAGTTACTCCACTGACTGAAGGAAAGGGCATTGCAGCGATCAAGGATCACAGAACCATTTTGGCTTGAAAAGACCTTTAAGATCATTAAGTCCAACCATTAACCCAATGCTGCCAAGCCCAGCACTAACCCACGTCCCCAAGCGCCACATCTACGCATCTTCTAAATACCCCCAGGGATGGTGACTCCACCCCTTCCTGCCTCTTCCAGCACTTGACAATCCTTTTGAGGAAGAAATTTTTCCCAATATCCAACCTAAACCTCCCCTGGCACAACTTGAGGCCGTTTCCTCTTGTCCTAGGTATCAGGACACAGAGTTGAGCCACACCCTCTGCTCAGTAGCAGCCCAGGCCTTGCCTGAGAATCAGAATCACAGAACCCCAGAGTCCTTCAGGCTGGAAAAGCCCCTCGGGATCATCGAGTCCAACCCTCAGCCCGACTCTACAGAGTTCTCCCCTACCCCACATCCCCCACAGCTCATCCCAACGGCCCTGAAACCCCCCCAGGGATGGGGACTCCCCCCTCCCTGGGCAGCCTGTTCCACTCTCGGACCACTCTTGCTGGGAAACATTTTCTCCTCCTGCCCAGCCTGACCCTCCCCTGGGGCAGTTTCCAGCCGTTCCCTCTTGTCCTGTCCCTGATCCCCTGGGAGCAGAGCCCAGCCCCAGCCTCTCTGCAATGTCCTGGCAGGAGCTGCAGAGAGGGATGAGGGCTCCCCTCAGCCTCCTCCTCCTCACACTCAACACTCCCAGCTCCTGCCCTGCCTCCTCACAGGATTGATTCTCCAGCCCTTCCCCAGCCTCGTTGCCCTCCTCTGCCCTCGCTCCAGCCCCTCCAGATCTCTCTCGACTGAGGTGCCCAGAGAGGTGTCAGAGAAGACTGTCACCTCCCCTAAGCCAGGTTTATCTCAGGAGAGCTCTGTGCCATGACCACTGCAGCCATCAGGGGAGCCCTGTTCTGCTTTTTCCACGGGCTTAGTAGTGGGTCCTTACTCCTGAACCTCTTTTCACCTTCCTCAAATCCCTGCTCCGTGCCGTCCCTCCGAGTTGTCCAGCCCCCATCATTCTTCCTGGCACATCTTGGAGAGGACTGGCTGTCACATCGGTGGGACAGGCAACATCACCTCGCTCCGGCTGCTCCAGCCTTCGGTTTTGCTGATTAAGGATGCTAATTAACCTCAGACACCAGAGTGAAAAGGGCAGGCGTGTTTTACTGGGGATAACTAAATAACGTGGCAGAGTAATACAGAAAACATGCAGTGAGAAAAGGCAGAATAATGCACTCGGGTAGGGAAATCGAGGGTGATGCATCAGATGGCTGCTACGTGAGAGGGAGAGAGCAGTGATGAAGGAAGGTCCATCCCCCCTCGCACCCGTTCCCACACCCAGCCCCGCAGGCGCTGGGCAGCCCCGGTTACAGCGAGGGTTTGGGGAACCTTTCCCAGCCAGGGGGGAGCCCCACGCGCTGCGTCCCCCCGTAGCCGAGGCATCCAAAGTCGCTGTGAGCGGGTCCGGCCTTGATACACCAAAAATCAGCCCCCCAGAATAGCTGGCCCCTTTGTTTTGAGGGAAAAATATCTGGTTTCGTTCTCCTGTTGGATTCCACCCAGAGCCTGGCCAGGGCTTGGGGCGGGGGAGAACAGGGGAGTTTCTGACAAGGCCAGATACTTGGGTTCTCAGCCTTGGACAAGGCTGGGAAAGGAGACTGGGTACATTCTGCCTGTATTTCATCCTCACGGCTGATTATATTCTCTCTAAGCTGCACCTTTCACCAGGGAGTTTACGTTATTTTGTTAATAACTACATGCGAAGTTACCAGCTTTGGCTCGGGGCCTGTTGTTCAGGCTTCAATATTTCACAGAATCCTTCAGGTTGGAAAAGACCCTTGGGATCATCGAGTCAACGCTTTAGCACTTTTTACAGCACGTAAGTGGGATGTTATAACTCAGTACAACACCCACTAGCACAGTGGTTATTGGTTATAAAATACATGGGTTCATCTGAACCTGGGCCATCAACTTGGGCCTGTTGTCCGAGCCTCAGCACTTCACCTTCCCGGAGACGATGCCAGAAGCCGGTGGTGGATCACCAAGGCTCGACTTTCTCTTCAGATTTCCTCTGCATCTGCCTGGAGCTTTGGTGGTAAATCCCAGCACGGGGTATTTCAACCACCTGCCCGAAGAGCGACGTTAAATTTTTCTGCGCAGGATTGAAATGCTGAATGAATTCCCTTTTCTGGGGTTCCAAAATGAGGTTTTAAAATGTTGGATGGGGACTGTGATGAAATACAACGGTCTGCCTGCAGGGCTGAAGTGTGAGGTGAGGATCTCGGGGAGCTCTTGTGCACGATTGCTCGGGACTCTGCTAGGGAGAGGGGAGCCTGGAGTCCCTCTCCAGGTCCTTCCTCTCCCCCCATCCTTCCTTTCCCTCAGCCTGGAGAGCTCAGGGCTTCCTTTGCTGTTAAGCTTTGCTAAAGGTTGCTGTTAGGTGCAGCACAAGCGTTGGCCATCACTGGAAACAAAGGGTTGGCCGCTGCCAGACCCACGTCCTGTCTGACACCGTGATGGCGTGTTAGGACAGTCCTTGGCTCGGCCTTTGGGGTCGGCCCAGCTCTCAGGACCAGTCTTTGGCAGTGGTTGCTTTGTGGTGAGGAATATTAAATTGAGATTTGAGTCAGTTTAGGGATTTATCACATATGCAACTCAATTCGTGTCTGTGCTCCGGCAGCCCGAGACAGGATCCTGCCAAAACATGATGGGCTGGGAATGAATGAAAACACTCAAACTGCTTTTCTCCCTTTTGTAAGAGCAGCTAAATTTGACTGAGAGGGTTTTTCAGCTCTGCCCCGACATCTCACCAAGTCCAGAGCAGCTTCACTCGGGGCGGGGAGGGTGCTGCTGTTGGTAGGTGCTTGGTGTGGCCTTTGAGAGGGTGCTGAGTCCGTGTGCCCTCGAGAGGACGTTTGCAGAGCTGCCCCGTTCCTGGTTACAAAACCAGCGTGGGGACGTGGCCACCCTGGGTAGAGGCACAGGTCCTCTCTCTGCTGGGGTGGGCGTCCTCGGGTGTCTTCTGCCCAGAGTTTGGCCTCCACGTAGGTACAGCACCGCTGCTGGGTCGCTGAAAGCTCCACGTGCCTCTCGTGGGGGCACTGCTGACTGTCCCACCCCCACCTCTTGCCAAGTGTTGTGGGGTGGTTCTTGATGCTGAATTAGTAGACAGCTTTCCTAAAGTCAGCTTTATTCTATTGGGTTCTCTTATTTCTATTTTATTTTATTGTGTTTAATCGAGGCCACCCCTCGATTCCTGGGTTCAGGTTTGGGCCCCTCACCCCAAAAAGGCCATTGAGTGACTCGAGCGTGGCCAGAGAAGGGCAACGGAGCTGGGGCAGGGTCTGGAGCACAGGTCTGCTGGGGAGCGGCTGGGGGAACTGGGGGGGTTCAGTCTGGAGCAGAGGAGGCTGAGGGGAGACCTCCTGGCCCTCTGCAACTCCCTGCCAGGAGGGGGCAGAGAGGGGGGATGAGTCTCTGGAGCCAAGGCCCCAGCGCCAGGCCCCGAGGGAATGGCCTCAAGCTGCCCAGGGCAGGGTCAGGCTGGCTCTGAGGAAGGATTTCTGTGCAGAAGGGGCTGTTGGGCCTTGGAATGGTCTGCCCAGGGCAGGGGGGAGTCCCCGGGATCCCTGGAGGGGTTGAAGAGTCGGGCTGAGCCAGCGCTGAGGGATCTGGGGGAGTTGGGAACGCTCAGGGGGAGGGTCATGGTGGGGCTGGAGGAGCTTCAGGGGCTTTTCCAACCTGGATGATTCTTGTTTCTGTTGTTTTGCTTGTGAAATTCCCCATTGGAGTTGGGCTCTTAAGCAGCTCTTCCTTGTCCTGCCGTAGATGACGTGTGTGGAGAAAGCGGGCAACGATGAGAAGATGCTCATCAAAATCTTCCGGTGCTTGGGGAGCTGGTTCAACCTGGGCGTCCTGGACAGCACCTTCATGGCAAACAGCAAGTTACTGTCCCTCCTCTTCGAGGTGCTGGTGAGTATTTCTCTTGGGAAATGAGGTGGTGGTGGGCCTTGGGTACCGGGACGGCGTCGCCTTTAAACCCGGGAGTCTCTGAGGAGCACGGCTGCCTTCCCGTGCTGGTGAGGAAGATGAGTCTCACCCTTCCTGTCGCACAGAGGAGCTGTCTGGGCTCCACCTTGTCCCTCTCCACTGGCAGGCAGGGCGGAGCGAGCTCTCTGCCCGCAGGAACCTGCCCGTGCTGCCTGCAGCCACCTCCCTCCTCTCGCACTGCGCCTTGGAGGGCGCTCGGAGAGCACCGGGTTCCCACGCGTCTCCCCCGCCTCCTCTTAGCCCCGGGAAGCTTCATAAACAGCACAGAAATAACACTTAAAACTGGCTGGTCCCTCGAGGGGGACAGCAGAAGCACACTGAGGGTTTCCTCTGCCCGTGTGCTTGGTCACAGAATCCTCTGGGTTGGAAAAGCCCTCGCAGCTCCTCCAGCCCCACCATGACCCTCCCCCTGAGCGTTCCCAACTCCCCCAGATCCCTCAGCGCTGGCTCAGCCCATTTACTGCCGATTCATGCAACAGCACAAATTCAAGTATAAATTCAGTGTAAAACACTGATCTACTAACTAGCCGTTAGCAGTGTTACGTGTCGACGTGCAAACGAGCCGTACACAGCCCAGTAATATCTACTACTGTTATCAACTCACCCTGCAGCCATGAGGATGAACGAACATCACAATTTTATCTATTTGCTTTTACCTGTTGCCAGGCTCATACAGCTGTGAAGAATCTGCAGAGGCCCCTTAGCAGCAATATTTGACAATTCTGCTTTGTTTTGTCCAGCTTCCCTATTAAAGAACACCAGACAGTTGCAAAGTGATTTGTGGAAAAGTGACTGTGCCGTTTCTCAAACTCCCATGCCCCCTCCAGACCTGCAAAAATTAATTCAGCCTGTGTGTTGTGTTGAACTGCACGATAAAAAAAGTGTTTCTTCCAAAAACTCAGAAACATGCTGCCCTGTGCTTAGCCCTTCCCTGCTTTGATCAATGTGCCCCATTTGCCCTTCCCTGACAGAGCCACGTGTCACCATTACCCAACTGAATTAGCAACAACCCACTGTAAATATTTAAAAGGAAAAAAAAAAAAACAGTGCAACAAGGAGACTTTAGTTCAGGATTTGTGTTTTGGGGACAAGAGCGATGGGCAGAAACTAGTGGTGGAATTTTCAGAAGCCAAAAAAAAAAAAAATAGGCACAGGGCTGTTTGGCTACTTGTGTGGAGGAGAGACAATCCTTCAGGATTTTTCGTTCCTGACCCAGAGAGTCTGTGGGGAAAGACTCCCAAACCTCCCGAGAGCTTTCCTGTGGAGCTGGACAGACGGACGGCGTGGCGCTGCGGCTCCGGGACAGCCACCAGCGATTCCTTCATCCCCAGAAGCTCCCTCCTGCACTCGCCAGAGACACTGCACCGAGAAGAAAAGCTCAAAGACCGTTTAATCCTCTATTTGTATCAGTTCTCCTTCCTGCTGTACTAACCATCCATTTTGCAGCCTGTATTAAGCAGATTTCTTCCCTATCTCAAGCAGGAGCCGGGTCCCATTTCTCCTGAAACATTCAGAGCAGGATAAAAGATTGAACGCCCAAGAAATGACCCTTTCTAGCCCCGATTGTGGGTTGCTGCTGCCGCCAGAGTAGGTGCTGGGTGAACTTCTGAGCGTGCTCAGGCTTTGAAAGAGAGTTTTGGTCTGAAACACGCTGTGCTTGGTCCTTGCTCCGACTCCAATTGTTCTGTGGGGCTCTGAGCGAAATAAATTTGCTCAGTGCATTGTTGGAGTAAGTTTGCTGTACCCCTGGGTTTAAATGTTGGGTCGTTTTGGCTTTCAGAGTTGTCTGTTGTTGAAGAAACTGCGTGTGCTTGATACTAAACCCAGTGGTTTTTTGGTTTTGTTTTGCTTTCTTTCCAGATCTTCAGTAAAAGACTATTTTATTCTTTTTCTGACAATTTCACCTTGGAAAATTAACTACTGAAGGTTTTTTTTTTGCCCTGGCTGAACACCTGAGAGCTGAAGAGGCTGGTGAAACAGGGCCGGGTAGGAGAATATCCCTTGTGGCTGCGACAGGGAGAGTGAGGAGCTGAACAGAGACGAGGAATTCCTGGAGGATGGAGGTTTCTGTGTGACACTGCCCAGCCCTGTCACCCAGCGCCACAACTGTCTGTCCCTCCTCCTGTTGTTAAACAGGATGATCCCTCGTTTGCATCCAGCCCGTGGCACAGATTTAATTAATGACAAATGCAGACGAGGGCTCCCGTTCAGGGGGAGACGGAACAGACAATATTCAACACCCGGCTCCCCTCGGGGGGGCTGCAGCAGGAACCCCTCTCCCCCAGACCGGGGCTGTTGGCTCTGGGGCCTTTTTATTGCGTTCACACCACTTGTAAACGGGCGTTTTTGCCTTTCTCCCCTTCCACCTTCCGGCGGGATCCTGGATCGTTTTCCAGATGCGTTGAGACCCCATGGAGGAGGATGCACAGAGGCTCCCTCAGAGTTACTGCTCCTTTGTTTCCTCTCCGCGCTTCGCTGCTCACTCTCTCCTCCTCCTTAGTATGCCAGCCTCGTCCCCTGCCTTAATTACTCGGGGCTCCCTGGGAGCCATTAAACCGCCTGTTAAATCAGCCCCGCACAGGCGCTCTGAACCTCTGCCAGGAGGGGCCTGAAATCCACTCGCTCACCCCCAGAACATCCAAAGGATAAATATTTCACACCGGCTTGTGAGAAAACTCATCTCCATCCTCACTGAGGACTCGGTGGTCCTCACGGGTCCCTTCCAGCTGGAGATGTTCCGTGAACAGGCTGGGGGAATGAGCAGGGCAGTGTTTTAGCTGAACAGGAGCCAGCAGTGTGCCCAGGGGGCCAAGGAGGGCAACGGCATCCTGGCTTGTGTCAGCACTGGCGTGGCCAGCAGGGCCAGGGAAGGGATCTGAGCCCTGGGCTGGGCACTGGGGAGGCCGCCCCTCGCTGAGTGGGTTCAGTTTTGGGCCCCTCACCCCAAAAAGGCCATTGAATGACTCGAGCGTGGCCAGAGAAGGGCAACGGAGCTGGGGCAGGGTCTGGAGCACAGGTCTGCTGGGGAGCGGCTGGGGGAACTGGGGGGGTTCAGTCTGGAGCAGAGGAGGCTGAGGGGAGACCTCCTGGCCCTCTGCAACTCCCTGCCAGGAGGGGGCAGAGAGGGGGGATGAGTCTCTGGAGCCAAGGCCCCAGCGCCAGGCCCCGAGGGAATGGCCTCAAGCTGCCCAGGGCAGGGTCAGGCTGGCTCTGAGGAAGGATTTCTGTGCAGAAGGGGCTGTTGGGCGTTGGAATGGGCTGCCCAGGGCAGGGGGGAGTCCCCGGGATCCCTGGAGGGGTTGAAGAGTCGGGCTGAGCCAGCGCTGAGGGATCTGGGGGAGTTGGGAACGCTCAGGGGGAGGGTCATGGTGGGGCTGGAGGAGCTGCAAGGGCTTTTCCAACCCTGATGGTTCTGGGATTCTGTTTTATTTCCTTCTGAACTGCTGTGGGGTTTGACTGACGTTTTACCTCCTGTGTTTCACTCTCCCAAGGAAGACTCGGGGGGGGTCCTGCTGTGGAGGGTCAGTTTTGACCTCAAGTGTTTGAGGGGGGTAAAGCAGCACCAGCTTTGCAGGGCTGGTAGGAGTGAGTTGTTGGGGGCCGTGGCTACGCAGACACTCTACAAACTATTTCAGGGACACCAAAAAACTGTTTTTTTGATCCATTACTATCTCTTTTCACATACAATCCCCCACCTCTTCTGCTTCTTGTTTCCTGCAGCAACAAGACAAGACGTCCTCAAACCTCCACGAAGCCGCTTCGGATTGCGTGTGCTCAGCCCTCTACGCCATCGAGAACGTGGAGACCAACCTTCCCCTGGCCCTGCAGCTTTTCCAGGGCGTCCTCACCCTCGAGAGTGCCTATCACATGGCCGTAGCGCGCGAGGACCTCGACAAGTAAGCGAGCTCCCACCGTGCCTCTGATTTTGTGGGTTATTTTGGGAAGCCGCGGTGTTTGCGGGCGCCACGCTGACGTCCCTCAGGCAAATAAGGATTTATTGAACAAAAATGAGTGAGCGAATGGGCTTCCTCACCCTTGGTGCACCGATTTGTGCCCTGGGTGTGTGCGCTCAGCTCCAGCTTTGGTAGACTTAGGCTTAATCTTCCTTGTGGTGGGCGAAGGAAGATATTAGGATATTAGGAAGGATTTCTGTGCGGAAGGGGCTGTAGGCGTTGGAATGGGCTGCCCAGGGCAGGGGGGAGTCCCCGGGATCCCTGGAGGGGTTGAAGAGTCGGGCTGAGCCAGCGCTGAGGGATCTGGGGGAGTTGGGAACGGTCAGGGGGAGGGTCATGGTGGGGCTGGAGGAGCTTCAGGGCCTTTTCCAACCCAGATGGTTCTGGGATTCGTGAAAGTGTCCTGTTACCAGCCTTAATATAGAGTTTAGGAGCAACTTTTTGCTCCCACTGCTTCCTCTCTACAACCATCCCTCTGTGGCTCGGCTCTTCCCGAGGTCTGGGTGTGCTGGTTGGCTCAACAGCCCCTTAGTCTTGACTTAAAAGGAGCTGTCGCCTTCATACCTTGCTCGAGCACGTTCAGGCCTGGTTTTGATGAGTGTTGGCTGCTACCAAACGTTGCTGCGCTGGTTGGAAACCCTCTGGTGGTTGATTTGAGGCCAGTTTGTGCCTCTTTTGCCAACATCTTCTTAACTCCAAGAGCTTCCCAGCTGGGCCTTATTCCTGGGTGCATTTGTAGGTAGGAAGCAGCCAGCGTGAGCCAGCCCAGCTCTTTCAGTCCTGAGATGCTTTTATTTTCCCTTAGAAATCTGAGTTCAGCTGAATTCACAAGGGCCCGCGAGCCTCGTGCTGCTCCGGGAGGGACCTCGCTCCCACCCGTTGGCGTCGTGGCACCCTTGGGTGCAGGTGGTGCCTTGCCGGGCATCTCTCACCTTTCCACTCGCCTCGTGGTGTTGTGTTTGGGTCATCCTGTGACTGATGAACCCGTCCGTGAGTTGTCAGAAGCTGACGACTTTTTCTGCTCCAGCTCAGTTGGTTTTTGTTCTTCGGCACAGCTCTGGCATCCCAGCTCCATCAGAGAACTCTGTTTACTCTCACTCTGCCTTTTTTATGTGGCTGTCGCTAATGAACGTAGACAAGATCAGTTGTGAGGTTGATCTGGAACCTCCCCAGTGCCAAACTGGTATTTCCTCTTCAGCCCGGCCTGCTACCCAACCGCTAGCCAACCACTAGCCAACCAGTCATCCCTCCCCTGGCCTGTGTTCAACCCGGATTAACCAGCTTCCGCATCACCCCGTGATCAACTCTGCTCCATTTCTCCTGTTTTAAAATGTTACTGATAAGAATTAGGTGGGTCCAATCTATTTTTGGAGGGAAAAGGGCTAAATTTAATTTGCTAGCTTCTGTGTATTTGGAAAAATACACAGAAATATTTAGAAAATACACATGAAAAATGTCAGCGCTCGCTTGCGCTGCCAAGGGCAGACTGGCTGGGCTGGATTTGCTGTCCCCGTTGCCAAACACGAGTGTTTTGTGGCCATGCACGGTGTTGCCATCGATGGGAACAGCCAGAGCAGCAGCGAAGCCCTAGGATTGATGTCCAGCACCTGATTTTTGGCTCCTGGGATGGCGATTAGCCGGTCCCTGCTCCTTCCAGCCTGGAGACGTCTAAACCGCCTTCCCCCTTCCTGCTCAGCCAGAATCTTAAAAACTGAAGAGTCTTCACAGAGTTTTTGCTGTGCCACAAACCTTTAACGGTGCTGCCATCCTCAGCGCGCGGCGATTCCACCAGCTCTTGATTACAGCTGGAAAAAAAAAAAATTTTTTAAATCCCTGCGCTGTTTTTGTCCTTGGCAAGGGCTGGCGCTGGTTTAGCTCCTGGCGATTCTCGCTCGATCTCTGCTCATCTCGCCTTGCAAAACCCAGCTGCCTGCTTTCCAGTCCTGCTCCCCGGCTGCCTGGAGGCGCTTGGCTCCCCGCTGAGGCTTTCCAGATGATTGAGGTTGAAGAATCGCCCTCGTTTCAGCTCGGGGTGCAAAGCCCAGTTAACGTACCTGCCTTTGACTTAAGGAAATTCCAAACCTCTGCCGCGTTAAACGAGATTTCCGCCAGCGAAACGAGTAGTTGCTCCTCCAAGCAAACCCTTCTGAAATCGAAAAGTATAGTGGCATCTGGTCCTACTTATCCTCCCGTTAAATAGAATTAGTCTTCAGTTGGCAGCCATGTCGAAGTTTGTTATAACACCCTCTCTGCTCGCTAAAGCTGTCCCTGCGGTAGCATCCCCTTCGCTCCTGAAAAATGTGGGAGCTTTCGTCTGCAGGAATTAGGTGTAATGAAGACATTTTCTCTCCAGTCTCTCTTGGGGATGGGTTCCCCTCAGCGCTCCCAGGTAGAGGGTAAAGACCCGGCTGACGGGGCTGGCGACGTCTCACCACGTTCCATCTGCTGCTGGAGATGCGCCGGTTGTCTAAAGGGATTTAAAAAAATAATAATAATAATTCTCACGTGGGGGAGAATCTCACGCCTCTGTCTTTAAGTCAGACTTTAGGGTGTCTTTGCAGCACATCTCTGGGTGCATGTTGCTTTAGGATTTCACAGAACCCCAGAGTCCTGCAGGCTGGAAAAGCCCCTCGGGATCATCGAGTCCAACCCTCAGCCCGACTCCACAAAGTTCTCCCCTACCCCACATCCCCCACAGCTCATCCCAACGGCCCTGAAACCCCCCCAGGGATGGGGACTCCCCCCTCCCTGGGCAGCCTGTTCCACTCTCGGACCACTCTTGCTGGGAAACATTTTCTCCTCCTGCCCAGCCTGACCCTCCCCTGGGGCAGTTTCCAGCCGTTCCCTCTTGTCCTGTCCCTGATCCCCTGGGAGCAGAGCCCAGCCCCAGCCTCTCTGCAATGTCCTGTCAGGAGCTGCAGAGAGGGATGAGGGCTCCCCTCAGCCTCCTCCTCCTCACACTGAACACTCCCAGCTCCTGCCCTGCCTCCTCACAGGATTGATTCTCCAGCCCTTCCCCAGCCTCGTTGCCCTCCTCTGCCCTCGCTCCAGCCCCTCCAGATCTCTCTGGGATTGAGGTGCCCAAACCTGGACACAACCTCCAGGTGTGGCCTCACCAGTGCCGAGCACAGGGACTGTCACCTCCCTGCTCCTGCTGGTCACACCGGTGCTGACACAAGCCAGGAGGCCGTTGGCTTTTTTGGCTCCCGGGCATGCTGCCAGCTCATGACTCCCTAAACCTCTCCAGAAGAGGAATACTAAAACCAAATCCCGGGACTAGTGGTTTATCTCGGACCTTTCCCCCAAATCCCTCGGCTGAGGTCGTCTCGCAGGCGCGTGCTCCATCACACCGTGCTCTGCCTCCAGACCCTTCACTCCTCCCCCTGGTTCTGCTGTCTTAAAGCTGAGCCCAGCTTCCTCCCAGCCACTGAATTCTCTTAAGAGCAGCTGCAGCGTCAGGCAGCGCCGTCCTCCGCGTGGGCAGCGGGACATCCTGGGTTTATTTTTGGGGTCACTCAGTAGATTTTTCTTCTGGAACGTGGCACCTCCCAGGTGCTGGGGAGCCTCCCGCCGGTCCCTAACGGACGTCCTGAGCCTTGTCGCCCTGTGCTGTGATTTTGGAGAAGTTTTCTCTGATACCGCAGGTCATAACAAAAGTTTCCTTAAGATTTGCTTATTGGAACTCAGTGCTTTCACCTGCTTCGGAACAAAGTTCCCCTATTTCGCTGTTTCCCAACCGCTGATGGAAAGTTGAAGCAGAAGTTGGTATTTTTTGATCTGAGACAAAGCTCCGGGGCACGTTACCTGCTCGACCCGAATCTCTCCCATACTGGGTGGATCTTTCTGACTTGTGCCCTGTTTTTCTTCCCCAGGGTGCTCAATTATTGCCGTGTTTTCACCGAGCTGTGCGAGACGTTCCTAGATAAAATCGTGTGCACGCCGGGCCAAGGGCTGGGTGACCTGCGGACGCTGGAGCTGCTGCTGATTTGTGCGGGTCACCCGCAGTACGAGGTGCGTGAGGGTCTACCCGCCCTTTTCTCCTCACCCCCATCGCCAAACCTCGCTCAGCCAGAGTTGATTCAGTGGAAAAACCTTTGTTTTACGCTGCCACGTGGTTGGGAGGCTTCAGTTCCTCCGAGCTGCTGGCTGCGAAACGCCCGCTCTGCCTTTGTGAGGCAGAAACTTGGCTCCGCTTCCCTTTCCCAGCCTCCGGGACGTGTGGGACTGCAAGTACAGCTCTGAAAGCCTCCCTTATTTTCTTTCCAACTTAAGTCAAGCTTTGCAGGGATTGTGGCGCGACTTTGCCCTCTTAAGTCGGTGAAATGTTTTGCAGCAAAGCTCCCCGACCGTCCCGCCTCACAGAACACCGTATTTAAGAGTCAATCCCCTTTTATTCTGCCAAAACTGTTAATTATATCCCCGTAGCTGGCCCCCGGCTGACTTAGTCCGAGTTCAGTTCCTTCGCAGAGGGGTCGTCCCGCTGAATCAGCCGCGGGGAGCAGGCAGGTGCCAGCTGGGATTTGCCGGGGTGCGCTCCCCCTCCCTCCTTGAGGTCCCACTGGGGAACGGCTGCGGCCGCTGAAGCGCTGGGTGGGAGGATGGGGAATCCAGGTCTGGGATTTCCAGAGGCTTTTCAGCGCCCCAGAGGTAGGTCAGACCTAAGCGGGCGGGCGAGGTAGCTCAGAAACGATGGCTGCTGCCGTGGGGGCTCGTTTGCTGCGGAAATTGCGGAGCAGTTTGTGCTTCACCAGGTCTCTGCAGCGCTCGCCTGGGCCTCGGTGCCTCTTTTAGTCCCCTCTCCAGGTCTTGTAAGCTCAGTCCCCTTTGGGCACGACCTTGTGCCAGCGATGCTTAGGAGGACTTGAAGCTCTGCAGCTGCCCCTAAAAAAATCCATGCTCTTTTTTTTTTTTTATTTATAACTGTGCTTACAAAGAGCCTGTAGGCTTTGGAGCAACGTCCCCTTCCAGCCTGAGCTGTTTTCTTGGAGATGTTTGTTCCTGTCTGGGGTCGGGGAGATAAAAACTTATCGCTGGCAGCTGTGAGTGATGCAAAACGAAGCCACGCTTTGAAGCGAGAGACGGTTCTTAACGCTGCGGTCTTAATTTTGCCAGGAAAAATGCTTTTAGTTCTGAGGGCTGGTGACAGGTTTTCAGATTCACGCAGCGGGTTTCAAATCCTTTATTAAGTGACAAGCAGCAGGGGAGATGGGCAAAGGTGGGGGCGTGATGAATTCCTGAAGCTGGGGCACCCCATCACGCTGCTGGCACCCCCGGAGGAGGTTTCTCCACCAGGAGCGGAGGGGGAAAAACAAAAAAAAACCCAACTGATTTTTTTCTTTCTTAAACAGGTGGTAGAAATTTCATTTAACTTCTGGTACAGACTGGGGGAACACCTGTACAAGACAGACGATGCTGTCATCCACAGCATCTTCAAAGCCTACATCCAGCGCCTGCTCCACGCGCTGGCCCGGCACTGCCAGCTCGACTCCGACCACGTAAGGCTGCGTTTGCTTCCTCGGGAGGGTTTGCCTGATTAAGGATGCTAATTAACCTCAGACACCAGAGTGAAAAGGGCAGGCGTGTTTTACTGGGGATAACTAAATAACGTGGCAGAGTAATACAGAAAACATGCAGTGAGAAAAGGCAGAATAATGCACTCGGGTAGGGAAATCGAGGGTGATGCATCAGATGGCTGCTACGTGAGAGGGAGAGAGCAGTGATGAAGGAAGGTCCATCCCCCCTCGCACCCGTTCCCACACCCAGCCCCGCAGTCGCTGGGCAGCCCCGGTTACAGCGAGGGTTTGGGGAACCTTTCCCAGCCAGGGGGGAGCCCCACGCGCTGCGTCCCCCCGTAGCCGAGGCATCCAAAGTCGCTGCGAGCGGGTCCGGCCTTGATACACCAAAAATCAGCCCCCCAGAATAGCTGGCCCCTTTGTTTTGAGGGGAAACATCTGGTTTCACTCCACATTAGATTTCCCCAGAGCCTGGCCAGGGCTCGAGGGAGAAGCCAAGGGAGTTTCCCTGCTTCTCTAATTAATTTATGAGCCAGGTCACACATCAGGTCGCGAGGCCGGACAACTGTCTCCACAACCCGTTATCTTGCCCCCACACACAAAGAAAGATAACGATATATTGAGGAGAGACGTGTTTTATGACGTTTAAGCTCCATCCTCCATTAACAAGCACACGTATTTCACTCATGACTACACACTGAGCAGCTTCAGCTCGGGGGCCGTTCGGGCTTCAACACTTCCACTTCTTACATCAGAATAGGTGGTTGGTTATAGCTTAGTATAATACCTGTTAGCACAGTGGTTATCAGTTATAAAATATGCAGGATTTATCTCTAGGCCAGCTCTGGTTTGGGCTGGCAGCCCAAGCCTCAGCAGGGTGGGGTGTCTCTGTTCTGGGGCTGGTGGCTCCCCGTAGCTGCAGGGCTCTGCGACTCCTTGCAGAGAGAGGATGGGGAGTGATAACAACGGCTGTATTAAACAGCTTTTGTTAAATCAGCTCTTCTAACAGAGCTTTGTGGTGTCTGCCTGCGGCGGGCTGACCTCTCCCACCTCCCCTCCAGGCTCTGAGCGCTGCGGAGAGACACCTCATCCCCTGCTCGGGGGCCTTTGGCTGGAATAAAGCTGGTGCAGGTTGCTAGCGCAGTGCTGTCACCTCCCTCCTGGAAATCTGGGAGCTTTATCCTCCTTCCTCGGCTCCTCGTCCCCTCGATTTCCACCCCTTCCCCTGCCTGTCAGAGCGGGAACACGCAGCGTGTTGGTTTTGTGCAGGACTCTCCTTCGAGCAGCTTGGTCTGGGGAGAGGAGGGCAGGAACCGTGGATCTCGCCTCTAGAGTGGAATTGCTCGGTTTTTCGTAGCTGGTCTGGTGGGGGGAAACCTGGATTTCTCTGAGCTGCTCTCACCCTTTTTCTCTCCCTCCTCTCTCTTAGGAGGGTGTCCCAGAGGAAACGGATGATTTTGGGGAATTCCGGATGCGGGTTTCAGACCTGGTGAAAGATCTGATCTTCCTGGTGGGCTCGGTGGAATGTTTTGCTCAGGTGGGTTTGTGGGGCCGTGGCAGGAGGTAGCCCAAGCCCTGGTGGCCTTTTGGGGTGGGGAGGAGGCCACGCGCAGCATCTCCTCGTGCGCAGGGGAGCACCCGTGTCTGGAAGGAGGTGTCACATCGCAGGGAAACGATTCTCTGGTCCCCAAAGCCATCAGGGTGGGCTGTGGAACACCAGGGCTCCGGCAGGCCCGCGGCGGGGGGGAGGAGGTGAGGAGCGGGGTGGGATTCACCCCCCCCAAATTGTGTTCGTGGCTTCTTTTGTGACTGGTTCCCTTCCTCGCAGCTCTACGCGACTCTGAAGGACGGGAACCCGCCCTGGGAGGTGACGGAAGCCGTCCTCTTCATCATGGCCTCCATCGCGAAGAGCGTCGACCAGTGAGTGCCGAGCATCCTGCGCGTGGCCGCGAGGGCCTGGCCCGGCCTCCGAGCCAGTTTGGCAGAGACACCACCACTATCCCAAAGATACTCCTAGGAGGGTCCTTTCCCAGGGGGAAGCTTCTAAAAACCACACTGTATTACAGATAATCCTTAGCCTACGCGGTCTGTCCTGCAGCAGAGCAGTACCCCTGGCTGAGGGGCGGTTCTGCAGCCCCGGGGCTGAGCTCTCGAAGCAGTTGGACCTTCTCAGATCTCTTCTGCCTCCCTGGGGACTTTCATAGAACCGTGGAATCACAGGATGGTTTAGGTTGGAAAGGACCTTAAAGCCCATCTAGTTCCAACCCCCCTGCCCCGGGCAGGGCCACCTTCCACCAGCCCAGGTTGCCCAAAGCCCCGTCCAGCCTGGCCTTGAACCCTTCCAGGGAGGGGGCAGCCACAGCTTCTCTGGGCAGCCTGTGCCAGGGCCTCACCCCCCTCACAGGGAACAATTTCTGCCTCAGATCCCATCTAAATCTCCCCTCTGTCCGTTTAACCCCGTTCCCCCTCGTCCTGTCCCTCCCCCTGATGACGAGTCCCCCCCCCTTTCCCGCAGCCCCTTTCAGCCCTGGGGGGCCGCTCTAAGGTCTCCCCGGAGCCTTCTCTCCTCCAGCTGAACCCCCCAACTCTCCCAGCCTGTCCTCACAGGGGGGCTCCAGCCCCCCCAGCATCTCCGTGGCTCCTCTGGCCCCGCTGGAGCAGGTCCGTGTCCTTCTGCTGTTGGTGCCCCCGAGCTGGACCCAGCCCTGCAGGGGGGTCTCCCAGAGCGGAGCAGAGGGGGAGAATCCCCCCCCGGCCCTGTGCCCCCCCTGCTCTGGGTGCAGCCCAGCACACGGGGCCTTTCTGGGCTGCCAGTGCACGGTGCTGGCTCACAGGCAGTTTTCCACCCCCCAACCCCCCCAAGTCCCTCTCCTGGGGGCTGCTCTCCAGCCCCTCCTCGCCCAGCCTGGGTTTGTGCTGGGGATTGCCCCGACCCGTGGGCAGGACCTTGCCCTTGTTGAACTGTACGGAGTTTGCCCGTCCCCCCTCTCCAGCCTGTCCAGGTCCCTCTGGATGGATCCTTCCCTCAGCGTGTCACCACAGCACACAGCTCGGGGCCGTCGGGGAACTCGCTGAGGGTGCCTCAATTCATCGAATCCGGTTCAACAAAACCAGCTACTCCGTGGAAACCGTCCAGGAGCCACATTGGGGCTAAACCACCTGCTTTTTTTTCCCCCTCAGGGAGAACAACCCGACGCTGGTGGAGGTGCTGGAGGGGGTGGTTCGCCTCCCCGAGACGGTGCACACCGCCGTCCGCTACACCAGCATCGAGCTGGTGGGGGAGATGAGCGAGGTGGTGGACAGAAACCCGCAGTTCCTGGGTGAGCCTCTCCCCTCCCCGCCGCCCTGTGGCCAACCTGCTCCCCGGGAACCCCCTTTTCACCCCGTTTTTCTCCTCCGCAGATCCCGTGCTGGGTTACCTGATGAAGGGGCTGTGCGACAGGCGGTTGGCCTCGGCGGCGGCCAAAGCCATCCACAATATCTGCTCGGTGTGTCGGGACCACATGGCTCAGCACTTTAACGGGCTGCTGGAGATAGCCCGTTCCCTCGACTCCTTCACGCTCTCTCCAGAGGCTGCTGTGGGGCTCCTGAAAGGTGCGTGTGGAAAAACACTCCCTGTGTTGTCAGCGGGTCTCTCACCACGGGTGCCACAACCCCGTATTCACACCTTTTTGTACTTAGATGAGTGTCTGTGTTCATCCCGAGGTGCTCCACGCAGCCACATTTCGTCTTCTCAGGAGCTCACGTGGGGCGGGAGGTAGAACAAGATCCTTTCTGGGTTTTTAACTTGTTTCCATCCCTGCTCTCAGCTTGAAATACAGGAGAAAACCATTTGCAGTGCTCACGGCCAAGCTAGCAGTGAGTTTCGGCCATATCCAAGCACTTGGAAATCAGCCGCTGTACCCACAGGATGGAAAATTGCAACTATTTGTCGTTTTAGAGACAGTTTGGGCGCAGGAATGTAGTTTTTCAGCTCCCCTGAAAACCACATTTATCAATGAGATGGGTCTGCCTGCCATCGAAGCGTTCGCTCCTCACCGGGCCTTTGGGCAGCGTCTGCCTCTTCAGCCACGGCTGGGTCGTGGCCATGCAGGACTCGTGTCCAGGCTGCAAAGATTCCTGATGGATTCGGGTGTTTCTGAAACCTTTAACGATGGGGCAGCTCCGGAGGTTGTGCAAAGGGAGCCCTGTTGGGGCTCAGTGGTGCGTTTGACACAGTTCCCCACAGAATTCTCATGGAAAAACTGGCTGCTCGTGGCCTGGAGGAGCGAAGGGTCTGCTGGGTCAGGCACTGCCCGTGGACAGTCCCGGGGGGGGGTGGTCAGTGGAGCTAAGTCCAGCTGGTGGCTGGTCACAGGTGGGGTCCTCGGGGGTTGGGGTTGGGACCGTTTCTGTACAACATCTTTATCGATGATCTTGATAAGGACACGGAGTGTGTCGTCAGTCAGTGCGCGGGTGACACCGAGTGACGCGGGAGGGTCGATCTGCACGAGGACAGGGAGGCTCTGCAGAGAGGCTTGCATAGGTTGGCTCGGTGGCCAACGTCAACGGGATGAGCTTCAACAAGGGCAAGTGCCAGGTCCTGCCCTTGGGCCACAACCACCCCCTGCGTGGCTACAGGCTCGGGGAGGGGTGGCTGGAGCTGTCCGGGGGAGAAGGGTCTGGGGGTTCTCACTGACCAGCAGCTGAACAGGAGCCAGCAGCGTGCCCGGGGGCCAAGAAAGCCAACGGCCTCCTGGCTTGGGTCAGCACTAGTGCGGCCAGCAGGGACAGGGAAGGGATCTGAGCCCTGTGCTCCCTCCTGAGGGGGGATGAGTCTCTGGAGCCAAGGCCCCAGTGCCAGGCCCCGAGGGAATGGCCTCAAGCTGCCCAGGGCAGGGTCAGGCTGGCTCTGAGGAAGGATTTCTGTGCAGAAGGGGCTGTTGGGCGTTGGAATGGGCTGCCCAGGGCAGGGGGGAGTCCCCGGGATCCCTGGAGGGGTTGAAGAGTCGGGCTGAGCCAGCGCTGAGGGATCTGGGGGAGTTGGGAACGGTCAGGGGGAGGGTCATGGTGGGGCTGGAGGAGCTTCAGGGGCTTTTCCAACCCAGATGAGTCTGGGATTCTGTGAACCTCTTCCAGTCTCAGGAAGCTGTCCTGCTTTCTCTCTGCCCGCACACGGCTGCAGGCAGGGCCTGTCCGAGGACCTGTCCGGTGTCCGGCCACGCTTGGGTGCTGCCTTCCTGCTCCTGAGCCCGTCTCCTCTTGCTTTCAGGGACAGCCCTGGTCCTCGCCAGGCTCCCCTTGGAGAAGATAGCAGAATGCCTCAGTGAACTCTGCGCCGTGCAAGTGATGGCGCTGAAAAAGGTACGTCCTGCTCGGAGCCACCTTCGCCTGCCCCTTGGCTGACACCACTCTGGGGGGGACAGGGCAGAGGCCATCAAGCTGCCGTGGCTTCGTCTTTGCGCAGTGGTTGGATCCACCGTGGGAATTGTGTGTCCTCAGAAGCTGGAGGAGTCCAGCACCGAGACCAGACTTATCCCAAAGTCTCTCCTGGCTGAGAAATATGTCACCGCTAATAAAACAGGGAGAGAAACAGCCCCTAGAAACAAGTTTCTGTAGCAGGAGCCACCTGAACCCCTCCCCAAACGCCTTCACCCCGCGTCTCTGGGGTGGAGAAGGTGGGAAGTCGACTTCCCTGTGGAACACGGGGCCCCAAAACATCCCATTCTGGTGGCCTTGGTGACCGTTCTGTGCTGATCCAGGGTAGGGAGAGCAGAAATCTCAGTGGGGGTGGCAGCAGGAGGGAGGGACCTCTCAACAAAGGGATCTGCGTGTTCTCTGGTCTTTCGGGGACAGCCAGGAGCTGCCCAGGTGGGAGGAGATGTCTGCTCTGCTCTGGCCCAGCAGGGATGCTGAGGGGCTGCTGGTGGGCTCTGGCCTCCAGGCTTTGGTCGTTCTCAGGTCCTGAAATCCCATCATTTTCCCTTGTTTTTCAGCTGCTCTCTCAGGAGCCAAGCAATGGCCTCTCCTCAGACCCTACTGTGCCCCTGGATCGACTCGCTGTCATATTCAGGTGAGGGTGGAGGCGCTGGCACAGCCCAGGCGTGGGTCAGAGCTGCTCACCCAAGGGCCTAAAACCAAATCCGTGATGGCTCGTTGCCCCCGCTGGCCCTGGGAGGAACGGGCTGGAAGCTGCTTCTCCAAGCTCAAGGCTCCCCAGCCCCTCTTAAACCACGTTTCAGCTCCTCGTCCTGCAGCCTCCAACCCCTCGGCTTTAAACTAAAACCTGACAGTGTAGAAAAACCAGCATTAACCCTCCGCTGCTTTTCACAGACACACCAACCCCATTGTAGAAAATGGACAGATCCATCCGTGCCAAAAAGTCATTCAGGAAGTAAGTGGGTCCCGATTTGGGGAAGGAATTTTCTGGATTTGGAGGGGGAGGGATCCATGGCTTGGGCTGCAGTCCCTGCCTGACGGGTGGGTGCGGTGTTGGGGAGAAGCACCTTCCACCTCTCAGCAGGGATGGCTGATGGGGTGGGATTTGGCTCCTCAGACCCCTGGAAAGGGGGAACCTGGTGCTGGAAACATCCCCAGCGCTTTTATTTCCCTGCCCTTGTGACACTGGCAGACTATTCAGCCACTCTGAGGTCTTCGCTCCCACCTAAAGCTAATTTACACGTCCTGTAACGAGGGTGCCTCTTGTTTTCAGGACCCCAGTGGTGTTTGCCTGACAGTAGCAGGGATTTGGGTTTATTTTGGGGTAGGAGGGAGGTATCGTGGTTCAGCTTTCACCCTTCTCTCAGCCAGTCAGAGAGGGACCTGGGGGGGGTGTGTGTGATTGGTAGTTAGCCAGCAGTGTGCCCAGGGGGCCAAGGAGGGCAACGGCATCCTGGCTTGTGTCAGCACTGGCGTGGCCAGCAGGGACAGGGAAGGGATCTGAGCCCTGGGCTCGGCACTGGGGAGGCCGCCCCTCGATTCCTGGGTTCAGTTTTGGGCCCCTCACCCCAAAAAGGCCATTGAATGACTCGAGCGTGGCCAGAGAAGGGCAACGGAGCTGGGGCAGGGTCTGGAGCACAGGTCTGCTGGGGAGCGGCTGGGGGAACTGGGGGGGTTCAGTCTGGAGCAGAGGAGGCTGAGGGGAGACCTCCTGGCCCTCTGCAACTCCCTGCCAGGAGGGGGCAGAGAGGGGGGATGAGTCTCTGGAGCCAAGGCCCCAGCGCCAGGCCCCGAGGGAATGGCCTCAAGCTGCCCAGGGCAGGGTCAGGCTGGCTCTGAGGAAGGATTTCTGTGCAGAAGGGGCTGTTGGGCGTTGGAATGGGCTGCCCAGGGCAGGGGGGAGTCCCCGGGATCCCTGGAGGGGTTGAAGAGTCGGGCTGAGCCAGCGCTGAGGGATCTGGGGGAGTTGGGAACGCTCAGGGGGAGGGTCATGGTGGGGCTGGAGGAGCTTCAGGGGCTTTTCCAACCCAGCTGGTTCCGTGTGCTCTCAGATCTGGCCCGTGCTGTCGGAGACCCTGAACAAACACAGTGCCGATAACCGCATCGTGGAGCGGTGCTGCCGGTGCCTGCGCTTCGCCGTGCGCTGTGTGGGCAAAGGCTCCGCCGCGCTGCTGCAGCCGCTCGTCACCCAGGTACGGCCCCGCCGCCCGCAAACCCCGCGCTCCAGGTTGTGTGTTTGGGGTGGGGGGTGCGGGGGGGAAGTATGTTGCAGTCCTGTGATCGGAGAACGCTCCGTGGCTCTGGGGGGGTCCTGCAGCTGTTGCTGTGGTGTGAGGGGGCTGTGGGAAGCTCCACGCAGTGTGAATCCTCGTAGGGGTGACAGCCTGGTGTCCCATGTTCCCTGCCCCACCCCGTGCTTCTGCTGGGCTGAGGGGGTTAAAAATTAGGGGGAGCACCGAGATGCTCCTGAGCAACCAGACCTGAGCGAGTACTTGTGGGGCTCTCCTGCCTGCTGTGGGGCTGGGGGAAGGGCTGGGATGAGGATTATTGGGGGGCTGGAGCCCCCCTGTGAGGACAGGCTGGGAGAGTTGGGGGGTTCAGCTGGAGGAGAGAAGGCTCCGGGGAGACCTTAGGGCGGCCCCCCAGGGCTGAAAGGGGCTGCGGGAAAGGGGGGAGGGACTCGTCATCAGGGGGAGGGACAGGATGAGGGGGAATGGGGTTAAACGGACAGAGGGGAGATTTAGATGGGATCTGAGGCAGAAATTGTTCCCTGTGAGGGGGGTGAGGCCCTGGCACAGGCTGCCCAGAGAAGCTGTGGCTGCCCCCTCCCTGGAAGGGTTCAAGGCCAGGCTGGACGGGGCTTTGGGCAACCTGGGCTGGTGGAAGGTGGCCCTGCCCGGGGCAGGGGGTGGCACTGGACAATCTTTAAGGTCCCTCCCAGCCCAAAACAGTCTGTGCTTCTACAAAGCTCATGGATTTGGGGGCTGTCAGGAAGCCCCCGGGGTGCCGGCGGTTCCGGGGCTCCACACGGGTCCGAGCCCTTCGGGAAGGCCGGTGGCCACCGTGTTCCCTGCGGCGGTGCCCGCGGCCTTGGGGGGGGAGCGGGCGGCCTCGGCGCTGCCACCGGGGCCTGTCTCCCCGCAGATGGTGAACGTCTACCGGGCGCACCAGCACTCCTGCTTCCTCTACCTGGGCAGCATCTTGGTGGACGAGTACGGCATGGAGGAGGGGTGCCGGCAGGGGCTCCTCGACATGCTGCAGGTGGGTGCTGAGTCCCGGGGGGGCACCTTCCCCCCGCACTAATTTAGAATCGTTTTGCTTGGAAAAAAACCTTGAAGATCATCGAGTGCAGGCGTTCACCCAGCACCAACCCACGTCCCCAAGCGTCTTCGTGTCTTCTCAGTACCCCCAGGGATGGTGCCTCCACCTCTTCCCGCTTCTTCCAGCGCTTGACAACCCTCTTGGGGAAGAAATTTTCCCCAATATCCAACCTAAACCTCCGCTGGCGCAACTTGAGGCCGTTTCCTCTCACCCTGTCACTTGTGGGGAGAAGAGACCAACCCCCCCCTCTCTGCCCCCTCCTGGCAGGGAGTTGCAGAGGGCCAGGAGGTCTCCCCTCAGCCTCCTCTTCTCCAGACTGAACCCCCCCAGTTTCCCCAGTCATACAACTGGTTCTCCAGACCCTTCACCACCTTCGTTTCTGTTCTCCTTTCCACCCACTCAGAGTGGAGCCATTTGCACCCAACCCAGGGTGCTCCCAGCCCCTCTCTGCTCTCCCATCAATTGGTGGTTGGGTGACCAGAACCAAGGAGGGGGGAGAAGGGGTTTTTTTTTTTGGTTCAAGCAGAACTGGTGAGCAGCTTCTTCCAGGAGCTGCCTCAGGGCACGTACCCCATGGGGAAGAGCGACCCAAACCTGATGCGCCACGGCCTGACCCGCTCCGGTGCCATCCCTGCAGCGAGCAGGGGCCGTAATTACTGCTAATTCCTAATGAATTTCCCCACAACTTTTCTCCTAGGCGCTATGCATCCCCACCTTCCAACTCCTAGAGCAGCCCAACGGCCTTCAAAACCACCCCGACACCGTGGACGACCTCTTCCGACTAGCAGCCAGGTACCCACGCGCTCTGCTGCCGCCCGGGGACACCCCAACCCCTGTGGGGGGGGGTCCCTGGGTCACCGAAACGGGATAAAAGTCCTTAGTGATATTAATTTGATGTAGATAAGCAGCCACACCCCTTTATGAGCAGCCGGGGGCCCAGGGGAGTCATCTCCCCAACAGCACACACCTGACTTGGGTAGCATGCTGCTTATCTAGGACACATTAATAAATATTAATTAAATTCTCCTACACAAACACGCTAATTCCTGCAACTCATTTTCATATTCCATCCTCTTTCCGGTCAGGCACGTGTGAGTCCTGAAATGAGTCGGGGGCTGCGTTTGTGAGTGCCACAGACCACTGACCTTGTTTCATAGCTTTAATTAATAGCATACAGGTGCTCTAAGACGACTCTTTTCTTCAGGACGTTATTAATAGCAGGAGGAATTGATAAAGGAAGACCCTCCAGTGCCCTTGACCTGAGGATTTTTGGCTCGTGTTGAGATTTTAACTTGCTTCAAGGCTCTTTCACAATGTAACTTTTACAACACTTGGTCTCCAGGGCAGTAAATTGTCTTTATGAACGGTCTAACGATGGTACCTCGTTAGGAGTCTTACTCTTCAACTAGAAATCTGGTTAGAGATTATCACTAATGAGTGATCACTAGTAATCACCGCGGCTTCGAAAGGGACTTTGTAGCAGCATAGCTGGTCGTGTGGTTACTCTAAATCATTCCTTATTTAAATTCAGATCCTCAAAAACCCTGGCAAGGGGCTCAGACCCATGAGCCCTCAGGCTGTCTCCGTGCCCGGCGGCGGGTCCTGCCCCGGGGAGGGCCCCGCGCCCGTCACGTCCGTCCGTCTGTCCCTCCGCAGGTTCATCCAGCGCAGCCCCGTCACGCTGCTGCGCAGCCAGGTGATGATCCCCATCCTGCAGTGGGCCATCGCCGCCACCACCCTGGACCACCGGGACGCCAACTGCAGCGTCATGAAGTTCCTGCGCGACCTCATCCACACCGGGGTGGCCAACGACGTGAGTGTGTCCCCCCCGGGGGTCCCCAGCGGTCCCTGCTCCTCTCCCCGCGGGTGTCCCCGGCCCGCCAAGCTCACGCCCTTCCCTCCTCTGCCTCCCGCAGCACGAGGAGGACTTTGAGGTGAGGAAGGAGCTCATCAACCAGGTGATGAACCAGCTGGGCCAACAGCTCGTCAACCAGCTGCTGCACACGTGCTGCTTCTGCCTGCCGCCCTACACCCTGCCCGACGTGGCCGAGGTGCTCTGGGAGATCATGCAGATCGACCGGCCGGTGAGCGCGGGCCGGGGCCGGCACGGCGGGAGGGACCCGTCTCTGGGGACGGGCTCCGGGCTCAGCCAATAGCGTACGGGTGCTCGGAGAAGACTCTTTTAGGATATAATTAATAGCAGGAGGAATCAATAAATAGATACGGGTTTATAGGTTTCATTAGTAAGATACAGGTGCTCTGAGATGACTTTTTTTAGGCTATAATTAATAGCAGGAGGAACTGATCAACAGATGTGGGTTTATAGGCTTAATTTATAGCATAGAGGTGCTCTGAGAAGATGTTTTTTAAGATATTATTAATAGCAGGAGTAACTGATAAATGGATATCGGTTTATAGGATTAATTAATGGGATACAAGTGCTCTGAGAAGACTTTTTTTGGGGTATTAATAGCAGGAGTAGTCGATAAATAATTGGTTTAGAGGTTTCATCAATGATACAAGTGCTCTAAGATTCTTTTATTTGAGGATATTATTAATAGCAGGAGTAGTTGATCGATAGATGTGGGTTTAGAGGTTTAATGAACAGGATACAGGTGCTCTGAGATGTTTTCTAGGATATTGTTAATAGGAGGAATCAATAAATGGATGTTGCTTTATAGGATTAATTAGTGGAATACAAGTGCTCTGAGAAGACTTCTTTTAGGATATTGTTAACAGCAGGAGTAGTCGATAAATACTGGTTTAGAGGTTTCACCAATAGGATACAGGTGCTCTAAGATTCTTTTTTTCAGGATATTATTAATAGCAGGAGTAATTGATCGATAGATGTGGGTTTAGAGGTTTAATGAATAGGATAGAGGTGCTCTGAGAATTTTTTAGGATATAATTAATAGCAGGAGGAATGGATCAATAGATAGGGGTTTATGGGTTTCATCAATAGGATACAAGTGCTCTAAGAAAATGTTTTTTAGGATACTGTTAATAGCAGGAATAATCGATAAATAGATACGGGTTTATAAGGTTAATGAATAGGACAGAGGTGCTCTAAGGACAAAACTGGTGAGAGTGACACGGGCAGAGTGGAAAAGGAGCAAGCTTTTAGAAAGAGAACACTTTTTTAGGATATTATTAATAGCAGGAGTAATCAATAAATTGATATTGGTTTATAGGATTAATTAATGGGATACAAGTGCTCCGAGAAGACTTTTTTAGGATATAATTAATAGCGGGAGTAATTGATCAACAGATGTGGGTTTATAGGCTTAATTAATAGGATAGAGGTGCTCTAGGATGACTTTTTTAGGGTATTGTTAACAGCAGGAGTAGTCGATAAATAGATATTGGTTTAGAGGTTTCATCAATGATACAAGTGCTCTAAGATTCTTTTATTTCAGGATCTTATTAATAGCAGGAGTAGTTGATCGATAGATGTGGGTTTAGAGGTTTAATGAGTAGGATAGAGGTGCTCCAAGAAGACTTTTTTTTAGGCTATAGTTCACACCAGGAGGAATCGCTCTATAGATGTGGGTTTATGGGTTTGTAAGAACAATACTGGCAGTGCCGTGCCCACACTGCTCGTGTGTGCCCTGTACCCAACCCTCCTCGGGGCTGGCTGAAAACCCAGGCGAGCTGAATTACCAAAAATCCATCTTAGGTATGAAGTGTTAGACGTGCCAAAAGACGAGAAATAAGCGATCAGCTTGGATAAGCAGTTTAGGGAGGCCGGGTAAGGAAAAGTTCGACAGGTGAAGGATCTGTGAAACGGAACATCTTGAGGGTTTTTCCTCAGAGTGTAAAGGTGAATTAGGATGAACCCGCATCCTCCCCCCCGGAACGGGGGCGTGGGAGCTGGGTTTGGCTCCTGGGGCTGAGCTTCTCCTTGCCTCTCGCCTCCCGCAGACGTTTTGCCGGTGGCTGGAGAACTCGCTGAAGGGGCTACCAAAGGAGACGACGGGGGGAGCCATCCAGGTCACACACAAACAGCTGACGGATTTCCACAAGCAGGTCACGAGGTGAGCAGGGCTCGGGGGACCTCCGCAGCCCCCTCCCGCCCGCCGCTGGCCACCGCTTGGCCTCCAGTAGCCACAGAGCGCTGGGCGGGGGGGCGCACATCACGCCCCATGGCCCCCGGCACGCCCCACGGAAGGCCTGGCTTTGCGGAGGGCACCCGCTTGCCTTTTCCATCCCCGAGGGGGGGTTTTCTGCTCCCGCCCTGCTGGGTTGGTTTCACGAGCCGCCTCCTCGCTCCTCCGAGTCACCGCGGCAAGCAGCGGCCCTGCCCGCGGGCCAGCACCCACCCTCTCCCCCCAGCTCCACCCACGCTGCCGTTTTGGGGACATCAGCCACTCCAACACCCCCAAAAACGCTCCCAGAGATCCCAAACCTTGAGTGGTGGCTCCTGGCCTCCCCCCACCACCCCTGGGCACGGGGACAGCCCTGGAGGGCTACCGAGCCCGTTTTACCCCCACGGTTGCCCCTCCGCTCTCTCAGAGCCCAGCCCGGCCGCCTTCCCTGAGGTCCCCCCCACATACATCCCCCCTTTAAATGTCCCCCCGTGTTTTTTACAGCGCTGAGGAATGTAAACAAGTCTGCTGGGCCCTGCGGGACTTCACCCGCCTGTTCCGATAGCTCCGGCGCGGCGCCAGGTAAGAGCCGCCGGCGGGACCCCGCGGCCGCGCGGGGCCGGAGAGACAAGGCTGAACCCCCCTTCCCTCCCCGCCCCCTGCCCAGGAAGGTCTTTTAATTAGAAGACAGGAAACGAAGAAGCCCAAGAACGTGTCCCACAATCAGCAAAGTCCATCGTGGCTGAGGGTTTTCACTCGCTCCAGCGCGTCCCGCGAGCCGGGGCCGCGCGCGGGAGGGACGGCTCGAGGGGATCCCGCTCTCCCGGCGGATTCGCTGCCCCAAGATCGGCCTCTGAAACCAGAAACCAAACCAACGGGGGGGAAAAAACCCAGAAAAACAAACAAAAATCCAACAAACGAACCAACCCACCAACGAACGAACTAACAAACGAACCAACAAACCATTCAACCAACCAACCAACGCAACAAAAAAACGAACCAACGAAACAAAAAATGAACCAACAAAATAAAAAAAAATTTAAAAAAACAAACAAGCAAACAAACCCCACCACATAAAACCCAACCACCACCAAACACGGGAGGAAAACGGATTTGCCCGGCAGCAAAACAAAAAGAGCGAAGGAGAAAACTTTCTGTGAAATGGAAAAAAAAAAAACAACAAAAAAACAAACAATAAAAATTATTATTTCAGGAAAAATGGGGGTTTTAAAATAGATTTTTCTCTGCCCACCCTGAGCCCGCTGTGTCCTGCCTGGTGGCGACCTCCCGGAGCAAGTGCAAGCGGGACGGACTGGTTAAATATTATATATTATTTTAATTTTTTTTTTTTGCTTCTTTTTCTTTAGTTTGGTTTTGGGAGTTGTTTGTTGGGGGGGGGGTTGGTTTGGGGTTGGGGTTTTTTTTTTGGTGGTTTTATTGGCTTTATTTTAGAGTTGGAACGTGCGGGGAGGAGAGGGCTGGAGCGAGGGCAGGGCTGGGAGCGGGCGGGGGCTGGAGGTTGTTCTCTCCGGGGGTGTGTAGCCATCTCGAGAACAATAAAAACAACAAAAAACTAAAAAAAAAAAAAAAAAAAAAATTAAAATGAAAAACCCCAACTCCCAGCCTCGTTTTTCTCTCCGGGCCGGGGCTTGGCTTCAGGCTGCCCTGAGCCGCACGCTGGGGGCGGCAGCGGGGTCGGTTCAGCCCGGCCTTATCCCAGCCCCATTTTTTTTTTTTTAGTTTTTCACCCCAAAACTATGGGAGGGGGTGGGGGGGAAACACCCCCCCAACATTGTATCCTGAGTGGGTGCGGGGGGTCTGATCCAGCTTCTCTGGTGGGATTTGGGGACTGTCACCCCCAGGGGCTCTGCGGTGGCGGGGCTGGGGCGGCCCCCGGGGGTCGTGTCCCCCCCCAGCGCGGTGTCACGGGGCGGGGGGCAGCCCCCAGGGGCCCCCGTTGGCGGCGACGAGCTGCGGGGGCGCCGCCGGCAGCCGCTGCTGGTTCTGCCAGAGCTGGTGAAGCTCCTTGAACTGTTCCACCAGCTCGTCCTTGAGGTCGGGGGGGGAGATCTGCAGCGGGACGCTCTCGGCCGACCACGACAACTCCCCCGAGAAAATCTCCAGCAGCAGCCGCGCGGCCACCGGCACCACCTGCGAGAGACCCCCGGCCCTGTCAGCGTGGGGGCGCCCCCGTGTCCCCCCGCCCCGCGGGCGGCACCACACCTGCACCATGATGAGTTTCTTCTCCTTGGGCTTCTGGTCCGGCCACTCCTCGCCGAAGCAGAGGAAGATCTCGAAGGGGGGGGGGGTGGTGCTCTGCCCCTTCTGGAACAGGATGAGGCCTGCGGGGCCCGACGCCGCGGTGAGGGGCGGCTGGGGGCCCCCCCCGTGTCCCCCCATTCCCAGCTGGGCGGCCCCACGCCGGCAGGACCCCCTGTGCCACCGGGTGTGGCCCCCCCATGCCACCTGGTCCCGCCGTGCTGGGGGGGGGTGGTGTGTGTGTTCCCCCCCCCCCCCACATGCCACCACGTCTCTTCATCTCAACTTGGTTCCCCCATGTCACCAGGTCCCCCCCATGTCACCTGGTGTGTGTCCCCCATGCCACCAGGTCCCTGTGTACCACCTGGTGCCCCCCCCCATGTCCCCCCATTCCCAGCTTGGTCCCCCCAAACCATCAGGTCCCCACGTGCCACCTGGTGTCCCCTCCATCCCATCCTGGTCCCCCCCATTGCCACCAGGGCCCCCCCCGCCGCACCGTCAGGTCCCCATGTGCCACCTGGTGTCCCCCCAGTGCCACCATGTCCCCCCTCACCCCCCCACGTGCCACCCAGCGTCTGTGTGTGTGTGTCCCCCGTGCCAGCTGCCCCCTCCCATCCCACCCAGCGTCCCCCAGGGGCACAGAAGCCCCCCCCCGGCGCTCCCCCTCCTCTCACCATTGAGAAACCCCTCGAGGCTGAAGAGCTTCGTCCTCTTCTCCCTCTCGATGGGGTTGGGGCCGGGGCCGGGGGGGGCGCAGGGCCCCGTCCAGAAAACTCTGCACTGGCAGAGGCGAAGGGCGTAAAGATCCTGCCCGCGCAGCTCCAGGGCGAGCCCCCGGTCCAGCACGTCCAGGAGCCGCTGGGTGTAAAACCGCTGCTTCTGGCTGGGGACGGCGGCGGCGGCGGGGAAGGGCACCTGCTCCAGCGCCGGCGGCCCGAAGAGCTCCGCCGGGTGGCTCGGGGCGCGCAGGCGGGCGTGGAACAGGCGGCAGCCCTGCGGGTGGCTGACGGTGAGGGCCGAGACCCGGCGGCCGCGGTACCGGAACTCCAGCTCCAGGTCGGTCACTGGGCCGGGGCGAGAGGAGGGAGGCTGGGGTGGCCACTCCACGCCCGCGGCTACCACCCCGTGGCTGTGGCTACCACCCTTCAGCCACCCCGCGGCTGTGGCTACCACTCCATGGCTGTGGCTACCACCCTATAGCTGTGGCTACCACCCTTCAGCCACCCCGCGGCTGTGGCTACCACCCTGTGGCTGTGGCTACCACCCTATAGCTGTGGCTACCACCCTTCAGCCACCCCGCGGCTGTGGCTACCACCCTATGGCTGTGGCTACCACCCTATAGCTGTGGCTACCACCCTTCAGCCACCCTATGGCTGTGGCTACCACCCTGTGGCTGTGGCTACCACCCTTCAGCCACTCCGTTGCTGTGGCTACCGCCCTATAGCTGTGGCTACCACCCTTCAGTCACCCCACAGCTGTGGCTACTACCCCATGGCTGTGGCTACCACCCTATAGCTGTGGCTACTACCCTTCAGCCACCCTGTGGCTGTGGCTACCACCCTTCAGCCACCCTGTTGCTGTGGCTACCGCCCTATAGCTGTGGCTACCACCCTTCAGTCACCCCACAGCTGTGGCTACTACCCCATGGCTGTGGCTACCACCCTATAGCTGTGGCTACCACCCTTCAGCCACCCCATGACTGTGGCTACCACGCTGTAGCCACGGCCACCCCTGTTCAGCCACCCCGTGCCCGTGGCTACCACCCCCCAGCCACCCATGGCCACCCCGCGCCCATGGCCACCATCCACTCACCCCATGGCCACCCCCCTCGATCGCCCCCCACCTCAGTGCCCCCCCCGGCCCCCCCTTACGTGGCAGCATGTGGGGGCTGATGAGCAGGTTGGGCACGGTGTGGCCCGCGGGGGCCAGCGGGCAGGCGGCGGGGGGGCCCGGGGGGGGGCCCCCCTCAGCGAGAGGAGCGGGGGGCGGCTCGGGGGGGCCCCCAGCTGCCTCGGGCGGCAGCGGCGGGGGGGGCGGCACGAGGGGCCCCGGGGCGCAGCTGCTGGAGGGGGGCTCCTCCTCCTCCTCCTCCTCCTCGGTCCAGGGGGGCAGCAGATCCCCCCCGGGTTGGGTGTCTGGGGGTGCAGGCGGGGGGGAGTCAGGGGGTGGCCACGGGGCCCCCCAAAACTGCACAGGGCGGGGGGCACCCCAACTGACACACCCCCCCACCCCCCCGATGCCACTCACCCTCGATGCTCAGAGCTGTCAACTCCGGGAGCTGCGGGGAGAGGGGGGGCGGTGACAGGTTTGGGGTGCAGGGCCCCCCCCATAGCCCCTGATCCCCACAGGTGTCCCCAGTTTGGGGGTGTGTCCCCCCCCGATCCCCCCATGTACCTGGGTGGTCTCCTCCTCCTCCTCCTCCTCTTCCTCCTCGCCGCTGTCACAGTCGTCCTCGGCCGCCCCGTCTGCGAGGAGAGACGGGGGGTGTTGGGGGTGCTGGGCAGTTTTAGGGTGCTGGGGGCTCGTGGGGTGCTGGGACCTTCTGGGGTGCTGAGGGGTTTTGGGGTGCTGGGTCCTTGTGGGGTGCTGGGGGCTCATGGGGTGCTGGGGCCTTGTTCTGGGGTTCTGGGACCTTGTTTTGGGGTGCTGGGTCTTTGTGAGGTGCTGGGGCCTTTTGGGGTGCTGGGGCCTTTTTTTGGGGGTTCTGGGACCTTGTTTTGGGGTGCTGGGTCCCTGTGGGGTGCTGGGGGCTCATGGGGTGCTGGGTCCTTGTTCTGGGGTTCTGAGACCTTGTTTTGGGGTGCTGCGGGGTTCCCGGGTGCTGGGGCCTTGTGAGGTGCTGGGGCCTTTTTTGGGGGTTCTGGGACCTTGTTCCGGGGTGCTGGGGCCTTGTTTTGGGGTGCTGCGGGGTTCCGGGGTGCTGGGTCCCTGTGGGGTGCTGGGGGCTCATGGGGTGCCGCGCCCCTCACCGCGGGCGCTGCGGGGCTCCCCCCCGCACAGCTCGTACACGCGGAAGGGCCGCGGGGGGCGGGCGCGGGGCCCGTCGAAGAGCAGCCGGAACTCGCGGCTCTTGTGCAGCGCGCAGCGCAGCGTCGCCTTCCAGCGCGGGGGGGCCGCGCCCGCCCCCAGCCGGCCCCGCGCCTGCGCCCAGGCCTGCGGGCACGGGGGTGAGCGGGCCGCCGGACCCCCCCGCACCCCACCCCGCGTCACCCCCTCGCCCTGTGCCCCCCCGTGCCCCGCGTCGCCCCACGTCCCCACCGCCCGACACCCACATCCCCGCCCCCCCGTCCCCCCATCACCATCCCTGTTCCTCCTGTCCCCGTCACCCCCGTCCTCCTGTCACCCCACGTCCCCCCCACAGCCCTCTTGTCCCCCATCACCCCCTCCCTGTCCCCACTGTCCCCCCTGTCCCCCCCATCACCCCCTCCCTGTCCCCACTGTCCCCCCCTGTCCCCCCCGTCACCCCCTCCCTGTCCCCACTGTCCCCCCTGTCCCCCCCATCACCCCCTCCCTGTCCCCACTGTCCCCCCCTGTCCCCCCCATCACCCCCTCCCTGTCCCCACTGTCCCCCCTGTCCCCCCCATCACCCCCTCCCTGTCCCCACTGTCCCCCCTGTCCCCCCCATCACCCCCTCCCTGTCCCCACTGTCCCCCCCTGTCCCCCC